>NC_138160.1:129977430-130577430 GCF_964165515.1 Mesoplodon bidens
GAGGTGTTGTGGTGAGGAATCCACATGGAGCCTGGTCGGACCTGAGCAGCCTCTGAATCCTCCCTTCCATGGGATTCTGGGAGTCTGACTTAGATCCTTCTGTGGCTAGGAAGATAGAAGAGAGCCGGTTTCTTAGTTCTCTCTCTAAGGGAAAATTCGGGGGTCCCTGGCTGTTTCGGGAAGGCTTTAGGAGGGAAGCAGGCAGCCTTGCCTTGGGCTGCTTAAGCCCCAGATTCTAGCAAGTGCTTCGTGCCTCGGCAGCCAAGGATGGAGGGTGGCTTCAGCCCCCTGGGGCTGGGTGTGAGCCAGGACTATGAAGCTGCAAACTCGAGGAGAGAGTCCTCAACAGAGTCTTTGGTGGGGATGTAGTGGAATAAGGGATGTTTCCATATAAGCCGGCCCCATGCTGCAAGAAGGGACTTGGTACCTGGAGAGATGGAGAGTGAAGAAGGGGCTGAAGGATGCTGGGGAGGGGCTATGGTATGCGAGGATTCCAGTGTTCCCCAAGACTCTGTGTGTGTGTGTGTGTGTGTGTGTGTGTAGGGGGGTGCTCCCTCACCTGTGCGGGCATCCAGGTGGAACCGCCCCTGCTCGTTCCCGCTGACCACGCGGTAGCTGGTCTTCTCAGCACCCGGGCGAGTGAGGGTGGCCAGCCGCAGAACCTCTGTGCCACGCTGGGTGTCCTCGGGCACCTGCACAATGTGCTCGGTGTTCAGGAACACGGGCAGGTAGTCATCCAGGCCCACCACGGAGATGGTGACGGTGCCCAGCGTGGACAGCGGTATTGGGGTGCCCAGGTCAGAGGCACGGACGGTGAGCTCCAGTGCTGCCTGTGGCCTGACCCGCAGTGGCTTCTCCAGGCGGATCACGCCCGTGGTGGCCTCGATGGAAAAGCGGCCTTCGGCAGAGTCCATGAGAGAGTAAACCACCTGGGCATTGGTGCCTGGCGGGAGAGACAGAGCGTGTGATTCATACAGAGGGACCCTCCTCTGGCCCTGCCTGCCGCAGAGCTTTCAGCCAGAGGAGGGCCTGGCCGGCAGGATTCCCATAAAGGCTAACATGCTTAGGCTGTTAGCAGTGAGACTCTCTCATGTGAGGGTTCTTGACTAGGGTGGGGTTCAAGGCCTCATAGAAAGGTTCTTATGAAGGGGAGCGTTTTGCAAACCCTTAAGGACATCTGAAGCTGTTTATGTGGAGGTTAGGGTCCAGTGTCAGCTCACAAAATAAAAATTGTGCAAGATCAAAAGCACCCATAGTGAGTTCTTTGGTTGTGATAGAACAATCCTGTATCTTGATTGTGGTGGTGTTTGCATACATATTCAAATGCGTGCATATAGAAACTGTGAAATCTGAATAAGACTGGAGTCCAATTACCAGTAATGCCCCAGGGCCAGTTTCCTGGCTTTGATATCATACTGCAGATGCTGCCATTGGGGGAAGCTGGGTGAAGGGTGCTGGGCCTCTCAGTACTATTTTTGCAACTTCCTATGAGTCTATAATTATGTCAAAATAAACCAAAACAAACAAACAAAAAAAAAACATACACACCCACGGAATGTTCTTAGTAAATCAAAGCATGTAGTGTTTTTCCAGCTCTAACTCAGGTGCTATTATTTCCTTTGGTTGTGGACCAGATGAAGCAGTTGGCTCATTGTAGGGACCATAGGGTCTGAAGAACACCAACATTTAGTGCTCAGCCATGAGAGCCTTACCCAGTGGGAAAAGCACAGGCTCTGAGCCTATAGGGATTGAGTCTTATACACATGTGGGGACACACAGCCCTTTCATTGAACTTACATGAAATAAATGTGCATACCATGCACATTCTCCCATGTATGAATTTTCTGGAGAGAGAGAGAGGTGCTGGTCAGGCTACATTTGGAATATTGAGGTGGAATATTTGGGTTAGAATAATAATAACAGCTTTGAAGTGTTAATGGTTAATTGGTGCAAGGCCAGAGGACGAATCCTAGAAGAGAGGTGGGATTGGAAACACGAGATTGAAGAAACTAGGGCCCTTCTACCCAGAAAGGGAACCTTGAGGCTGGAGCAGATAGTCACCGCCTCCTAGTGTCTGAAGGGCTATCATGGGCGAGGGTCTGGGAGATCTGTGTGGCTGCAGAGGGCAGGACCGTGATTGACAGATGTCTGCTCCAAAAAGGTAACACTTGATAATTATCTGAGGTACCATGGAAGGAAGGGGCTGCCTAGGAAGTAGGGAGCTTCCTGTCCCTGGAGGTGTGCAAGCACTGGCTAATTGAGCATTTGCAGGGCCTTAGATGTTAGATGCCTTTGCACTGCTATTTGCCCTACCTAGGACCCCTGCATTCCTCCAAAATCTCTCACCTTCCTCAATGCCAAGCTAAAACTCACTTCCTCTAAGAAGTCTTAAATTTACTCTGTTGGTGTCAAACAAAGCAGGGTGTTTTGATCCCTCTTTTATCACCATCATCATCTTCATCATTGTCATATCCTATGTTCCTCTGGCAACTTTGACCCTGAGGGTATTTTTTTACCCCACCTAAATTATAAAATTTAATTCAAGAAAATTGGATGTGTATATATATATATATATATATATATATATATAAACATGTATATATATATACATATATCTATAGATATAGAGATCTCCACAATGAAACACTTCATGATGTCAGAAGCTATAATTGGTGTAATATGGAATGAAGACTCCTGGATGAATCCAATTTGCCTTGTAAATAGTAAAAGGAAAAGAATTAACCCTAATGAAAACAATGTCATTAAAATTAAAATGCAAAATAAAATGTAAAATATTCCACTTCATTGACTAGAAAATTGATCCAAGAATTTGATAGACTTAATGGAGTTTTTGCCCTAAGTTTCTTTCTTGTGGCCAGTTAATCAGAGTTGAATAATTCTGATTGGTGTATTTCACATTAAATGTTTGTATTCAAATGTTCTTGAGGTTAAATGGTTGGATTGAAAGGGCTCCGGGTCTAAGTGGCAGTGAGAAACAATGAGGCTGAAATGCCCCATACCAGCTTTGAAACATTGCCAAAATCTTTCATACCTAGCACTTAGGTATGCAGTTTGTGGACATTTTCTACTTGTACATGTCTGTAGGCTCAGGAGTGAGGTATTGCCAGTCTCAGAGCAACACACAGAAAGCCAGACCCTTGCCCAGGGTGACCCTGTAAGCAAATGGCCTCCAATCCTACCCTTTCTCACCTTGGTCTGGGTCCCGGGCCAATACCACCGCAACAGGGGTCTTCACTGTGGTGTTGTCGAAGACTGCCACAGCACAGTGGCTGGGGAAGAACCGGGGGGCGTTGTCATTCACATCCTCCACGTGAAGGGTCACATCTGCCTGGCACGATTGGCCGCCTCCATCCGTCGCCTTGGCAACAAGGCTGTACGCATCCTTCTTCTCTCGGTCTAAGGCTGTGAGTGTGGTCAGCTCCCCTGGCCGGAGAAAGGACAGCAAGTGAGCTTTCTCTGGGGGCCATGACCCCAGCATGTGACTTCCTGATGTCTATGTGAGACAAACCCAGCCATGCAGTGTGCTGTCACAGAGAAAAGGGGTCAGTCCTGTGTACAAATGGTTAGGAAAGGGGTTCAGTCTTGTAGCTTCTCACACCTGCTCACCTCCCTAGTCACATTCCACCACCACATCCCCAATTTAAGATCCACACCAACAAGCTACAAAGAGGCACAACATTTTAAAAGGCCAGTTAGGCAATTTCTAACAGCGCATAAAATGGGTTTATCCTTTGGCCTGCAGTTTTACTTCTAGGAATGTATCCTATAGAATAATCAACCCAAGGATAAAGTATACATATAGAGATATTCTCTGCAGCATTCTTTATAAATAGCAACGTACTGAAAATATCCTGTCTTTCAAAAGGTACTGGTTAAATATATTATCATTTAGCCATATAGTAAAATACTATGCAACAGAAAAGGAATTATGATAGAGCTTTATGTACTACCTTGTTAATAGCGCCAAGATATTGCTATGAGAAAAAAGTCACAATGTAGTATGCTACATAGAGATTTGGGGGATGCGCGGAAAACCGGTCTGATAGAATATGTACCAAGAGTGCTTATCTTTGAGGGAGAGGCTGGTTATCATGAAGACTTTCCAATTTCCGTATAATACATGCCTACGTGGTTTGAATTTTTGAATAATGAGCATGTATTATTTCCATACTCAGAAAAACCGCCGAGTTTTTTTTTTTTTAAGACCCCACCGATCATCCTGCAGCTGGACAAACAGCAACAGAGATTAGGTCACCTACTTGGGTGACTCAGCATACCCATGCTGGGGTCAGAAAGGGTAATGCTGTCTCCTTTTTATTTATTTTATTTTATTTATTTATTTATTATCTATTTATTTATGGCTGCGTTGGGTCTCCGTTGCTGCGCGCGGGCTTTCTCTAGTTGCGTCGAGCAGGGGCTACTCTTTATTGCGGTGCATGGGCTTCTCACTGCAGTGGCTTCTCTTGTTGCGGAGCACGGGCTCTAGGTGCGTGGGCTTCAGTAGTTGTGACTCGGAGGCTCTAGAGCTCAGGCTCAGTAGTTGTGGCGCACGGGCTTAGTTGCTCCGTGGCATGTGTGATCTTCCCGGACCAAGGCTCGAACCCGTGTCACCTGCATTGGCAGGTGGATTCTTAACCACTGCGCCACCAGGGAAGTCCCAATGCTGTCTCCTTCTATCCAGACAGCTTTCTGGGATACCAGCTCTCACCTGCCATCTCCCTGCTCAGGAATCTCCAAGGCATCCTTTGAGCTACTGATTCCAAGTCAAGTGTCAGCAGCTGGCTCTCTGTCATCTGGGCCTTCTGTGCTGTCCGGCTCCACACCCTTCCTTATAGCAGCAGGACAGGGATCCCTCCTTTTCTAAAGGAAGCAGTCTCTACCCTGTCTTCTCCACCAGATGCTCACAGGCCAACCTCTCCCAAGTATTCGCGGTCTACTCTGCTGGGCTCTCTGTTTCCCACTCTCCGCTTTGTCCCCTAACTGATAATAATTGACAATGGAAACCATATCTACGGAATTCTTATTATGTGCCAGACCTGGGCTAGATTTCTATATTCTTTATTTGTTGGGATCCTTGCAACAACACTATGAGATTTTATCTCAATCTGCAGCATACAATCTTGAGATCATGTCTTTGACCATGACTCTCACCTGCTTGAATCCTTTAATGGCTCTAAAGGTGGGATTTGGCCCTCCTGCTCAGAGGGCCTCATCCTTTGCTCTCTCTCCCTCCCCCCCTTCTGTGCACCAATTTCTGGCTGTCTCTCAGTTCCTCAGATGTGCGTGCTCTTTCCCAAAACAAGGTCCTCGTATAAAATCTCCTTCTGCCTTGAATATCCATCCCTACCACTCCCTTACCCCCGGCTACATTTCCTCAGAGAAGTTTTACTTAACCCTGATCCCAAATTTAAGTCCTCCTGTCAAACCTCCCCTAGCATCCTTCATTTTTTCTTAGCACGTGTCAAACCACTGATTCATTGACTGCCTTTCCCGCTAGATTGTAAAGACCTAGATCTTGTCTTATCAGTTTATGTCCTTAGCATCTAGTGAATGCTCGACACACAGTGCCAATATATGTTTGCTGAGCGGATGGATGGATGGATAAGTAAATTCCTGTTTCTTTTCTAAGGAGCCTGGGTACTGGGCCCTGGTTATTCAGTGTATAAGTTCCATGCTTGATCCTGCAGCTCAGGAAACCTACCTGTATGAGGATCCAGCTTAAATTCATCTGCCCCAGGACCATGCAGTGAATATGTAATCTGAGCATTGGTATCGGCGTCCAAGTCTGTTGCCGAAACTTTCAAAATGAAGTGTCCTAGAGGTACATCTTCACTGACTTTGCCAGTGTAGAGAAGCTGGAGATAGAAGACAAAGAAGAGGGGGATTATAGGAGATGCGCTGAGATTCAGAGAGAGGCAGAGTGACAGAGAGGGAGACAGAAGCAGAGAGAGAGATTAGAGAGCAGAGATGGAAGGGGGTAGGGGAGAGAAGCAGAGACAGGGAGGGAGGAGAACAGAATAAGATGGAACGTGCAAGGAAAATGGAGATTAAAAACAAGGAGAATGATGACAAGAGACATAGTCAGGAAAGCAAAGAATGAGAGAGAATTTCCATCATCTGAAAGCTCACACTCAAGGCTAGAAGGACCTGCTGCAATCTGTTACTCCACAGGGGCCACATTGCAGAAGGGGTGGCACAGGGGAGAGGCTGGAGTTCCCTGAGAACCCAGTGCTCTTCCAGCTACTGGCTCTGGGCATAACTTCCAAGCAAACCGGTCCCCCCACTGCATGGTGTGAGTGAACATGGACACCTGTACGTGCTCCAGGTGGGGGCTTTGTGCCTGGGGGGCTGTGTGGAGACAGCCCCCAGGCCTTCTTTCCCTGGCTCTGGTGATGCTATTGACCACCTCTGAGAAGGCCAGGGTGAACTTGGCCCCAGCCTCTTCCAGCATGGGGAGGGTGCAGGCTGGTTGGCAGGATGCTGAGGGGAAAGAAGAGGAAGGTGTGGCTACCATTCTCCCCCAAAAGGCTGCCCTTCTGAGACCACCCAAAAAGTGGTCATCTTGGATCCTGCAAAGACTTTTTTCCATGCACCCCACTTGATAACCCAGGTTCTCTTTTTCTACTCTGCTTCTATGAGGTTGGAGCGTGGAAGACAGTGGAAGAAAAGGTGATAGGATATATGATTTTTGTGTGTGTCCGTATATATGTGTGTGGACAAAGTATGAAGAATTGAAGTATATATATATTCACATGCATATGTAAGTATGTGTGAGTTATAGATGTACATTTGTGTATATGGATGGGTATATTTATGGATGAATGTTGTGGGTATGTAGGTGTATGCTTATGTGTATCTTTGTGTATATATATATATATAGGTATTTGCATATTTATAGAGAGTTGTACATGATCCTTTGACTATGCATGTGTGTGAGTACCTACGTACAAGTTTGCATTTATGTATATATACCGAATAGCTGGATTTTATATAGATTTGAATTATGCTAATTTGATGTTATAAAATTTAAATGTTAATAGTTTAACTTTATCTGCAAACTTTGAAGTAATGCAAATCTCCCCAAAGTTAAAAATTATTTACTGTGTTTAAAAAAATATGTTTAAAAGCAATGCTACATGACAGTGGTTGTTGATTTATGCCCTCTAAGAATGCAGTTCCTCTCCTTACACATGTGCATGCGTGCACACACTCACACACACACACCACTCAACATTTTCCTTGGGAAATTTAGTGTTGAATTACGTGAAGTCCTCAGGAAAATCTCCCTTATCGAAAGTGTAACTGCCCTGTCTGCATGTTTGTTTATACATATAACCTGGAGTAGGGTCTCTGTTGCTCTGTATAACCTATTCATATGTAGGGATAGGCCCATATAGGCATGGCGAGTGGTGTGGGGTGTCTCGGGGGAAGGTCTCTTTGGATGTATTTGATAACAATGAGCCATGCTAACAAGCTGAGCAGTGGAGGGGCTTTCCCACTGGGCATAGCAGGCTGTTTGGAGAATGAAGAATTTACTTTACTTCTGGATATGTTGTGCAGAGAAAAGGATATTTTTATGGAGTGTAGAGGAAGAGGTATGGACCATGGGTCCTAAAGAGCTTGGTGACATCCCTTTGGAGGGGGCAGGAGGAATCACCTAGAATCGCCCTTGCCTAGGGCACTAGTCTGAGGCCAGCCAAGGAGAAGCAAGGGCAAGTGTGGTCAATGATGTCCAGTCCCAGAGATGGTACCCTGAGTCCTTCTCCTTCCTCTTGCCCTTCACTCCAGCTTCCTTGCCTCTACTCCTCCCCCACCCTCACCAGGCTCTCACCTCTGAGCACTGTGGGCTGTTATCATTGATGTCCAGGACAAAGATCTCCACGAGGACTGAAGCCTGGAACTTGCCATCGGAAGCTGTGATTCGGAGCAAGTACTTGGCCATGTGCTCACGGTCCAGGGTCTTCCTCGAGAAAATCCTCCACTCATCCCCAACTTGGCTGATGCCAAACTGGCCCAGGGGGTCTCCCTCTAAAAAGATGGGACAGAGTTTCCTGAATCCAAGCAACAGGAACAAACCAGGCTTTGTGCCCTATGTGGCTGCCCACCTGACACTCTTTTTTAGGATTGTTGGGAAAGGCAAAAATTTCCTCCCTTAGCTAAGGACCCATAATTCTGCAACGAGTCAGTTTATCTGGCGTTATGAAGCCTCTACCAACTTCAAAGGCCTCCATTAAATGGAATTATCACTGCAAGAAACACTGCTCCAAAATATGTGGCTGAAGGGCAGGTTTTTTATTTTTGTGCATTGGAAGGCATCGGAGGAAGTTAAATGGAAGCAGATTGCAATTCTAGAAAAGAACCTTCTAGTATCTAGTATCTGTTCAACAGTGGAGGGGTGGGAAGTGATCAGTAAAAACTCTCTGCGGGGGCTTCCTTGGTGGCGCAGTGGTTAAGAATCCGCTTGCCAATGCAGGGGACATGGGTTTAAGCCCTGGTTCAGGAAGATCCCACATGCTGTGGAGCAACTAAGCCCGTGCGCCGTAACTACTGAGCCCATGTGCCACAACTACTGAAGCCCGTGCACCACAATGAAGAGTAGTCCCCACTCGCCGCAACTAGAGAAAGCCCGCACGGAGCAACGAAGACCCAATGCAGCCAAAAATAAATAAATACATACATACATACATACATACATACATACACTCTCTGAGGCTTTATTTTATGACTGGACACAGGCTAAGTGGAGGTTCAGATGGATCGCTAGATTTGCTTCTGAGTTATCTTTCCTTGATACCAATCACTGAGAGGAGAGATGGATTTTTGAGATTCTAAGATGCCAGAGTCCTCAGATTAAACTGTTCCAAGAGTTGATGATATATTGACATTTCTTATTCTATTATTCAGAGATTTTTAAGACTTTTGTGTTTTTAAGAGTCTGATATTATAAAATGACAAGATTCTATTTCACTAAGACTCCATATTTCAAACAGCTCTGATCCAGGATCTGTCTCCAGGAGTCTATGATTCTTGGTTGGAACTTTAGGCTCATTAACTCTCCACCAGACAGCTGTGGTAGCAGAAGAAACCATGACTATGGGAATGGAATGACATGGTACCTGGGAGATGGGGAAAGGGACACTGAGAAGTAAAGAAACTCTCTTTTAGCCACTGATTGGCTCATTTAGCCACTGGGCAGAGATTGGGGAAATGTAGGTTTACAATACGTATCCACTGGGGAAAGCAGTTTGTAGGGTATGGTTTTAATCCCAGCCCTGATGCAAGCTTGGAGTGTGACCTTGGTTGAGTTTCTTCCCCTATCTGGGCTTTGGTTCTCCCATGTATGAAATGAGGGGATTGGGCTGGAATCATATCCAAGAAAGTGTTTTTGCTCCAACACTTAGGTCCTATGGTTGACTAGGCAGCGTTTTCTAGTATCCACAACTTGCCCTAGGCAGAATACTACTCTACAAGGACAGTCACCTCACAGAGTTTTCATGGACCACACAACTGTTGATTCCCTCTCTGTCTCCCAGAAGCTAACTGAGAACAGTTGCAGAATCTCACTTCTAGTCTATCTACTCCATCTAAGGTAATAAGAAATCCTCTTTACAATGCACTTTGCAATGTACTGGGGGCTCTCAAAGCTTTTTCAAGTTAGATCTTACCAGCATCCCTGTGAGTTGAATGAGAACAGGCATGCCAAGTCTACAGATGGAGCAGTTGAGGTCTTGGGAGGTTAAGTGATTTACCCAAGGTCACATTGCTAATGAGTGGCAGAGCCACATCTTAGGGAACCTCTTATTGGACTTTTTTCAATGCACCCCAGTGCCTCTGTTCCAAGATAGGTGTACTTACCTGTGATATAGCAGGTGACCTGTCTGTTCTGCTCAGAGATATCAGCATCCAAAGTTTTAAGAGTGGCCACAGGTTCACCAGGTTCGCTGTTCTCAACCACAGATCCTCTGTAGTCTTCAGAAGCAAATCGGGGGGCATTGTCGTTCTCATCTGTAATGGAGACTTCAACCAGGACCTGAGAAGATAGCTGGATGGTCCGGCCATGGTCATAGGCCACCACATAAAACTGGTAGATCTGGCTGGTCTCACAGTCAAGTTCCTGGAGTGTGGTGATCCAGCCAGTTTCACTGTCAATGGCGAAGAGCTCATGGATATTGCTGCCAGGGTCCACTGGCAGCCTATAGCTTACCTGGCCATCATTCCCAGTGTCCTGATCATTCGCAGTCACTTGAATGACTGAAGTCCCCACTGGCATATTTTCAGTGAGAACAGCCTTATATGGATCAGCCTCAAATACAGGCCTATTGTCATTGACGTCCTTCACTTGGATGTTGACAGAGACCAAGGAACCCAAGTAAGTGTCATTATGGGGGCAATGTGCCATCAAATCAATCTGGTACCATTTGGTGGACTCATAATCCATGGCCTTCCTCACCTTTAGAACCCCTGTGTCTTGGTCCAAGGAAAAGATGCCATCCTTGTTGCTCTCTGGTGTGGTGCCCTGCACTAAACTATAGATGACTGGATCTTGGGCTGCCACTGCTTTAACAGAACCAATTTCAGACCCTTCTGGAAGGTCCTCTGATGCAGAAAAAGTATATAGAGGTTCAGAAAATTTGGGCAAGGATACTTCATTAGGAACCACCTGAAGTCGTAACAGCATGAGAGAGTTCCAGTGAGGAGGGCCCCCATCTTGGGCTTTGATTTTTAAGTCAAAGGCCCGATTTTCCAATCCCACCAGGCTCTCTTTCACCTTGACAACACCAGTGGTTGGGTTGACTTCAATGACCTCTTCTTCCAGGTCCTCCACTGAGTCCACTGAGTAGGTGACATCTGCATTCTGACCTTCGTCTGCATCATAGGCCAGCACCTGGATGACTGGGGAGTCTTTACTGACGTTGGATTGAATGGATACAGTGTATTCAGATGCTTTGAACCGTGGGGGGTTGTCATTTTCATCCGTGAGAATGATCTTCACAGTGCAGAAGGCCACTCGTCCTCCTCCATCCTGAGCCATGACCTTAATAGCAATGACTCTTTCTGTGGAATTTTCCCGATCCAATTTCTGCAGAGTGGTGATCTGGCCACTGGGGTTTATGGAGAACTTCTCACCTGCTAGTTTATTGATGATGGTATAATCTACAGTGCCATAGGGACCACTATCTTTGTCTATGGCTAACAACTCAATCACCTTGGTTCCCACCTTTGCATTCTCAGCTAATTCTGCCTCATAAACCTGCTGCTGGAACTCTGGGCTGTACTTGTTGACATTTGTAGTATTGATATACACAGGCACAGTTGCTCGGAAGACCCCATCAGAAGCACCTACCTTCAGATTGTAAGAAGAGTACAAGTGCTTTTTGCAAAGGTTGAACATAGAAATTATTCCCGATGAACTGTTAATGGAGAAGTGCCTGTCCTGGTTGCCAGAAAGAATCAGGTACTCCAGGCGGGAAGTGTCCCTGCTGTCAGGGTCAAGAGCTTGGACTTTGAGAACCAGGTGTCCACAGGTTGCTAGCTCACTGACATTGGCTTCATACTGAGGTTGCCTGAACTCTGGGGGGTTGTCATTGATGTCAGACACATTGACAACCACAAGGGTTTCACCAGTTAGTGGGGGATCTCCTCTATCCATGGCCCTGACCTTCACATTAAAGTGTTGTTGGGCTTCATAATCCAGCTCTTGAACTGTGGACATCTCCCCCGTGCTCCCATTGATCTGGAAGAATTTGGAAACATCCGAGCCATCCTCTACAATCTGGTAAGACACATCACAGTTCTGCCCTGAATCCTGGTCAGAAGCCAACAGTTGGATCACAGGAGTCTGAGCAGGCAAACCTTCTGAGATTGAAGTGGTGTAGACCAATTGAGAGAAAGTGGGGGGATTATCATTGACGTCCTCCACCAGGACTTCTACCGTGGCTTCAGAAAATGACCCCAGAGCTGTGTCTGTGGCTCTGACTGTGAACACATGTTTGGTCTTAGACTCATAGTCCAAAGGGCCTGTCACTGTAAGGACACCAGTCTTAAAGTCAGTGGTGAACAGCATCAAGGGCTCTTCCTCCACGATGTTGTAGATGAGCCGGAGCCCCTCTGGACTCCGGGCCTGGGTGTGGAGAATTGGGGTATAGAGTGTGATATTTTCAGGCACTCTCACTTTGTAGTAAGGACTCTGAAACAGCGGGTTGGATTTATTTCTCACAATGACAAGTACCTCTTCCTCAGTCTGGAGGGATGGGGTTCCTCCATCTCGAGCAATGACTTTGAGGTGATACTTATTTAGAGCTTGATAATCAAAGGGTTTCTTTAATGATATGTCCCCAAGATAGGGGTCGAGTCGAAAATATCTGTAATCTTCTGCAAATGCATATGTGACAGCACCATTCACCCCCAAGTCCTGGTCAGTGGCAGATACCTGAAAGAGGACGTCCCCTGGCTCTGTGCCATCTTGGATGATTGTGTGGTAGGGCAGATGTTTAAATTCAGGGCTATTGTCATTGACATCCTCAACAGAGACTTGGACCAGAGCCTGAGCTACCCGCTGAGGTGTCCGACTGTCCCTCAATTCCACCGCCACCTCATGAGTGTCCTGCTGTTCTCTGTCAAATGCCACACCTCTTGTCTGCAACACGCCTACGGATTTGACCATATGAAACATATCTGTGCCATTCAAGAGAAAGTAAGATAGGGTGTCATTCAAACAATTGCCCTGGGCACCAAGAATCACCAGTGCCTTTCTGTCCAGCAAATTCTCCTTCACTGTTGCCCTGTAGACATCCCGGTCAAACTGTAAGCTTGTGTTAAGGGCTTGTGTCAAAGAAATTTTTACTAGTGCAGTATCTTGATACAGGCCATCAGAAGCCTTGATGATGAGCTCCCGAGCGAGTCCCAGCAAAGCAGGATTCAACACAGATATGCGACCAGTAATGGGATGGATGGCAACAGCTTCATCAGCATTGCCAGTTTTGATGCTATAATTGACTTCTGAGTCATCGTCACTGGCCTGCACCACGAGGAGCTCCATACCCCGGTGGATGGGCTTCAGTACTGCTACTTCATATATCTGGTCTGAGAACCTGGGGGGACAGTCATTTATATTTCTGACATTGATTATGACCTGGGCAGCCGTGGGTGCAAATAAGACAGGGCTTCCTTGGTCATGGACATAGATGTTGAATTGGAAAGAGGGCATGCTCTCATAATCCATCTCTAATACAGTGGTTAGGGTTCCCATGCTGGGATCGATTTTTAAAAACTTCAGAGCTTCTGGCTCCAAAATTTTATAGACTAACAAGGAATTAGCTTCTTTGTCACTGTCAGAGGCACGGATCACAAGGGGGTTGTTGTTTTCATCCACTATCATGCTGTTCAGTGCAGCTGCTTCACTAATTTGGCCCACAAAAGTCAACTTTGAGAACATGGGAGCATTGTCATTTTCGTCAATGATATAAACAAGAACCATGACATCAGTAAACGCACCCGCCATATTGCTGCCGCGGATTTTCAGCTGGTAAGATGAAATTTTCTCATGGTCCAAGTTCTTCTGGGTAGAAATGAGTCCAGAATATGAGTTCATGGAAAATACACCATTCTTGTTTCCCTCTCTTAACTCATAGGTAACTTCTGAGAAGCTTGTAGCTGAGATAAGGAGGATTGGGGAACCAACAGGGATTGATTCAGGGATCTCTACAAAGTACTCGGAGTTTGAAAAGATGGGGGCACTGCTGTCTGAGGGGTAGACATGAATGATCACTGTAGCCAGGTCATGCCATTGTGGGGAGCCTTGATCTTCTGCCTTCACTGTCAGAGTATACTGGGCATGATTTGCCTGATCAAGTGTCTGTGCTAGAGTTATGATGCCTAGTAGGGCATTGATGTTGAAGAAACCTTCACTGTTCCCTGAAACAAAAGACAAGATAAATTGAAGTTTACCACACCCTCAAGAGGTACCAACGAGGCTTTCTAGATCAGTAAAAGGCAATCACACAAAAGTTGGACAGGGCAAAATCCACATCCTGCACCACCCTGGATTTAATTATGATATAATGTGTAGGGTAGATATATACTTTATGAAATTCCTTATGTGGTGCTCATATTAGGTACTCCATAAATGGAAGCTTCAATGATCACTAAGTGTTTGGGCTGCAACTTAAGCTATAAACCAAAACAGTAGTAGGTTTTTGGAGCAAAGAAAGGAGACATACTTTGTAGGAAAAGCACACTCCACTCTGTATTTCAGTGTTGACTTTTACAGGACAAACTTCAGTTACATTATTTAGAATTTTAACCCGTTCTTTACATAACTTGTAATAGCTTTGATTATATACTTGATAGATGAAAATTGTAAATATGGAGTCATAAATTGTCAAAACTGATACGGACTGGAAAAACCACCTCGTCTAGTCCTCGTATAGTCTATTGTGGGAAAGTCCATTGTCAGGCTTAGGAGTGAGTGGCACCGGGTTGAGTGGGGAGGGACTGGATAGCACACACAGATCTTGAGGCTCCTGATCAAATGCCCTTTTTTCCACCACACCTGGATTTCCTAAACTTCAGGCATTCTCACACCGCCTTTACAATTTTTTTTAATATTCAGCCACTACCTATACAATAGTATAGTATATGATTTATGTCATTATTTAATGGATATTTTCCTTTAAATTGGTTTATTTTTTAAATTTAAAATATTTTTCACAGGCAACTTTATATTGGTACTTTAAAAAGAAAACCATTATTGCTTGTCATAAATCAGAGGTTACCGTAAAAACCAGTCAATGGAAAATATTTTCTTAAAATCTGGATCAAATCTATTGCTTGCTAAAAGGGTCTGGGCCTGAGAACTACAGGCTTTCTTTGGCGAAGAGTAGCAAGTATTAGAGAACTGAAGAGATTCTAGTACCCAAAGGAGTCTTCCTTGACTTATGAGGAAGCCCAAATGAGAATCGAAAATGGAGTAATTTCTCCATGTCTGATTACCTATCATTTTTGTAATCCTTTTAAAATTTAATGTTCATTTAGATAAATACATAATACCATTTCAAATTTAAGTTTTGAGGAAAGTTGTGTTTATGTGACATTACATAGTTCACAAAAGATAATGTTGAAAACTAATCATATTTTCCTAAAAAAAAATGCTCGAAGTTATCACAGTTTTTAGAGTCTGACCTTACTTGGACTGCAACTATCCTTTTTTTCCTTTCCTTTTTTAATACTGTGGTAAGAACAGGTAATATGAGATTTTACCCTCTTGAATTTTTAGAGGTTATAGTACAGTATTGTTAACTATAAGCACAATGTCATACAGAGATCTCTAGAACGCATTCAGCTTGCATAACTGGTACTTCTTTCCAGTTTTATTGAGATATAATTGACATATAACATTGCATTAAAGGTGTACAACATAATTTGATATATGTATAAGTATATATTGTGAAATGACTACCACAATAAATTTAGTTAACATCCGTCACTTGACATAGTTACAAATACAGTTTTTTCTTGTGATGAGACCATTACCTATTTAATACCATGACATACACCTGAGTAATTTTGCTCAGGAGTACAGGTCCTTCACTCAGAGGAGTACTGCTTATTACTATTCTTATTTCATTTATCATATTTTATGATATTTTATTATTCCAGTGGCAAAGTAAATAGCCAGGTTTACCACAAAACCTTCCATCTGATTCTCCCACTCATGGAAGGCCTTTTCCAGCTGACTAGTGAGGTGATTTCCCAATTTGCCTTTGTGATACAAATCCTAAGTCTGGTCAAAGAACATGGTTTTAATGAGTAAACAGCAATTTAAAAGTAGTTCCATTAAAAGTAGCCAAGTAGGGCTTCCCTGGTGGCGCAGTGGTTGAGGGTCCGCCTGCCGATGCAGGGGACACGGGTTCGTGCCCCGGTCCAGGAAGATCCCACATGCCGCGGAGCAGCTGGGCCGGGGGGCATGGCCGCTGAGCCCGTGTGTCCAGAGCCTGTGCTCCACAACGGGAGAGGCCACAACAGTGAGAGGCCCGCGTACCGCAAAAAAAAAAAAAAAAAAAAAAAAAAAAAAAGTAGCCAAGTAAACTATTTAACATAATCATAATTTTTTATTTTACTGCTGAGAGAAAAAATTAGGGAACAAAATTGTATATTCATTTTGATCTTACCACTGTAGAATGATGCATAGAAAAAAATAAGAGGGAAATACATGAAATTATTTTCTCTAGGTCATGAGAACCATGGCTGAATGTTATTTGCTTCTTCATACATTCCTGGTTTTTCCAGGTTTTAAAGAACCAGCAAGTGTTATTTCTATAATCAGAAGAATATTTTAAAACTAACCCTATCTGTAAAATAAAATTAATACCAATATCAGTGGGGTTGTCAGTGAGATAAAAGTTGTGATTATACTTCATAAGTCACAAAAAGTAAGCAATTAATGGGTTATAATTTGTATTATTATTCCTCAGGGATGAATAGATTTCTGCCGTATGACAAGTTATAACAACTTCCATTTCTTCAAAAAAAGAAAATGTAAAAAGTTCTGAATCCTTAAAGTATATAAGATACTGACAAGCAATAAATGAACATTATTATGCCCCTTTAGGGCAGAGATTAAGTCACTCTCATCTTTGATTGTCCGCAGCAGCTAGCTCTATGAAGTATTAATGAATATTAAAGATAACAATAATTATTAAATATCAGTTATGAATTATCAGACATTACATAACTGAGAGCAAAATTTAAAGGAATACAGAGAGTTACAGTTGTGTGTATTTTTCACTGGCATTCTCTGTCATCGACCTTAATCTAACCGTGATTAATTAGTTGGGTACTGGATATTATCATTTTTGTCCTATTAACTACTTATAATTAACACATATCAATGATAGTAATAACCCCTGGCACTTGTATAATATTTTACAGTTTACAGCATGTGTTAACATACATTTTCTCTTTTAATCTTTACAACTAGTTTCTGGCACAGGTAATATTCCTATTTTTAAGATAAAAAATATATATATAATAGATATGAAATCATGATGTGGCCTTAGAAGAAAATACTCCTAAAACTATGCCGTATATCTTACCAAGTATTTATAGGTCCCTTTTATTGTACATACACAGAGATATTATCTTTTAAAATGTCACATGAACTTCATAAGCATCCTTTACATGTGTGGTTGTTGGTGAATATATATGTATTCTCTATGTAAATTCTCCCATAACTTGAGTAATCCTTTGTTACTGTTCTTTCCACCTTTGAAAGTGCATTAACTTAGGTCACTATAGTCCCAGGGAGTGCCTTAGAATGATAATTTGCCAAAGCTTAGCGAGCTTGGCACTTGAATAACTTGCAGATCCATGCCTCTGGTGCTTTCCCTTACTGCCAAAGTCCCTCCCCTCATGTCCCTAACTCAGGCCTCTCACCTTTGAGGAGGGAGTAGTGGACCTCAGCATTGGCTCCCCGGTCACCATCCATGGCTCGGATCTGGAGCAGCTCTGTTCCGGGGGCTGTGGTGTCAGAAACACTCATCTCATAGTGGAGCTGGGTGAAGCGAGGAGGGTGGAGGTTTCCATCCTCCACGTGAATGGACACCCACACAAAGTTCCTCTTGATGGGCATCTCCTGGTCGCGAACCTGTGGGTCCAAGGGTGCAATGGGATGAGCAGCAAGTGGAATGGGAGGAGGGACGGTTAGATTAAGGTCGATGACAGAGAATGCCAGTGAAAAAGGCACACAATTGTAACTCTCTATTCCTTTAAATTTTGCTCTCAGTTACGTTCTTTTTTCTTCTTAAATAAATTTGTCAATTCGTGATTATTAGGCTTAGCTATTTTCAGGATAATTCCATTTCAGGAGAAAGGCAGAAATAAGCAGAGAAGCAGTATTTTCCAAATTGGTTCTCAGAGAATATTAGTTCTTCAAGATGTCAACACGTTATTCAGGAAAAAAACAAATTCTATGGTCAAATAAATTTAGGGAGCACTGCACTAAAATGGAGTTGAAGTTTTCTTTGCTGCAGGACTTCTCAGAGCCTTTAATATATATTTAAGTGCCCAGAGGATGATAAACTAACACTTAAGAACCTTGAGTCGGGAAGGCTTGGCTCTGATTTAGGTTCCATCGTAAAGAACTGTATGATGGTGAGCAAGTCTCTCTTCCTCTATGGGCCTCAGGCGTAAGATAAGAGAAATGGGTGGGACCAGGGCTGGGACTAGAGTGAGGCAAATGAGGCATGTAGGGCATACATTTAAGGAAGCTCTCACTCTCAGGGTCATAAAACTGCAGGCACGTGACCCTAAGAGTCAAGTCCTCCTTCATTTGTTCCCTATATACCTGCTTTTGCTCTGGGTGGGATGGTCTCTGGGTCCCTCCCAGCTCTGACGCTATGTGAGTTTGTGTGATCGTGCAGTCATGGAGCAAGGAGAGAATTCTTGGGGGCTATTTGGAGTGAGCCCAGAAAAAGCCAAGTTTGCAGGGGGTTCTTTGGCAGCTGTCCCATCTCTTTCCTTACTCCCAGGCATCCGTTATGGAAGGTGCCTCTGGCAGGCCGTGAAATGTCACAACTCATCTCATGGATTATCATTACGAGCATCAGTACAGCTGGCTCAGCAGCCTGCGGCACGCCTCCAAGCATGTCCGCCCCACACATCGTGTGCAAGCACATCCTTACCCAGTGTTCAGTTAACTCACCATAACTGTCAGTGTGTGCTGGCAAGGCCCCGAGCCCAGGTCCAATTTCCCCACAGTTACGAGGACACCACTACTTGGGTCCAGCTGGAAGAGACTGGCACTTCCCGGGTCTTGGCTGCCGTGTATGGTGTAGATGAGGCCCTTGCCCTTGTCTTGATCAGTAGCCTGGACTCGAAGGAGCTCAACCCCAGGCAGTGTGTCCTGGGGAACTCTGACCTCATAATGAGGCTTCAAAAACTGGGGCCGATGGTAGTTAACATTGGCAATCATGAAGATGTAGACCTAGGGAGGAGAATGAAAGAGAAGATGGACTGTAAGCTCCAAGGGGTCAGGAACCTTGTCTGTCTGGTTCTCCACCATAACAACTGGGCCTGGCACACAGCAGTCACTTGATAAATATTTGTTGAATGAATGATAGGATTTCAAAATCGCAGGGCTTTCAGATGGTATGCAGTTTCGGGGTTTTCAAAAACAAAATTCTTGTTGAAGGGCCTTTTCTTCAGAAGCAATTTTTGGGGTGCAATTCCAGTATATGAAACAAATAAAACTGGCTGAAACCAGAGTAGAAATCCAGAGCCCCACTTACCATCATTCCTTATGTCTATGGTAGCCCCTGTGGCACTCTACCTTTAATTAAAACCTGCTCATTTAAACAAAACCCCTCATTATCTAGAGATCCACAGTGGGAACAAGAATTCTCCCAAGATCACAGACATAGAGAGTGATCAGACAAGACTAGAGCACAGAACCTTGATTCCAAATTCAGTGTTCCTTGAGGTACACCACATGCACAGAGAGCCTTCTGTATCCTCATCCCAACTAAAGAGGCCCCAGTGTGCAATGGTGGCACAGTGGTGAGCACAGCTGCCTTCCAACCAAGTAGGCCTCCCATCTCCTCTCAACTCAGGGTTCCCAGTGAGGCCTCTCACCTGGGTGGCAATGGTGTGGGACCCATCGGTCACCTCCACGGTCAAGTTATAGCTTGACCTCCTCCTTGTGTCGAGAGGCTTGGCGATGAGAATGCTGCCTGTGGTCTTCTCAATGTCAAAGTCCATGTCCTTGTCCCCACCTGGATGGGTGGTAAGAGGAAAGCACACACGACCTCAGTGATGTAGGCAGTAGTAGCACAAGTACTATGGGATGTGGCTGGCAGATCTAGAGGAGGTGGTAATTGATCCTCTCAACTTATTGTCAAATTATTTTGAAGATCCAAGTGATGGTTCAGGAAGAGGTACACTTAGAAGGACTGAAGAGTCCCAGAGGAAGACCAAAATTTGTGCTAGAATGTATTCTGCTACTAGAATTGAAACATGCAGGAGTAATGGAGCTCTACATCATGGCTTACAGGTAGTTTGCATAGTCTAAAGCAGCTTAGACATGGGAAAAAATGGAAGTAACTCTGTTCAACAAGAGGGAATTGTTTTAATCAACTATGAGAATCCAAAATATAGAATTAGCATGCAGCTATTTAAATGTCTGCTCGTAGAAATTTGTTTAGTGACATGGAAATATGTTCATGATATATCTTAAAAGGTTATATGACAATATTTTCATATAACCCTAAGTGTATGGGTATATAAAGGAAAAGACTAGAGGGAAACATAAAAATGATAACAGGGGATTATCTTCGGATTGGTAGGAGTTTAGGTGATTTTTATTCTCTTCTCTGTACTCATTTGTGTTTTCTAAATGTCCTATAAGAAAAAAAGTCAAATACTTAAAAAGAGCAGTGAATCAGAACTGGAAGTGAATCTAGGAGGTCAAAAAGCTTGAGACAGGCTGGTATCCAACCTCTGAAGCAGGCTGGGAATCTCTGTAATAGGACTTCATGGTTCAGGGGGTACTGAAGCTCTTAGATTAGAGATTCTTGACCTGGAATCCCTGACTGGGTTTCAGAGAATCTATAAAACCCCTAAATTTGCATGCAGGGGTGTGTGTGTGTGTGTGTGTCCACGCGCGTGCAATCACATGCATCTTTCTGGGAAGAGGACCTAAACATTCCTCAGGTTCCCAAAGGAATCTATGAACCACGCCCCACCCCAAGATGTTTTAACAAAATCTTGATTTAGAAACAGAAAGGAATTTCACAGGAGGCCATGAGAGCTTGGACCCAAGTGTCTCCCACTACAAGAATAGACCCTTGGGCTTCCCTGGTGGCGCAGTGGTTGAGAGTCCACCTGCCGATGCAGGGGACACGGGTTCGTGCCCCGGTCTGGGAAGATCCCACATGCCGCGGAGCGGCTGGGCCCGTGAGCCATGGCCACTGAGCCTGTGCGTCTGGAGCCTGTGCTCCGCAACGGGAGAGGCCACAACAGTGAGAGGCCCGCGTACCGCAAAAAAATAAAAAATCAAAAAATCAAAAAAAATAGACCCTTTCCCTGATCTTGAGGATGGAACCTGGGACCAGAACGTTAAGCAGGGCCCCAGGGTACAGCTGGCCTCGGGCTCATGGTCAGTGAAGTCAGCTCTATACTGATGTTCACACTGAGTCAGAAGAGGCAACATAAAACTTGTGCTTTCTCCTCTGGGTCTCTCTGGACCACTGTCTTAGTTCTCCCAGGAACTCGGGATAACTGAGGCCCTGTCTGGCTCTGGCTGGGGTTACCAGTGAGACCGTGGAGGTTGCACCTGAGATCACAGCTGGTGTGAAGGAAAGCTTGGCAGAAGCAATGGTCTGACTACCCACTGCCCCAAAGGACCAGAGAAGAGGCAATCACCAGTCATGGCCAAAACAGCAGCTGCCACGGAGTGTGACCTTGAGAGGGCTCAGAAGGATTGTGTCCTAAGGACTAGGGCTGGTTTACAAGGATGGGACCCTTGGGCCCTCACCTGAGATGCTGAACCAGAAGAGACCAGGTCGGCCCTCGACACTGATGACTCCCACCATGTGGTTCACGGGGTCTGTCTCCATGACTGTAAAGCTGTAGTGGGATTCATCAAAGGCCAGTGGGATGGAGGAGGGCCGGGGCTGGGGGATCCACTCAATGTGTAGCCGGACACTGGCCGAGAGCGGTGGCTGCCCACTGTCTGTTGCCTTGACCTGAAAAGAGGCCAGAAGTTGAGGCTTTGACTGTAGGGTTGGGATTAAGAAACAAGAAGACCCAGGTGGCCAGGCCAGGAGACAGAGCGCCCTGTGACTGACTGAGCTGGCCTTTCGTCCACTGGTTCATCCATTCAACACACAGCTGAGAGCTGACGTAAACAGGCACCAAGCCAGTTGCAGCAGGCACAGTGGTGAACAGAACATAGAACTGTGCTCCAGAAACTCATAGGTAGTAAAAAAATTAATCAAAGCCACTATTATCTGAAGGCTTTGTGTGCTACTTCCTGAACTGGACTTTCCATGCATGGGCCCTTTACCCTTCCCAACAGCCATCATCATAATAAACTAGAATTTACTGAGCACTCCCTATTATCAGGCCCTGCTCTAAAAGCATTGCGTGCAATATCTAATTTAATCCTATTGACAGCCCTCGGAGAGGTACTATTATCACCTCCCTTTTGCAGGAGGAAACCGGGGCTCAGCATAGTGAATTCACCTGCCTGGGATGTCTGCCTGGCCAGCAGTGAGGCTGGGGTTGGATTCAGGCTACTGACATGAGAGCCCAGGCCCTAGCCACTTGCTATATTGGCTTTCTACGAGGAAAATGTTCTTATGCTCATCTTACAGATGATGAAACAAAGGCTCACGAGGTTTAAGTGACTTGTCCAATGCCACACAGTTGTAAAATGGCAGTACCAGGATTGGACCCCAGGCTTATCTTGATTTCAAAGCCCTGCTCCTCTCACTAAAATCTTTATCTCTAAATAGGGTGGATTTCCCAGGCAAGGACCTTATTGCCCTCAAAGAGAAAGGCCCAGAATTCTGATCTTTTGGCTGAAGTCGGGATTCCCAATTTCTCTGGGAGAAAGCCACGGAGGGGAGTACTACCTCCGTCAAGCCTGAAGGCTGTCTCCCTCCTCCTGTATCCTCAAAGAAAATCCCTGACCAGGTACGCCACTCCCCCTCCACGGCCTCCATCCATCCCTCACCGTTAGGATGTTGTACTCTCCAGCTGGGAAGATGCTGCTGGACGACACCACGCCTGTGACCGGGTCGATACTGAAGCCCCCCTCGTCACTCTCCTCGATACTGTAGGCGACCCTGCCATTGAGACCCACATCCGGGTCTGAAGCCACCAGCCTGTACACAGCCCCAGGGGTCAGTGGGCTGAGCCTCTCTGGAAGGCGGACATTGAAGAGCTTGTGGGAGAAGACAGGGGGGTTGTCGTTGACGTCCAAGATGCGTACCACCACCCTAGAGGTGGACCTCAGGGAGGGCTCCCCGTTGTCCAGCACAGTCACCTGGGGACAGAATCCAGTGTGAGTTGACAAACGCAAGGCAGTGAATATGTATCGCCACCCAACACAGTTCTGCCACTACCGCTGCTTTCAAAAGCCTGGAAATACCAGTCCATCTGTTGTTTGGTATACGCTCGTGATTTTTATTATCATAACCTTACCTTCTTGGAACCCAGCTCTCTGGTAACCTCGCCCACGGGAAAGCGAGCAAGAACAGAGAAAGAAACCAGAAAGAAGTGGAAGAAGAGTCACAGAGGCTCTAGACAAAAGCTAGAACTCTTTACTCAGGAGGCAAATGGCCATTTCTCGGAGACCATTTACTTTTTATTTGCTCGTAATTCTGGTAAGCTTTGTTCTCGCTTTCCTTAAGCTACTGGAGGTTAGAAAAAAATAATTGAGGAGATGTTAATGGAGGCATGGGCGGTACCTTTGGAGTCAGACATGCCACCCAATGCATGAAATGATATCAAGAGACAGAGTAAAGGCACGAAAACAATTTCAGAATCGGGCTGTTTCAGGTAGGGGCAAATCATCCCATGCATCAGTATGAGAAGGGGCATTTCCACTTTAAATGATTCCGAGTTCTTAATATATTTTGCTGTTTAAAGGTAAATGCCTCTATTGAACTGTGGAGAATGCCTCAGTCCCTAGAGGGCTGTGTGGCTGCTGCTTACTAGTAATGCCTGTTTCATACAAAGGGAACGTCCAGAGCCTGGGAGCATAGAAGGCAAAATTCCTGCTGAGGAATATGTGTCCCTCCCAGCTGACATCTTTAAGACTAGAAGAGACGCCTATTCATTAGTTGTGGATAGTGCAGGAGGGGATATAACTAGATTCCTTCTGATTTAATCCCCTCTGGGTCAAGACCGACACCTCTCATTGGAATGGTCACCAGGGATGCTTATGTGATTTCAGAGACGTCCTAGAAAGAGCACAGAGCTAGAGGACAAAGGTCAGGGTTTTCATCCTGGCTCTGCTACTGACCTAGTGTTTGACATTGGGTGACTCTCTCTAGAGTGCAGGGATGGACTGGAAAGCACACTGGACAAGTGCATAGCCCACGTGTACTGCTCCGTCTTCCTATACTCACTGCAGGCATTGCTAATCTATCAGTGCTTCCTGTCCAGCCCTCACATGGTTTCAGATTCCTTCCCTTCACAGTGCTCAAGAGCCAGCGAAGACCCTGAGAGTCTCAACCACTAACCACAGCAAGGCTCAGCTTAAGTAACAACTCCTCTCTGAGTCAGCACCCTCCTCAGCCACTGCCTGGAAACGTGCATGTGGCCCCAAGGCCTGGCTTGGCTCCAGCCTGGCCTCCTGCAGGAGGTTTTCAAACCTAGTGAATGGGTTCAGCTGCATCACTCACCTCCAGGATGTGTTCATCCTTGTTCTCTCGGTCCAGCTGCTGGGCAGTGGATAGGAGACCTGGGGGAGAGATGGTTGGAGGGAGACTGGAGCAAAGGCTCCCAGGGCCATTTTATTTTTTTTAATTTATTTTTTTAACATCTTTATTGGAGTATAATTGCTTTGCAATGGTGTGTTAGTTTCTGCTTTATAACAAAGTGAATCAGCTATACATATACATATATCCCCATATCCCCTCCCTCTTGCGTCTCCCTCCCACCCCTATCCTACCCCTCTAGGTGGTCACAAAGCACCGAGCTGATCTCCCTGTGCTATGCAGCTGCTTCCCCTAGCTATCTGTTTTACATTTGGTAGTGTATATATGTCCATGGTACTCTCTCACTTCGTCCCAGCTTACCCTTCCCCCTCCCCGTGTCCTCAAGTCCGTTCTCTACGTCTGCATCTTTATTCCTGTCCTGCCCCTAGGTTCTTCAGAACTTTTTTTTTTTAAGATTCCATATATATATGTTACCATACGGTATTTTTCTCTTCCTGGCTTACTTCCCTCTGTATGACAGACTCTGGGTCCATCCACCTCACTACAAGTAACTCAATTTTGTTTCTTTTTATGGCTGAGTAATATTCCATTGTATATATGTGCCACATCTTCTTTATCCATCCATCTGTCGATGGACACTTGGGTTGCTTCCATGTCCTGGCTGTTGTAAATAGAGCTGCAGTGAACATTGCGGTACATGATTCTTTTTGAATTATGGTTTTCTCAGGGTATATGCCCAGTAGTGGGATTGCTGGGTCGTATGGTAGTTCTTTTTTAAGGAACCTCCATACTGTTCTCCATAGTGGCTGTACCAATTTACATTCCCACCAATAGTGCAGGAGGGTTCCCTTTTCTCAACACCCTCTCCAGCATTTGTTGTTTCTAGATTTTTTGATGATGGCCATTCTGACTGGTGTGAGGTGATACCTCATTGTAGTTTTGATTTGCATTTCTCTAATGATTAGTGATGTTGAGCATCCTTTCATGTGTTTGTTGGCTATCTGTATGTCTTCTTTGGAGAAATGTCTATGTAGGTCTTCTGCCCAGGGCCATTTTACTGGGATAAATTCTAGGGTTACATTCAAAGCCTAGATCAGAATTCTTCTCATCTTTAGAGAGCAAGAGCATGAAGGGGAAATGGAACTCTGGAGAGAAAGAAGGGGAAGAGAGGAAGGGGAGAGGACAGCTGAGGTGATGGCATGAGCGGAGGTTCCCACCTACTTCCTGCTTTCACCATGAGGAGGGTCCTGAGCACAGTATATTGTTGAGTGAAAAAGGCAGCTCATCAGGAGTTATAACAGGGATCACAGTCACTGCCTTCAGTTCACGAGAAATCACAGAGCGGTGGCTTTTTACTCCTTTGTTGTAATTCTCTTATCCATCTGAGACCTAGGGCCGGCTCTTCCCATACTGGGCTGGCACAGGTGAGCCAGTGGAGTGCTCCTCTGTACATTCAGGAAGGTGAACTTAGTGGTCTGTAATTCTGGTTTTCATTTTCTAGACACTATGGCTATAAATTGAGGCCATAAAGGCGAGAAGGTGCCGGTTCTCTGCAAGCATCAGGAAAGTCAAGCTCAAGGTTTTTGGGGGCCTAGAGAGGCATCCACGCCCATAGACTGAGAGGTCCTAGCTGGGTAGGGAGGTCTCTTTTCATTGAAAGCAGAGCTTTTGGTAGGGGATCAGCGGGTGTTCTAAAAACTTTCAGTAAGTTTCTTGATCTTGTTTAGGCAATTAAATGATGGAGTAATGGAATGAAGTGTGGGGATGGGGGCTCCATGAGAGAAACGGGCATCCGGTGTTGGGGATGAGGCCTCCAGTGCTGGAAATGGGAGTGTGGTGTGAGGAGTGACCTCTGTCTGTGCCATGTGCCTGCCTTCTTGTCCTCCCGCCTTTTCTTCCCTCAATGACGGCAGGCATGGGAGGAATCCGAGAAGGCTCCTGGAAAGCCCCACAGCTAGAGAGGAAGATGCATTCCTCTAGGACAGAGTGAATATTGTTTCAGGTTGCCCCACCCAGCTTGTCCCCAAGCTGAGGGGCCTCATGGGGAAGGCCCAGCATCCGGGTGCCCCCCAGGAAGAGTGTGGGGATGAGAGGGCCCTGGCTGGGAGCCTTCCTTCTGTCTCAGTCCTGCTCTCTCTTCATCCCCTCTCCCCTCTCTCTGTTCATCCCTCACCATTCTCCTTCTCTCTGCCTTCCCAGAGCTTCCTTTCTCCCTTCCCCCTCTTTGCATCTTGGAATCTGTCACTCTTTCTCCATCTCTGGTTTTTCTTTTCTCTCTCTCCCTTCTCTCACCACTGCCTCCCCCCCATCTTCTCAGGGCCAGTGTCCCTGGAATTGCTGCCTGGCCTCCTGGGCCATTGCCCGTGTTCTCAGCCTCGTCGCCCCTCTGAGGTTGGTGTCAGGATTTCCAGGGAGTGCCCATGTAGGATGGGGACATGGTGGAACCACCCCCAAGGGGCTGTGTGAGGGTCCACCAAGGACCCTTCCTGGCACGAGGCGGGCATTCAGCTGATTCAGCTCTTATCATTTCTCTCCTCCAAACAAATGTCCCCCTATCACCCCATCTCAGCCCCTTCCCTCTCCCTCCCTTCCCTCATCCAGTGGTTTTATAACTACTGTTGATTCCACCTCTAATGGATTCTAGATCCTTCTACTCTTTTTACCCTGACCCACTGCCATCTAGGTCTTACCCCACCTACCCTGCCAGCTTCCTCTCCCCCCTCTGCCCTTCCTCAGAATCATAAGAGCCAGCACTCACTGAGCTCTTACACGTCCAGGCATTCTTCAAAGCTCCTTATATATCTCCATCTACTCACCCATTTAGTCTTCCCCACCACCAAAGAGGTAGCTATTATTATCTCCATTTTACTGGTGAGCAAACTCAGACATAGAGCAGTTAAGTAACTTCCCCAAGATCTTACATTTGATAAGTGGTGGAAATGGATATGCCTTTAGAAAATGGGCCTACTTGCTCATAAAAGACTAGTAAAGACTGAGGAATGGTCAGGCAGGACACCTGAGGACTAGAGGTAGTGTGGGGTCCTGGATGGGAATAAGGATGTTAGCAGAGAAAACTGGGGAAATCTTAGTAAAGTCTGTATTCTCCTTAATAGCCTTGCACCAGTATTAATTCTTAGTTTTGATAAATGTGCTAGGTTAACATTAGGGGAAGCTGAGTGATGGGTGTATGAGAACTCTCTTTGCAACTCTCCTGTAGGTCTACAATTATTTCACCATTAATTTTTTTTTAAAGAAGAAAAAACTAAAAGGAAAAAAAGAAAATGGACATACTTGCTCTGTCTTCAACAAGACCTGCATCTTTTTCCCTCCTGGCTATTTCTCCTGTCACGGTCCTTGCCCAGGTGCCCTGCCAGACTGCTGCTTGTCAAATCCTCCACATCCTTCAGCTCGGCATAGCCACCCCTGTTCCATGAAGCTGTTGCTGGTCTACCACACTGAGCAGCTTCCTCTCTCTTCTAAACAGTCACAGCACCACATCTACTCATATTTTAACAATGTGGTACTCTTTTTTTAATAATTTTTTTAAAAAATTAATCAATTAATTAATTAATTTGGCTGTGTTGGGTCTTTGTTGCTGTGTGCGTGGGCTTTCTCTAGTTGCAGCGAGCGGGGACTGCTCTTCGTTGCAGTGCGTGGGCTTCTCATTGCGGTGGCTTCTCTTGTTGCGGAGCACAGGCTCTAGGCACGCAAGCTTCAGTAGTTGTGGCTCGTGGGCTCAGTAGTTGTGGCACACGGGCTTACTTGCTCTGTGGCATGTGGGATCTTCCTGGACCAGGGCTCGAACCCGTGTCCCCTGCATTGGCAGGCGGATTCTTAACCACTGCACCACCAGGGAAGTCCCAATGTGGTACTCTTTACACTGGTTCTATAGCTTTTTTTTACATCCAGATCTTCATGGTCCTGATGAATTGGATTCCTCAAGGCCTGAAATTATGTTTTATATCTTCCCCTCTCTCTCTACAGCACGTAATTTAAATGCCTCATCAGGGCAGACACCTTTAAACGTTTGCTGAATAAATGAGTCTTGGGCTTAACAAAAGATTGTGGATGCTGGCAGAGATTCTTTCATTCATTTCCCAATTATTGAGGTCCTACTGTGTGCCGGGACTTTATATTATAGTGGGCAAAAAAAAAAAAAATCAAGGCTCCTTTTCTGGAAAGCCTTTGAAGTCTAGTGAAGGACATGGATAATTAATGGAATAATCACATAAATGAATATAATGTTCTAAGTGATAAGTGTTTTTAAAAAGTAGATGCTGCTGGGAGATGTATTATAGTGTCAGGAAAAACTTTTCTAAGGAAAGAACAGCTGGGCCAAGATCTGAAAGAAGAGCAGGAGTTAGCCTGAAAACAGAGAGAAGAGACTCCTGGCAGAAGGAATAGCATGTGCAAAGGCCCTGTGCCAGGAGAGGGCATGGACCAAGGCAGGCCATGTGGCTGGATCCAGCAAGTGATAGAGCAAGAGAGGCAAGATGAAGCCAGAAAGGAAAGCAGGGGCCTGGTCAGGCACAAGTCTGTGGGACACGGCAGGGTCTGGCTTTATCTTAAGGGCATAGGGAAGCCATCCAAGGGATCCAAGTATGGAAGTAGGACAATATAATGTGGATAAGAAAGGTGGGTGGGTGGGTGGGGGAATCATTGCTGACTTATTATTTTATTTTCCAATGTTCATGCTGATAAAAATTTCTTCTCAACTGTAGGAAGACTAAGAGCTCTCTGCCCTCTGGGGCATTTTGCCAGACCTGGTGTCAGGGAACTGTTGATAGTGAACAGAGCAGGGATTTGGAAGAAGTAGAGAACCTATTGCCTTAGGTGAGAGATCTCTTCCCTCTTCCAAAAGGGGAGGGACAGAGTGGGCCCAGGCAGAGAGCCAGCTTAGGCCTGTTTTTCAAGAGAAAAGCATCCTCCTTCTAGGAGGACTAATCCACTCCCCGAGGTCAAAGGTTCCAAACAGATGTCACAGGGCAAAGGGGCACTTGTATCCCCCGCCCACTGTCTGCCTCAGGATCCCCAGGCCCATCGCTCCTCCTGACTCCCTTTTGCCTTAAGGATCAGGAAGCTGCTGCCAGCTCTCTCCCCTTCTCCTTCCTCCAGTCTTGCCAGAGTTCTGTCCTTCCAGGACAAGAGTCAGTTGGAGCTGGAGAATGGGAAGTTGGGTTCGAAGGAGAGAATGTCAGCCTTCTCTGCAATAGGGTTGTTGTTCATGGTCAAGAGGGACATGTGGCCTTGGAGCCATACCTGCAGCAGTGGGAAATGGCTCTCACCTTCTCCTGGGAGCCAGGCAGGCAGCGTAGTTGCAGGAAGCAGGCGGAAATAACACAGTCGGGCGTGAGGGGGCTGTGGGCACAGAGGACACACCTGCTGTACACAGGGAGCTGCTGTCAGCTCCGGGCAGTTGTGGCCCCGTGGGATGTGCGGTCCATGTGGCCAGATCTTCTGGTTATTTTAAGAACAACCAGAAATCTGGAATGTTTCGCAAAATTTCCAAATTTTTAAATGTTGGCAACAACTTGAAAAATCACTTTTTAAAGCTTGTGCAGGCCAAACAGAACAGCTTTGTGGGCTACATCTGGTTCACGGCTACAAGCCAATGACCTCTGGATTCCTCTAAACCATCCAAGATGGCCTTGGACTGAGGATAGACCTTTGTGAGATGGTTGGTTCCTCTGAAGTGGATCTGTATGGCCACCGTGCCGTGAGCAGGCTTGAGATCAGTTTGGGACTAGAGTTAAGAGATTCAACCTGTGGCTTGTGATTCTCAGGAATGGTCAGTTGGGAGCACTTGGAGGTCTGAAATAGTCCCAGCTTGACCACCTAGGGAACCTGCTTAGCTTCCCTAGGCTCCAAGGAAAGAAAACTGACATATTCTTATTCTCCCATAGAGATGGACTTTGTTGAGCAGCACTTCTCAAACTTAGCACACATCAAAATCCTCTGGATGTCATATTAAAATACAGATTTCTGGTCCCCACCCTGATCTCTGATTGAGTAGGTCTAAGATGGGGCCTGAGAACTTGACTTTCTAGCGAGTTCATAGGTGATGCTCATGATGCCATTCTAGGACCACACTTTGAGAAGCACTGTTGTAGATAATCCTATGCTCCCAGATTTCTGAGGTCCTTACCTGTGAGAGGATGAATAACAAAGAATCCCATATGGTTGCCACTGGTGATATTGAAGGTCAGCTTCCCTTTGGAGCTGGAGTCCGGGTCCCAGGCATCCAGCTGAAGCACCGAGGTGTGCAGGGGTGCATCCTCCCGGACGGAGGGGTAGAACACGGGTCTGGACATCTGGGGTGGGTTGTCATTGACATCCAAAACCTCAATGTAGACTTCAGTTACAGAAGAGAGTGGGGTGGAACCCCTATCCACTGCCAGTACTGTCAGCCAGTAGCAGGACATGAATTCTCGGTCCAGGGGTGCGAAAGTCTGAATCATTCCTAGGGATAGTCAATCACCAAACCCAAAATATTTTAGAGCTCAAAGTAGCTTTAGAAAGCACTTTACCTAACAATCCTGAAATGGTACTGTGGAAAGGATATTAATAAGTATTCCACGAGAAAAGGGAACTGTGGCTGATATGCATGGGAGCTGCTGAGTTAAACACAGGGAAATTCATATCCTTATTGTAGAACCTCTCACAGCCTTTCTCTGCTAAGATAGGCCCATGACTTGGGCATGTGGGCATATGCAGGGTTTCCAGAAGACCATGGTAGTTGACCTACTTTCTCCTGACTACTTCAAGCCGAGTCCAATTTATTCATTTCACATTCTCTAAGTGGGATTTCCTTATATTTTTCCTTAGACTGGTTCCTTCAAGCTTCAAGTCCTTATAGATACCAATTCAAGGGTAGGGGTTTGATAAATAAATTGCTGTTCGCCTCTCCTCATCTTCATGATTTTAGAGACTTGGCTTCATTCATTGGTTCACTCATCTACAAATTGCTTATTATGAACTAGCACTGTTCTAGAAGTCGAACAGGGTCCAAGAGTGAGTAGAAGAGGCTTGTAGCCTAAGTTCTTATGGGTCACACTCAGCTGGAAAGACCCAGATGAGAGGGCAAAGCCTGTACTCAAAGCCATAGCATCTCAGAGCTGAAGGAACCTTACTCCTTTGACAGATGGGGAAACTGAGGCCCAGAGAAAGAGCATGGCTTGACCAAGGTCATGTAGCAAGTAAGCAGAAGAGCTGGGTCTAGAATTGACTCTCAATCTAATGCTCTTTCTACCACATCACCCTGCCCTCTACCCTGGAGAGAAATCATCCCATCAAGAAGGACCTACTTTTATTCACCTGGGATCTCTCCCAAGGTGCCTATCTCAGGACCTCACAAGTAGAGGGTGCCCAGTAAGTGTTTGCTGAATTGCACTTATTTTCTGTGGAGCTTCAGAGGAATAAATAAGTTGGTGCCACCTTTTTGGAGGACAATTTGAAAATATCTATTAGCGTTGATATTAATTATACATCTATGGATGATGGATATATGGATATTATATATCTATTAATATTATCTTTTGACCCAAGAGCTCCATTTTTAAGAGTTTTTCCTGTAGAGACTCACTGCATATGAGTAAAAGTATATGAACAAATGCAGCCATTAAAAAAGAATGAAGAGGGCTTCCCTGGTGGCGCAGTGGTTGAGAGTCCGCCTGCCGATGCAGGGGACACGGGTTCGTGCCCCGGTCTGGGAAGATCCCACATGCCGCGGAGCAGCTGGGCCCGTGAGCCATGGCCACTGAGCCTGCGCGTCCGGAGCCTGTGCTCCGCAACGGGAGATGCCACAACACTGAGAGGCCCGTGTACCACAAAAAAAAAAAAAAAAAAAAAAAAGAATGAAGAAGATTTATATGTACTGACATATAAGATATCCTGGTGACAAAATAAGTCTCAGAATTAGTATCTGTTGTATTATGTTTTCATAATAATAAAATGAAAAGTGATAATATATCAGATACAATGAGAAAAATTTAGAAGATTATAGGACAAATTGTTAATAGAGATTATATCTGGGGAGATGGGACACAGAGAAACATTCATTTTTAAATTATATATAAAAATTTTATAACTATGATACATTATTTTTATAAGCATATATATGTAATATATGTTTTTGTCTGTGTGTGTATGTATACAAGTGTGTGTGAGATGGTTGATTCAACTTCAATGGATATACATACATACACCCACATATGTATATATACATATATATACTATATATAGTGTATATATATATATATATGTATATAAATTAAAAATAAAAGGGACAGGAAGGAGTGTCCCTATTTATTGTTCTTTTTAGCCTATAGCCTGACTTCTCTCAAGACAGTGCCTGATTCCCTTAGGCCCATCCTCTCCCAGCACCTGGCCCTCCCATCCCATCCCACTCCCAGTACCTGTGTCTTGGTTGATGCCAAAGGCTGCAAGGTCGGTGCCAGCCCGCAGGAAGTACTGGAGCTCCCCGTCCAAGCCACTGTCCTCATCATGGGCAGCCACTGCCATCACTGAGGTTCCCGAGGGGCTGTTCTCCCGCACCTGGCCCTGGTACACAAAGGAGGCAAAGCGGGGAGGGTGGAGGTTCTCATTCACATCCAGGACGATCACCTCCACGCGGCAGAGGGTCCTTCGGGCCAGGGGCCTCCCACTGTCACTGACCCACAGGCTCAGGTTATACCCAGCCCTCCTCTCAAAGTCCAGCTCTTTCTCCAGACTGAGTGCCCCCGTCATGAGATTCACATGGAAGGTCCCATGGGCATCATCAAACAGGACATATCGTACTTCTCCTGCAGGGCCCAGGTCAGGATCAGAGGCATCTAGAAATGTTAGAATAGTCCCTGGCGGCAGATCCTCTGGGACCTTAAGCCTGTGAAGTTCTGTGATGCACTGGGGAGAGTTGTCATTGGCATCTTCCAATGTGACTATCAGGTCAGTGACAGAGAAGAGCTGGTGACCCTTCCTGGGCTGGTCCCTGGCCTCCACCTTGAGTATATATTGAGGTTCTGATTCCCGGTCCAGGTGTCCTGTGACAACCAGTTCCCCAGTGAGGGGATGGAGGGAGAACTTCTCTGTGGGGCTTAGCAGGGTGTAGTGAACCCTCCCATTGTCCTCCGAGTCAGCATCTTTTGCTTTCAGCTCTGCAACTGTGGTTCCAACTTCTGTGTCCTCTGAGATGGTTACCTGGTACCCACCAGGAGGAAATCTGGGTGCATTATCATTCCAGTCTTCCACATTCACTGTCAGCAGCTTCCAGGAGGACTTCTGGGGAGTGCCCAGGTCATACACCGTTACATTGAGGTTGTAGAAACTGGTGGCTTCGTAGTCCAAGGGGGCAGCTACAGTGAGCAGCCCTGTTTCCAGCTCAATGTCAAAGCAGCCGTCTTCATTGCCATCTGCAATCACATAGACCAGTTTGCCGTTAAAGCCAGTATCAGGGTCGGTGGCTGCCAGGTGGGCCAGGGGGGTGTTGAGAGGAGCACGCTCAAGGATGTCAATGGACTGTGGGAAGTGGTCCTCAAACTGAGGGGTATGATGATTGATCTGATATGCACTTAAGGAAGCGAAATCCTCATCACTGGACTGCTGATTCTGAAGCCCAACAGAGTGCAGGATGGTCTTTGTGAAATGTGTCAATACCCCCGTTTTATCACACTTTACAGGGACCTCAAAATGAGGATCCTTCACTACAGTAATATTCAAAGTCATGGGCGAGGCATAGTTTTTCCCATCTGAGGCTGTAATTTTCAGGGAATAGTTGATGGGTTGACCAGTAGTATGGTTCCTTAAAGGGCGTTTGAGGGATATCACTCCAGAGAAATGATTTAGATGAAAATAGTCTAGTTCGTTGCCTGACACAAACTCATATTTTAGGTTCTGAAGCTCATCCACATCTATAGCTGACACGGTCATTACTGATTTTCCTACTGGCCAGTCTTCATGGATAGACCCAGTGCAATTGACTTCCTCAAACATAGGCTTGTTGTCATTCAAGTTCTTGAGCCTAAGGGAAACAGACACTTCTTTTTCCTGGCGAAATGGGGATCCCCAATCTGATGCCCATACCTGGAAGGTGTAAATTCTGTTCATGAGCTCATAGTCCATGGGTTTGGAGGTGGAGATGATCCCCAGGTAAGGGTCGATAGAAAAGGGCACAGAGTTTGGGCGAGCGATGGAGTAGGTGACATATCCATTCTCTCCATGATCCTGGTCTGTGGCCGTAACAGTCAAAATGCTGGTGCCTGGAGGGATGTTCTCATCAAAGGTGCCATAGTAGGAGGACTTGTTGAACATGGGGGCATGATTGTTACAGTCCATGATGTCAATGACCACAGTGGTGGAGGCCAGGCCCAGTGAGGTTCTGATGTGTAGCTGGTACTGAGCTCGGTCATGGAAGTCCATGAGCTTCGTGGTGGTGATCAGCCCCGTGCGGGCATTCAGTTTAAACTCTGCACTCTCTGAGGATGGCTTTAGAACATACTTCAGGTTGGGGAAGGCATGGGTTACTTTCACCATCACCACACGGCTACCAGGAGGGGAAAACTCACTAAGCTGCACTCTGTAAACAGCCTTCTCAAATTTGAGGGAAGCCAGTTTGGAAGGGGGTAGGTGAAAGCCCCTGATCTGGGAATAAGAAGAAGGTCTGCTCCCACCCCTGGCCTGCAGGCTGAGGTTGAATCCATGAGGGTGTTCCATCCAGTTGATGTCTTTGATGGAAACCAAACTGAACTCACTGCTCCGGGCGTAAGACTTGATGGCTTTGAAGTTCTTTCCAGGGTCACCACCAACAATTTCCAGTGAGTCCACATCAGCACCTGAGCTCTTTGCATCTACCACCACCGTGGCATAGGTGGCATCATCACTGCTCTCTGGTGTAGCCAAGACCACTGAGGCAATGGCCGGGAGCTTCCTGAGGGCAGGCTCCACATGGATGACCAGTGCTGCCAAGTTGCCAAATCCATTGCCCTCTGAGATCTTCCGCATGCGGTCCACAGCCAGCACCTGCAGCTCATACTTCCCTCGCCAGGTGACGTTGAGCTTCCCAGCCAAGGTGACCACCCCGCTGGTGGGATGGATGGCAAACATCTCCGACCTTGTGTTAAAGGTGTAATAGAACTCGGCGTTCTGGCCCAGGTCGGCATCCGTGGCGCTCACCTTGCAGATGGGGCTCTTGAGGGGCATGTCCTCAGAGATGGTGACTCGGTATGAAGGCGGGGAGAAAAGGGGCTTCAGGTCATTCTGGTCCAGGATGTGGACCACCACGCGGGTCAGAGCTTCTAACTCCGAGGTCTTCTCCGTGGCTTGGACGATGAGGGTGTAGCTATCTCGCACCTCCCTGTTCAGAACGGCTGTGTTGCTGCTCTTTGTCCTTATTCTCAGAAAGCAGAAGTTGCCGACCATGTACTCCTCTGTTTTAAACACGTTGGCCACATCTCCAGAGATAATCCGGTACCTCACTGCCCACTGGGGGTCTGTGAGATAGATGCCCATTTTCTCAGAGCTTTCCACGTAGGTCTTGGGAGCAGAGTTTTCATAGATGGTCACATTATAAAGGGGGTGTGTGAAGCGCCAGGCTGAGGAGATGATCCCTTCTAGGGGTTTCTCACAAGTTGTACAATGGAGCAAGAAAATGGCAAACCCCAACAAGGCAATAATCATGATGGAAAACCTCCCGAAACCCTGGGCAGAAAAAGAAAGGGTACAAGTTAGGAAAGAAATGGTTCCTACTGCCGTGGTTCTTAACTGGGGTGGTTTTGCCCCTCAGGAGATACTTGGCAATGTCTGAAGGTATTTTTGGCTACCCCAGCTTGTGTGCAGGAGGTGCTACTGGCATTTAGTAGATGGAGGACGGGGATGCTGCTGAACATCCTACAATGCACGGGACAGATCCCCACAGCAAAGTCAGTAGGGCTGAGATTGTGAAACCTTGTGTTTGAAGAATAACAGAGTAGTTTAAGTGCTTTCTGAAGGGCATCCGGCAGATACAACACTGTCCTTACCACTTCCCTCCTTTTCCCAAAACCTTCAATGTCTCCCCAGTGATGGTGAAATCATTCTGACCAGGTACCCAAGCTTAGCAGTCTGGCCCTAAGTACTTCTGACAAGACTCCTCCATCAGGGCTCAGCTCCAGTTGAACTGAGCTGTGTCTGCATATGTAGGGGCTGCAGAAAAGCAAAGGGACCACGATCACAGGCCTGGCATCAGGCTGCTAGGCTGTCAGGCCTGGTTCCACCACTTACTAACTGGGTGACTTTCTAGGCAGGCAATTTCACCTCTGTGAGACTCGATTTCCTCTTCTGTAGAATAGGAATAAGGATATTAACTACCTCATTAGATTGTTGTGAAAATTAAGTGAAATAACAAAGGTAAATGACCTAGCATAGTGCCTGGCACATAGTAAGTTTTAACGTAATATTAGCTATTACTAGTCATAGGAATCTAAGTTTCATAAAGCAAAGGGACCTGCCCAGGGCCTTACAGCTAGATAGAAACAAAGCAAGAATTAGACCTGGAGCTCCTTGCATCACAGGCCAGGGCTGCTTCCCCCATCCCAGGCTTACCTACACCTGTCCCACCACAAGTCCCTTTGGACAGAGCCTGATTCTGACTCATCTTGTAACCCTGAACAGAGAAAATCCCTCCCTCCCTGGAATGTCAGAGCTGAAATGGACCTGAGAGATGATGGAGCTCAGATCCCTCTTCTCATGCATAGATGGGGAAATAAGAGGCCAAGGTGGGGGAGGGGTCTTGCCCCAAGTCCCAAGGTGGGTGGCCAGGTAAGAACCAGCCCCTGGAGATTGTTGAACTAACCATGAGTGAACGCTTCACCCTCTAAGAGCTGCTTCTCTTCCGCATCCTCTCCCTTGCTGCTTCCCGAATGTCTCATCCCTGAACTCCAGCCTGGGTCAAAATGTGAGACTCATCAGAGCCAAGGATGGGGAGGGGCACCGGGGAGGGCAGAGTTCGGTTGCCACACCGGGTCTTCTAGAAGCAATGTGTGAGGTTGCGTACACCAGGCTGGTGGCCAGCCTGCCCTTGGGAGTCTTGACTCCGCTCCGCGGAGTTCATGGCTACCAGCCAGATGTGCCGAGCATTCTTGGAGGAAACAGGCAAAACTTGTTTTTCCAGTTGCCTTGGTCTTCAAAGGCAAGGAAGAGTTAAACTTCCAGGCAAGGGGGAAAGGGAGAGGCTTGGATCCTTGTCTTTCCAGAGTCCTGAGAGAACCAAATGCAGGTTCTTTAAGACCTCGTGGGTTGCATCCCAACATGGGAAGGAGGGTGGAGGCAGAAATGGAAAAGCCAACCTAACTTGGCCTCTGAAAGCCAGTGACAGAAAAGAATTTGAATAGGCCTCCTCCTTCCAGCCTCCCTACCACCATCCCTCGCTTGAGATCCTGTCGGTGGCGCCCTAAACCCAGCACCTCAGAAGAGAGGGGGCAGGATGGAGGTAGATTCTATGCTTAGGGTCCTAAAGCCAGGGACAGAAAAAGATGCTGTCTACTCCGCACCTTCCTGCCCCCTTGCTCTCACCCCTTGCTTGCCACCACAGCCCATGAAGGACCCAGCCACAGGCAAAAGCCACACTCACCCATCCCTGACACAATCCCCTGCAAGCACGAGGACACCCCTGAATCATTTGGACCCCACTCCTTCCCCCAGGATGGCATTGCTCTTGAAGTTGAAGATCCAGGGGGGAAATGAGTGCTTACCCCGGTCCCAGGTCCACACTCACTCCTTGGCCCGGCGAGCCCAGGGTGCATGCAGCCTCCCAGCTCTGCCTGCTCTGCTTTGGGGAAAGCTTCCTGTTCACCAGGTCAGCACCCGTGGAGGGCAGGTCCCAACAAGACACTCCGCTCAGCAGCTGCAGGGGCGCCTTGAGAGCCGGAGTCCTTAAGATGAGCTGCAGGGAAGGGAGCAGGGATGGGATCTCCCTCGGGGGCAATAAGATGCCAAAGGGGGTGCACCCTTGTGTAGGGGTTTGGTACCCATGGCTGTGTTCAAGCCGTGGGACCCACAGACCTGGTGAGTGGTTTGCTGGGGGAAGGGCCTGTGTCTGATATTTGTTTCTGACACCACACCTGGGCAGGTGAACAGGCTTACAGGGTGCAGGGGCACATGGGTTCCCTGGGCTACCCTCCCACCTCATACCACCTAGGACCACTATTTTGAAACATCTTGTGAAAGCATAGATCAATTCTTATCACTTCCCTGCTTAAAATTTTCCAGTGGCTTCCCACAACATTTAGATGAAAATCTGAACTTGTTAGCATGGCCTGGAAGGCTCCCCACCATCTGGGCCCTGCCTGCATCTCCAGTGATACCTCCCACCACTCTCCCCATTGTTGCCCAAGCTGCAGCCATAAGGGCCTTCTTTCTCCTCTGCAAACATACTAAACTGGGATCTGCCTCAGGGCCTTTGCACTTGCTGTTTCCCTCTATTTAAGATTCTCCCATGGCTGGCTTCTTGTTATTATCCATTTCTCACCTCTAATGTCACCGCCTAACCCCCAGTTTGATGTAGCCTCCTTCCTAAAGCCCTTCTTTATCACATCACCCCATTTTCTCCATGGCACTTGTTACCTCCCAATATGTTCTTATTTATTTGTTTACTGTCCTCTGCCCTAGATGCTAGGCTCCATGAAGACAGGAGCTTTTTGATCTTATTCATGCACGAATTCCCAGTGCCTAGATCAGTGCCTGGTACATAACAGAGCTCAATAAATACTAATTGAAAAATGAAAGGATCTGGACTTAGGGAAAGCAATGACAGAGTGAAAGCTGAAAGAACCTTTAGCGATCATTCCTTCCTTTTTGATGCTGGAAAGTAAAGTCCCCAAAAAAGAAAGGGACTTGCCCAAAGTGACAGGGTGAGAACCAGAGCCAGGTTCTTTCCTCCCAACCATGCTGCCAGAAAGAGAAACTGTGTTCACCTGTAAATCCAACTGTTTAGGTTCGAGCCCAACTCCACCACTTGCTAACTGTAAAACCTTGGGGAAGTTAACCTCTCTGAACCTTGGTTTCCTCATCTGTAAGATGGGGCTATTAACAGTACTGCTTTCCTGGGGTTTTATGAAGATGAAATACAATCATGTACATTAATATGCTTAGCATTGGTGCCTGGCCCATAGAAAAGCACTCAATAAATATTAGTCTCAAAGCCAAAGCAGAATCAAAGCCTGAGGTCGGGGTGAGGGTGGGGTAGACTGAACCCCCTGGAGAAGGCCCAGCCTGCGCCCCAGTGGAGCAGGAATCTGCTGGTCCCTGGTCAAGTCTAAGCTTGCTGGCCCAGCCGCAGGCTCTGCTGGGAAGCTGCGAGCAGGCGCTTGTCTGGGGTGGGGCCTCATGCTCTTGGCTCCCCAGACTCAGAGAGAAATCTGCATGTGGGTGAATGTGCACATTTGCAAGAAAGCACACACACACACACACACACACACTTAGGAGGCAATTTTGAATAATTGTGTGGGTATGCTAATTGTGTGCGCCTGCTTGGCAGAATACGTACTGTGTGAGTAAATAAACTGGTAGCTGTGGGGCTTCTGTGTACACGGGTGTGAGCAAGTGCAGGTGTGGGGTTTCGTGAATGGACCCTTTTAGGACATATGTGTGAATCAAACTCTGTCTCCATGTAACCCCCAACCCCATTTCATGCATGGGGAAGGCAGCAGAAGGTGGTTCACAGGACAAAGCTTCCGGCTGTGTGACTTTGAGCAAGCGGCTTACCTTCTCTGATTCTTAGTTTCCTGACTTCATAATACCATTTTGAGAATGAAATGAGTTAATGTACATAAATGCTGAACAAGACGTGTGACACAATTTTTGAAAAATATTACGAAGTACTATTACTTTTTAGCAGCCAGCTCAGACTATTGATTGTTGAGTTTGTGGGTAATGAAAACTCTCAGATGTCTTTTCACGTCATCCCCAATCTGTTCTTGTGCAGGCTGATCTTCTGCAACTAAATGACGTAGGATTTTAATGAGACTGTGATTCATTTCTCCTTGTGTTTCACTCACTGCCCCAGCATCCCAGAATCTTAATTCTAACATTCAGAAACTTGGTGGTTGTAACATCCGTGTCTTTATCCTAGTCATTGATAAAAGTTTGAACACAACTGGCAGGATAAGTGCTCTGAGATCTATCCTCATTTTCTTGGTTAGTGATCTCAGTGCAATTCTGGAACGACTCATCTCACAATGTGGAGAGCTCCCCGTCACTGGGGGAATCCAAGCAGATTCTGTGTGGCCACCCGGGAAGGATATGCTACTCTAGCGGGATAGGTGCCCTTGGGGGAAACAAGGAGAGCTCTAAAGTCCTTTCCATCTTATACAGGTAGGTTCTTCCGCTTGTGCAGGCCTGTGGGATTGCCTCTGGCTGTGGATCAGGAAAATCATTCGCCGATGCCTATTCAGCGGTCAGTGTAGTAAGCTGACCTGGCTCTCAGGAGACCTAGGTCTAAAGTCACTTATTCCCATGACTGGTCAAATCAGTCACCTAAGCCCTCTGGACCTCCTTCTTCATCTGTAAATGATGTGTGTATGTTGGGGGAAGGGGTGGGAATGGATCTGTGATTTCAGACCCCTCTATTGCTTTCAGGGGCAGAATCTCTTTTTTCCTGATGAAATTGTACTTGGAAACACAGCCTATAAACAGATAAAAGCAGAGCTGCACTATTAAAGCCGGGCTCGAGGCCTAGGACCATGCCCCCAGGTTTGTCCCTCACTCCCTTGGGAGGCACAGGTTTGAAAAACTGGACTAAGAGCCCCTCCAGATCTGACAAGCGGGGGCTCTGCTATGCTAACGTCCTGTGTCCTGCCTACATGTTCTAAGCGGTGTGGTTGGATGTTCTGTGATTCTGATGCTCTGTGACCTGTATCCGTAATGGTCCATGTGCAGTGGCTCAGGCATTTTAGTTCTAGGAGCCTGTGACACTGTCGGTAATTCTATCCCTTCCACGGGGAAGCAGATGTACTTGAAGGAATTCAAAGCCAAATCAAACTTCCACTAAAGAAGCTCCTACCAAATTTGTTCAAAATGCCAGGCTTTGTTTCTTTGTTTCTTTTTTTTTTTAATTTATTTTTGGCTGCGTTGGGTCTTCACTGCAGCCCGCGGGCTTTCTCTAGTTGTGGCGAGCAGGGGCTACTCTTCGTTGCGGTGCACAGGCTTCTCATTGCAGTGGCTTTTCTTGTTGCAGAGCACGGGCTCTAGGCACGCAGTCTTCAGTAGTTGCAGCATGCGGGCTCAGTAGCTGTGGCACGCGGGCTTAGTTGCTCCACGGCATGTGGATCTTCCTGGACCAGGGATCGAACCCGTGTCCCCTGCATTGGCAGGTGGATTCTTAACCGCTGTGCCACCAGGGAAGTCCCCAGGCTTTGTTTCTGACGATGAAATTCCTCCCATCACCCAGGCACAGATCAGCAAAGACATTCTCCCTCGTGGCCCAGCAGCTTCCCTTTTCTTAGGCATAACACAGACATTAACTAATAGCCACAGAATCCTCCTAGGAAACGCATCTCTCCTTTTACTCCCATTTCTCAGGTAAGACAAACTGAGGTTTGCCTGGCACACCCAAGGCCACCCAGAAGGGGGTGGCTGTACTGATAACAGAGAGCCGGATTTCCTGAAGTTGGGCGCTCTGGATTTCCTAGACTGAGGGGAGAAGCAATGAGGGAAGATATTTTTCAAAGTTTGGAGAGTCTTTCATGAAAGAAGGAGTCACTGGATTCATCACTCTGGATTGGAGAATGTCCATACTCTCCCCCAAAAATCTGAATGTGAATTTACCATGGATTTGGGTGCCCTCAGCATTTATTTTCTGACCTCCCACCCCCATCCCCCATCTCTGTCCCAGGCATCCAGTGTTAGGGCTGGTTCCTATGGCTCTCAAGAAAGAATCCTAAATATATTCTGTTTATGACGAAGGCTGGGAAGTTGGGGAGGGTGGGACCAGGGAGCAGGAATTAGGAGGGGTTGTGCCTTTGAGCCAGATTAAAACCGTAAGTGAAAGAATGTTGACATTCCAGGTACCTGCTTGTTAGGAAGTCTTTAGCTACTGAAATAATTTTTCTACTTAGTCTTTGGGAGCCATTGAAAGTTTTAGAGAAGAGGCAGGACCAGAGCGGAACTATATGCTAGGAAGAGTAATCTAACATCAGATCAAAAGGGGAATTTTCACATTCAAGATTCCCACTCTAGTGTGGACTGGGCTTGAACACCAGCTCTATTGGTTTAAGCCAACTGGAATTCAGGAATTGGTAGGAGGGACTGATTTACTTCTAAGAAACTTGGATGAACACTGAGTCATGTGCTAGTTTGTAGGCAGCCGCTGCTAGGTCCCCGTGTAACAAAAACAAATCAAAGAACTGGGTACGATCAGGAAAAGGACCAGAGGCTTGAGCCCTGGATGGGCCATGTGACCTTGGGAAGGCCACAGAACTTCTTCTGAGCCTCAATTTACCTGTCCGTAAAATGGAGATAATATTAGCTACTTCTACCTACTTCCCAGGGCTGGAGGAAAGATAGATAATATGATAGGAGAAAGCATAGAGAGGAAAGACGCAGAGTAACACCTTATTAGGACCAATAATGGCTTGGTAAAAGGCAGCTGGAACCACCAGTGGACTGAGAGGCAGTCTCAGGAGAGCTGCTTGTAAAAGCAAGGCCTACCCAAGCCTGGAATTAGGGGAAGAGAAACGACTGAAAAGGAGGTTCTCGCCTAGGGCATGGGTGAAAGGGAGCTGGGACTTGGGGTCCCCTTTTTTATCAGTATTCTGTTTATTATTATTGATGACAAAGATTATACTGTCTTACATCTGGATGGTAATCTATATGTTTTCAAGACACATCTGCATGCATTTTCTCACTTGGTCTTTGGGGAGAAGACCCATTATTGGGTAGAATTAATAGTAACAAAGTGGTCTCTAGAGTCGGATACACCTGCTTTCAAATCCTACTCAACAGCTGTGTGACCTTGGGCAGTTATTTAACCTCTCTGATCCCAGAAAAAGGGAAATGAGAGTAGCAGCTATCTCATGGAACTGTTGAGAAGGCTGCAGGAGTCAATGCATGGTACATTTCCAGCACAGGAAACACTCAGTGCCAGTTAGTTATTGTATCAACCTCATCCTTATCGTGACACTTATTATCACTCTCATTTTGTAAATGAGAAACTGAAGCTCAGATAATTGGAAGGCTCTTGCCTGGATTTACCCATCTAATAGGTGGTGGATTCAAGTACTGACCCAGAACAGGAATCCATATTCCAAGAAGAGAGACTCAGAGGGGGCTGGAGTGGCTGGGACTGATTCTCTAGAGCAGCACTCTCCATCAGAACTTTCTACAATGATGGAAATGTTCTATGTCTGAGCTGTCCAGTGTGGGAGCCACTAGCCCATATATTCATCTTTATACCAATGTTGTCCTTAAATATAATTTCTAATTTTTTTCATGGAGGAAGGGGCCCACAAAAGCTAAAGTGACTAGGGCCCTTGAAAGGCAGAATGTGACCCTGGGGAGATAGACATTTGAAGGAAACACAGGGCTTCCAGGCACCTGGGCTTTAAGGAAGAAAAGAGACAAAGTGGAAGATGATGAGAAAGTGTTTTGTTATTGGACTTCCTCTGCCAAAGTCATTTATCCACTCGCTCACTCAATACTGCTTTTTTGAGGGCCTACCCTGTGAGGTCATTCTAGAACAGAGAATAGGACAGGTGAGGTCCCTGCTCTTGTGGGGATTGGATTCTAGTGGCAGAGAGAGGGAGATGATAAATTTAAAAATATACACTATCATCAGGTGATGAAAAGTGATATGAAGGAAAATCATGCAAGGCAAGGTTAGAGAGTGATGGAGGGGGCGCTGTTTTTGAAAGGGCGGTCAGGGAAATCCTACGTGACAAGGTGACATTTGAGCAGAGGGAGGGCCACAAAGCCATCTTGAGAAAGAGTTCCAGCAGGCAGTGCAAAGGCCCTGGGGCAGGAGCAAGGAGACCGCAGACAGACTAGAGGGAGCAAGGAGAGAGGGGTACCTGCAAGATCAGGGAGGTGGCCTAGGGCAATTCAGCCCAAAGAAAAGACCTGTAGTGAGGGGGGATCCCATCACAGGATTTACATGATGGTTCTATAAGGAGCAGAAGGAGGGAGGGTCGTGCTGCTGGACGTAAAATCTTAGAGCCCTTCAAGACCATCCCCTGTGGCCAAGGGGTGGTATACAAGCTGTCCAGCTGCAATTAGTTTTGTTGGGCCTATAATACATTGTTTTGTTGTTTGATGGTATTCTACTTAATTAGTTACCATATGAACAATGGGAAGCTTCACCCAAAAATCTAGATTCCAACTTCTGTTTACCAAAGTGGAGGGCACTGTCTGTGTCCACCCATGGCATGGTTGGCTGGAGTTGAGTGGTTGCTGCCCCCTTTAGATGGGGCCTAGGCTCTCTAGTCCCGCTCCCCGCCCAAGCTCTCCCAGATGTGGAGGCCATTTCAGCTACCATTTATCTCCAAGGTAGTTTTCTAATAGAAGAGACACACGTCTGTACCTACACCTCTTTCCAAACTGTGAAGAAAATAGAATCCAGGATGGCCTCCTGTTCACACACTGGGCCTGCTTCACCCCTGAGGCTCCTGCCAGCTGTAGACATTTGAGTTTGGAGCCCCTGACACTCACTGAGCCCCAGAGAGAGCAAGGGATCTCTTCGTCTTGGGGTTGCCTATATGGGTCCATGAGCTTTGCATCTGGAGCTGAAAACTCCCTAAATCAGAGGGCATCCCAGGATCAGAGGGCTTGGATGGAGGGCGAATCCTGCCCCACTTCCTCCAGGGCTCTCTGTCCAGAGAGGTTTGTAAGATCAAAACCAGGTCCAGTTCAGCAGGGCATGAACCTGTTTATCATTTAGAAGCTCTGGAAACAAAGCAAGAGGAACAGGGCACCTCCTCTAAGTTCTGCGTTTGTGCCTTGGGATCCATCAGGGCACAGTGTGAACTCAGCCCTATGGGAAGGCCAGGGGGAACCCTGGAGTCTCTCCTCCTGGTGGGGCAGCCTCTGGCCAGGCAGGGACCAGGAGGCCCCCTGTATGGGAGGAGGCTGCCCTGAAGGCCTGAGTTTGGGGGTGGCTCTCTGCAAGCCTGGAAGGTTGTGTTCTGAAGTCAAGAGATAGACTCCCCCGGAGGACCGGGAAGCTCCTTTCAGAGGGCAGAACAGATTGCAGAGGCCAGAATGTCCCTGCTTCATGGACTTCATCTGGCGGGGTCTTTCCTCTTCTGCGTTCCTTGAAACTCTTTGATCCAATGAAATCCTGTGTCTTTCCAGGAACTATGGATGAGTTTTCAGACATCTAGACATCAAGTTCCAACAGGATGACTTGGATCACTAACCGAAGCTCTGAGCCTCTGTTTTCCTCATCTTTAAAAGAGAGATACTAACTGAACCCACCTCAGATAGTTCTGAAGTTTCGACTAGATGATTCAGATTAAGCAGTTAACACAGTGCATGATACCTAGCAACCGCTAAATAAATATTGGCTGTTATTTAAAAATGATCGTTATCATTATGGAAACTGGATTGAAACCCAGCTGCTGCTCTGAGCCCCGTTCCCATTCATTCCCACCTTCACCTTCTGAGGCATCCCTGTGAAGTTCCCAAGCCTCCCTAGGACACAGTTTACAAACTGCTAGGAGTCTAATCTCCATTTTGTAGAGATCGGAAAACTATGCCCCAAGAAGGGAAGTCCCATAGTGCTATGTACTAAGTCACATCACATGTTGGTGGCGCACCTGGAACCAGAGCCCGGTCTCCCCATCCTGGACACTTTGCACTGGCCAAGTGGCTCCCTGCAACCCGGCTCCTCTCCCAACCTGGGGCTCCTCAGGAACCCACACAGGCAGGGTCTCCTACTCAAGAGAGTGCAGGGGAAGGAGCCAGACTTCGGGGTCAGACCTGCCCCCCCATCCTGCCTCTGCTTTCGTCTGGGGGCCTGGCTTCCTTTCTCCAAGCCAAGCCTCCGTTTCCCCATTTGTGAAATGGGGCTGGCAACGGTTTCCTACTTGGAGGATTTAATGAGCTTATGCATGCAAAGCATTTAGCACTCCTTTGGTGCCGAGGGGCCTCAGTAATATATCAGGGGGCCTGGGAGGGGATCAAGCCGGAGACCCCTGAGCAAACCCCCTCATTTCATGGGGCCTCCACTTGTTCATCTGGGAATTGGGACTAGTCCCTGCTCTCCTGCCTCCACTGAGGTGTTGTCAAACGATGCTCTGAAGAAGGTGACATTTGGGGAATAGGAAATGTTTACAGAGGCACAGGCCCTGGTCATAGCTGATGTTTACTGAACATTTACTATGCACCAGGCCCTGTGGTATGCACTTGGCATGCATTATCACTTTTAAACTGGCTTACAGCAACCCTGTAATTATCCTCATTTTGCAGAAGGGATAAATGAGACTCAGAGAGGTTACCCAAGCTCCAAGTTCACACAGCTAGTTTGCGACCAAAGCAGGATTAAAACTCAGATCACCTGGGTGTCTTAACAGTTCCCTGGCCTGCCCCCCGCCGGTGCCCACAGCCTGGAAAGAGCTCTTGGGAGGGGGAGAGTTTTATGATCCTTCCCCCCACACCAGGGATCATATAACCATATGTCCTCTCCCACCAGCAAACACAAATTTTCAGCAAAGCCTTCCTCTCCAGTTCCATCACTTTCCCTCTGGCTGAACCCAGCCCAGCAGTGCTGTCTGTCCATCCAAGTCCAATCCTCTCTGAGCAGAACAACTTAGGACAAAGCTGGCAAGTAGGCAGGCCTTGCTTGGCAGGTGAGGAGCTGGTTCTAGCAGTGGGGCAAGACAGGCAGCTCCCTCCGCGGTTGGCGGTCCTGCTGTGGAGCTGGCTGAACCTGAACTGTAGAGCCAGAGGCAAGAGAGGGGTTAGGGATGATTTGGGAGCATCAAGATGCATACTAATGAGATGCAAATGAACCTCTGCCCAGCTACTCCAGCTCAAGCCCAGAGTCCCGCATTCAAGCCCCCTGGGCTGTGTCCACACCCGTTCCTCTTACCCATGGTAACTCTGTGCTCCACCCAGCCACTGGCAGACACAACAGAACTGCTGGGCCTGCTGTGTTCTCATCAGACAGGGCTGGCCATTGAATTGAACCAGGGGCTACATCTTGGGAATTCCCGAAGCAGGTGGGTGTAGGGGTTACAAATACATAGTCCAAGCCCCACCCCAAATCTACTGAATCAAAATCCTTAGGGGTGGGGCTCAGGAATAGATGTTTAACAAGCTCCCGGGGTGATTTTCGTGACTGGTGTTTGGGATCCGCTGAAGGTGGTAATCGCTTTCTTTAAGATCCTGTGTTCTACCATGCCTTGTTGCAAAGTTGATGTTGCCTATGTGGCCTTCTCCTGGCCCTGGGGGAGAGAGGCGGGTGGGGAAGTTAGGAAAAGACTGAAATCTCCATGACTCTTTTAGGCTAGACAAGTGCTTCTCAAATGTCAGTGTGTTAAAAATCACAGCCTCATTCTTAAGAAGTTTGATTTCATAGGGCTGTGGTAGAACTCGGAGGGCGTGTTTTCCCCTGTAGATGGGGAACACTGGCTCCCGGGCAAAGCAGCCACAAGCTTATCTCTAAAGTCAAACAGAAGAGGGAAACAACAGACCTGATTCCTGTCTGGAAGTCTCTGAGTCTGCAAATGTCTCCACTCGTTAGCATCTGAAACCCCAGAGACAACTGTTTACCTTTTTGCGGACAGGTCTGTCCCAGATAGAGACACAGCCCCGTGAACAATGTTCCCCTTGCAATGAATAGAACTGAACTGAAAATCTAAGGGTTCCAGCCACACACACATACCTCAAGGGCCCAATAATTGCACTCTTAGGCATTTACACAGCGGAAGTGTGTACGTATGTTCATGAAAGATTCACAGGAGAATGTTCAGAGCAGCACTATTTATAATAACCCTCTGTTGGAAATAGCCTGAATGTCCATCAAGAGCAGATGGCTAAGTAAATTGTGGCTTGGTCATATAGTGGAATACTATACATCAAAGAAAATGAAAGTATTGCTCTAGGCAACAACAGAGGTGAATCCCCCTCACATAATGTGGGGTGAAAACAGCTATATACAAAAGAGTGCATACTGTGCTATTCCAACTATGTAAAACTTTAAAACAGGCAACACTCATCTATGGATTACATTAGGATAAAGTTACCCTTGGGCAGGGGAAGAGGGGTGGTTAGTAACTGGAAGGGGCACAAAGAAGTTTTCTGGAATGGTGGTAATGTTCTGTTTCTTTATCTGGGAGCTGGTCAGTTTCTGGAAAGTTTATTGAGCTGCACACTTAGGATTTGCGCATTTTTCTGTATGCATATTATACTTAATTTAAAAGTTTTCTAAAAGTACTAGTAAAGGACTTCAAAGAAGACTTTTAATAAAAGGAAAAGCATTTAAATAATAAAAGGGAACTCCAGGTGACTTCTGACTGTGGCAAATTGCATGGGATTTCATGGCTATGGGATCGTGGACTCTTCCTGTCCCAGGAACCAGGAAGGAGACAATTCTCAGAACCCAAGAGCTCGGGCGCCATGCCAGGTCCTACCAGGGCTGTGGAAAACCGATGCCTCAGCAGTTCCTGTCCCCACCCCCACATGGCCCGCCCTCCCCAGAACTGCAAGGACAATGGCAGCCCATTTTGCACTGGATTCCCAGGTTCAGCTGAGTTCGCATTCATTGGGGCTTGCTTCATGCAGCATTTTTCTGTCCTCAGAGCAGTTTTCTGGCCCATTTTCTTTTTTGATCCCCTCAAAGACCCTAAATGTAGAGCAAGAAGTATTTCCATTTTATAGATGGGAAAGTTGAGGCCCTGAGATGGGGGTCAAAAGGCTTGTCCAAAGCTAGCAAGGTCTAGCAAGCGGCCCAGCCAGGACTCAAACACAAGGCTTCAGATACCAAATTCAACACTCCCTTGGCTACACCGCAGATGGTCTCTTCCCAGTAATAGCGATGCTGATTATAGCACCTATCAATTAGTGAGCACTTTCCCTGGGGATGTCTCAGAGCCTTCAATAACCCAAGGAGGTAGGCACTATCATATCATTTCCATTTTAACAAGTTAAAAAACTGAAAAGTCAGGAAGTCCAAGTGCCTTGTCCAAGGTCAATGCCTAGTAAGTGTGGAGCATGGATTGGAAGAAATGGTCTGAGTTGAGTCGAAGCTCTGAATCGCTAGTCCAGTGGTTCCCAAATTCAGCTGGACCTCACCTGGAGTTCCCTTAGAGCTTGTAAAAATACAGGTTCTCGGGCTTCCCTGGTGGCACAGTGGTTGAGAGTCTGCCTGCCGATGCGGGGGACACGGGTTCGTGCCCCGGTCCGGGAAGATCCCACATGCCGCAGAGCAGCTGGGCCCGTGAGCCATGGCCGCTGAGCCTGTGCATCCGGAGCCTGTGCTCCACAGCGGGAGAGGCCACAGCAGTGAGAGGCCTGCGTACCGCAAAAAAAAAAAAAAAAAAAATACAGATTCACTGGCTCCACCGCCAGACCACACATTCCAATGATGTAGACTCAGGATGGGGCTGAGAAAGCTGTATTTTTAAAAACAGCCCTAGGCATTTGGGATGCTCAGCTCTAAACTAGGCTGCCACTGAAATAAGACAGTAAAAGCAAGATAATTTAAAGGTAAAGCTTAATTTAGCAACTTCCAGATTAACACACGGAACCTCTCTAATAATTAGAGTCCTCCTAACCAATGGTCCACAACCCCTCCAGAAGATATTTGAGAACAGCCGGACTGGCTGGATAATAGCTATGCTTAGGGTGGGGGGGCAGTGACTGACAAGGGGCATCTGGAGAGTGTGTGAGGGGGCACTGGTGCTGGTGATGTCTGCTTTTTGCTCTGGTTCCTGGTTTGCCACCGTTTGCATTCACTTTGTAAAACTTCATCAAGCTATAACTTACAGTTGATACAGCCTCTTTTTGAATGTTTACAAAAAGGAAAAAAAAAAGTCAGGCCAACCATCTGTCAGAGACACCGTGTAAAGAGCAATCTTTACACAGAGTAGAGATTTATACAAGAAATCCAATAGAGTTCTTCTAATTACATGCTTCCAAGAGCTTGAGATTCTAGGATTTGAATTTTCCAAGATGCTGTGATTCTCTGAGTCAATTCCCAAGACTTCAGGAAGCCCCCAAATCTGTAATAGTAGTTAACGTTTAGTGAGCTCTTGGCATGTGCTGACTGCTGTGCTAAGAGCTTAAGAGCTTCGTATGGATCCATTCACAGCAGCTCTGTAAGGTATTGATAGATAACATTATCCAGCCCACAGCCCTCAGAGAGGTGAAATAATGTGCCCAAGCTCACAGAGCTGGAAAGCGGCAAAGCCAGGACCAGATCTCCAGCACCCTGGCTCCAGAGCTGGTGTGCCCAGCCATGGTGCCATACTAGTATGAAGGTCTGCCGCTTCCCAAGGCTAAGTGTCTAAGCATCTCAGTGATACATTTTGTGCCGTCTAACCTTGCATTAGCTGGGAGGACCCAGGGGGAAGGGGATGCTGCAGGGACAGACAGCAGCTCTGACCTGGGACACGTGAGCACATGTGGGCCAACAGGCACATACATGCTGACGTTACCCCACAGTTGGCATGTACAGTCCTGCTCAGCTGGCACCGAGGCCAACTGCTGTGGGCACTGGAGCTGAACGGGAACTTGGAGAGTTCTCTGTTGTGGGCTCTCTGCCCTCAGCCAGAAGATGGGCAGCTGCCATTTACCTGCCATTCCAGGTCACCTTGCAGTGACCCACAAGTCTCAGGAATGGAGAAAGGCAGTCAGGGAAGGCATTTGTCTCTTCTGCAAGCTCCTAACTGGAAAATGCTTACGGCATCACCTCATTCAGGAGGTAGTTTGTCAATCATTGGGTAGTGGTGGACAGTCGGGCACTGTGATTGTCCAAGGGGGAGACAACAAGATATCATCACCTTCTGCTCTGACCCCTCCTTAAATTCTGGCTCCACCAAGACACTCTTTGAATTAAACTTCTTCAACGTGGTCCTCCAATATTTACAAAACAAAAGCCATGCCTCTATGATGATTCCCTGAAATCCTAACGTTTTAGAGGCGTATATCGAAATATTTTCAGATGCAATTATGTATACGAGATTTGTTTCAAAATAATCTGATCAGGGAAGAGTTGGTGGAGGTATAGGGGAAACATAATTATTGAAGCTGAGTGATTTTTTTTAATACTCTTCTGCTTCCTTTTGGTATTTCTATAACTTCTCATTAATAAAAAATTATACATAAATTATATACATATATATTTTTTAAAAGTCATACTCCTTGGCCTGGCACACATGGCCTTCAGTGACCTGACCCCATCCTGCCTTTCAGAGCACATCTCCAAATGTTCCCCACACAACTGATAGTTTTCTGCACACACATGCCATTTTCTCTTAACTGCTATGCTTTTGCATATGCTACTTTTTCTTTCTGAATTGCCTTTCCCACTTTTCTTTCTTTTTTTAAGCCTCATTCAGTCTTCAAAACTGATGTTCAGTCTCAGATTCTCCTAGAAGCCTTCCTCCACCAACTTCATAACTGGGCTATCTATGTATGGCTCCATGGGCCCCACTGCTAGCCCCAGTTTGCCTCTATTTTACCACCTACCTCGACATATTAAACCACCCACTTAGCTGCCTCTTCCAGCTGTGAGTTTCTGGGGGCCTGACACATCGTAAGTGCTAAGTGTCTATTGAACTAAGATCTGTTGAGAAAACAGAAGCTGTGCGACTGAAAGGAAGTGGCTTAGCTTTTCTGAGTCTCTATTCACGTCCACACTGAAAACAACAATAGCAGCAACAAAAAGAAGTGGTAGGGGATCATGACTGCAGGCCCGCAGGCCGGTTGTGCAGAGTAGAAGAGAAGGTATATGTGACACAGTCTAACCTGGTGACAGGCACATCGGGGGGCTCAGGACATCAGAGCTCTCTTTTCAACCTTTAAATCCCATGTTCAGGGCTGCGCATTGACCCAGGACACCATTGCAAACTGGCTACTGACTTCAGGCAAATAATTCCAAATCGATGATTCCATCTGTAAAATGGAACCAGTAATTCTTTTTTTTTTTCTTTGCGGTACGCGGGCCTCTCACTGTTGTGGCCTCTCCCGTTGCGGAGCACAGGCTCCGGACGCGCAGGCTCAGCGGCCATGGCTCACGGGCCCAGCCGCTCCGCGGCATGTGGGATCTTCCTGGACCGGGGCACGAACCCATGTCCCCTGCATCGGCAGGCGGACTCTCAACCACTGCGCCACCAGGGAAGCCCAGAACCAGTAATTCTTGAAGGGAGACATCAGGGAACTCCTGAGCACCTTCCACTTGTACAGTTGCAGATTCTTGCTGACTCTCTGGCAATAGTGAGGGAATGGTGTGCAGGTGTGTGTGTGTGTGTGTGTGTGTGTGTGTGTGTGTTGGTAGGTGTTGGGGGAGGGGTCTGATTGATGAGGTCTATGTCCCCTGTCCCCTGAAAGGCGTCTTACAGTTTAGGGATCAATCTTGTTGTTGATCCCAAATTGCCTCCGGGGGTATGGGGGCCATTCACTGGCCTCTGAGGCTGACCACCCACACAGGGAGCAGGACTCTCTCCTGAGCTGGGCGAGGCAAAGAGAGGAAAAGGAAGGTGAAAAGACCTGCGCTGTGGCCCTGCTTTCCCCACTCACTTGCCGTGTGACCGCAGCCAAGTTATCAGCCTTCTCTGAGTAGGCCTCCGTGTCTCTACCTGTCTGATTCAATGATCTCTAGGGACCCTTCCACTCTTATCTATGATGGGGTTGGACTAATGCTTAGTTCCTCTGAGCAGCAGTTCTCATCTGTGAATTAGAAGTGAAGATTCATTCATTCTCTCAACATATATGCAGTGAGTTTCTTTTACGTGCCAGGTGCTGTGCTAGACACGGGTTCCGGAGCAGTGAGCAGCACTTAGTAGGAGAGACCATATCAAACAAAATATATGCAAATAACTAATAATTACAATTGTGATCTGACTTAGGAAGGAACACTTCAGGGTGCCGTGAGATGATCTCCACCCCAGGGGAAGCGGAGAGGAGGCAAATAATTGATGACTGTGACCAGCATAAACAAGGCCCTGGCACTACATGCATTATCTCATTTAATTTTCACATCAATCTCTGAGAAAGGAACTACCATTCACCCCATTTTTTCAAATGAGGAGACTGAGGTTTAAAGAAGTTGAGGCCCAGGTCATACAACCGATAGTATCCAGGATTTGGACCCACACTCTTCATTTTAAACCTGTCTGGAAACCGCTATTATAAATGTAAGCATTTAGTTCCATTAGTCATAGAAACAGTAACATTGAGCTTCTGAGCTAGCTCAGCTTGTGCTGGGGACCCAAGGGAAGCTTTCAGGGGCTCTGTGCACACATTACTGACGGAACCCCAAAGGCAGGGCCCATCCGGCAGGTACAGGAAGGTCCCCAACTATGCCACCCCATCATCCTTAGCACACACTGGTTTCCACTAAGGCTACCCCCTGTTCTCGCGTACTTGGCGAGAACAAGAAGGAAAACTACCAGGCCGAGGTGAGTTCATTCATACCCGGGGAAGAGTGTGCAGGCAGCAGAGTGTGGTGGCCCAGCTCACAGAGGCCTGGGGCGGGGGGGCCTGGCAGCCCCTCCCATTGGAAAGCACAGGCACAGCTGACATGTAGGAGCTGAAGAGTGTCAGTGTCTTTCTGGGTCTGGTTCTCTGAGTCCTTAAGGAGACCACTAAGAGTCATGGAGACAGGGAAGTTCTAGGGAAACCTTGACTCCCTCCAGTTCCTCCCCACTTTACAGATGAGGAAAGTGAGACCCAGAGAGCGTGTGGCTGACGGGGCCTCACTGTTTTGCTCCACCACCCTGGCCAGCTCATGGACTCAGCCCCTTCCTGCCAGAAGTGTAACCTGTGCTCCGTGGAGAGCCCTGGGGTGAACCCGAGCTTGCCTCTTCCCGCACCAGGGTGTTGAGTTCCACAGCTTCCTCACCTGCAAAATGCAATCATTCCTGCTCTGCCTACCCAGCAGCCTTGCTGGGGTCAATCGATTAAGAATGGATCTTACAGGGAACTCTGTTAGGTGCTCTGTAATGACCTATATGGGAACGAAGTCTAGAAGAGAGTGGATATATGTATATGTATGGCTGATTCACTTTGCTGTACAGCAGAAACTAACACAACATTGTAAATCAACTATACTCCAATAAAAAAAATTAATTAAAAAAAAGAACAGATCTTAACAATAATCCAACCACCATTACTGAAAATGTAGGGAAATAGGTAGGCCCAGAGCAGTATGAAACTCTTTCAGGCCACACTGCCTTTGAGTTACAGGGATGTGAATAATGAAATTCTCTTTTCCCCCTGCCTGCTTTGAAAACCCAACATTTTCAAATGACCGTGTATACTCAGCCCCACCCCCAAACACAGGAAGCATCCAGTGGGTATCAACTGTAATAAAAACTGTTAGTTGATTCTGCGTGGAGGGCACTGCTCACCTGCCCAGGCTCAGCACCCCCATCTTAAAAGGAGCTGAAGGATTGGAAATGCTGTGTTCTGAGCCTGCTTCTCTACCTCCCTGCTCTCCTGAGCCCAGGCCTTGCCCCTGAGTGCTGTGCACCTGGGGACAGAGGCAGCCTTTCTGAGCCCTTAGCCAACCTCAGCATGGCCTGCTGCTTCCCACACTGGGGCCAATAGCACCCCCCCACCCCCCCACCAAGTGGAGGGCTGAACTCTGGCCTGGTGGCTCTGTTCAGCGTTCCACTCCAGCTCTCCTTCCCCCACAGATAGGCGTCAGATTCCTGCTTCCCCCAAGAGCTGCTCCCATTCCCCACACCCACCCCAGTGCTGCCCTTGTCCTCTGAGACTCGCTGACTTTTGCAGCCCTTGGAGACAGTGAGCACCCCCATCCGACAGCCAGGAAAGCTGAGGTTCTAATCTGGGTGCCTCTAAAGAGTCGCACGAGAGCCAGAGCCAGCCAGATTGTCTGACTCTCCCTCGGGCCCTCCCGCCCTCCCTCCCCCTCACCAGGTGGCTTTGTCTGTTTTAGGGACCCCGTGCGAACTCATCACCTCTCGGTTCCCTGGCCCCAGCCCTTCCTCCTAAAATCAAGGAGGAAATTGTCTCCACATCCCCTTGAAGGCTCAGCCCCAGAGAGCCCGAGCAGGGAATTTCATTCTTCCAAGAAAAGGAGCCCAACTTTCCATACATGCAAATGTGACCTGGCTTCTCCCAAAGATCAAAGCCCTAGCCTTGTCCATTCCTGGGCCCCAATCCCCAGCCCCCAGGCTTGGGCTGGCTTCATTCAGTGTACCTAGGTGACCAGGACCCAGGTGTCCTTGTCCTACCCCTGCCGTGCCTGCCCCAGCCATCTCCTGGTTCTGTCGCCACCTTCCAGGAGCCCCTGCTCAGGGACCAGAATGGATGAACTTTGCAACTCCCACCCCCTAACTTCCCATCCTCCAGCAGTTCTTACCTGTGCCCTTCAGGTCGGGGAGGGTGCCCCGGGGTGGGCTGCTGGTCTGGAGCCCCTTTCACAAGCCCCAGGCTGACAAGCTCGGGAGGGAGGTGCAGAGTCTCAGAGCAGGAAGGCGCACACTCGAAGAGGCTGCTGAGAAAGTTGGAGTAGGTGTGTCCCAGTCCAGGAGGAGGAGGAGGAAAAAGGAGGTGGGAGAATTGAGGCGGATCATCCCCTCCTGCCAGCTCTGGAGTGGAGGGAGGGAGCCAACTGGGTTGTGGCCCAGAACTCACGGTGGGGAATCAAGTTATGGAAAATGACGGCTGGAGAGTTGCTGAGAAATCGGGCCCATCTCCACCTCCCTTCTCGGTTTTACAGAGGGATAAACTGAGGCCCTGGACAGGTTGTACTTGCCTGAGGACACAAAGAGACCATGAGGCACTGGGAAAGGACACAGGTCGCTCAGCTCTCCGGCCAGTGTTCTCTCCTCTCTCCTCCCCACGCTGCAGATCTGGATGAACGACCACAGTCACCCCTCCCCACAAGGTCTGGTTAATAACTTGCTACCTCATGAGGTTGTTATGAGGATTAAATGAGATAACAGTTGAGGGAAGGCGCTTGGCAGAGAAAGTCCCACATAAAAGGTAATTCTTCTTCTCATTGTTATTAGCTGTGCCGTCCTCAGTAAGTGACTTAACCTCTCTGAGCTCTGGTTTCCCCAGCTGTGAAATGGGGGTAACAGGAATCCCTACTTCATAAGGTTGTGCAGAATCGTGAGACAGATAATGTGTATAAAGTGCAAAGCACAGTGCCTGGCATCTCTTTTCCAGGTACTGTACTGGACACTGGTGACATAGAGGTAAATGAAATAGTTCCTGCCCCACAGAGCTGAAAATGGCTCTGTTACCATCCTGTTCATTCCCCCCTGCTCTCCCCCAGCCCCCAGATTTACAGGCCCTCTGCAGCTTCCCTGGCAAATAAATGAGTCTTTGCTTGCATACCTCTAATTACAGGGAGCTCACTACCTCTTCCAGCAGTCAGTTCTGACTCAGCAATTCTACCTGATGTTCAGCTGAGCAGCAGCCCTTGAACCTGGTTAATAAACAAGAAGTCTACATATCTTTATTATTACTATTATTATAACTATATGACTCAAGGCAAATGATGTCAGTTTGCTGTCTCTATTTCCTCATTTGTTAAATGGGCTCAAAACTGCTGGGGCCACTCAGAACAGAACTATTTCCTCTGCCCTGTGACAAAACCTAAGGCCTGATTCTCTGGCTAGGACTTGGTTTTCTAAAAGTTCAGTCTGGACCCTATGGCTAAGTGGAACCATTAAAGTTCTGGTCTTTTTTTTTTTTGTGATTTTGCCCCCAAGGGGAAAACCTGTTTTTTTTTTTTTTATTTTTTTTTATTTTAATGCTTGGCTTATTTATTTATTTATTTATTTATTGGCTGTGTTGGGTCTTCGTTTCTTTGCGAGGGCCTTCTCTAGTTGTGGCAAGCGGGGGCCACTCTTCATCGCAGTGCGCGGGCCTCACACTATCGCGGCCTCTCTTGTTGCGGAGCACAGGCTCCAGAAGCGCAGGCCCAGCAGCTGTGGCTCACGGGCCCAGTTGCTCCGCGGCACGTGGGATCCCCCCAGACCAGGGCTCGAACCCGTGTCCCCTGCATTGGCAGGCAGATTCTCAACCACTGCGCCACCAGGGAAGCCCAAAGTTCTGGTCTTGTTTATGGAGGAGTAATGAGGCTCTTGGTGGTTTCCCAGCCCTCAGGAGATATCCATTCATGGAGTGGCTGCAGCCACTGTGGGCCATGCCCTCAGGGATCTGTCACCGGAGTCAGGGATGACCACAGGTGTCAAGCAGCTTCCACGTGTTGCCCAAGACACCTAGAGGGGCCCCCTAACAGGAAGAGTCTCCCAGGTGTTCCCTCCTACAAGCTGCATGAGAGGCCTAGGGGTTTACAGCATGAGGGGGACTGCTGTGATCAACGCCAACGGGAAGGCTAACCTGGGCAATTATCCACTCGGCTGATTGCCACCCAAGTCTCCGAGTCTGGGCCGATTAGGCATTAACCCGAGGAAGGTGGCTGTGCGGCCCCTTTGGCTAGTCATGTGTGACTATCTGCCTTTGGGCTCCCCATCCTGGCCAAGGCTGGCCTCCAGCCTGTCCAGTGCAGGGATGTCTGCAGCCTGGGGGTAAGGGAGCAATGATGACTGGGATGGATCGCAGAACCGCAGGACGCTGCTGACATCCGTCCTCTCCTCCCCAGTTCCTCCACCACTCCTGCCCCAGGCCCTGATCCCCCACTCTGTGGGTCCCAGGACCTAACTGGGCAACCTTCTGGCCTCCAGCCCCCCAGGGAAATTGCACTCCTCACTGACCCCCAAGCATGCTTGCAACTTCTCACTCCTGAGCCCCTGCTCACAGCTTCCCGGACATCAAAAATGGTACCTATTCATCTTGGTACAGCCCATATGCCAGCTCCCCTCTGTGAACTCCCCCAGACCATGGCCCTGACCTGAGTGAGAAGTAATAATAATAATAATAGCAGCTAATCTTTATGTCAGACACTCATCTCAGCACTCTGCGGGAATTATCTCGTTTCTCTGAACGCCACCACAATGGATTAAGCGCTGTTATCATTCTCTAGTTTTCAGATGAAGAAACTGAAGCTCAGAAAAGCTTTAATTACTTGCCCAAGGTCACTGGTCTAGACTAAGCTAAGTTGCAAGCCCTGCTCTGTCTGGACCCTCTTAACCACCGGCCTGTACTACCCGCCTCTCCCCTTCCTCCCCGCATCATTGTGGCTGAACCTCCTGTGTGCCCCTCTGCTTTGTTCTACTTTTGTGGGTGCCTCTTTTCACATCACCTCCCGCCCCACTCTGGTTTAAGCTCTTCAGGGATGGATCTCTGTCTAACCCAGGGGTTCTCAACCGAGGCTGCACGCTGGCATCACCTGGGAAGCTTCTACAAATCATGGTGCCCAGGCCCCACCCCCCCAAACCAATTACATCAAACTCCCTGGGAGTGGGCCCCGGGCATCAGTTTTTCCCAGCAGTGTCAGCCACATCGTAGGCATTAAAAGAATTACATCTGATTCTGAATCCCCTGCCTGGACCTCAGTTTCCCTGTCTCATTGAAGCATGTGTTGAACTCTGATCTTTGACATCTAACTCTAGTATTCTAAAGCTCTAACATTCTTGACATAGGATGTTGTAGTCTTCAAGAGAAAGACCTGGCAAATTATCACTGTCCACTCTCCTACTTGCCTGAGGAAAGCGGGACTGGTGAGCGCTTCCTCCCTCCCTCCTAGGTTTTCCTTCCTAGAGCAATCTGTCCATGTTCACCATGGGGTAGAGAGTATAAATGAGGGGCTTGAGCAGTGATGAAAATTCTAACCAGATGACAAGTTTCAGGGTGTCCATGGATTCTGGAAGCACAGAGAGTATTATTTTCGTTTCTAATAGACTGAATCCCTCGGATTCCTTCTGGGGCAGGCTAAAGGCTCAGGTTAATTCAGTGAAAATCATAGACACGAATCATGAAAGACAGCGCATCACAGACGCATGTGCAAGATTGGCTGACAAACATCCTGGCTGGCACGGGACTGAGGGGCTTCCGGGGATGCAGGACTTTCAGGGAAATGAGAACCGTCCGTCACCCTAATAAAGGGAACTGCTACATCACTGGCCCACATGAGTTGCATACCCAGAGTAGGTGCGGAGTGAGTGTGGCCCACCTTGGAGGACCAGTCTGGAGAAAAGATTCAGCTTATAGGGACAGTTGGATGATGGACTGGTTACAATGAGACAGCATGTTCAATGAACATGAGACGCAAGCTGTCATTTCCAGGGCTGGGGTCCCTTCTGTCGTACTTCCCGGGGAGAGTCACATATAGCAGGATGGGAGTGGGTACGGAGCGGAGACCCTGGAGTCTGGTTCGTGGACCTGTGGACAGGAAGGGCTCCAGAGGCCTGGCTGTCCAAGGGACCTGATGCCTTTAAGGAGGATGAAGTCATCAGGGGATGAGGCCACCTGGCTCCGTGAGGGCTGCAGCCTGCAGCCAAGAGGAAGAAGCAGAAGGTGGAAGGCAGGTGGGCCGAGGGGGCCGAGCTGGGGATGTCAGCTGTGTGGCTGACAGACGGGACCCAGCAGGAGTGGGAACCGCTAGCCCTGGTGTTGCCTGGGGTGCCCGGGAATGTAATCAAACACTCAGCAGACCTGCTGGCCATGGGCATCTGGGCACCACCAGGCCCTCCAGCTCATCCTGACCCCCAGCTGGCAATTCTGACAGGCTCCTACCAGGAGAAATGTCCGGCCTGGTTAGTGAGGCTAGTAAGGATGAGCTCATCCGCCCAATCCAGCCCTCAGTCAGCCTGCCTCAGGCTGGTGCTGGTAGGTAGGGTGTCGCTGAGAGCTCCTAGAGCCCGGCTGGCTGGTTCAATGGCTTTGGTTAGGTCACCACAACAGGAAGCCGGGAGATGGGGGGCCACTCTGAGGACGGGAAATGGAACCTCTGATGTAATCCCCACATTTACCTGCCCCCAGACGGGGGGCTCTGATGTGGCCCTGGCCCCCCTGAGAACCAGTATCCCTCCCATGTCCCCTTCTCCACAACCGCGAACCACTTTTCCAGCATCATCTCCCATTTCTCCCTCTTGTATAGTAACAACAACAATAACAATTGTGGTGAATATATGAATAACTGGTATTTGTTCTAATTTATTAAGTACTAGGCTAAGTAAGCATCATCTCATTTGATCCTCAAAGAGATCCTCCTAGTAAGATACTACTATTATCATTCTCATTTTGCAGAGGAAGGAACTGAGATTCAGAGTTTAAAGGGACTTGTCCAAGGTCCTCATACCTTTAAATGGCAGAGCCCGGATTTGAACTAAGTTTATCTAGATCTAAAACCTGTGCTCTTAACCTCCACCCTCTGTTATGCTCCAATCCAATCACAGGATTTGGATCCATGGCCATGCTGCCTATATCTAGATAGGCCCCGCTCTTGATTCAGTGCTCTGATGTCTCTGTCTTACAAATCCCAATAACTTAAAAAATTTTTTTTTAATTTTATGACTAAGCATTTTATTGGAAATCTGTTCTGTAAAGAGAACAAATTTAATAGTTTAGAACTGCAAAATATTACCACCTCGTGGAATGTGGTCATAGTTATAGGCTATTGCTAGTTACCTGCTCCGGACCTCATAACCAATGAATGGCAGAACCAAGACCAAAAGTCTGAGCTTTCAAGCTTTTTACTCCACCCATGAAGTGACAACCAAGAAAAAAACAATGTCACTTGACCTGCCTTAATGAAAAAAATTCACTTGTGTTCTGCCAGCCTTCTTCCAGTGATATTTTGGTTTCTTAAGAATTAACATAGTAGGGATCACAGTATATGGCAAAGGGAAGTAACAAGGTCTCTGCTTGGTGCTTTAATCCAAAGGCAGACTAGGAAGAAATGGATATGTCCCCGAGAAGCCTGTTTCATTTTGGAACTGATTCAACCTAGTTTCAGGAAAAATCTAAAGTTCATTAACAGATTAAGAAATGAACAAGGAAGACAACACTTAAATAGCTGTTGCTGCCCTGAATCCTGTTCAGAGCACCATTAGCACAACTAATGCCTAATTCTTCCTCATTTGGTTGAGGACTTAACCTAAGACAACTGAAGAAGTAATTCTGAACACAAGTCCATTTAGGCAATGAACAATGGAACTAGAAAACCTTTTACGATCCAATTACCATGTTGAGGGATATACTGAGTGTAGCCACAGACCCTGTCCAGCAGGGAAATTTGACAAAAACTCCTAGTCTCTTCCAATAACAGCTGTCTATGGATGTTACCATGAATAGAAAATGTTCTTATGCTCATTTCCTCATTAAGTAAACTGGACCACACCTGTGGGGTCGAAATACAGAAAGGTCAAAGCACCAAGGCTAAAGACAAAGTCAAGTTGTGGCACCTACTATGTAAACAGACAAGAGCAACACGATGTTCCCTTATCACTGTATTCAGCACTAGTTCCAATCCATCTCTTGACCCCAGCCCTTGCTTTCCCCAAATTCAACATTCCAGTTGGTATACCCAGGTCATTATTGGATTCAGCTTTCTGGGTCCTTTAATTGGCTGCATATGCACTCTACACTAAATGTGATTAAGTACAAAAAAAAAGAAAATAATAATGTCTTCAAGAAACCTTCGTAACAAAATAACAGATTCCCTATTAACAATTAGAGGATCAAGTTTAACAGGCCAAAATAGAAGACAAGAAGTCTGTCAGAATGTACATAGATGGCACAGGACAGCTCTGACCTCAGGCCCCCTGTGCTGAGCAATAGAGTCACTGGCAAATCCCCAAGATGTAAGAGCTGTAAATATCCAGAGTCATGCAGGAAACAAGAATGTTTCTTTCTCATTAAGTCATCCTCTGAACTCTCGGCAGACCTTCCATCTGTAGCCACTTTCCAATTTGTGTGTTTGTTTGTCCTCTCCTGTATTTCATTGTTAACTATAGGGATGTGGGCTTTTTTAATCTCTCTTTTTCCTTTTGGTTTTCTTTGTGTCTCTTTCCTCACTTTCCTCAGAACTGACCGATGTAGAATCATCTGACTGGGAAGTGTCACTTTCTGCCTCTAAGAATAAAGCAGATTTCTTGAGAGACTTTTTCCTGGATTTTTTCTTGCGCTTATGTGGCTGTTTCCTTTTCCTGGTACTAAAAGCCCCAGTTTCTTCTGAGGACACGCTTGAGGAATCTGCCGTTATATCTGTGGCTTCCTTTTTGCTTTTCTTCTGTTTTTTTGTGTGACATTTTTTTCTGCTTTTTTTTTTGTGTGTGGGATTTCTTTGACTTCTTGTGTTTGTGAGATTCATGGGTAGATGATTTTTACCTGGGGAGATGTTTTTTTCCCATTGGTAATATCTTGCTGATCACTACTGTTTCAAATTCTTCAGGGTATAACTCTTTATATCCACTGTGACCCCATCTGTCTGGCATGTGAGCTTCATAATCATGTAACTTCTTGTTCCAGGATTTAGGCTTAAGAAAATCATCCAGTGCCCCAGAAATTTCATTCTTTGGCCTCCAATAGTCTCTTTTGACTTTCTTCATCAAAACCATCACTACGCATCCGGCTTGAACTGCTGGGTAACATTTTCCTTTTGGTCCCCCGGTATGCATCTTCCATCTGTTTCTCCAGTTCTCTTATTTTCCACATATCTGATTCCTCCTGAGTCTTATTGTGAGCGTCTATGTGCCGGATGACGTTCCTCAGGAGTACTGTCCCCAAGGGAACTCAGGACATTCTTCAATCCTCGATCTGTGCGCCGCAGCCTCGCCCCCAATCACTTTTTTTTTTTTTTTTTTTTTTTGCGGTACGCGGGCCTCTCACTGTTGTGGCCTCTCCCGTTGTGGAGCACAGGCTCCGGACGGGCAGGCTCAGCGGCCACGGCTCACGGGCCCAGCCGCTCCGCGGCATGTGGGATCCTCCCAGACCGGGGCATGAACCCGTGTCCCCTGCATCGGCAGGCGTACTCTCAACCACTGCGCCACCAGGGAAGCCCCCCAATAACTTTTGAATGAGGTTCACCCATGGTCGTTTCGCACTGGGCCAAGCAGATGAGGTAGCAGGTTCTGCAGATCAGCCAACCTCAGCCCATCACCCTCCATTGGCTCATGCTGTGTGTCTACCTGGATTGCCATCCCGCCCGCACCTACCAGATCCATCACAAGGTTGCCCAATCCAGGAGCGTCTCTTGACCTCCCTCTCCACACCTCCCCATGAACTGCTGGGGCTTCTGTGCTCTTTGTGGAGCACAGATTGCTGTGTTCTGGTCTGCCAGTGAGGTCAGGGCAGGATACCACTGTGTGGTCCTCCTCCCCCTTGCTGTACTTGTCAGGGGAGTGGGGCACAGGGGGCGGTTTGAACTTGAGGTTAGACAGTTGGATTCAAACCCAGCTCTGCCATCTTGCAGTTGTGTGACATTGGACAAGTTACTTAACCTCTCTGGGAAGTAGTTTCCTCATCTCCCAAATGGAGGTGGCAATGGAGGGTGGCCGAATGGGGTTCTTATCTTGCAGGGATTGTCAGGATTAAGTAAGATAATGAATCAGTAAAACTAAGCAGTGTGCCTGAGGCGAAAAGTGGTAGTTTTCTGGATCAGTTTGGTGTCTAATTCATCTATGAATTTCCAGTAGGTCTTCATATAGTGCTAATGAAATGTGATAGGTGCAGAGGAGGGATAGATGTGAAATTGTTTTGCGAGTGCCAGAATGCCACACGTGTAGAGAGTAGGACATGATTACGGATGCAGAAACTGAGGCCTGGAGAGATTTCCTGGCCTGCTCAGGGCCCCACTGCCCTCTCTTCCTCGCTTGCTCAGGTGCTCGGGTCCTGCTGGGTCACCTCCAGGCCAGCAAGGTAGGGGCCCTCAGGGGCAGGAGTCTGCTCTCTGCTGCCTGAATTCCGGAGGCAGCTCTGGAAGCCCCACCAGCCCCATCTCCCTCGGCAGCCACATTCCAGACATTCTGCCCAGGTGAGGAAGAGGCCAGCCCAAGGGAGGAAATCCGGAACTACTAGACAGAGGGTGGCAAGGAGAGAGGTCTCCTGGGGACCAGGCTTGCTGGCGCTCTGGATCCCTCAGCACAGCAGGTGCTCCTCACAGGCCAGACCTCAGGCCGCCCAAGGCCCAAGGCTCCTTTGGGGGTGCTAGGGGAGCTGTTCATGAGGAAAAAGACTAGCAGCACAGCGGTTTTCTAACTTAAGACTCTGTAGGCCTCATGGAGGGACAGAGCGATGAGGCTGTTAAAAAGTGCACGTTCCAGGTCCCACTGCCCGCATTATGGAGGGGCCCAGCATTCTGCATTTTTAAATGAGCCTCCAAGAGGGTGCAAAATCAGGTTTGGGAGCCTCTGATTCCGTCCACTGTATAGATGAGAGATGAAGAAGATGCAGTCAAGAGAGGGAAGAGAATTGCCCAAGGTTACCTAGCAACCAGGCTGTCCAAAGGGGAGCCACTGCCGCTGATGGAAACAGGAGGGCCTCAGAGGCAAGATGCACAAGAGCAGGGAAATCCAGAAAGGAAGAGGAGCTGAGAACACGGTGGCTCAAGGGAAAGTTAGAAAGATGGATAATAATTCTCCGTCTTTCCCCACCGCCATCCCTGTACCCCTGTCCCTCACAGAGGCTGCTAACGATGCCAGCTCAGTGGTACACCGAGCCCCATCTGTTCACACTCTGCCTGTGGACAACCACGCCCACCCCCCATCTTCTCTCTCCTCATGCGTTTCCTTCTCATGTCACCATGTACAAGACAGTAAGACATCCTGGGCTCAAGTCCCAAGTCAGTCACTACCATGCTGTGTGGTCTTAGGCAAATTCCTGACCTTCTCTGACTCTTAGCTTACTCATTTGTACAATGATGGGACTAGACCAGCTTTGCTCAAAGTGCAGTTCATGGATCAGCTCCACAGAAGCACAGAAACTTTGCTAAAATGCAGATTCTCAGACTTCCAACCAGGTAAAATGGGTAAAGTGTTGCATTTACACAAATAATACATGGCATATTTTCCTTCTAAAATAATAAAACATTACATTTAAGGCTAAAGCCCTCTTTGCCGCCACCACCAATACCTTCTCCAAAGGCAAACAGTATAATCATTTAGGTGTGTAACGTTTCGAGATACTTACATTGACACATAAATATACCAGTAGGGGAACTTCCCTGGTGGTGCAGTGGTTAAGAATCCACCTACCAATGCAGGGGACACAGGTTCGAGCCCTGGTCTGGGAAGATCCCACATGCCATGGAGTAACTAAGCCCGTGCACCACAACTACTGAGCCTGCGCTCTAGAGCCCGTGAGCCACAACTACTGAACCTGCATGCCACTACTACTTAAGCCCACATGCCTAGAGCCCGTGCTCCGCAACAAGAGAAGCCACCGCAATGAGAAAACGGTGCACCGCAAGAAAGAGTAGCCCCTGCTCGCCGCAACTAGAGAAAGCCCATGTGCAGCAATGAAGACCCAACGCAGCCAAAAATAATTAATTAATTTAAAATATATATGTATATACATACCAGTAGGAATTATATAGCATTTGGGTATTTTACTTGTTTCAAGGGGGTGGGAATGGGGGTTGTTAAAGCAGTATGTTGTGTGTCCTTCTGCAACTTTTTTAGTCAGTGGTGTGTATTGAGGTCTTTTTGTGGAGTACACATAGCTCCACCTCACACTTGGAGCTCATTCTGGGGCTCACTCAAGTTTGAGAACCTCTGAGCTAGATGAATTCTGACATCACATCTTATGAGTCTAATTTTAGCATAAGGTAGGGGCAGGGAGAGCAGGATATTTCCAGTAATGAGGGAAGGTCCAGCCTAATTAGAGTGTCCTTGGCACTTGGAGCTGGACTCCATTGCTCAGATATCCCGTATCAAGGGTGTGGTACCCTGGGATCCAGCTAAGGTCCCCTACTTCCCTTCCCTTAGAGCTCTCAGGGCCACTCCCTCCCTCCCTTGCCAGCCCCTGGTCATCCTGATGTCATCTGTGCAGGCAAGGCTGACTCAGGCTCTCCCTGCCACCCGGAAGGCAGCTCCCCATGGCCCTTGATGGAGGCTAACTGGTTTGACTTGGTGAAGCAGCCCAGGGTTTCCCAATACCTCCTCGCTGGGGACCTTCTAGCACATGCCATCTGGCTCTGTGGGGGACCCAGGAGCTGTCTGGGTCTAGAGTAGTGATGTTTTCCTCACTGTCCTCAAGATTCTGTCACAGCTGTGGGACCATGAAGAAGCCCTTATCCTTCTCAGGGCTTCCCTGTCCCCATCTGTCCATAAGGTTGTACTCATTAATCTCTATGCCTGGCAAGAGCATCTAGCAAGAAAAATTATGCAAGATTTGTTGAATGAATAATAGTTGAAAAGCCCCTTCCAACTCCCAAGGAGTGCAGATTCCAGCCAACCAGTGTGTGAACAAAATGCATAGCGTGTGCATAGCCCTAGACTGAGAACTGAGGGGGAGGGAACCCTGAAAGAGACATCGTCCTTGCCCTCGAGTTGCAGACAGCCCAGCTGGGGGTCCAGTCATCGAGTCAATCAGTATTTCCCTGGAGTCTAGCATGGGGAGGAATGGAACCAGGTCGGGGCAGTCATGGAAGGACAAGGGGTCGGCTCACAGGTGATCAGGGAAGAGTGTGGGTTAAGAGACAGGCAAATGGAGATTGTGGTCACACAGACTAAGGGTCCTGCAAAGAGGTCAGAGGAGAAAGCATTCAGAGGGAAAATGAGGTATGTGGAGAGTGAAAGCAGGAGATAGGGAGAGTGTGACACATGACAGACTTGATAAATATTTGCAATAAACAGATTGTTAATAGATACCAAATTGTGTTAAATGGATAAATATAAATATATGAGTATATTAAATAGATGACAGAAATAAGCAGATGAAAGTAAGTTAGTCATGCATGGTTGGATGGACACGTGGATTGATGGACACATGGATGGATGGATGGATGGATGATGGACAAATGGATAAGCAAGCAGAGAGACAGACAGATAATCTTAGTCTAGGCTCACTGGATGTAGGGTCCAATGTCCAAGTTTGGATTTGGGCTCTTCTGCTTACTGACTCTTATTGGCCATGTGACCATGAGAGATATGTGCTGAAAGCAGGGATTATCGGTCCAACCTGTCACCTTCCCCAGGAAATTATAAGAATTGCCTCAAATAGTAGATGAGAGGGAGAACTGCATAAAGCTGCATGTAAGTGCCAGAGGATGTGGTTATAAGCAAATCTAAAGGATTTCTCGGTCCTAGATACACAAAGAGGACAATGCAGAACTGGCACATTAACAGACTGGGGGAGGAATAGATGTAGGAGCTGGAATGTATATTACACAGCTGTAGGACCTACTCTATCAAGTATCTGTGGAGCAAACTAAGGGCCTGATGTTTGGGGACTGCATGAGGTCAGTGTCTGGCTTTACTCACTTTGTCTCACCATCCAAAGCACACCACTCCTCCTGAAGAGAGCACCTTCTGCTGTGACGCTCAACTCTGCTTCCCTCTTCAGAATCACTTGGATTACTCAGCCTCAGGGTCAGTATCCAGAACCCACCAATATCAGAATCACTTGGATGCCCCCTGACAAGTACAGATTCTGGGGTCCCACTTCCATCCTCTACATCAGTGTCCGTTGATGTGCCCGGTGAGGATACCGGCTTGGTGCCTTGCACACAATGATTCTTCAAGAAATATCTGTTCATTTTGCAGCCGTTGCTGTTTGCCCAGGTTCACTGGTTGATGTTGAGGATTGAGACTTGAACCCAGCTCTCCTGCTGCCTATTCCAGCACCCCTGCCAGTGCCTCCTGCAAGGAAGTGGTCCAAATGACCTCTCCATGGCCCTAGGCTCTGAGATTGCAGACTCCTCAGCAGCTCTAAGACACAAGCCTCTCCAACTGCCCGAGGATTTTGAACTAAGCCCTCTGGCTTTCACCAGGCTGCTGCTGGGATCCTTGAAAACCCAGGAATAAGGGAGGCCTAATGGAGATAAGAGGTTCTTGCTTCTCCTCCCATCTGCCTGCTGCCCAGATGGGGGCCACGCTAATGTGCTGTTGAAGTCCCAGGCAAGGAGCCACAGGAGCATTGCAGAGGAGGTAGAGCTGCTAATTACCCACAGAAATCCCAAGTTGTTGAGAGCAGTTGTTCTCAGCCCTTGCTGCTCCCTGGAATCACCTGTGGAACTTTACAAACTATTGTTATGTGGGCCCACCCCAGAGATCCTGAATGTCTGCAAGCCTGGGCGTTGGACTGTTAAGTCTCAGTAGGTGACGCCAGTGTGGAGCCAAGGCTGGGAAGCAATGCCTAGAGGTGTCCCTTACCCAGGGATTTGCTGTGTTTTCCAGCTGGAGTGCTAAGCATCGAATCCCCATTTCCAAGATGGAGTGAGACTCAGAAACGTCAGGCAACATGCCCCAGAGCGCGTAGTGTGTTCCTTAAAAGCCACAGAAATCAACCTTGCCTTACTTATGCAGAAGGGGGATTTAATGCCCAGTTATGAGTGACACAAAATGAGAGTGTAGGGTTCACAGTTAGACCTCCCAGAAGACAGGAGCCAGGAGTGGATGGGCAACCCACTCAGGCCGTCACCACCAGAAGGATGCCCCTCCTCTCCGTGAGCTGGTCTTCTCAAGATCCAGATTGCTGCCGGTGGGTTGGGCTGGCTGAGCTTGGGTCCCTTGCAGGGCTGGGATGAGGGCGAGGCTGATTCTGCACTTGTGCGACCCTGAGAGTGAGTGCCTCCTTAAATTTTGCACCCTGGGGGCCTTAGACACCTGACTCCCCTCACCCTAGTGCTGGTCCTACACCTTGGCCCAGGGAGGAGGGTACCTGGAATGACAGCCCACTAAGACTGCATCAGATAGCCCCTGGATGCCTCCCCAAGGGATAACTGTGGCGCTGTTACCAAAAGGAGAGGAATGGACGCTGAGTGGGTGAAAATACAAGTGGCCACTCCCAGGTTTAAGAGCAGAGCAATTAAAAATATGACTCTGGAGTTGGATGAATCTGAATTTAAACCCAGGGTCTCCCCTTAATATCTACCTGACCTCGGACAAATCAGCTTACTTCTCTGACTGAGCCTCAGTGCAAAAGGATGCTAATAATGGTACCATCTGTTGACTTCTGTCTTCTGGCTCTTCATTCCATGCTCTTGCCCCTATATTTGTTCTCAAATTTTCCACTGGGGACACCTAACTGCAAAGGAGAGAGAGCTTGGGCCCCTGAGGGCATGGGGGCAGAGTCTGAAATCACTCACAGCAAGCACATCTTTCCTTTGAGACACAGACTGCCAGGAAGTCCACTTTGGGCACATACCCCAGGGAAGTGAGTGCTTATGTCCACAAAGAGACACACACAGGGATGGTCATGGCGATGTCATTCATAGAATCCAGAAACTGGAAACAAGCCAAATGTCCAGTAACAGTAAAATCAGTAAACTAAGCAATAGTACATGAGCACAAAAAATAGCAGACCACTGCTACACGTAGTAACATGGATGAATCTCAGACAACACACTAAGAGAGGCAAGCCAGACCCCAAGTAGCATATGCTGTATGACTCCATGTACATGAAGTTCAGGAACAGGAAAAACGAATTCACTGAGCTGTACTTATTAAGATAAGTGAACTTTATTGTATGTAATGCCAAGTTTTAAACAATGTTTTAATTAAAAAAAAGAAAAAACGTGATTTTTGCAATCTATCCAAATATGTTTGCACTTTAACAATGATTTCCTCCAGGATGTTTCAGGAAAATGGACTCTTCAGGAGTATAGGCCTTGTTTATCCAGTGGACTTCAGTCCCCTCTCCTTGGAGGCACACTCCCAAGTTAAGAAGCTTTTCCCCTCACTCCAGTTTGAATGATCTCCATAAACATCCAAAGCCGAGAGTCACAAACTAATGGTTCCTGAGCCACAATCACCCCTCCTCACATTCTTTTAAACCAATCTAGGTTTCTTTCATTTTTATCAATGAGTTTTTTTAAATCCAGGCTTCTCTTGAAATTTTGGTTCATCTGAAAAATGGGCATGTTGGCAGCAAAGGACTGGAGCTCAGATGCTGCAGATTTTAGATGGGACACAAGTATGTGAGTTCCCCTAGTCCCTCCCGGCTTGCCTCACTCATCCCCTAGGTCTCCCTGGCCTCTGCTAGCATTTGAGTGTGTGCCCTGCTAGCTCACCTTGGATTTGAACCACCACTGCTCTCCTATCCAACTCCTTCCCTGGCTTCTAGGCCCCTCCTCCAGAAAGCCCCCCAGATAGGCCATCTAACACTGTCCTCTCCCTTCTAGGTCAAGGGCAAGTAAACTATGGCCCATGGCCCAGTGCAGCGCATTGCACTGCCCGCAAGCTAAGAATGGGTGTTAGATTTGTAAATAATTGAAAAAAATCGAGTCAAGCATAATATTTTGTGATACGTGAAAATTAAAAGAAATTCAAATCCCAGTGTCCATACCTAGTTTTATGGGGACACAGCCGTGCTCACTCATTTAGGTACCGTCTATGGCTGCTCTCATGATACAGTGGCAGAGTTGAGGCATTACATCAGAGACAGTATGGCCCACAGAGCCTAAAATATCAATATTTACTGTCCAGCTCTTTGCAGAAAAAGTGTGCCAGCCTGTGCTCTAGGTCCCCCCAGTCCACAGGATTGTTGCTGTATCACCTTTACAGGCTGTGCTGTTTGGATAATGAGATAATTTGCCCTGTCTGTACTCTTTAATGAGACAGTGTCATATGCCACCTTTGTACCACTCCTTCCACAGTCTTACCTCCGGTGGGGCACATAGTTCTCTGCCTTAGGGATTGGGAGAGGAGGAGCAGCCTGAACCCCTGGAAGTGGATTTGGGAACACTCTGAGGAGGACATCCAAGCTAAGACACCAAAGGAGACAAAGGCCTGGATACCTACTTCCTCTTTTAATTGCCCACGCTTACAGGAACCCTAGAACCCTAAGTCTCTAGGCCTGGCAGGAACTTCTGAGAGCCTTCCATCCATCCATCCATCCACTCATCCAACACTGTTAGCTCCCCTGTATGTTTAGTACTGTGCTAGGTTAGACTGGAAACTAAAACTTGGTCTCTGCCCCCAAGGAACATAGAGCTTAGTGGGTGAGACAGATGTCTAGAGGCAAGATTATACGTCAGTGTGAAAATCATTATAGAGAGATGTGAGCACACAGCTGAAAGAGATGCTACCTCTAATTCTTTAATTTTGCAATTAAAGAAAAGGAGGTTAACCAGAGAGGCTAGGAAACTTGCCCAAGGTCCCACTGCAAGTTAGTGATGGACGTGGAACTAGAATCCTTTCCCAGCTCCCACTTCTTTGCACTTTGCTCTCCCATTCCTTCCTCCTGCCGTTCACTTAACACGTATTGTGGAGCCCCTACCAGATGCCAATCACTGCTCTAGGTGCTGGGCCTGCAGTAAGTGAGTGAGATAGACACGTTTCCTGCCTGCCGGAGCTTCCACTGCGGGAGAAGACAGAATTAACACATCAGCAAATCAATCAGTTGGATGATGGGAGCTACCTGTGAGCTCTCAAGAAAATAAAGCAGAGGAAGGGCCAGAGGGGCTTGGCATCACGCCGGTGGTGGGGTGGCCAGCAAAGGCCGCTCTGAACAGATGACCCCTGAGGGGACCCAGAGTGATGACAAGCCAGCCACGCAGGTCAGAGAGGAACATTCCAGGCAGAAGGAAAAGCAGCAGCCAGGCCTTGTTCTGTGCTTCCTCCAAGACTCAACTCCTCCCTCCACTCGGAACAGGAGAGCCGTACGCTGGAAGGTAGCTTGACACTATTTATTGCTTGGGGTTTTGCTCTGGTTTTTGCTTGTTTGGTGCCATTTGCTGTGCTAGCTGGAAGCGCCAGGAGAGGAGGTTGGGGGGGTGCGGGGCGGGGCGGCGGGGTGGTGGTGGGGTGCCGTGAATTGAAGGGGAAGGTGGTTGGGAGGAAATTCTGATGGAGGTGTGAAAAGCGAGAGGGTTTCTCTCTGCGTATGCAACTGACAGTAAATGAGACCCTGCAAGGTGCCACTCGGTTCCCAAAAGGTAACAAAACCTCTGTCTCAGCCCCGTCATTGCGGCACTTAATTCTTTAAAGGATTATCCCTGAGACTGGGGGAGGGCAGGGAGCCCAACCCGGGAGTTCTGGCAGCCACACAACCTCCTCTCAGGCAGCAGGGAGACCTGGGGACCCCAATTGCCTCAGCAACAACTGGGTCGGGAGCCAGGGAGCCAGGGTTGTAGTCCGATCTCTGCCCCAAGTGACCGTGTGAACTTGGGTGGGTAGCCTGCCCTCTCTGGGCCTCAGGTGTCTCATCTGTGCAATTAACGAGGCTGTGGTAAGAAGCATAGTTTCAAATTATGCTTCAAGGAGCCCTGGAGTCCCAGAGAGAGGTTTTTAGGGCTGCCTTGGGGGCAGGGGCAGCAGAAGATAGGACGGATAGAAGTGGGCCCTCACTGTTTTCAACCAGAACCGCCTACTTTAACCTGCTTCACACTCTGGGTTTCTTCATGAGGAAGTATGTGTAGTAATAATGAAAAGAAACACTGAATCCTCCCACGATGTTGGTTGATTACGTGTGCTAATGTGTGCAAAGTGCTTACTGCAGTTACCCTGCATGGTATTTGTATCATGAGCATATATATTTTATAGATGAGGAAACTGAGGCTCTGAGCTGTTAAGTACCCTGTCTAGGATCTGAGCTAGGAGGCAAAGGCTTGTGGTCAGGCCCCTGATTCAGAGTACAGGTGTTTTGTATTAAACTAATAGGCTCTTGAGTTGAGGACTCTGCTACTTACTAACAGGCCTTGAGTACCCCGAGGGTTATTGAAAGAGATAATGCACAGGAGATGCTTCACGTGGAACTTGGCTTATGGTAAAGGCTCGATAATCATTAGCTACTATCATGGTTATTAGTGTTTTAATTTCATGTGAAGACTGATTCCACTTCTAAAACATGTTTGGAAAGGACTGGAGTAAATGATCCCTAAAGATCTTCCAGCCCTGGCAGTCTCCTTCTCAGAGAGGGATGCAGCTGTGGGTGAGCAACACCCTGCTGCCTGGGGTGTTGGGGGAGAAGCTAGCTGGTAAAGAGGCTTTCATTGGTTTTTACAAAATGAGAAAAAGCAGGATAAGCCAGTGAGATTTTCAAAAAATTTACTTTATTTCATTTAAAGGACTGTACTTGAATCAGAGATGAAAACCTATCTAAGAACAAAAATGCCTGGTGATTGTTGAGCACTGGCTGTGTCCTGGACATTTTACACAGATGTTCTTGTTTAATCCTCAAAACGCCCCCCATATAATTGAGAAAATTGAGGCTTAGCACAGTCAACTAATTTCTCTGCGGTTCCACAGCTGAAAAGTGGCAGAGCTGAGACACACTGAGGCCCTTGGGACACAGCGCTCTGCCCTCTTAACCAATATGCCATCTGTCCTAGAGCTGACTTTTATGTTTAATGGCTTTATTGAGATGCAATTTACATGCCATAAAATTCACCCATCTAAAGTGTACAAATCAATCGCTTTTTGTTTATTTACAGCATTATGCAATGATTGCCCTAATATAATTTTAGAACCTTTTCATCACCCCCACCCCCAAATTTCATACCCATTAGTAGTCACTCCCCAATCCCCATGCCTCACCTCCAGCCCCTGCCAAGCTCTAATCTATTTTCTGCCTCTATAGGTTTGCCTAATCTGGACATTTCAAATAGATGGAATCATATGTGTTCTTTTGTTCCTGGCTTCTTTCACTGAGCATAATGGTTTTGAGGTTCATTCATGTGGTAGCATGTATTAGTACTTCATTCCTTTCTGTGGCTAAAGAAAATTCCATTGTATGGGTGTACCCCACTTTGTTGATCCCTTCACCAGTTGATGGACACTTGGGCTTTTTCTACTTTTTTAGCAATTAGGAATAATGCTGCTATGCACATATGTATAGGGGGTGGGGTTTTCTTTTTTGACATATGTTTTCATTTCTTTTGGGTAGAATGACTGGGTCATATGGTAACTCTATCCTTAGCATTTTGCAGAACTGCCAAACTGTTTCCCAAAGCGGCCATTTTGCATTCCCACCAGCAGTGTATAAAGTTTCCAGTTTCTCTACATCCTTGCCAACACTTGCTATTATTTGCCTTCTTGATTATAGCCAACCTAGTAGGTGTGAATGGTATCGCACTGGAGTTTTGATTTGCCTTTCCCTAATGACTAAGGATGTTGAGCACCTTTTCATATGCTTATTGACCATTTGTGTATCTTTTTTGGAGAAATGTCTATTCAGATCCTTTACCCATTTTAGAATTAGGTTGTTTGTCTTTGTGTTGTTAAGTTATAAGCGTTCTTTATATATTCTGGATGAAAGTCTCTTACTGGATATACAATTTACAAATATTTTTCTCCCATTTTGTGAGTTGTCTTTTCAGTTGTTTAATGGTGTCATTTAAAACACAAAAGTTTAAAATTTTAATCTCTAATTTATCAGTTTTTTCTTTTATTGCTCATGCTTTAGGTGTTATATCTAGTAAATCATTGCCTAATCCAGAGTTGCAAAGATTCACACCTGTATTTTCTAAGAGTTTATAGCCCTTTAATTTAGGTCTATGGTTCATGTTGAGCTGTTTCATATATGATGATATATAAGGGGCCAAATTCATTCTTTTGCATTGTATATCCAATTATACCAGCACCGTTTGTTGAAAAGACTATTATGTCCATACTGAATTGTCTCAGTGCCCTTATCAAAATCAGTTGACCATAAATATAAGGGTTTATCTCTGGGCTCTCAGTTTTCTTCCATTGACCTATATGCCTGTCCTTCTGCCAGTACCATACAGTCTTGATTACTATGGTTTTGTAGTAAGTTTTGAAATGGAAGAGTATGAGTCCTTCAACTTTGCTCTTCTTTTTCAAGATTGTTTTGGCTTTTCTGAGTCCCTGGCATTTCCATATAAATTCTGGAATTAGCTTGTCAGATTCTACCCAAAAAAGGTCTCAGTTTTAGACGTGTTCTTTCTTTTATGAAATAAGGTGATAGAATACAGTAATTTTTAAAGACCTTATTTAGCCAAAAAAAAAGAAAAGAAAAGAAATCCTGTATTGGGCCCGCAAAATTGTGGGGAATTTTATCAGTCTGTGAGATCTGAAAGTGACTTGGAAAGTTCTGGAGAGTGGGTTAGATTTAGAGGTAAGGCAGAGAGTGTGCACTCCTGGGGAGGAAGATGGAAGACAGAGAGGGCATCAAGTGGGGCCTTGGTGTAACAGGTACGTCTTAGAGTGTCTGAAGGGCTGAGAGGTGGGATCTGGAAGACCCTGTTTGCAGGGAAGGCCCAAGAGACTCCTGGGAAAAAAGTCACCCTCCACCAGGGGAACCAGATCTTGGCCCCAAGAAGGCACCAGTGTCAAGATGAGGGAAAGCAGTGATGCGGGGGTACTGCCCAATGTCTGATGTTCAGAAGTAGCTAATATTGACTGAGTACTTACCCTGAACTAAGCACTATAGATGCATCTCATTTAATGCTCACCACAGTCTTGTCAGTTTATGTCACATTGCTTAATTGCCTAACACAGCACTGTCCAATAGAAATACCATGTGAGGGCTTCCCGGGTGGCACAGTGGTTAAGAATCTGCCTGCCAATGCAGGGGACATGGGTTCGAGCCCTGGTCCGGGAAGATCCCACATGCCATGGAGCAACTAAGCCCGTGCGCCACAACTACTAAGGCTGCGCTCTAGAGCCCACGAGCCACAACTACTGAGCCTGTGTGCCACAACTACTGAGCCTGTATACCACAACTACTGAGCCTGTGTGCCACAACTACTGAGCCGGTGCGCCTAGAGCCCGTGCTCCGCAACCAGAGAAGCCACTGCAATGAGAAACCGGCGCACCGCATTGAAGAGTAGCCCCCAACTCGTCGCAACTAGAGAAAGTCCACATGCACCAACGAAGACCCAAGGCAGCCAAAAAGTAAATAAATAAATAAAGTCTGTTTTTTTTTAAAAAAGAGAAATACCATGTGAGCTGCATATATGATGTAAAATTTCCAGGAGCCACATTAAAAAGGTAAAAAGAAGCAGATGGGGCTTCCCTGGTGGCGCAGTGGTTGAGAGTCCGCCTGCCGATGCAGGGGACACGGGTTCGTGCCCCGGTCCAGGAAGATCCCACATGCCGCGGAGCGGCTGGGCCCGTGAGCCATGGCCGCCGAGCCTGCGCGTCCGCAGCCTGTGCTCCGCCTCGGGAGAGGCCACAACAGTGAGAGGCCCGCGTACTGAAAAAAAAAAAAAAAAAAAAAAAAAAGAAGCAGATGAAATTCATTTTGGTAATATACTTTTATTTAACTCAATATATCACAAATGTTATCCTCTCCAACATTAATCAACATTTAAACATTTACTAGTGGAATATTTTTCCATTCTTTTTTTCCTTACTAACACTTTAAAATCCAGTGTGTTCTTATAGATGTCCAGCACATCTTGATTCAAATGCTAAATTTTCATCAACAATGTTTGTGCTGTGTTTAGATTTCACAAAATTTACATTTGAAAAAGTAGCTTCACATTCCTGAGTTATAGCAAACATACTTAAAAGTGAACCAAGTATGTGCTTTCAAGTTTAAATTAATCAAAAGTAAATAAAATTAAAAATTCAGTTCCTTAATCTTAGTAAACCGATTTCAAGTGCTCTATGGCCATGGATGGTAAGTGACTATTGTGTTGGACACACAGGCCAACGCTCCTGTCACACTGTCATGAGGGCAGTGACAGAGTCAGCTTGTTGACCACTGCATCACCTGCATTGAGTGGGCACATAATAGGCATTCATTGAACATTTATTGAAGAATGCATGTGTGGATGCATCGACAAGTAAATTGAGCTAATGGACAAATGAAATAAGTAATAAACAGACAACTAAACTAGGCCAAATGCCTACAGCTAGTAAGTGGCAAGAAGAGAATTCAAAGCCAGGTCTGACTCATTCCAAAATCTATTGGCTGCAAAAAACATATGTGGGTATAGGAAAAAAAGACGGGAGCCTGGCCATCGAGCCAAGGACCATCAGGGTGTCCACAATGCCCTGCCAGCCCTCTGTAGGATCCCTCTTGCCCACCTACCCTCCCTGACCTGCTGTGCCACCTTCCCCCTGGCCAAGTTCCAGGGATGCTCCAGGAGCCCTGAGGATGAAAGGCTGGTAGGAGCAGGTGACGCCATGGACGTGATGACAGCCGGCCGCACGAAGCATAGAGTAAAATCCTGGGCACAGGAAATGGGCACCAGCTGCACAGACTGAGGCCTCATTTGTCTTGAAATCAGCGACTGACCTCATATCTGGTCACAAGTCCTGGGGCTGGCCCAAAACAGGAATGAGAGGCCAAGAGAAGACTTTAGTTTCAGTCACAGGACTTCAGAGCTGGAAAGAGTTGGAGAGATCACCTCAACCAAAACATTAATCTGGTAGATCAGGAAACTGAGGCCTAAGAAAGGCAAGGTCCCACGGACGGTTACACAATGGTCTCTTTAAAAGGAAAGGTCACATCTTAGTTTTTCTATTGCTGATGATAATACTACTTTTTTGTAAAATGCTACCAGGTTTGGGTTCTCTTCCAGCCCCTACCAATCATTCTGCTACCCCCATAATGCTGGACCCCAGCGTCCTTAGGGGAGTAGCCACATTGCTGGACATTTCAGCTGGTTCTGCCTTGAGCTTTTGCTGACCATTCTCTCTGCCTGAAATACCTTTCCTCCCTTGCTCTTTTCTACTCCACCCCTCACAGTCTCAGCCTGGCTAGCTATCTAGTTACCCTTCAAGGCCAGCGTCAAATATCACTGTTTCAATGAAGTTTCCCCCTATGCCATTGAACTTGTGCATCTTTTCTCTCATGAGGCTCTCCATGGTAGCTATTGGACAATGCAGAAAACCAGGGGGCTTCAGGGAACCATGGGAGGGGCCCCATGGCTGAGACCCAAGGTTGAGGGGAGATTGTGGAAATGAAGATTGGAAAGAAAGGTTGGGACCAGATGGGAGAATGGGGCAGGTTGTAAACAGTTGAGAAGTGAGGAAATGGAGGCCCTGATGTGTCTGCCTGGAGTGGAAGCCAGGAGATCTGATCCTATAACAGGGACATTTCTCTGGGGATCTCATTTGATCCCATTTTCACAAGGAGATGGAAAACAACATCATTGAAGACATGATCCCTGGCTCCCAGAGCTTCTAATCCAATAAAGGAGAATCATTCATTCATTCATTCAACAAGTGCTCACTGAGAATTTTACTTTGTCCCAGGCACTGTCATAGACACTGAGGATACAAGCAGGTCTGCGTGTGTGTGTGTGTGTTTGCAGAGGGGAAAGGGTAGGCATATTGCTCTAATTCTTTCAATGTGCTAAGCACTGTTCTATATGTTAGGGGTACAGCTGTGCAGAGGACAAGTGTGTTCCTGCCTCAGGAAGTTCCTATTCTGGTGAGAGAAGACATTCAGTAAGTCATGACAAGTTTGACAGGTGCAGTGCATTTTGTGAAAGGAGAGTAAGAAGCTCTAGGGGAACATGCGGCAGGGGAGCCTGTCTCGATCCGGTGCCTCCATGACGAGACGACATTTCATCCACTCCTCAAAGATGAAATACAAAGAATTCCAAGATGAAACGTGAAATGCAAAGTGCAGCTGCTTGGGAGCACAGCAGGAGGGCACTAGACGTTGACAGGGTTGAAAGGAAGCCTCTTAGAGGAAGTGACATCTAACGTTACCTGCATAGATATATGATTATAGATGGGAATAGATCCAAAGAACAAGGAGAACCTGTAACAGAGGGTCTGAACTTTCCTGAGCAAGGTTACTTGATCTAAAACCTGAAACCTAAGTGGAAGTTAACTGGTAAGAAGTGGGAGACAACAAGTGTTCTCAGCAAAGGAATGAACATGTGCAAAGGCCCTGGGATGGGGAGTATGATTCTCTGAGAACCACTTTCCTCTCTGAACCCTTTGATGAAGCTCTGCGGTTTCAAACCATCCGTTAGAGCACAGAGCTGGTGCTGGAGAACGTCCCGTGTGCTTGCTGCCCTCTGTCAGTGGGCGTGCAGGGCACTGAGAGGCATCTCCCTGGGGCCTAATCCTGAACTAAGAGCATCTGAAGGAACTTTAAAGATCATTGAATTTAGCATCATTAACCCCTCCCCCCTTTCCTGAAAGAGAATTGAGACTCAGAGAAAGCAAGGGACTTTTCAAGGTCACAGATGGTCATGCTAATCAGTCAGCACGAGGTAGAGACAGTTATTGGTTTCATGTGACGAAGAAGGAAACTGAGGCTCGTGGAGGGGATCTTGACTGGGGTCAACCAGCTAGAAATCCCCAGAGTAGCTGACCCCAGGGCCTCTACTCCTATCCAGTGGAACTCTTAGGCAGAACTTGGCCAAAACCCAGGTTCTCTGACACTCAGCTTCATGCTTCTTGCTTTTAGAATAGATATTCAGCCTGGTGTACCCCTTCTGGGAGGCCTCCACATCCCTGAACCAGGAGTGACCAACTTCAGGCCCACCCTTAATAGTGTGGAGCGACAAGCAATAGTCCAAATGCAAGGCCCCATGGCTCCAGCCCACCTGCCTCCCTTCTTACCTGTTCCCTCTGAACAAGGAAGATGCTTACAACCTCCCAGCCCCAGGTCCACCTACACCACCCTAACTCCTGCCCAGCAAACAGCACCAACGTGGCCCCTGCTTAGATCTCCCTAGGGATGCACTGCCAGCCATTGGAGGAAGGCACCTAGCAGAGGCCTGACACAGAGGGAACTGGGCGGGGGGGGCGGGTCACAGGCTTGGGACGAGCCATCCCCTTGGCTCCACAGACTCTTGGCCCCAGGCAAAGAATGCCACTGGATGAGGGGCAGGGCGGGGCCCCGTAGCTCCAGCGTGAGGGGTATCCTAACTGCAGATGATCCTAGGGTTACTGCTAGGTCCCCCTCCCTGCCCCATTAGCCGGCTTTCCAGCAGGACTGATTGGTACCCACGCCTTGTACTCCCTGCGAGCACACAGCCCACAGCCTTATCTCCTCCTGGGCCCTTACCTAATAATGACCCCCAGCCCCCGCCAAGATCACCCCATTCCCACTTTGGGTTGTGCCCTGACTTGAGCAAACCACAGGCCTGTGTACTGTGCTAAGGCAGGATGAGTCAGGGGCAGAAGTCGAGGTGCTGAGAGCCCTGGGGAGCGGCAGGCAAGAGGAAGCTCTGCAGCCCGAGAGGAGTGAATCAGGCAGGAGTGGCTCGGATCCTGGTTTCCAGCCTCTACTCAGCAAATACCTTTAGCAGCCAGGGAGGTGGGGGGATGGAGAACCAGGCACCCATGGTCTTGGGTCAGGCAGCATTGAAGAAGTCTCTTTTTCCAGGGAAATGTGTAGATGTCATCTCTCGAGTTGCTGATTCTGCAGTATGCTTATGGGGGAATGAGAAGGCTCTGTGTGTGTGTGTGTTCATGTGTGTACATGTGTGCATGTGTCTGCGTGTGATAGGTACATGTGTGTCTCTGGGCACACCTGTCTATACCCCCATCTATGTGTTTGTGTCTCTGTGTGTGTGCAGTGTCTACGTCTGTGTGTGAATGGGTAGGTCACTCTGCAGCTGTGCCAGTGTGTCTCTGTTGTGTGGATCTATATGTCTGTCTTTCCCTCTGTAACCTGTCTTAGTGCAGCAAGCAAGAGACCCCAAGCTTGGCTCCTGCCACATGATCCTACAACCGGTAATCTCAACCACCGCATTTGACTGTTAGCCCCTTGAGGACAGGCACCACTGCCTATTTTTCTCACTGTTTTGAGAACATAATAGATACTCAATACCATTTGTTGAATTAATATCTCAGAGAGGCTCCCACCTGGCCCAGCTCCCTGAGAAGCTCCAGAAGTCCCAAATAGGGGGTTGTGAGAAGGACTTGAGCCAGGTTGATCCCATTCCTAGCTCAGGACACGTGTCAGCTGACCTCTCCAACGCTCAGACTTTTGTCCAGGGTCCCCTTCTGCCCTGGGCAAAAGTCATGAAACAAAGCTCTGAGCTCTGCTATAACCTTGCTGTGTGACCTTGAGTAAGTCTCTTTCCCTCTCTGGACCTCAGTTTCCCTGTTAAAAGAGCAAGTTGGACTTACGGACGTCAGAGGCCACATCCAGTCTCAGCATGGTGTGGTGTTTGTTTGTTTGTTGGCAGTGCCGCGCCCCCTGCAGTGGAAGCACAGAGTCTTAACCACTGGACGGCCAGCGAAGTCCAGCATGGTGTGTTTTTTACTTTCAAGCCCTTTGCTCAGTGACCCCTGTCCATCCTGACATTGGATTGATTTAATTGCCTCTCTCAGATCCTTCTCCCACTCCTTGTACAACTTCCTCTGATCCCAGCTCAGGCTGTGAACAGAGGTCCCAACCAAGTCCTGCTCTTTGAGTCTTCACGCTATTGCTGTGTTCTCTGCTGTGAGTGCCCATCGGGAATCCCCAGGCGTTATAATTAAGATCCCCTTTGCTAGAAGCCCACTGGTTGACATTTATAGGCTTGGGAATGGAATATTTTGGGGAAATGGTGATGAAAAATGCAGTCCTCTACCACCTTGGCCTCTGGGCCTCTTGGGGTGGAAGCATTCTGTGAGTTGATTTTTCCAGGGAGAGTTGGGGTGGGAGGCATGAGGGGAAAGGTATTGCTGATTAACGTGCTACAACCTTCATTTAAGTATTTCAGGTGGGAACCTTCCCTAGATGTACAGTATTACTGCTTCCCTGCCTTTCCAAACAAGAGGCTTAAGCATGACTTCATCTTTACTTGATGACTCAGGGCCATTATAAAACATTAATGATTGAATTGAGTGTTAATGCTGGAATGTCTTCGAGGGCTGGGAAGGTATGTTAGGCTATTTGCCCCTGCATTGCAAGAGCCAGGCGTTTCTTTTTCTTTTTTTTTTTTTTTTGATTTGTTTTTGTCTGCGTTGGGTCATCGTTGCTGTGTGTGGGCTTTCTCTAGTTGCAGTGAGCAGGGGCTACTCTTCGTTGCAGTGCACAGGCTTCTCATTGTGGTGGCTTCTCTTGTTGCAGAGCATGGGCTCTAAGTGCACAGCCTCAGTAGTTGCGGTGCATGGGCTTCAGTAGTTGTGGTGCATGGGCTGAGTAGTTGTGGCTTGTGGACTCTAGAGCGCAGGCTCAGTAGTTGTGGCACACAGGCTTAGTTGCTCTGTGGCACGTGGGATCTTCCCAGACCAGGGCTCGAACCCGTGTCCCCTGCATTGGCAGGCTGATTCTTAACCACTGCACCACCAGGGAAATCCCCAGGCTTTTCTTTTTCATATTTTTTCTTTGTTCATTGCAGAAGTATCAGCTGACACTTATTTTAGGGACCCTTCTAGCTCTATTTACAACAGTGAATCTGTTGGATAACTGCACATCTACGTTGTGTAGAAAATGAGAACATATATTGTCTAAGCAAGGGGTTCTCCTAAGAGTGAAATACATGGTAGAATTCATTGTGGCTACTCAGAAGCCTTTTTTTTTCCAGCATGTATTAGCCATATGAGCCTAAAAAGATATTTCTACAGTTCTGATCTATAAAATGGGATGAATAATAGTATCTGCCTTGTAAGGTTACTGCAACTAAATGTAAAGTTATATGCAATAAAAATACTTTATACACTGCCTGGCAATAGTAGCTACTCAATAAGGGTTATTTGTTTTATTCTTAACTAGTATTCCTGTCTGAGTTTTGGGTCAGTGACATTGCTGGGTAGCTGCTTGAGTTCTGCATGACTAAGATGACTTGTTCCTACGCTTTGAGCTGCAAGTAACAGAAAATCTAACTAACAGTATCCTAAACAAATAGGTGTTTGTTTTTATTACAAGAAAAACACAGGTAGAGAGCTCTTGGCATTAGTTCAGTGGCTCAATTACGTTAGGACTGGTGTCACTGCAGTTCTTTTGGCCTCTGCCTCATGGTCACAATGTGGCTGCTGCAATTCCAACCATCACATCCTCTTTCAAGGCAGGAAGAGGGAGATAGAGTCATGCTGGCTATGTCTATTTTCCCTATGTTTCCTTTCCCAGCAGAGTTCTCCTTGTTTCATGGTCTAGAACTGGGTCACATGACCACTGTCAGTACAAGGGATTCTGAAAAACATGAAACAGGGGTGTCATGATTAGCTTAGACCAAACATCACATCTCTCCTCGGACTTACCATGCCATCTCTCCCTGTTCCCATCCTCTATCCAGGATTCTGTTAGCGAAGAAGAGGGAAAAATAGATATTGGGTCAGCAGCTAACATTGTTTATCCCAGTAACTATCATCATTCTTTTTTTGGTCTCAATTAGGAAATTTTGATTGAAAATGACAGAAACCAAAATTAGACTGATTTAAGCAAAAATCAAGAAATGGATAGATAGAAAAATTAATAGAAAGAAAGAAGGAAGGGAAATAATAAAAGAAATTAATTGACTCATTTTCCTGAGAAGCCCAGGAATAGTTTGGCTTTAGGTAAGTCTGGGACCAAATGTGCAAACAGCATTAGCAGAAGACTGCCCTTTTCCACCTTCTGTCTGTGTTTTTTTTTTTTTTTCTTTTGTATTTGCTTAATAATCAGGTAAACTCTCCTCACCTGATGGTGCCTGGGAGCTCCAAGCTCTCATTCACCCCACCCCTGGTCTAGCAGAAAAGAGAGTGAGTCATTTCTCCCTGTCACTACAAGCAGAAGTTCCAGGGTGAAAGTTGGTTGGCTGTGATTGGGTCACAGGCCCATCCCCAAGCCAATCATGGTGACCATAGGGAATTCAGGGTTCTGATTGGCAAGGCCATGTCTCAGCCCCAGCCCTGGGGTAAAGGTTGGGTCATCTGCCCCAAAACCACTGGTTAAAATTGGAGGTTAGAGTGGACTGGACCCTTCATGAAAATCAGATGTGGAACCAGAGGAAGGGGGGGATGAATGCAGAGCAGGCCTAAAGCTTTGCAGTTTTACCATAGACCTATGAATTAGGAAATGCAGGGATTCTGGTCCCATTTTGCAGTCGGCATAACTATCTGAGAGAGCCATTTAGCTCACAGGTGATTCGGATGAATCCCAGTGCATCTGGCTTCCTGGTGTTTCCCCTACACCACATCCTGAGCTGACTGACAATTGGTCAACCCAGGGATCGTCCAGAGCCATGGGACAATCTAGCCAGAGGGACCACCAAGAGAGACCACTGGTTGCATATTGTCCTTATAAAGCTCCTTTATCTCCATTGTCTTATTAGAGCTTCACACTATCCTGTGAGAAGGGCAGGACAAGAAATAGGTACATCCTAGAGAAGAGGAGGAAGTTGAGGAGTGATAGTAACCGCTGTGATTTCTCCAGCGCTTACTTTATGCCCGGCCCTACATTATCTTGTTCATTTCTCATCAATGCTGTGAAGCTAAAGAACTATTAGCACCACCATTTTTCAGACAGGTAGCTCAGGGTCAGAAGAGTGAAACAACTTGCCCAGGGTCCCAGAGCTAATGAGAAGAGAAGCTGGGGCTTGAGGCAGGGGTCTGTTTACAAAACTGGGCCGTAAACAAAGGAACCTCCATACAAACTGGGTTCTTAGTAAAAACACACCTGTCTACTGCAATCTGAGGATTGGAGGGGTAGACATTTGGGGTGCCTGGAGCAACCTGGTAGAGGCAGGGATAAGTGTCAAGAAGGCAGCTCCAAGAAGCATCAACGAAGAAGCCCTTTTTCCTGCTTTCATGACACCTGGAATCATGCCCCCTCTGCTTTCCTTCTGCCTGCCCCCGACCCGGACATGACCTGTTCATGACACCTTCAGCCCCAAAGACTGTCACCAAACTCCAGAAATCAGCCCAGTGGCTTGGGAGTCTGGGAACCTGCATTTGAGTCAGTTCCTCACTCTCTAGGTGAACCTAAGAAAAGTCCCCTCTCTGGGCCTCAGTTTCCCCATCTGTGAAAGGAGTTAGTTGGACTCAATAATCTCTAAAGCTACTTCTGGCTCCAGCTGGAATCACTAGCTCAGGTTCCAACATTTCTCCACCCCTTGTGGTAGCTTCAGATTTCTTGCCTGGGGGAAGAGCTAGGGCAAGTTGCTACAGTTCAGCTCTCACACAGCAGAGAGGCAGAGGGGCATGGCTCCTGCCCAGCAAGAAGGCTTACCTAACCTCAGCAAGCTGAGCAAATCCCTGAGAACAAAAAGAGGGGAGGACCTGAAGAGGGAGGGAATTGAGTGAGTCTCCAGCTGCCTGGCTGAGCCAACTTTAACCCCTTCCATGCCTCCCCAAGCAGCAGGAGGGCAAGCAGGGCTGCAGGGCAGGACATGCTTGGGCATCTAGGAATTTCTCTGCCTCCAAAGCCAACTTTCCATAAGGGAGGCCTCCCAGGGAGCAGCTGCAGCTAGAAATGCCATTTGTCCTTCACAGACCCAGACACAGGGCATTAGAGCTGGGAAGAGTCCCACACTATCATGTGCAAGTCAGGAGGCCAAGGCCCAGAGATGGGGGGGAACTTGCCCAAGATCGCACAGCTTTAGACTCATAGGCAGGAGCTTGGAGTAGCACAATACCAGACCCATAGATGAATAGAATTTGTTGAACAGTAGGAACCTAGGCCTCCTTGTCTATACCATATTGCCTCTTGGGATTCTTGAATCAAAGAATTTCCATCCCCAAATTAGAAGCAGATTGTTGAGGCCTGTCCATAAATTCCTCACCTGAACTTGCAGTGACTAATTCTCCCAGTAGTATGGGATCAAACCCACTGTGGCTATTAAAAATTTAATACCAAGCCCCAGTGCCTTGAGGCTGTGCTTTCTTATTAGCCCTGGAACAGGGCTAAGCCTGCATAGTCAGGCTGAGCCAAGAATGCAAGGGTTGGAGTTTTTTCCCTGAGAAGCTCTCTGGGGCAGCCCTCTCCCCCTCTGGAGGTATCTTGGGGGGACCTTCAGAAAAAGGAGTATATTTGTCCTGTACCAGCCCCAGTCATAGACAAAGTGGGGTGCTCCTTAGCCAAAAGAAGCCTGGATTAATACAGATCACCCCTTCCCCAAAGTACCCCTGCCCCTAACATTTCCCCCATGCAGTTGAAATTCCACCCTTAGTATGAAACAGACTCCCGGGTCTCTCAAAGGCCTCTGTGAACGTGTGTGTGACGCACAGGGGAAGAAGAAAGTTGGGGGTCCAGGCTATTAGTGACTTTTAAGCAGTGGGCATATTTTTGAGCTGGGAAAACAACCAGACTGCATCAAAATTGGGAGCCTGGGACAGGAAGAGGGCTCTGGGTGATCTGTGTTTGGCAGTGGTTATGTGGCAGAGTTGCCTCACCTGCTGGAATTGGTTAATCAAGGGACCGATAGGACTACAAGGTATCATGTGGCTTGTGAGCCCAGGAATGCCTTCTTGGCCCAGGCTCCCTGTGAAGTCGCTGGAAGATAGACGCTCCAGGGACTATTCGTAACTATTATAAGTGCCATTCTGTGCCCGGCATTGTGCTAGGCACCCCGGGTAAAGCAACAAAACCCACATGGTTCCTGCCCTCAAGGACGATGACAAGTGGGAAATACAAAGCTCACTCTGTCATCATTTTAGATGTGCCTAAACCCCAATGATGTGAGTTTGTCTTTGGCAAACTCGCATCCCGGAGGGATCACAGAGCTATGTTTATTATTCATCAGACATGTATTAACTGTATCCCACATACCTCTCCCTCTCTCATGAGCATATCCAGTCCATCAGTGAGCACTCCCGGCTCTACCTCCAAAACACACACCCCAAATTTGACCAGCCTCTCTGTCCTTGACCCAGATGTTGATGCTGCCTTTTTTTTTTTTTTCTTTTTTTGGCCGCGCGGCTTGTGGGATCTTAGTTCCCTGACTAGGGATTGAACCCGCGCCCCCTGCATTGGAAGCTTGGAGTCTTAACCACTGGACCACCAGGGAGTTACCCTGTTGCTGCCTTTTATCCCCTAGATGGCCGTTCCCCCGCCTCCACTCTTGCTTCCCTGCTGTAGTCTGTTCTCAGAGGAGCAGTCAGAATGATTGGCTGTAAGATGTAAGTCACTCTTCTCCCAAAACCCTCCATGGACATCCCATGGCCCTTAGCATGAAACACATAGAGGTGCAGAGGCACCACGGCCCCTAGACAAAACCTTCATCCTCTATCTCCTACCTACTGCTCATCTTCCCTGCTTCTTCCTACTCCTAGAAGATGACACCTTGTTCCTTTCTCTGGGCCCCTGAAATTACTGCTCCTTCTTGGAATGTTCACCCAGCTCACTATTGTCTAGGTCTCAACTCAAAAGTCACCACCTCAAAGAGGCCCTCCTTGACTACTTTAACTGAAGCCCACCCCCATCACTCATTCTCCATCACATTCTTTTATTTTTATTGTCACAGCACTTACAATAACTGAAGTTATCTTATTTACCTGTTTCTATGTTTATTGTCTGTCAATCTCTTCCCACTAGAACGTATGCCCCTTTAGGGCAGGATTTCTATCTTCTTTTTTCACCACTATCTACCTAGCCCCTAGAACCCAGTACGCAGTAAAGTCTCCAAAAATTTTTGTGGCCTCATTAGATGACTAGCACAGTGCTCAGACATGTGTTTTAGAGAGGAACATAGACCTTGAATCCATCTACCCATTTATCAAATGGGGAAATGGAGATACAGAGAGAGACCAGGACTTGCCCAAAGTCATCCAGTCAATCACACAAGCTGATACACAGATAAGAAGAGGTAGCCATGTGAGGATATGGGAAAACAGCCAGCACAAAGGGCCTGAGGCAGGACCTGTACAGGAGAGGAAGTAGGAGTTGGATGTGGAGGAGAGACATGTGAGGTGAGGTGGCCAGGCAAGCAGAAGCCAGGCCATGCATACGCAGCTTGGGTTTTATTCCCCCTGAAGCAGGGATGTGAATTACTCTGCCCACTTGGGTAGGATGCTCAGAGAACATGGAATCTGAGCAACCAATCAGACCCCCATGAGAAGCCCAGAGTGAAGGTGCTGGGGTTGAGCAAGTCCCGCTAAGGGTGTTTGCCAGGACATCAGAGGTGCTGTGGGCTACATCTGAACTCCATTACTGCATGAGGAGCACCCAGAGCCTGGTTAGTGCCAGTGCAGCCCTCACTGTGTGATCACACCACTGCTGCCGGCTCACTGCGTGCCAAATTGCTGCAGTTAGTTACTCCTCCCACAGACTTTGGACCAATTAAGTGAGCAAAGAGGGTGGTTAACAAGGAGTAAACAACTGAAATAACCATAATTACGCTAAGGATTTGCTCTAATACACCTAAGCCAAGAGGTGGGAGTCTGAGCAGGAGGGAACATGGGGCCTCCTCTTTACTCTATTTGGTCTGCTCCACTGGAGTCTCTTCCACCCAGCCCACCCCGTCTCGTACCCTGATATGGCTGTCTGCTGATTTTTCTTCTTCTTCTTCTTCTTTTTTTTTTGGTGGAGGAGGGCATGCATGCTAGGTTCTAACCTTTAGGGTTATAGCAAACAAAGCAAAGCCCCTGTTCTCATCGAACTGACATTTTAGTCAGATAATCAACAGGTAAACAACTATAAACTGCACACATGCTCTGAAGAACATGGATGTGGTGTAAGGGGAATAACATCCAACTCCTGGGGGTTGGATGTTAGTTTGTATAGTGTGTCCAGAGAAGGGCTTTCTGATAAGGTGACATCTGAGCAGAGACCTAAAGGAAATCAGGGAGTCGGGCACGCAGTACCTGAGGGAAGAGCATTCCATGCAAAGGACATGGCAGCTACGAAGGTCCTGAGACAGACTTGCAGGGCAGGACAGCATGACTGGGCCAGAGCAAGCCATAGCTTAGGAGCAGCTACAGGGCGGGGTTGGAGCTGGTTCCAGGTAAGAATGGCATGTGCGAAGGCCTCAGGAGAGAGACAAGAGCTTTCTGTTTTTCAAAGTATTTTACCTCATTTGATCCTCAGAACAAAGTTGTAAGGCTAAGAAGGGTAGATGTCTTTTTCCATTTGACAGCTGAGGAGCTGAAGCTCTAGAATGTCAAACAGTTCAGCCAGGATCACACAGGAATATCCTGATTCAGGAGCTGAAATCTGTGGTCTGCACTATTTTTTCAGGTCAAATCTGAAGCTCATTCCTTTGACACCGTGCCATCACAAGCTTCCAAAACAAGATCAGCTCTTAGGCAAGCCTCTGAATGAGTTACAAAATTCAGAGCAGAGCCAGATGAAGCCAAGCTGCCAGGCATGATATAGAATGCCCTGTGGTGAGTCTGTATAGAGACTTAACACACCCTGTACAAGTGTAGTAATTTAACCAGTGTGACTGAAAAACTTAGCTCTCGTCTGTTGAAGAAACCTTTATAGAAACACTGTAGGTTAGAATCGTGTTCATGTCAGATCGTAACTTAATATCTCTGGAATGAAGTTCTTTTCAAATATATGTCCTTTGGAATTCCTCCAAGAAGCTTCCTGCAGAGTTCCAGGTAGAGAGAATAATCTAAAAGGTAATATCAAGATTGTCATCAGAAGACCAGATACCCCCACAAGGGACACTTACACAGATTTTGTGAAAGTTTTCACAGAATTCTCTTCAGATCTGCCATGGTTTGGCATTTGTCTCCATGCCATTAATGTTTACTGAACTCCTGATATTACTGTTGTCATCATTTTTATTATTCAGTTTTGATTTGTCACCTTATCAAGTGAAAGCAACTAGATGGATGGTCACCAAATTTAGTGGGAATGTTTGCGAGCATGTTGTGTAAAATATAAGCTGTGTAGGAAACAAAATTTATTTTGCAGGGCTCAGGTGGGGGGCATCTCAAAGAGTAGGGAAATCATCTTAGACCCTGGATGGGTGGCTGATCAAGAGAGACAAGCCATAGCCCTGAGGAAGCTGTAGAAAGAGAAAGACAAAGAGGGTTTTAAAATTTAATTCCCATATTGCAAGTCACAAGGGCAGACTCTCTGAATCACAGGCATTGATTTGGAATGGGGCTGGTTCTCACACAGGCCACACCATGTCACATGATCCAGGGATCTGTCTCTTAATAATGCTAATGATATTGGCAAGCAACACTGGAACCACACCTCCAACAGGCCTCTCTTAGAGCATTATTCCCACGTTACAATGATTGGGGAGCATTTCTATTTAGTGTAGTACAGTGGTTCTCAAGCTTTTTGGTCTCTGGGCCCCTTTATACTCTTAATTTATTAGAAATTAAAACTGAGAAGAATATTCTAAATCTTTATGGGGTAATTAATTAACTTATTTATTATTTTTTTATACAGCAGGTTCTTATTAGTTATCCATTTTATACATATTAGTGTGTATACGTCAATCCCAATCTCCCAATTCATCCCACCACCACCCCCAACTTTCCCCCCTTTGTGTCCATACGTTTGTTCTCTACATCTGTGTCTCAATTTCTGCCCTGCAAACCGGTTCATCTGTACCATTATTCTAGGTTACACATATATGCGTTAATATGTGATATTTGTTTTTCTCTTTCTGGCTTACTTCACTCTGTATGACAGTCTCTAGATTCATCCACGTCTCTACAAATGACCCAATTTCGTTCCTTTCTGTGGCTGAGTAATATTCCAATGTATATATGTACCACATCTTCTTTATCCATTCGTCTGTCGATGGGCCTTTAGGTTGCTTCCGTGACCTGGCTATTGTAAATAGTGCTGCAATGAACATTGGGGTGCATGTATATTTCTGAATTATGGTTTTCTCAGGGTATATGCCCAGTAGTGGGATTGCTGGGTCATATGGTAGTTCTATTTTTAGTTTTTTGAGGAACCTTCTTACTGTTCTCCATAGTGGCTGTATCAATTTACATTCCCACCAACAGTGCAAGAGGGTTCCCTTTTCTCCACACCCTCTCCAGCATTTGTTGTTTATAGATTTTCTGATGATGCCCATTCTAACTGGTGTGAGGTGATACCTCATTGTAGTTTTGATTTGCATTTCTCTAATAATTAATGATGTTGAGCAGCTTTTCAGGTGCTTCTTGGCCATCTGTATGTCCTCTTTGGAGAAATGTCTATTTAGGTCTTCTGTCCATTTTTTGATTGGGTTGTTTGTTTTTTTAATATTGAGCTGCATGAGCTGTTCATATATTTTGGAGATTAATCCTTTGTCCATTGATTCATTTGCAAATATTTTCTCCCATTCTGAGGGTTGTCTTTTTGTCTTGTTTGTAGTTTCATTTGCTTTGTAAAAGCTTTTAAGTTTCATTAGGTCCCATTTGTTTATTTTTGTTTTTATTTCCATTACTCTAGGAGGTGGATCAAAAAAGATCTTGCCATGATTTATGTCAAAGAGTGTTCTTCCTATGTTTTCCTCTAAGAGTTTTATAGTGTCCGGTCTTACATTTAGGTCTCTAATCCATTTTGAGTTTATTTTTGTGTATGGTGTTAGGGAGTGTTCTAATTTCATTCTTTTTTGTTTTGTTTTGTTTTTGTTTTTGTTTTTGTTTTTTTTGTTTGTTTGTTTTTGTTTTTGCGGTAGGCGGGCCTCTCACTGTTGTGGCCTCTCCCCTTGCAGAGCACAGGCTCCGGACGCGCAGGCCCAGCAGCCATGGCTCACGGGCCCAGCCGCTCCGCGGCATGTGGGATCTTCCCAGACCAGGGCACGAACCCGTGTCCCCTGCATCGGCAGGCGGACTCTCAACCACTGCGCCACCAGGGAAGCCCTAATTTCATTCTTTTACATGTAGCTGTCCAGTTTTCCCAGCACCACTTATTGAAGAGACTGTCTTTTCTCCATTGTATATCCTTGCCTCCTTTGTCATAGATTAGTTGACCATAGGTGCGTGGGTTTATCTCTGGGCTTTCTATCCTGTTCTATTGAGCTATATTTCTGTTTTTGTGCCAGTACCATACTGTCTTGATTACTGTAGCTTTGTAGTATAGTCTGAATTCAGGGAGTCTGATTCCTCCAGCTCCATTTCTTTCCCTCAAGACTGCTTTGGCTATTCAGGTTCTTTTGTGTCTCCATACAAATTTTAAGATTTTTTGTTCTAGTTCTGTAAAAAAAATGCCATTGGTAATTTGATAGGGATTGCATTGAATCTGTAGATTGCTTTGGGTAGTATAATCATTTTCACAATATTGATTCTTCCAATCTGGAGTAATTTATTTTAAAAATAACAGTAAACCCATCACATATTCACAAAAAGTATCCTTATGAAAAATGTTTTCAAGATAAAATATTAATGGATTTCCCTGGTGGTGCAGTGGTTAAGAATCTGCCTGCCAATGCAGGGAACATGGATTTGGACCCTGGTCGGGGAAGGTCCCACATGCCGCGGAGCAACTAAGCCCGTGCACCACAACTACTGAACCTGCGCTCTAGAGCCTGCAAGCCACAGCTACTGAGCCCGCATGCCACAACTACTGAAGCCCACGTGCCTAGAACCCATGCTCCGCAACAAGAGAAGTCACCACAATGAGAAGCCCACACAGCGCAACGAAGAATAGCCCCCACTCACTGCAACTAGAGAAAGTCTGTGCGCAACAACAAAGACCCAACACAGCCAAAAAAATAAATAAATAAATTTATTAAATAAATAAGTAGTGAGGAGAGTGGCATTGTTCTACATTTTTGCACATCTCTGCAGAAGATACCAGGATTCTCCCAGCTGCTTGCTGTGATATCATAAGTCATGTAGATTCTGGAAAACTCCATTGTGCCCTCATGAGAAAATGAGAGTTAAAACGGCAACCAAGTTCTTATTAATAAAGAAAATTATTTTGACCTTTTGGACCATGAACAAAGGTCTCTGGGACCCTCAGGGTTCCCCAGGCCACTCCATGAGAATCACTGGTGTAGTGATTATGGCCAAACTCTTGGGAACGATGGACAAGTCAGTCAGCCTCTCTGTGCCTCAATTTCCATGCTTATAAAATATGGGACAGTAAGAACTATTGCCATAAGAGTCTTATGACAATAAAATGACAATATGGGTAAAGTGCCTGAAACATAATAACAGCTCAATAAATCCTTGCTCTTATGATGAGCCTCTCAAGAGCCCATGGGTTCATCTTCCTCTTGTACAGAGCATGAAGTAGGTAGGCACTCAAGGAATCTTTTACAAATAAATGAAGGTACACATAAATAATTCCCTCATGTCAGAGGACTCTGCAGACCCTCTTGGGACCGAGGGAAGTCAGTTTTCTTGCTCCTATTACATAAGCTAAGCAGATCAGAGAGGCCGGGTGATTCATCACAGTCACTTAGCAGACCCCGTTCACAGCAGCTGTCCTACTGAGCATGGCCCTCCTCCATCCCCACACTCGCTACACCTATAGGCACCTGGGCACACTTGGAATGGGGATCCTCCACTGTCTGATTTTGTCCCGATGTGAAATGCACCCCATCTGCAGTCTCATGGGCCAAACCACATCTACATAAGACCTCAGTCTAAGATACCTGAGCTCTCCCCTGCCTCTGCTGTGTCATCCAGAGAGCACTTCCAGGTTACAATTACATATGGACTTATTTCATTATTCATTGCTTCCCCACTAGGTCAGGGACCCTCTTGGTCTTTTTTGCTCTGTTGGCTGCAGCACCTGGGATGTTGTAGGGGCTCTTATTAGGGGATGTTTATTGAAGAAAAGAAGAAATAGGATAATGTCTTTTCATTGACCAACCAAAACAAGACAAGTTGGACAGTTTTGCTAGATGATTACATGTTAGGGATAGAGGAGAGAGGAGGAGAGAATGGTTAAATGTTAAAACAAAGTTAAGCAGAAGACCTCCCTGGTGGCACAGTGGTGAAGAATCCACCTGCCAACGCAGGGGACACAGGTTTGAGCCCTGGTCCGGGAAGATCTCACATGCCTCGGAGCAACAAAGCCTGTGCGCCATGACTACTGAGCCTGCACTCTAGAACCCACGGGCCACAACTACTGATCCCATGTGCCACAACTACTGAAGACTGCACACCTAGAGCCCATGCTCAAAACAAGAGAAGCCACCACAATGAGAAGCCCACGCACTGCAATGAAGAGTAGCACCTGCTTGCCGCAACTAGAGAAAGCCCGCGCACAGCAACGAAGACCCAACACAGCCAAAGATAAATAAATAAATATTTAAAATTAAAAATAATAATAAAATAAAATGCCAGGCACTGAGCTAAATTCTTTTCATGTAATATTTAATCTCCTCAAAAACCCTAGGAAGTTGCCAATTATTATCCCCATTTTGTTGACATGAAACCAGAGTCACAGAAAGGTTAAGTGACTCTGAGTCACAAAGCCGGTCAGTGGCAGAACTGGGATTTGTGTGACTACATCTGTGTGACTCCAGAGCCTAAGCTCTAAATCATCATTTTATATTTATATATTACTTATATATTTTATTTATTAATTATATATATATATTAAATCATTAGTTCCTCCAAAGGGAGTTAAAAGTAGTTAATGAACATATATATGGAACATATATATGGAGAAAGGATTTCCCCCTTTATAAATAAGGAAATCAAGGCCCAGAGAGGTTAAGTTACTTGCCCAAGGTCACCCAGCCAAAGTGTGGCTGACCACCTCAATAAGCTAGAGGTGAGAGGCTGTAATTTCCACATTTATAAAGGCAGGGAGCATCCATGTCCATTGTGTTGGCTGTGCGGTAAATGGAGCCAGTGGATATAAGCGAGAAGCTCAAGAGGAGGCAGCTGAGATGGAAATGAGAAGCCAGTGGATTAGAATCAGAACACCTGGGTTCTAGTCTCAGCTCTGCCTCTTACTAGCTGTGTGGTGTGGGCAAGTCACTTTACCTCTTTGACCCTCAGTGTCTTAATCTATAACAGGATTATCGTGGGACCCAAATGAGAATGCGTAAGAAAGCATGAAGCAAAATAAATAAAGCAAAACATCAATATGGGGAGTTATTAAGGACACACAATAGTGCTGGTGATAAACAGTGCATGCTGGACAACTTGCTTGTCACCAACAGCTATGCTTTTCATTCCAAATGTAGTGTGGAGTTGAATCCACGTAGATCTCCTTTACTTATTAAAGGAGAATTGACTGTCCCATCTCCTTGTGAGGCTTTTGCTGAGGACCTCTCTCTCCCCAGGGCAGCACTTACAACATTCCTTGCTTAGTTATCTGCCTTCTGACTTACAGCTAATTGACAGCCGTGTCCAAGCGGTATTTATTAAATACTTAATCTTTAAGCATAGGACACAGTGGGAGGGATGGATGGATGGATGAATGGATGGGTGGTCAGTTGAATATTTTCAGAACCCAGAGGGAAGTTAATTCTGATTATAACACTTCTTAGAGTCTTTAAGGATGGATAAGATTTCAGCAGGGTAAGAACAAGAGATTAGAAAGGAGAAAGGAAGGTCTCTCAAATAGTTTCTGGGACCAAAAGCAGTCCCATAAAAAGCTATGCTTTCAGCTTACTTTGGTCTCCAGAATTTTTTAAGCTGAATATAGGGAACAAATTGTTCATACCTCCTTTATTAAGTAATGTAGGAGGCAAGACAAAAAAAAAAAAAGGAGAAAGGTGTCTGGGGAGCTGAGGACAAATAGATAAGGCAGGAGACAGGAGAGTTCAAGGTGCTTGGTGATAGTTGTAAGTGGTCTGGGGTTGATGGAGTGCAAAGAAAGCTGTGGCCTGAGATGCAGCTGGAAAAGTAGAACCTGGTTATGGCAGACCTTGGAAGGTGGGCAGAAGTGTCTGGACTCTTCCATCCTGCAGGCCATGGCCATCCTGGAAGGTTTTGTAAGGGAGGAGAGACCTGCTGTGCCCTGTGCTCACTGGCAGCAAGTGAAAGGATGGGCACCAGGCCAGGGGCTGGCTCTGGGAGGAGGCCTGACCACTTCCTGCTGTCTGCTGGGCCTTCCAGAAGAGCTGCCAGGATGGGGTAAGAAGGGTTCCCCGTCAAGCTGCACAGCTGCACACGGGCACCTGTGCCTCCCAGCTGTGCTCTGGGGCCAAATACAGGAGGCTGTGGATCCTCCTGCAGAGAAGGCCTCCCCTGCTATGGCAGGGGTCCCCAACCCCCGGGCCGTGGACTGCTACGGGTCTGCGGCCTGGTAGGAACTGGGCCGCACAGCAGGAGGTGAGCGGTCACGAAACTTCATCTGCCGCTGCCCATTGCTCACATTACCGCCTGAACCATCCCCTCTCCCCCCACCCCCAGTCCATGGAAAAATGTCTTCCACGAAACCAGTCCCTGGTGCCAAAAAGGTTGGGGGCCGCTGCCCTGAGGAATGGCTGGAGTGGACACCAAGCCTCCAAGGCCTGCCTCCAGGGCACACATTCCTGCAAGACTTAACCCTCCCCGTTCCCCAAAACACACCGAAAGGACCACCCTGACTGCCAGGAAAGGCCTTGGCTCTGGGTTCAAGGGCTGGCTCTTCTAGTCCGGGTGCCTTGGGCTAGTCCCTGCCTCTCTCTCACAGGCCCTGTGTTGCACAGCTCCAGGAAGTAACATGCACATGGAAGACAATGAAAGGATGCCCCTGGAGTTGTGCAACCCAGTGGCCTTGCCTCCCATCTCAGCTTCCTCAGCTCTACGAAAAGTGAGGACGAGGGTTGGTGTGGATCATCTCTGAGGGCGATTCCCAGTCTCACCTGGCAGCAGTGTGAGCAGGGTGTGGGGCTTTGGGGAGGGAGAAGGGATGGAGCCTTTGCCCAGGGCCAGACATAGCGATAGAGGCAGTCTAGAGGTTGAAGGATAGCCAATCCCCAATAACAACGGTGACCCCTCCTCCCAGAGCCAGACCTGGATTTGCATCCCTGACCCCATCCCTACTACTCTTTCCAGGTGTGTGTAATCTAATCTCTCTAGCCAGTTTTTCCACAAGAATAAACCAGGGAGAAGAAAATATATACCTCATAGGGCCGTTGTGAGCATTAAAAGAAGTGATGCATTTCAAGCACTTAGCAGAGTGCCTAGCCCAACATAACAGCTCAATAAATATTAAGTTCATCACTATTTTTGTTTTATTTTATAAAACAACTTAAATGGGGCTTCCCTGGTGGCGCAGTGGTTGGGAGTCCGCCTGCCGATGCAGGGGACATGGGTTCGTGCCCCGGTCCGGGAAGATCCCACATGCCACGGAGCTGCTGGGCCCGTGAGCCATGGCCGCTGAGCCTGCACGTCCGGAGCCTGTGCTCCGCAACGGGAGAGGCCACAACAGTGAGAGGCCCGTGTACCGCAAAAAAAAAAAAAAAAAACAACTTAAATGGATCTGCCCTCAGACATTCTTACTTTGACCAACCTCAAGATCACAATAAGCCCCGTCCAGGGATGGCCCCAGAGCAGAACACAGATGTTCACTGAAAATATGCATGAAAGGGTTTCTGGGGAGTGAGAAAAAGAAGAGCAGGATACCTCCTCTCCCCACAAACAGAATGACCCCCATCTTATGAACTCTAGAGGTGGACCTGGCTACTGGAGGAATTTGGCCAAAGCTTAAGTTAAAGGAATGAAGCATTAACTGTGAAATTTCAGGTAGAACGATGCACAGATTATCTTCCTGATCCCCCAAAGCCAGACTCTGTGAGTGGCATATATTGTACAACATCCAGCCCATGGGCTAGCCCCAGCCCAACTTTCCATGGGGGAGATGAGAAGGAACCATCAGGGAAGGTTCAGGGCCTGAGTGTTTTACTGATGGTCAGCTGGAAGCCATTAACACCCTGCTGAGGAATGGAGTCCAGCCCTGCCCTGCCCTGCCCTGCCCTGCCCTGCCCTGCCCGGACCCGACCCAACCCGCCCCACCCCACCCCGCCCCGCCCAGGCTGCTGGATGAAGGAAGGGCCAGGTGTGGGACCCAAATGCAGAGAGGAACGCTCCATCTGGAATCTGGAGATTCTTAGAGCAAGAAAGCCAGCAAGCAAATCCATCTGATGTGGCCTCTCAGACTTTTCCATATTTTATATTTCCTACATAATTAGAAAAAAATAACATATATCAAACACCAATATTGGGGGAATTCCCTGGCAGTCCAGTGGTTAGGAACCCGTGGTTTCACTGCCAAGAGCGCGGGTTCAATCCCTGGTCGGGGGAATAAGGTCCCGCAAGCCATGAGGCCTGGCCAAAAAAGTAATGATAATAATAAACACCAATATTGAGCTAGTCTGAAATTCACAACACATAGTCTCTAATCCTGACCCTGCCACTAGGGGGCATCTATGGAATGTTGAGCAAGTCACTTCCCACCTCTGAGCCTCAGTTTCCCCAGCAGTACAGCGAGTAGGGATTCCCTTCTATTCTAACAGCCTGCACTTGTCGAATAAGTGCCAACATTAGGGTAGTGGGATTGTAGAGGCCTGGCTACTTGCTTGTCATTTCCCTATTTTCCATACTTACAAGTTTTCTGTTACTTTAAATTTGGGAGAAAGGCAACCACTGGAAAATCACTTCTCCTCTCATCCTCCCCAGCAGGAAGCAAACCCCATGCCCCAGGTGATCTGGTAAAAATGGGAAGATTAAGATAGAGGGACCCTACACCCATCAGTCACCTGGTGGGTCACCTGGGTAATCCTGTGATTCTATCAGTACAAACCCAGAGCCTTAAGTTTCCAGAAAGGCAGAGCTGATCTGTCACACAAAGACCATCTGGTGTCCAGTTTCACCCCTACAAAGTAGAACTTTAGGACCAAAGAGACAGGAAGCCGCCCAAGATCACATTGTTCCCCGGTATCAGAATGGAAACATCTGAAACTCAGGCAGGTCTCAGACACCGTTATGTTCTGTGATTTTGGTGTTATAATTTTTTTTTTTTTTTTTTTTTTTTTTTGCGGTATGCGGGCCTCTTACTGTTGTGGCCTCTCCCGTTGCGGAGCACAGGCTCCGGACGCGCAGGCTCAGCGGCCATGGCTCACGGGCCCAGCCACTCCGCGGCATGCGTGATCCTCCCAGACCGGGGCACGAACCCGTGTCCCCTGCATCAGCAGGCGCACTCTCAACCACTGCACCACCAAGGAAGCCCCTTGGTGTTATAATTTTAAACTTACTTGACAAAAGCTGAAAGAATGGTGCAGGGAACTCCCAGAAACCCTTTACCCAGATTCACCGTTTGTTTATATCTTGCCCCATTTTCTTTACCATTCTCTTGCTCTGTAAATACACACACACACACACACACACACACACACACACCGATTTTTATCTGAACCATTTGAGGTCAAGTCAAATACAGTATCCCTCAGTGTGTTAGTGAATATTTCCCTTTCAAAACCACAGTATAATGATCAAAATCAAGAAATTTACCTTTGATACAGTACCATTATTTAATATACTGTCCATATTCAAATGTCCTCAGTCGTGCCCCCAGCCCCGCCTCAGAACTGGCGATTATTTTTACTCATTACCCCTGTGCCCCTCCCTTTCACCTGGGGAACCTGACCCAGGCCTTTAATCCTTTCTTTCTCACCTGCTGCCTCCTGCTCAGGGCCCCTTTCCCCTGCCCACTCCACTGAGGCCTGCCCAGGCCAGACAGGACAGGAGGTGCCGCCTCGAGGAGAGCTTTCGTGCTCTCTGACTTGGGAGCACAGGACGCCTCTGCCTCCAGTGCCCCCAGGGAGGGTACGTGTCTGGAGGTCCCAGGGGGTGCACCCGCAGTCATCAGTAGAGCCCACCAGCCTGCCCTGTCCCTAAGGGCCAGAGGGGAGCCCAGCCCAGGAGGGGCTGTGCTGAGGAGCTCAAATTCTGTCTAGCTCTAGAGACAGAACTCACTGCCGTGAACAAAATCCACGTGCTCCAAAAGGGGTTTCCGTTCAGAGGGTTCTGTGTGCCTGGGAAAGGGCAGGAAGGAACTTTCTGGGGTTCCAGACATGTTCAGTATGTGAGTGGTGGTTACGGGGGTGCATGCTTGTGGAAATTTTTTTATTTTGTTGAATAAACAAATGAATTAATTTGATGCTATGACCGTCATTCTCAGCATGGAAAGATGGTCATGATATCTTCCTAAATAGAATAAACAGGTTATAAAATAGTATGTGGGAATGATCCCATTTTTGTAAATATTTATGTTTGTATATTTTTTATATCTAACCTAGGTAACATACCAACTTCCTAATAAGGGTTCTCTCTGAGTGAAAAGATATGGACAATTTCTTTTTTATTCTTTTTTCAGCTTTGTTTATACTTAAGAACATTTTTTATAGCAAATATGAACTGTGTGGTTAAAAAAGCGAATACTTTAAAAAAATTATTCAAAGAAAAGCACACCAGGGGCTTCCCTGGTGGCGCAGTGGTTGACAGTCCGCCTGCCGATGCAGGGGACACGGGTTCGTGCCCCGGTCCGGGAGGATCCCACATGCCGCGGAGCGGCTAGGCCCATGGGCCACGGCCGCTGAGCCTGTGCGTCCAGAGCCTATGCTCCGCAACGGGAGAGACCACAATAATAAGAGGCCCGCATACCGCAAAAAAAAAAAAAAAAAAAGCACACCAGGAGGGACTTCCCTGGCGGTCCAGTGATTAAGATTCCGAGCTTCCACTGCAAGGGGCACGAGTTTGATCCCTGGTCGGGGAACTAAAATCCCACATGCCATGCGGTGTGGCCAAAAGAAAAAAAAAAAAAAAAAAAGATACTAAGAAAGCACCAGGAAGCAGTGCAGGTCCTGAGCATTCTGGGGCTCATTTGTGATTTCTAAAGAAGGGTTATACACTTTGCTGTACACCTAAAACTAATACAACATTATAAATCAACTATGCTCCAATTAAAATTATTTTTAAAAAAAGAAGGGTTATAGTCTGTAGTATGTCCCAAATTTATCAGAGCAAACACCCTTTGGAGAAATGCTGCTCTAAAGAGAAAAAGGTAGAAGGATTCTGGGTCGCTGGTAATTGCATGGCATCATCACATCAACCCAGAACTGCTTGTGTCCATACTTCTTCTATACCTAAGAAAAATGAAACTTTTATGTGTAAACTATGGTTATTTGGCTTTTTTGCCATGCTGAATTCTAGTTGATACCAGAGTTCACACAGTGCCAGGCAATTTGGAAGTGGTCAAAGACTGTTAATGCTGTTATTTTCAGCTCTCCTGTCGGGGGGCGGGGGGCGGTGCTGGGATCTTATCCACAAGACAGAAGCTACTTTCCCAAGCCTTTCACACATGATTCCTGAGGTGGTTATTGAATACAGATCAGTTCCTCTGCTCGCTAAGCTGCAGCTGAACAAGTTGGAGATGGAGTCAAGTTCTGGGGCTGCAAGTGTAAAGCCTGGAAGTAATCCCAGGCCAGGACTGTCAGAACCAAATATGTGTGGACTCAATGGATCCTGGAGGGTTTCTGAAACCACAGAGGCCCAACTCACATGGGGAAGGCTCCCCTCAGGGATGGCTGGCTCTTGGAACAAGAAGAGCCCTTAAAAGGTGACCACACCAACCTCCTACTTAAAATACATCCCCTCCATGGCATCCCCTCTAAGTGGTCCTCCACCCTACCTGAGCACCTCAGGGATGGATGCTCACCATCTCCGAAGGCAGCCTGGCCCTTCTTCCAAGACTCCAGACAAAGTGCTTCCTTGTGTTGAACTATGGCTTCCACTCTTTGGCCCTGGTTCTGCCCTCCAGGACCGCACAAAGCAAGTTGTCCCCTGAAAATCTTTCATGTGTTGAAGGTGTTTCCCCTTAATTAAGATAATAATAACAAGTACCATTAATGTGGAATTTACTGTGGCTGGATGCTCTGCTGAGCATGTTACATGCGTGATCTCTTTCACTCCTCACAATGGTCCCACGAGGTAGGGATGACTGTTGTCCGTATTTGGTAGATGAGGAGTCTGAGTCTTAGGAGAGATGAAGGACTTTGTGTGAGGTTGCTCAGCCAGTAAGTAGCAGAGCTGAGATAAGGAACCCAGACTTTTCAGAACTTAACCACTGCACTCTGCTACCTCCTGTGTGTGTACACACACACACACACACCCCGAATCTTTTTTTCCAGTACTATCACACTGACAACTCTGTGACGTAGCAACAAAATTCCCATGTGGTTCTGAAGGGTCCAGAACCTTCCAGGCAATTCTATCGTCCCCCCACTTTGTTCACTCACCTCTCTGCTATGGTCAGCACCTCCTAATCCAGCCCTTGGTTTCATCTCCTCACATCACTTTCCAAAAAGTCCCAAATGTAGGGCACATGTGTTATTTTTTAGTTTGTCCAGCAGGCCTTCCTCTCTCCACTGTAAGTGACTCAGAGGGCTCATTGCTCAGTATCCCCACCCAGGCAGGTAACCCAGGCTGGGCGGACTTTCTCACTCCCCTGTTCTGGCACCAGTGATTGGTACTGACAACAGACAGCCCCGTGACCTGACTGTGACCAAAGAGAATCTTCCTCTGGGAGCCCTGTGGGGACTTTGGGAGAAAGAAACTTCCCCACCCCCATGGACTGACTACTAGATCCATATGTGAGAAGATGAAAACCTGGGGAGGTAAGCCCATTGTGTCAGTTTCCTATTACTGTGGTAACAAATTACCACAAACTTAGTGGCTCAAAAGAACATAAATTTATTATCTTATAGGACTTTCCCGGTGGTCCAGTGGCTAAGACTCCACACTCCCAATGCAGGGGGCCTGGGTTTGAACCCTGGTCAGGGAACTAGATCCCACATTCCACAACTAAATATCCCATGTGCCACAACTAAGACCCAGTACAGCCAAATAAATAAATAAATATATTTTTAAAAAATTTATTATCTTATGGTTCTGGAGCTCAGAAGTCCTAAAATCAAGCTGTCAGTTGGGTCACATTCCTTCTGGATGCTCTAGGGGAGACTACAAGACTCCCTGACTTTTTGCAGGTTCTGGCGGCCGTCTCCATTCCTAGGTTTGTGACTTCTTCCTGTGTCTTCAAGTCCAGCAAGTTATCATCTTCAAAGTGCTCGCTCTCTCTCTCTCTCTCGCTCTCTCTCTCGCTCTCTCTCTCTCACCCTCACCTCTGCTGTCATCACATCTCCTATTCTGACCCTCCTGCTCACTCTTATAAGGACCCTTGTGATTACACTGGGCTCACCTGGATAATCCATTGATACTCTCCCCATCATAAGATCCTTAACTTAATCACACATTGCTTTTTACCACATAAGGTAACATATTCACAAGTCGGGTATTAAGACACAGACATCTTTGGGGCTTATTATTCAACTCACACACCCATTCATGTAGAGGAAGCTCAACAGCAGCAAAAGAGAGAAGCCAACAGGCAGAGAGAGCAGAACTGAGAGATGGAGAGAAGAGAGCCCTGGATCCAGCCATGCCTGAAGTCTCAACTTATGTGTTGCATAAGTAACCAATAACTTACCTTTCTACTTAAACTCATTTAATCTCAGTTTCTGTCACTTGCAACCTAATTAGTTCTGATGGCTACACATGCCTATCTTAAAAAATTCCCAGCCAACTCAGCTCTTCAAAGGGGCAGGCTCTCTGAGTTCCTGCTTGTTTCACAAACCCAGAATTGACACCCATAGTACTACAAGTACAAATACATGTTTGGGGAGCAAATAAAACAGAATAGAAAAATTGAGATTGTCCTGGGAACTCAAGTGGAATAGTTCAAAGAGCACTGCACTGGTGGCCAGGAGACTTGGAGTTAATCCAAGCTCTGGTGAGAGAGAGCCCAGGAGACTGCACAGCTGCTCTGGTCTCCCCATCCTCATGGTTGACACTAAGGCTGCATCTCACTCCAGCCTTCTGTGTTTTCTAGTACATGGTCCTGTTTACAGAGACCTTAGTGCTGAGAATACCCTTCTTGCTCTGTGTTTCTATCACACACAAAGGCACGACACCAGAAGTGAATGAGAAGCTGGGCTTTTGTGGTACATAGCCAATGGCAATCACTCTCCCCCTTCCCATCTCCTCCTCATCCAGCTTTTGGCAGCAAAACAGTGACTTTGAGAGAAAGCCAAGGAGGAGGGAAGAAAAAGAGGCAGCTCTCTCCTCTAGCTGTTAAAAAAAAATCACACACATGTAAAACCTATTGGCCACACAGCCACCTGTACTCCTGACTAATTTACAATCCAGGCAAGGGAATTTTCTACGTTGGCTTGGTATATTCCTCTATATTTAGAATTTTAAAAATAATAACCACCCACTAATTTAGAGAATTTTAAACATAAGATTTCATGGGTTTGTTCTTTTTCTTTTTTAAACAAACCATATGATGATTGGTTCTCTGAGGGTCCTTCTGGCACAATCTTGTTAAGAGCTTCTTGGGAGCATGTGGTCAGGGGAGAGTTCTGTATGAAACCCCGGGAATGGCCAGGATGTAGAAATCAGCCCCGCAAAGGGCAGGTGCGGACCATGCCCTGAGTTCAGCATCCTCAGGCAGAAGGCATCAGGTACCCAGCGTGTTGTGTTCCATACGTGCTTGTGCCTGCAGCCCAGAGGGATATGTTCTGTGTGGGAGTCATTGCATCTCCAAGACTATAAACTAGTAGCAGGACCTTGAACTTTGTCACTTTGGGACAGCCCTTTTCCCTGTTGGGCCTTAATTTTCTCTTTTACGAAATGAAAATATCAGAGCAGAATTCAGTGTCATTCCAGGCAACATGAGGGGGCTTCTGGAGGCTGGTGATGTTCTGTTTCTTGAACTGGGCACTGGTTACACAGATGTGTACAATTTGTGAAAATCCATTGAATTGTACATTTATAATGTGGGCACTTTTCTGGATATATATCTTGCTTCAATAAACCTTTACTTAAAGTATAAAAGAGATAGGAGAGGGAATGGGTGAATCGAGATGAAACAAAATTGGATGTGAATTGCTGAAGCTAGGGGATGGGTCTCAGGGGTTCATTATGCCATATTGTATACCTTTGTATCTGTTTGAAATTTTGCATAATGAAAGTTATAGGGACTTCCCTGGTGGTGCAATAATTAAGAATCCTCCTGCCAGTGCAGGGGATATGGGTTCGAGCCCTGGTCCAGGAAGATCCCACATGCCACAGAGCAAGTAAGCCCATGTGCCACAACTACTGAGCCTGTGCTCTAGAGCCTGCGAGCCACAACTACTGAGCCCACGAGCCACAACTACTGAAGCCAGCGTCTAGAGCCTGTGCTCCTCAACAAGAGAAGCCACTGCAATAAGAAGCCCTTGCACCGCAATGAAGAGTAGCCCCCGCTCGCCGCAACCAGAGAAGGCCAGCGCGTAGCAACGAAGACCCAATACAGCCAAAAAATATAAATAAATTAATTTATTTTTAAAAAATATAATAACAGCTCTTCTTTCTCTAAAATGCCATCATTTGAGGAGCTCCCACTACTGTGTAAGAATGCAGAAGAAAGGATAAAGGCCAGTCACAGCTCTCCGCCTTCTGGAGTCAGGGAAGAGGTTTCCTACCCAACACGGCCACAACAGGTTTACTGTAACAGAAATGAGGCATACTGTGCCTCTTGGACAGAGTTATTTGTTTTTTTTCATCCTAGCTTCAGATATTGTTTGACATATTCATGTATGATAGAGCAAATTAACTTGAGTGCTCTGAGACATGGCTGTTTATTTTATTTTATTTTTTATTTTATTTTTTTTTTGAGGTACATGGGCCTCTCACTGTTGTGGCCTCTCCCATTGCGGAGCACAGGCTCCGGATACGCAGGCTCAGCGGCCATGGCTCACGGGCCCAGCTGCTACGCGGCATGTGGGATCTTCCCGGACCGGGGCATGAACCTGTGTCCCCTGCGTCAACAGGCGGACTCTCAACCACTGCGCCACCAGGGAAGCCCGTGACTGTTTATTTAAGTCACCTGTAAGAATGCTAGTGAGGTCTGGCGCAGGATAGATTCTGGGTTGTCACAGCCCACACTAGGTTGCTGCCTTGCCCTGGCGCCAGCTGTGCCAGTTCAGCTGGTGGCAGGAAGCGGGTGAAAGGGCAAGGACCCTCTGGGGTTTGGCTTGACCTTCAAACAGCAATTGCAGTGTCACCCTCACCCTTAAAGGGGTTGTGACTAAAACACCGTGGCAAAGTGGCTGGGAGTCCCTCTCTCTGAAAATATGTACCCAGCCACTGCTCCATGCCAGGTGCAGTTCTGGAGTGAAGGGTACAGCAGTGCACAGAACAGACTAAAATCCTTGCCCTTGGGGAACGTCCATGATTTGCTAAATCACATAAGAGCTTTAAAGACTTCTTCAAAAATTTTTTTAATTGTGGTAAAATATACATAACATTAAATTTACCATTTTGACCATTTTTGAGAGTATAGTTCAGTGGTGCTAATTTACTTCATTGTGCCGCTAATCTCCAGAACGTCTTCATTTTATAGAATGGACATTCTATACCCATTAAACAACTCCCCTTTGTCCACCTCCACCCCAGGCCCCTGGCAACCACCATTCTACTTTATCTATCAATTTGACTTCTCTAGTATCTCATATAAATAGAATTATACAAGCATTTGTCTTTTTTGACTGGCCTATTTCACTTAGCATAATGTCTTCAAGGTTTGTCCATGTTGTTGTGTGTAGCAGAATTCCCTCCTTTTTGGCTGAATAATATTCCCTTGTGGTATATACCACATTCTCTTCATCCATTCATCCGCAGATGGACATTTGGGTTGCTTCCACCTTTTGGCTATTATGAATAGTGTTACTACATATATGGATGTACAGATGTCTCTTTGAGACCTTGCTCTCAATTGTTTGCAGTATATACCCAGAAGTGGAATTGATGGATCATATGGTAATTCTAATTTTAATTTTTTGTGGAGCCACCATACTGCTTTCCACAGTGTATGCACTATTTTACATTTCTACCAACAGTGCACAAGGGTTCCAATTTCTCCACATCCTCACCAACACTTGTTATTTCCTGTTTTGTTTTGCTTTTTTCAGTAATAGCCACCCTAATGGGCATGAAGCAAAGACTATTTTTTAAAAACTACTTGTACCAGCTTAATTATAGAACAATGGGGCTAAATTAAGTCTTCTGGAAAGACACGTGAAGGAAGGCACAGCTCAAATTCATCATTAACAAATGAGCAAACTGAGGCTGGTGAATAAAGGTCTTGCTCAAAGTCAGGCCTTGAGGAACTGATGGGGGTGACACAGGATTCTAAACCAGGGGTTGACAAACTTTTGCTGTGAAAAGACAGGTAGTAAATACTTTAGACTCTGGGCCACAGGATCTCTGTCTCAACTCCTCAACTCTGCTGCCGTATCAGGAAAACAGCCATGGATAACACGTACAAGCGTGGCTGTGTGTCAGTAAAACTTTATTTACAAAAACAGGCAGTGGGCTGCAGTTTGCTGACTCCTGTTCTAAACCAATACACTAAAATGTGGCAAGCAGGTGTAGCAGTGTTCCTCGCCTCCTGCACCCACACTTCCAGTTGCCTGTGTGTGATCTTTTTGGTCAAGGTAACCTGCCCAGCTTGGGCCAAGAGGTGGGCACATGGCCCAAGCTGGACCTTTCTATCTGGCCTTCCAATCTTGAAGCAAGGACAAGGTGTTGAAACTGATCAAACCTGTGGTCCCTTGTGGTGTCTCTGTTGCAGGTTCCTCCTACCTGGATCCCCAAAGCTGCCCAGTTCCCAGCCCTTTCCTATCCTGATGTCTCAGTTCTTCCTTCTATTCTTCAAGTATCCCCATATCCTTTCAGTAAATTTCCTTTCTCCTAAATTAGCTGGAGTCAGTTTCTGTTGCTCACAGCTAGAGAATCTTGACTGATCATTGACTTTTTTTTTTTTTTTTTTTTTTGCTGTACACGGGCCTCTCACTGTTGTGGCCTCTCCTGTTACGGAGCACAGGCTCCGGACGCACAGGCTCAGCAGCCATGGCTCACGGGCCCAGCCGCTCCGCAGCATGTGGGATCTTCCCGGACCGGGGCACGAACCCACGTCCCCTGCATCAGCAGGCGGATTCTCAACCACTGCGCCACCAGGGAAGCCCGATCATTGACTTTTAAGGAACAATATCCTGTATAATTTCTTTAACCACAATGCCCCCAATGAGCTAAAATAGGATTTGATTTCTTAAAATGCAGTTATGCAAAAGTTGAAGGTCATCTCAGATTCATCAGTTGAAATGCTGCCTTCCATGCCTGCCAATGCGGACACACCGCCGGGACTGCCATTACCTTTGTTTCTTAGTTCAGCAAATACCCCAGCCCTCCCCAGCTGTCTGTCATGCAAGCCCCTTGCCCTCTCTGGGTCTCAGTTTCTCCATCTGTAATATGGAGGGAGTGTACAATCATGGTGACTCAGGTTCCATTCAGCTCCAGGCTTTTATCAGGGTCTCCTACTATGTGCTCAGCACTGTGCCTGCAAAGGAGCTTGATGATGAACTGGGGAGAGACGTAAGGCATTGATAAGCAGTGGTGACGCGAGGCTGCCTGTGCAAGGTGCCGGTGAAGAAAACAGCCATGGGCACTCAGGGGGAAGAGAGCCGCTATGGGCTGGAAAGGACTTTAACTGAGGCTTTAAGAAGTGACAGCTTTTGAATAGGGAGAGAAGAAGGAAAAACTCTATGTGCTTTGGAGGCCCACTCAGCAGCCTTCAAACTAAGGCCTGGCAGCGGGTCCTGGCTTCATTTCCCTCCCTGGAGGAGCAGAGGATGAATGGAACAAACCAGGGGATGCTCAGGTCCACTTCCACGGGTGATATTATTTGTTCCATTGAGTTTCTTATAGGTGTTTCTAGTTGCTGGCTGCAGGGAGCCGGGTGTGTACAGTTCTGAGCTTTTTAGCTAGAATATCAAAGTCTTGCTGAACTTGCTTGTTTTCTGCCTATTCCAGCTGTCCAAGCAGTTATAGACAGGCCCCTGCGTCCACCCCACCCTCCAGGAGGGCAGGAATGAAGAGGGGCTCTGATTGTGTGGTCCAGCCCCCCAGGAGGTGCCTCTGATGCAGACTCTTCCCTCACCACAGGGCTGCTGGGCAGGGTGGCACAGGGCCGTAGGGGATGACCTTCTCTCCTCCTCAGCTTTCTAAACGCCATCTGTTCCAAAATCCAAACCTTGCTTTCCGCTACACCCAAACCACCCGTGGGACTGGTTATCCCCAGTACAAACACCTCTTTGTTTGCTGCTTGTGTTTGTTTGTTGGCATTTGAACAGTTCTCTGTGGTTCAGGTTTGAGGCCAGCCTGAGGCAAAATGAGATTGGCAAAGGTAGGCATGGGTGCCACACCTCTCTTCCACTCTCCTGCCCAAGTCTAGACCCCAAGCTCCCCTTTATAACAGACACCACGACCACCACCTTTGGAATTTATGCCCCCCACCTCAGGGTCTCATTCTTTGCTTTTTCACATGGCTTATCTCAGAAACAAATCTCTTCTAAGAGAGGAAATTTTGAAAAAGTGTTTCTGTTTTTTTTTTTTTTTGTGGTACGCGGGCCTCTCACTGTTGTGGCCTCTCCCGTTGCGGAGCACAGGCTCCAGACGTGCAGGCTCAGCGGCCATGGCTCACGGGCCTAGCCGCTCCGCGGCATGTGGGATCTTCCCGGACCGGGGCACGAACCCGTGTCCCCTGCATCGGCAGGCGGACTCTCAACCACTGCGCCACCAGGGAAGCCCGTGTTTCTGTTTTAATAGGAATCTTCTGGAGACATAATACCCAGGCACTGTGACAGGTTTCTCAGGGCAGATCAGGCTGCCCCTCAAGTATACTTCCCCCTCCGTTCTTTGTCTATGCAATGGACACTGGGGTGCTCTGGCCCAGCAAGAAGGGGACCTGAGCCCCTAGTCTCAACTCAGCTATCAACGTTGGTATCTTCTGCCCCTTGGGGAGAGCCTCAGTTTTCCCATCATTATGGCAAAGGGGTTAGATGGAAGGATTACCACCAGCCCCACCATTTACCAGTCTGTGTAAGCAGGGTGCTGGCAGGGGGGAGAAATGATGGGCTGACCCCCCCACACCAAAAAAAGTTCTCCGCTTTTTAAGAACTGCTTATGAAACTAGGAGACGGTAAGTTTTCTCTAACACTCATTGCTTTTCTGCTACTTGGGATGGTTTTCACCGAGGTGTAGCACTTTACAGCTTCCAAGGTGCCGTCACTGCCCTAATTCAATTCAGTGCTTGTTCTGTAAAAAATTAATAAACAGAAACCTCAATTAAATAGAATTTGGAGACCTGAAGAGGGAGCTTTCACACCCAGGACCACTGCAGAGCCCAGCAGGAAGAATAAAGACTCCTCTTCTTTGCTAGCAAGGACTCAGCCAATGAAAAGCCATGGACTCTTGTTTAACTACAACCCTTCCACCTGCCTTTTCCCCTCTGTAAAAGAGTTCTTCTCTCCTAGTTGTGCAGGGGCTTGCACATAGCTCACCATGGTTGCAGTTCCCAAATTGCACTTCTTTGCTGATCCCAAATAAATTCATTTTTGCTGGAGAACTATCCAGCAGTCTATTTGTTGTAGGTCAACAGTTCAACAGATAATTCTGAGCATCTATAAGGTGTCAGGCATTGTCTTGGCTCTGTGGATATAAGCATGAATGAGATAAGTGGTAGGGACATAATATGGTAGGGAAAAGGAAAAGCGAATTGAGAATGGATACTTGTGGCTCCTTGTGGATAGAACTTTGAATGTAAGATGGGAGTGAATAGAAAGAGCCCATTTCTGAAAGCAAAGTAAGCATTTATTAACAAGAAGCAGCCAAACTTGGGAAGGTCTAGAGACAGCTTGTGCAAAGGCCCTGAGGCAGGAACTAAGTGGGCCACTGGGCCACCAGGGATCAGAAAGACAGCCACTGTGTTTGGAACTTCGGGAGCCAGGGTGATGGCAGGACATGAGGTTGGAGAGGAAAATGGGGCTGGATGGTGCAGAGAGATTTATGGATTTTGTTTTGAGTAAAACAAGAGATCATTAGAGTTCTTTTAACATTAAAAAAGTCACACTGGCTGCTATAGTGCTGTCATTAGCACCACTCTGTACCTCTCCAGGGCACCATTCACTGTGTAGTTAATGTAAACAGAGCCCCCTGGAGTTGTGCAAGGTGAAGCAGTCCTGACCGCATGAGTAGCTCAATCCGCATGAGCCTTCAGGCTCTTAGGATCCTGATGCTAAGTGACATAGGGGTAGAAAAGTCTTCCTCAGGGGCTCTGATGATGTCAAGCCTCTGTCATCTTTGAGAAGCCCAAGGGGAACTCTGGCCCCTCTAGGGTGTCTGCACTGATCCCCATAAACACTCCCTTCTCCCAAACTCTTTCATCTGAGAGGTCGAACCAAGTGGCGGCAGACGCTCCCTCACTCTCTCCTCCCTTCAGGCTGACACTCTCTAAGCCTTTAAGCAGCTCATAGCTCCATCATCTCAGTGCCCCTTGGAAGGGAGCAGCCGGCAGATTAGGCGATTCTGGGATCCAGGCGCTGAGGAATTCGGGGCCTCTCAGGTTTCTTGGCAGGAGTTACAAGTACATGCAGAGACTCTTCTTCAGAACAAGTGAAAATAATTCCTTCCAGGGGCAGAAAAAGGCATGCTTTTGGCACAGGACTTCATAAGATGTTATCTCAAGAGACCCGCATGGGAGCCCTGAGAGGGAAGGCAGAAGTTGCTGAACCAGGTGGAGAAATGGACAGGAAGGCGCGGAGAGACTTACAGGATTCCTTCCCACAGCAATTCAGGGACTGGGTCTGTTACCTGGCAGCCTCTTGCGTTTTCCACTCTCCTGGGACTGGAGGGAGGGAGGGGAGGGGAGTGGAGAGGAGCAGAGTCCTACTAAAGTTCCAGGCTCAGTCCCACTCCCCAAGCTGGGCATCTTGGAGGAAAAAAAACAAAAATCACAAACTTAGAAAGTTAGGGCTGCAAGGGACCGTGGGTATCATCCAGTCCAACCTTTATCCCATGGATGAAAAGACTGAGACCCCAAAGTTGAGTACTTCCCCTTGCTGGCCAGCAGGGGAGGTGGCCTTCTATGCCAGAGGAGGAATTGGAATGGATGCATTTTCAAGGGCATTTTGGCAACATCTGTCAATGTTTTAAACACACACATATTCTTGGACCCAGAAATTCCACTCTGTGAATTCATCCTACAAGAAATCCTTGCACGTGTGCACAGAACTGTATGTACGAGGTTCACTGTAGTGCACACTTTGTCGGTGCAAGAACCCCAGAGACAGCACAGGGCATGGGTATTGGTAGGTGCAGCATTAACCTGTGGGGCATTCGTTTTATGGAATACTGTGCAGGCACTCGGAGGAGGAAGGAGGCAAATATACATCACTGCTGGTTGATATTTTAAATGAAACCAGATTACTGGTGATATTTTAAATGAAAAATCAAATTACTGGTGATATTTTAAATGAAAAATAAAGCACACAGTAAAGCGTATGGTATAACCCAATTTGTGCAACAAGAAGTACTTATACATATATATGTACACACATATATTCTTGTGTGTTATTATGATATTTCCATAAAGATGTATAAAGAATATTAACAGCTGAGGAAATGAAATGGGAGCTGAGAAGAAGACCTTTTAATTACATTTTATGTCCTTCTGCACAGTTTGGAGTTTGCTGTTAGGTAGGTTTTTATTATGCCCACGATACTTCATGATACTTACAGGGACAGGAATGATGACATTGTAGGGCTTTGGGATTCTGCTTCTGGAATTCCTTTGCTGGCTGTGCCACTAAGATATGGAGCCAGTCACTTTCCCTTTTCCTCCCTGAGACTCAGTTTCCCCACCTGTAACATGGTGTGTGTGTGTGTGTGTGTGTGTGTGTGTGTGTCAGGGAGTGTGGTGGAGCAGGTGATCTCTCACTGTCCTGGGGCAGACAGGCCAGGCTGCTCCTGGCAAAGCTCCAGAGTTGGGGAGCACAAGCCTGGGAGTTCCCATTTGTTGTGTCAGGTTTCCCCCTGCTGGCCTCTCAGGAAGTGCTCAGGAAGCTTCCAAGAAAGAGGTTCTCAAGGGTGGTTGTACCGCCCCTTGGGTGTCCTTTGGAGACGTGTGGAGTTGTTGGGGGATGTGGCGGTGTTGGGGGGCAGCTGGCATTTAACGGGCAGGGGCTGAGAGACCCTAGACATCCTCCAAGTCTTGAGACAGTACTGCACAGTGAAGAATTGTCTCACATCCTGCATGGCTTTTGAATGAACCAATGAAGATATCTTGTTCATAATTGTCTGAGCCTGTAACTCACTCTCCTTTACAAACATTAACAAAGTCTTTTGCGTTTTTGTTTGTTGCTGTTCTGTTTTGCACTGTTTTAGGGTCTACTGAATTGCAACCATCCTGTAAATCAATGATGCTTGCTCCTTGCTTTGTATAGAACTTTACCAAGAGTTGTTTACCATCTCATAAAACCATGTCACCAGGGCCACCTGTGTGGTCCCCATTTCCACCCACTTTTATCTGCGTGCATTTGTAGCCATATCCCTTGGCAAATCCGTAACCAGAGAGACCTGAGACTTCTTTTAACAGATGGAGAATGAAATGTTACTAAATTAGCAGAGGTATATGAAATGCAGAGGTTTTATTTTGTTTGTTTTTTATTTTCTAATTTTTTCCAGCTTTATTGAGATATTAGAGATATATAACATGTAAGTTTAAGGCGTAAATGTGATGATTTGATATACATACGTATTGCAAAATGCTTACCACAATAAGGTTAGTTAACACCTCCATCCCCTCATAAAATTACCTCTTTTTTTGTGTGTGGTGATAACATTTAAGACCTCTGTTAACAACTTTCAAGTATATAACACGTTTTGATTATATTCACCAGGTTGTAGATTAGATCCCCAGAACTTATTCATCTTATAGTTGGGGGTATGTACCCTTTGACCAATATCTCCCCATTTTCCCTACCCCTCCAGCCTCTGGCAACCACCATTCTACCCTCTGTAAGTTCAGCTTTTTAGATTCCAGGTAGAAGTGAGAACATACAGTGTTTGTCTTTCTCTGTTAGATTTATTTCACCTAGTATAATGCCCTCAGGGTCCACCCATGTTGTCGCAAAAGGCAGGATTTCCTTCTTTTATGGCTGAATAATATTGCAGTCTGTGTGTGTGTGTGTGTGTACATTTTCTTTTCTTTTTGTTGAAGTATAGTTGATTTACACTGTTGTGTTAGTTTCAGGTGTACAGCAAAGGGATTCGGTTATAGTTTTTTCAGATTATTTTCCATTATAGATTATTACAAGATATTGAATATAGTTCCCTGTACAGTAAACCCATGTTGCTTCTCTATTTTATGTATAGTAGTTTGTTTCTGTTAATCTCATACTCCTAATTTATTTCCCCTCCTCTAACCCCCTTTGGTAACCATAAATTTGTTTTCTATATCTGTGAGTCTATTTCTGTTTTGTATACAGATTAATTTGTATTATTTTTTAGATTCCACATATAAGTGATATCATGTAATATTTGTCTTTCTCTGTCTGACTTACTTCACTTATTATGATATTCTCTAGGTCCATTCATGTTGCTGCAAATGCAACGTTTTATTCCTTTTTATGGCTAAGTAGTATTGCATTGTATATATATACCACATCTTCTTTATTCATTCATCTGTTCATGGATATTTAGGTTGCTTCCATGTCTTAGCTATTGTAAATGTGCTTCTGTGAACATTGGGGTGCACATATCTTTTCAAACTAGGGTTTTTGTCTTTTCTGAATATATGTCCAAGAGTGGGATTGCTGGATCATATGGTAACTCTATTTTTAGTTGTTTTTAAGGAACCTCCATATTATTTTCCATAGTGACCGCACCAATTTACATTCCCACCAACAGTGTAGGAGGGTTCCCTTTTCTCCAAACCCTCTCCAGCATTTATTATTTGTATACTTTTTGATGATAGCTATTCTGACAGGTGTGGGCTGATACCTTACTGTGGTTTTGATGTACTTTTCTCTAATAATTAGCTATGTTGTGCATCTTTTCATGTGCCTGTTTGTCATCTGTATGTCTTCTTTGGGGATATGTCTATTTAGGTCTTCTGCCCAATTTTTGATTAGGTTGTTTGTTTTATCTATATTGAGTTGTATGAGCTGTTTGTATATTTTGGATATTAACCCCTTGTTGGTCACATGGTTTGCAAATATTTTCCCCCATTCTGTAGGTTGTCTTATTGTTTTGTTGATAGTTTCCTTTGCTGTGCAAAAGCTTTTAAGTTTGCTTAGTTCATATTTGTTTACTTCTGCTTTTATTTCTTTTACCTTGAAAGACTGATCTAAGAAAATATTGCTACAATTTATGTCAGAGACTGTTTTGCCTATGTTTTCTTCACGGAGTTTTATGGTGTCATGTCTTATATTATTTATTTATTTATTTAACTATTTTTTTTGGCTGCATTGTGTCTTTGTTGCTGTGTGTGGGCTTTCTCTAGTTGCAGCGAGCAGGGGCTACTCTTCGTTGTGGTGTGTGGGCTTCTCATTGTGGTGGCTTCTCTTGTTGCGGAGCACAGGCTCTAGGCGCGTGGACTTCAATAGTTGCAACACGCAGGCTCAGTAGTTGCAGCGCACAGGCCCTAGAGCATGCAGGCTTGTAGTTGTGGCTCATGAGCTCAGTAGTTGCGGCTCACAGGCTCTAGAGTGCAGGCTCAGTGTTTGTGGCACATGGGCTTAGTTGCTCTCTGGCATGTGGGATCTTCCTGGACCAGGGATTGAACCCATGTCACCTGCATTGGCAAGCGGATTCTTAACCACTGAGCCACCATGGAAGTCCCATGTCTTATATTTAGATCTTTAAACCATTTTGAGTTTTTTTGGTATTTGGTGTGAGGGAGTATTCTAATATTATTGGTTTACATGTAGCTGTCCAGCTTTCCCAACACCGCTTGCTGAAGAGACTCTCTCTTCTCCATTGTATATTCTTGCCTCTTTTGTCATGGATTGACTGTGGGTGTGTGGATATAGTTTTGGGCTCTCTTCTGTTCCATTGATCTATGTATCTGTTTCTGTGCCAATACCATGCTGTTTTGATTACTGTAGCTCTGTAGTATTGTCTGAAGTCTGAAAGGGTTATGCCTCCAGCTTTGTTCTTTTTCCTCAGGATTACCTTGGCAATTCTGGGTCTTTTGTGGTTCCATATAAATTTTAGTATTATTTGTTTCTAGTTCTGTGAAAAAATGTCATGGGTATTTTGATAGGGATCACATTAAATCTGTAGATTGCTTGGGTAGTATGGTCATTTTAGCAATTTAATTCTTCCCATCCAAGAGTATGGGATATCTTTCCATTTCTTTGAATCATCTTTAGTTTCCTTTATTAATGTTTTATAGTTCTCAGGGTATATGTCTTTCACCTCCTTTGTTAAGTTTATTCCTAGGTATTTTTTTTTGACACAATTTTAAATGGGATTTTTGGGGGTCACTTTCTGATATTTCATTGCTAACGTAAAGAAATACAACGTATTTCTGTTTATTAATCTTGTATCCTCCTCCCTTGCTGAATTCATTTATCAGTTCTAATAGTTTTTGTGTGGGGTGTTTAGGATTTTCTATATAGAGTATCATGTCATCTGCATATAATGACAGTTTTACCTCTTCCCTTCCAATCTCATACATTTTATTTCCTTTTCTTATCTGGTCACTGTGGCTAGGATTTCCAGTACTATGTTGAATAGAAGTGGTGAAAGTGGGTGTTCTTGTCTTGTTCCTGAATTTAGCGGGAAGGCTTTCAGCTTTTCACCATTGAGTATTAAGTTGGCTGTGGATTTGTCATAAATGGCTTTTGTTATATTGAGATGTGTCCCCTCTATATCCACTTTGGTGAGAGTTTTTATCACGAATGGATGTTGAATTTTATCAAATGCTTTTTCTGCATCTATTGAAATGATCATGTGGCTTTTGTCCTTTCTTTTGTTAATATGGTGTATCACATTGATTGATTTGTGTTATGTTGAACTATCCTTGCATCCCGGTAATGAATCCAACTTGATCATTGTGTATGATCCTTTTTATGTATTGTTAGATTTGGTTTGTTAATATTTTGTTGAGGATTTTTATGTCTATATTCACCAAACTTATTGGCCTGTAATTTTCCTTTTTTGTAGTGTCTTTTTCTGATTTTGGTATTAGGGTGATGGTGGCTTCATGAAATGAATTTGGGAGTGTTCCCTCCTCTTCAGTCTTTTGGAATAGTTTGAGAAGGATAGGTATAAGTTCTTCTTTGTATGTTTGGTAGAATTCCCCAGTAAGCTGTCCAGTCCTGGACTTTTGTTTGCAGGCAGTTTTTTTTGTTGTTTTTTTGTTTTTTTTAAATTACACATTCTATTTCACTTCTACTGATTAATCTGTTCAAATTATCTGTTTCTTTGTGACTCAATTTTCATAGACTCTGTGTTTCTAGAAACTTGTCCATTTCTTATAGGTTGTCAAATTTGTTGGCATATAACTGTTCATAGTATTCTCTTAATGATTTTCTGTATTTCTGCAGTATTGGTTGGTATTTCTTCTCTTTCATTTCTTGTTTTGTTTATTTGGGTCCTCTCTCTTTTCTTCTTGGTGAGCCTGACTAGAGGTTTGTCAGTTTTGTTTATCTTTTCAAAAAACCCACTCTTGTTTTTGTTGATCTTTTCTATTGTTTTTTTATCTCTATTTTATTTCCTCTCTAATCTTTATTATTATTTTTTCTTCTGTTGACTTTGGGTTTTGTTTGTTCTTCTTTTTCTAATTCTTTTAGGTGGTAGGTTAGGTTGTTTATTGGGGATTTTCTTATTTCTTGAGGAAGGCCTATACTGCTATGAACTTCCCTCTTAGAACTGCTTTTGCTGCATTCCTTAGATTTTGTAAGGTTGTATTTTCATTGTCTCAGGTATTTTCTTATTTCCTTTTTGATTTCATTGTTGACCCACTGGTTTTTCAGTAGCACATTTTTTAGTTTCCATGTGATCATTTTTTTTCTACATTTTCTTTATCCATTCATCCATTCATGAACATTTAGGTTGTTTCCATGTCTTGACTATTGTTAATAATGCTGCAATGAGCATGGGGATGGAGACACCTCTTTGAAATAGTGTTTTCATTTCCTTCAGATATATACCCAGAAGTGGGATTACTGGATAGTATGGAAGTTCTATTTTTAGTTTTTTGAGGAACTTCCATACTGTTTTTCATAGTGGCTGCACCAATTTACATTGCCACCAACAGTGTAGGAGGGTTCCCTTTTCCCACACTCTCACCAATACTCATTACCCTTGTGTTTTTACTGACAGCCATTCTAATAGACGTGAGGTGATATATCATTGCGGTTTTGATTTGCATTTTCCTGATGATAAATGATGCTCAGCACCTTTTCATGTACCTGTCGATCATTTGAATATCTTTTTTGGGAAAATATCTATTCAACCTCTCTGCCCATATTTTAATCAGATTGTTTGGTTTTTTGCTGCTGAGTTGTATGAGTTCCTGGTATATTTTAGATATTAACCTTTTATCAGATAGATGGTTTGCAAACATTTTCTCCCATTCTGTAAGTTGCCTTTTTATTTTGTTGATTGTTTCTTTCACTGTGCAGAGGCTTTTGAGTTTGATGCAGTCCCACTTGTTTATTTTTGCTTTGGTTGCTTGCACTTTTAGTGTCATACTTAAAAATTTTTGCCAAGACCAACGTCAAGGAGTTTTTCCCTGTTTTCTCAGACCCAGTGTCCACCTGCCCTTTTTCTTGGTTACAAGGCTTTTCCTACTCTGACCTTGCCCCACCTCTCATTAATTAATTAATTAATTATCGTAACAAATATTCACTGAAATCTTAATATGTTCCAAGAAATGTGCTCAGGGTTAAGGACACTGCAGTGAACAAAAGAGATCAGGTCCCTGTTTTCATGGACCTTACATTTTCATTGGGGGAGGGGTGTCAGGTAACAAAAGTTAATAAACAAGATAATAATTACAAATTGTGATTATTGATATGAAGGAGAGGAAATGGCAGTAAGAGGGGTAGACCTGAAAGCTCTCTCTGAGGAGGTGACATTTGAATTGAGTCCTGACAGTGGTGAAGAGGCAATATTTTCATTACTAATATAAAGCTACTAATGAAAGTGTTTTAATGTGCCTACTAATGAAAAGCTGGGGAAAGAGTGTAGTTCCAATGGCAGGGACAGCAAGCGCAAAGGCCCTGAGGCAGGGCAGACCTCGGCTGTTTCAGGAACACAAAGGAGGCCATTGTGGCTCCAGTATAGTAGCTGATGGGTGTGTGCTAGGAGACAGGGCTGGAGGGGTCATTTATTAGACACCATCTGTAAACAAGACACAACCCGTCTCCTGGCACGCACTTTCCCGTTTGCTCAGACTGCTTGATTCCTGACCATGATACTTCCCTCTACTTCTCTGAATCTTATCCACCTTTCAAGACCAGCTCCTATCCATCTCCTCCCAGAAACTCCCCTGACTCTCCCAGCTCTTTGACATGGGGGATGGGGGGATGCCTAGTATGTGTTGAAGCAGACGGCTCTGTTCACTCTCTTGCCAATGTTTCTCAAGGTCTTATGGTTTCTTATGGTCTTCAGACCACCTGTATCACAGTCCCCTGAAATGTTCCTAAGTTTTGAAAGTGTTTTTAGTGAAATGTTTAAGTTATAGCAAATAGAATTACGTATATTTATATGCTCACTATCTGCTTTTAAGAACTTTACCATTCGTCCATATTTGCTACAGTTCTGTTTTTGTTTCTTAAGAAATAAAACACGTTACAAACACAGGTGAAGCCTGAGTGCTTGTCGAAGTGCCGATTCCAAGGCCCTAACCTGGGTCTACTCACTCACAATCTCTGGAAGGAGAGCTGGCAATGTGCATTTTTTTTTTTTTTGCGGTACACGGGCCTCTCACTGTTGTGGCCTCTCCCGTTGCGGAGCACAGGCTCCGGATGCGCAGGCCCAGCGGCCATGGCTCACAGGCCCAGCCGCTCCACGGCATGTGGGATCTTCCCGGACCGGGGCACGAACCCGTGTCCCCTGCATCGGCAGGTGGACTCTCAACCACTGCACCACCAGGGAAGCCCCAATGTGCATTTTTAACAATCCATCCTCCCTCCTCCTCTCTCACCCACCACGATTCCTATGCATAGTGAAGTTTGACAATTACTGATATATGCCAGTTAAAATCTGCCCCATCGGGCTTCCCTGGTGGCGCAGTGGTTGAGAGTCCGCCTGCCGATGCAGGGGACGTGGGCTTGTGCCCCGGTCTGGGAAGATCCCACATGCCGCGGAGCGACTGGGCCCGTGAGCCATGGCCGCTGAGCCTGCACATCCAGAGCCTGTGCTCCGCAATGGGAGAGGCCACAGCAGTGAGAGGCCCGTGTACCGCAAAAAAAAAAAAAAAAAAAATCTGCCCCATCAAGCAGTTGCCTGTTCTTCCTTATAGCTAACTCAGGAGGTCTTAATCTTTGTTCTGCATCAGGGTCACCTGGGGAACTTTTAGAAATGCAGATGCCCAGTCTCCTCCCTAACCTTGTAAATCAGATTGGGGCAGGGATGTCAGGCAACTCTATGACCCAAACCTCAAAAAGGTGGATTTTTGATGGTTGCCAGGGGTGGGGAGGAGGGGGGCATGGAGTGTGGGGAGAACCCATCTCCCTTGTTCTGTTTGAAACACTGCTAGGATCATCAAAGTCATGTTCCGATATCCTTCCACTTGCTCTCCCCCAGAATAATGTCAACAAATATTTCCCATGCGCCTGAGTGCTGGGCAGAGCTGCTAGCAAAAGACGTTGGTCAGGTATTTGTGGGGAAGAAGACCTGACCCATATCTGGGCTGCAGTCCCAGCTCAGACATTAACTCAGTGGGTGGACTGGAGGTTGAGTTGCCAGATTAGCAAAGAAAATGACAGTACACCTGGTTAAACTTGAATTTCAGATACCTAATGCATAATTTTCTAATAGAAGCATGTTCTAAACATTGCATGGGACATACACTAAAAAAAAAAAAAAAATTGTTGTTTATCTGAAATTCAAGTTTAACTGGAAATCTCGTGTTTTATCTGGCATTCCTACCTGAGGGGGTATCTTCAGCTCCTGCAAGCCTCAGTTTCCCCGTTTGGAAGATGAGGGGGCCTGGACTAGATGACTTCTGTGGGTTCTTATGGCTTGGATGCTTGTAGCAGTCAGTTTAGATGCATCCCACTGTTCTGGGAGCCCTTCTCCCCTGCTCCACCAGAGGGCGCCCTGGCTCAGCTCAGCGGGCTCCAGGGCTATGGCTCAGGGAGCGGACTGCTCGGTCCCTCTGGCTCTGGGTGGCCATCTGGAAACCGGGTTGTGAGGCTTCGATGGCCCCAGGTCCTTACTCATCCCTAGGATAGCTTATTCAGAAGGAGACATGGGGAGATCTCATAGAGTCTCTGAAGAAGAGACCATCTCACTCAGCTCCCCCTCTACCATTATATAGAAGGGAGACTGGACCCCGGAGGGGAAGGCACTTGTCCAGGCTCACACCCCTGTCCTGGAAACTAGACTTCTGATTCCCTATCCAGAGCCTCTTTACCTCCTTAGGGTGCCCTTATTTCTGCTTCCTGCTGGACATATTTTAACCCTTGCAGTCTTTTTTTTGTGTGTGGTACGCGGGCCTCTCACTGTTGTGGCCTCTCCCATTGCAGAGCACAGGCTCCGGACGCACAGGCTCAGAGGACATGGCTCACGGGCCATGGCTCATGGGCCCAGCCGTTCCGCGGCATGTGGGATCCTCCCGGACCGGGGCACGAACCCGTGTCCCCTGCATCAGCAGGCGGACTCTCAACCACTGCGCCACCAGGGAAGCCCTACCCTTGCAGTCTTAAAGCCAAAACCAACGCAGACGCCAGGCAGCCCAGCACAGCCTAACAACTGTGACCTGCCTGAGTCCCTTCTCAAAGGGGATGTGGTCTTGAAACCTTACAAATGAGAGAGGACCAGGGATAAAGGACCAGACCAGGCAGTGGGGAAAGAGCAGGCCCCTCACATTTAAGTTGGGAATATCATCCTCCTCCTCCTCCTCTTCTATGAGGAAGGGACCATGACCTATGCGGCAGGGACCATTATCATCAGGATTTTACAGATGAGGACAACAAGCTCAGTGTTTGGTCATTGGACTGAATGGGGCTCAATCCAGTTCTGCAGCAGATGTTGGGAGGGAGGGAGGGAGGCTGGCTTCTATTACCAGGATCTAGATGATCCCCAAGGGACCCATACCCCCTTCAAGGAAAAGAGGAATTGCTCAAAGGGAGAGATACCCACCACTTCGGAGCAGGAGATGATTTTAGGAGACCTACAGATTTGGCATGAATTAATATTGAATTAAGTGTAATTCAGTTCTCTTCTGGACCATTTGATTATCAAAGAGAAAGTGTCTTAGATTTCTTCTTTTGACAAGAAACAGAGCATCCTTCAAGCACAGGGGACATTCATAATTGGGTGACATTTTTTTCCACTGTATTTTTAAAAATTTATCTTTAAGGTTTTATCTCTATTTATGGTAAATGATACTGGTTTTCCACCCAAGGTAATGAGATAATTTCCTTTAAATGGTAAGTTTTTGTTTTGTTTTGTTTTTATTTGTTTTTAAGAGATTTGACTTAAAGGGAGGAGAAACACAGATAGAAGGAGAATGTGAAAACACTGCCTTTAAGGATTCTTAGGGCCCCTCTCAACTCAGCTGATCAGTGTTGCTGCAGCCAGCAGGCAGTGAAGCCCCACCCTGTCCTCCCAGGGCCCCAGGCTGATTCATGCTCCTTGCCTCTCTGGTGCTGCCTTTCCCTTGAAAACTCTGAGAAACTCCCCAGAGGGAGGCATCCAGATATGGGGGAGAAAGCTCTGGATTCAAGTTCCCCCCATTATTCATTGCCTCATTACATGGTCAAGTCACTCAATCTACCTGGACCTCAGTTTCCTCATCTGTGAGTCAGTTGGTGGCAGAGCTGTTGTGATAGTGGGTGCTGTGTGTTGCACGGGTGATCTGCCCCAGGCTGACCAAGGCACAAGGACTGCATCCTACAGTCTCAGGGAAAATGTCACATCACATCTCCCTCCCTACCCAAAGGAACAACCCATCCAAGCCATGTTCCATCAGAGCTCTTTGCTTTATTTCCCTTACAGCGCATGTTTCTACCCAAAATGGTCTGACTTGTGCATTGTCTGCCTAGCCAGAATGAAAGCTCCAGGGCAGCTGGGGCCATGCCCGAGCTTACTCATGAGAACACAGAACATGCCTAACTTAGTGCAGGCATCTGGTAAACGTCATCGAATGAATGAATGGGCCGTTACCAAAATTTACTCTCTCAGTCTCTGCCTAGATTCCCAGAGATTATGAGACAAGTGCTGGCCTTGAGTTCCCCAAATGGCCAGAACCAAACTGGCCAGTCTCTCCTCCTTCTGGTGTGAAAACAGAACACCAGAATACAAGTTTATGAGATGAGTTTTATGGGTTTTTTTAATGAGTTTATATTATGTTAGTAATTTGAAAATAATTTAAAATAAGAGAGGAATAAACCAACTCTAGGCTTGGCATCTGAAGACCTAGCTCTGTGGTCCATTGCAACGGAGCACACTTCCTGGAGCTGTTTCTCTGTCTCGAAGGGGTGCCTCGGAACACCAGCCTGAATATCACACCAGCGTGGTGGGCACAAAAGAGCTTCAAAATATGCTCTGTGGACTTATGATGCCGTTATCTTTCCAGAACCAGAGTGTTCTTTTTAAAGCCAATCTAATCTTGTCTCTCTCTTTCTCTGGTTTAAAACCCTCCAACAATTTCCCATTGCAAACAAAAAAATAAAATCCAAACTCCATCTCATGGCCCACCAGACTGCAGAGTCTGGCCTCTGCCCACCTCTTCAGCTTCATCCAGTATAAGCCCTCATTCTGCACACCAGCCACACTGGCATGGGACTTATAGTGCTCTCCACCCCCTCAAGACCTTTGCCTGTGCTGTTCCCCCTGCCTGGAATGCCCTTTCCCCGACCTCTCCCCTCTCTCACCTCTGCCACTCCAAACACTTCATTCCTTCTCTTCCTCTGTGACTCAGCTCAAGTTTTCTTAAGGAAGCCCTAGAACAGCCTTGTCCAATAGAACCTTCTGCATTGATGAAAATGTTCTGGATCTACCTGTCCAGTAGGGTAACTGCTAGCCATGTATTGCTATTAAGCACTTGAAAAGTTTCTAGAGTGACTGAGGGACTCAATTTTAAATTTTAATTAATTTAAATTAAAATCTCAATAGCAATGCATGCATGGGTGGTAGCTACCATGTGGGATAGTGGGACTCTAGAATAATCCTGTGACACACACTCCTGGCTTCTTATACTCTCCCTTCAGTGTACCTATCACATCTTGTAATTTATATTTATTTATACATTTTTTAATCCATTCCATATTAGACTGTAAAAGCCAGAAGAACAAACGCTTTGTCTGCTTTGCCACATGTGTGCCCATAGCACCTGGAATGGGATCTGTCCAGAGTAGGTATGTCATAAACATTTATTGAATGGATGGATGGATGAATGAGTGAGTGGTTAGGGAAGGGAGAGAGTTGCTTAGCCTGGTGCTCTGATAATGAAGTGCAGTCATGAAAAAGGTCAGCCCCCAGGTCATAAAATTAAAAGTAAGCTAAATCTGTGCTTATAAGCACCATACATTCCCTGTGTATAAGCAAGCCTGTGTGTGTGTGTACAAAAGCATAAAAGTGTGTTTGCAAAACTTTGCATTTGTGCAGTTGTGTATGGACACGAAGGTCCATGTGTTGGCGTGTCAGGGAAATGAGGTCACTAAGATACATGCAGAATCACTCAGGAAGGCAGTTTCTAACTCAGTACTTTTTATTTTGAAAGATTTGTCAAACTCTTCACATCGTGGTGAGAGTTTACATGATTAATAAGAAGCAGCTTTTTCATGAAATGCTTGGAGGTGAACAAGTTCTCAGCCTGTGAGATCCGACCATCCCATTGACTTTGAAGTTTCTTTTGATTAATAGAAGAAAAGAGAGGGGTGGGGGAGAAGAGGAGGAATATGCTAGCAACCAAAGGAAAGATCCCTCATGACAGCCCTCCAGATGTGAAAAAAGAGGAAAAAAACCAAAAACCAAAAAAAACACCCTAAACAAAACTGATTCACCAACTGCACTTTTTCTGTTTTACAACGTTCTGAGCCTCACTTCTTGATTTTGGCCTTTGTGGCTGAAACACCCTCCCACTCCTGCATCTCCCAAAGACAGTTCAGAGGGGAGCAGCCCTGTACAATGTGGCGATCTGCCCCCCAGAGGTGTGGTGGATTCTAGAGAACTGATGGTCCACGGCTCTGAAAAGTTTGAACAAACAGCCTGATATGAAAAGAAACAGCACTGAAAAGTGAGGGGGGCGGGGAATGGTGAGGAACCGGGTTTACATGAGAGTTTATGTATTCCCAGAACACAGTCTTGGGTTCTTTCTCTCAGTTACAGCCCCGGGCAAACAAGATTTGTTATCTGCAGTTCTGGCTGGTGGGTTCTGCAGGTTTTCCCCACCACTGATCCTCTAGCCCCAGAGACATCCTTGCCAACGTCACATGTCTATTACTTCCCTTTGCCCACCTTCGGGCCACGTAGGGATGACCCCCTGGCAGCCAATACCCTGAAATAAAATTAACACAAAGTCTGATTCAGTGAGTATTAGTTTCAAACAGAAAAGTAGAAAATCTAAAGATGCAACGTGGGTTGAAGGCAGACTTGAACAGATCAAAATTTCCACCTATATGCTGCTAAGACGATGGGCAGAGGTGCAAATGTTAAGACAAAAGTGGGACCGTTAGTAGATGAGCAAGAGGCTGTGCTAGCTGAGTTACAGCTAAGAATGTCATGACTTGGGTTAAAATTTCCATGTTTAGCACCGTTAATGTATTCATTTAAGTCTATATTAGCACCTTGACCCCAGGCAGAACAACAAACCATCCAAACATTTTAAACATTGGGGAAAACAGGAGGGGGAAGGTCAAAGAGAAAGAATCTGGTTCTGCAGGTGGAGACGTGGATTTAGATCACGAGATCCTTGTCGATGTCCCCTGTAAAGCAAGAAGAAGCAGCGTTAGACTTGGAGGTCGGTGTTGATGAAGATGTGCTTCCCAAGGAGTGGGCGGATCCCACCCATCCCCGGGACCAGGGGCCAGGTGACCAGTCCAAGGTCACCCAGGGAGCCTATGACTGAGAACTTTGGTCTCCCCCTCCCTGGCTGGTCCTTGTCACTTACACCCACTGCCAAGTTACACTCCCTGTCTCCTCTCTAGGTGCCTGCCAGTTCCCAAAGTAGTGCTAGAGACAGAGTGAGAGCTGATGCTTGAGGAAGGGAGAGAGAAAGAGACACCCGATGGATGGACAGAGAAGGATCAGGAAGCCGCCTGAGAGAGCAAGGCCCACCCAGGCAGGGAGAGCAGACAGAAGTTAATGAGGCACAGAAAGCAGAGATGGACAGAGAGGACAGACACACAGATGGCAGAGAGGGCAGCGAAGAGGGAGGGAGAGGACGGCGGCCCCTTTGCTCAGACACTCACTCTCCTTGATGCCAAAGCAGCTGGCCCACTCGTCCAGGGCGATGTACTTGTCGTTGTCCAGGTCACAGGTCTCGAAAAAGCGGGTGGTGCAGTGCTCCATGGGGATGAGGGGCGCACGCAGTGGGGCTAGCTCGGTGTGAGACAGGTACCTGCACGGGATGAGGTGGGGAGAGCCTGAGAGCTTGAGAAAGCCCCACACCCCTGCATGGGGAGACGGGGGCAGGGAGCCTGCCCCTCAGGGCTGAAGGAAAGGATGTTCAATGCAAGATGAGAAGCCAGAATCCTGGGTCTCCTCCCAGCTCTGCCACTGACCTGCTGTGTTTCTGAGAGCACAGCCCTGCCCCACCCTGAGCCTCGGTTTGCCCCTCCATCAAAGGGAGAGGAGTTGACCATAATGTCTAAGGGCCCTTCCAGTTCTGATGTCCGTGGGTTCATAACACCGGTCTCTTGGTGCATTTGTTTCCTAATTGGCTAAGAGTTGAGGGCACAGAAACTTAAACTGAAAATATTCAGCATTTCTGCTATTGGTAGATCAAAATCTGGTATGGAACAATAATGTATGTTTTCTGTGGACACACATTTATCCAGCTGCAAATGCACATTAAAGAGGCTAAAAAGAGATGCATCAAAATGAAGAAAGTGCTGACTTCTGGGGAGGAGCGTGGGAAGAGACTGGGATTGGCAGGGAGGGTGGACTGGAACTTTATCATTTGTATACTGTGTCATGTGTGAGAAGGAGGCCTTTTGATTTCTCTCCGACTGTCCTTCCAGCTGGCCTGGACTCCAGAGCACATGTATGATTTTTTTCCTTGTTCCCCAGAGCCCTCAATTAGTTGTCCTCAAAACACTCTTCCCCAAGGGACTACAACTTGACTCCAATTATCTCTCTGACCCCCAGGCCCTCCTGCCCCACCCAACTCATGGAAGGAATCACACAATGTTTGAACTGAACCCTCCGCAGCTTCATTGTATACCAGTGAGAAAACTGACCACAGAGAGGGGCAGGGACTTAACCAAGGTCACCAGGCAGCTCTGGGACAAGGAGAGGGGAAGGATGGATCCCCTGACCCAGGCTGAAGCGCTTTCCCAGACTCACAGTCCTTGCAGCTCCATCCAGAAGCCTCCCTCCTGGCCCCTTCCTCGCTCAGCCTGAGCTCCAGATGTTCCCCTGACTTCTGCCCTCCCCGCCACAGTATGACTCAGATGGATCCCAGCCACAGAAAGAGCCTGGGAGAGAAGCAGCAGGGAGTTTCCCAGTGCTCAGGAGACCCCAGGCCCCCGGGATCACCCACAGGGTGGGCAGATTCCAGGCACAGGGGCTGGACCAGGAGGGAGAGGTGAGCTTCCCCGAGGGGAGCATCCCTGGGTACAGCGTGCAAGCAGGTGGTCCTCCTTTTCGTACTGCTCCAAGAACACACAGCAAAAGAAGGCCAGAAGGCGGTAGTGAGGGTGACCACCTCTGCTCAGCTGCAGGTGTTCCAGCTTCCACCTGCAACTTCCAGGAGCCTTCTTTACTTTTTCCTTCGATTGTGAAAAAAAACTGATCATCACCCAGAGTGTGAGCTCCATGGGGGCAAGGGCCATGTCAGTTCTGATTACTGTTCAATCCCCTGCCTAGAATCGTGCTGGGCATGTAATAGACACTCAGCCAGTGTTTGTTCACTGACCAACTCCCTGCCTATCCTGCAGGGCAGTTACACAGCACTTCCTAACTCATTTCGACAAGGGGCAAGAGCAATCAAACCAAGGGCTTGCCTTGGGGATGGGGTTGGCTCTATGAATTTCTTAAGAACTTCCAGGGCCGGTTTGCCCTGTTAGGGCTGGGTCTCAGGGTCTTGCTGAAGGACCGTGAGCACACAGGCTGCCCCACCTTGGCTCTGCCACCCTGAGGAGTCTGGCGTTCCTTCCTAGCTCGCTCTCCCTCGGTGAATGGCTACCCCAGGCCAACACTCACCGGGTTAAGGATGGGTTTTCAGTTGCAATGGCTTCTGCCTCTTCTGGCAGGAGGGAGTGTCTCATGGCTTTCTTCCCCACTGGTCCCGCATCCTTTCTCCTACACCTGTCCCTTCCTGCCACAGCCCTTAGGCAAACCATGGGCTCTAGGGCTGGGAGCAGCAGAGGCCACTGGGAGGTTTTCTGACCACATCTAGTGCACCTAGCAGTGCTGACCCATGACTGTCCACTCCAGAGCCAAGCCAGAGCAGCTCCCTGGGATCCAGAGGGCCTGGGGTCTTACCCATCGATGGGGTGCTGGTCCAGCTGCCCGAACTGCCAGTGAACAGGGAAGATGTACATGTTGTAGTTCTTCTCAAAGTCCCGGGCTAGCAGCTCCACGGGGTGGTCTCCGGCTTCCAGGCGCTTCTCATTCTCGTGGATCTTCTTCACCTGTGGGAGCAGAGACACGGGTGACAAAGAGTCCAGGGAGGCTGTCCAGACCAGTCAAGGCCCCTCCCGCCTCTGACAGGAGGCCAGAGCTGGCAGACACCAGCCAAGGCCAAGGTTCAAAATGAGAAAAGCAAGTGGCGTAGATGGGTACCAGCATCTCGTCCACAAAAATGAAGGCCTGGGTCGATCTCAAAGGGCTCTCCATAGGGCTGCCACATCAGAATGACTGGGGAGTATGTTCAGATGCAGCTTCCTGGGGCTCACTTCACAGACACACTGATTCAGTGGGCCCGAGGCGGGGCCCAGGAAGCTGCATTTATCAGTACTCTTTTTTTTTTTTTTTTGCGGTACGCGGGCCTCTCGCTGTTGTGGCCTCTCCCGTTGTGGAGCACAGGCTCCGGACGCACAGTCTCAGTGGCCATGGCTCACGGACCCAGCCGCTCCGCGGCATGTGGGATCCTCCCGGACCGGGGCACGCACCCGTGTCCCCTGCATCGGCAGGCGAACTCTCAACCACTGCGCCACCAGGGAAGCCCTGTCAGTACTCTTAGTGCTTGGTATGTCCATTAAAGTTTAAGATCCACGGACTCAGAAGGAAAAAGGAATAGAGTTATTTATGTCTCGTATGGAGACAAACAAAGTGAGCAGGTCTTTTTGTTACAGGACTTCTCAGAGCCTTTAAGGTGTGCATATACTCTAGGAGCCTTCAGAGGCAGCAAGGAGGAGTCTGTGTCCTAGTGCCCAGAATACAGGCACTCGTTGGAGTGGGGATGTGGGCTTACACATGGGGGTCTAGATCTAGGAGTGGGACTGTGGATCCCAGCCAGCCTGGGGCCAGGAGGCATCCAGCTCAGGTGCCCTGGGACAGGATGAAAAGATACCACTCACTCGCAGCTTCTGCTTCTCGGTCAGGAGGTTGTTGTCCTCATCCCTCTCGTACAGCGTGACCAGGACGTTCTTGAGCCAGTCCCGCATGCGCAGGGGGAATTCAGTCAGCTCAGAGTCCAGGCAGGGAGCGATGTCTAGGGCCCAACACACAAGGATGGTCAGCACAGACCCTGATTCTCCCTGCCTGAGGGCCAACATGCTGTCTGGGCGGCTCTCCCCACCCCACGCCCTCCACCAGGAAGAAGCTTCAATCAGCAACCTTGATTGAAGCACAGGGCTCAGCCTCTCTGGGCCACAGTGTCTTCACACCTTTTGAACAAAACAGATTGTGTGGGGGGAAGAATACTCTGCAAATGGACAAGTGCAAAGGCACGTCTGCTGTCCCCTTGACCTTCATCTGATCTGCGGAGGGAAATGGTTCCCTCCAATGGCTCTTGCATTTTTCTGGGTGTTGCGCCCTGAAAACAGAGGCCAGGACCCTCGATGATGGTGTTGCCTCTTGAGAGGTGTTTGAAGCTGGGATACTGAGGAATAGCATCCATCCATAGGCCCCGCTTAGCTGGGGTGGGGATTCAGGTATGCTTAATCACCAGAACATTCTTAGCGATACGATTCCATCCTGGTCTTTGGAACTTAGGATCCCAGAATGTCAGACCTGGAGGTTTCATCCAAGTCCACCCTCTTGTTGGACTTATTAGAGGTCAGTGTGGAGAGAAGGGGCTTGATTAAGGCCACACTGTCGGAGCCTCATCCAGCACCAGAGCATGTGGGTGCCTGAGGGCCTAGGGGTCCATCCTTCCCTCATCCTTTCACCTATGGAAAGCCCCCTCTGTGATTAGGACCACAGCCTTCTTCACCAGCAGCTGGGGGATGGAAGAGGAGATCTGGGTTGGAAACGCTAGGAGTTGGAGGGAGGGAGTGATACGCCCCAGAGGACGGGAGAACCGCTCAGCCCGTGTGTCAGTCTTACTGCCCAGGAATTCCTACCAGCATTCCTCCCCCTGCCTTCCTTCTCCAGGCTGTGCCTTCTCATTTCACACCCTGGGCCCCGTAACTGGGAGAGCAGGGCTGACCACAGGAGAACCTCATTCCCCCTCGTCCACCTTTCTGCACGCTGCACACCTGAGGCAGGTGAGGGGCCCTCCCCAGTGTCATCTGGTGCCAGGATGTACCAGACACACCGTGTGGATGTTGTCTTGGAGGGGAGCAGAGGTGGCATTGGGTGTTTCAGATGATAGGGAAGCAGCCAGGCTGAAGCAGAAGCCTCGGCCAGCTGAGACTGCACCTGGGATCACTAACAAAGGGCCAGGTGATACCTTGGCATCCCTTCCACCAAACACCTGGCTCCCAGGTTTCTAGAAGAAGGTGGTGAATCATATGTCTTATGCGGGCAGACAGGAATGTAATGGAGTAAAATGGCCAAGGATATGACAATATTGAGTAACAGGGCCTAAGGGGAACTGACAGCCTTGCCCCAATTTTAAAGCATTCAAATTCAAGTAGTTTTAAAACACTTTATAGGCCCAGGTAGAACATCACTTTTGCTTCACAATGTTGAAGCAGGAAAGATTGTGGTTAGCCCTATAGAAGAACTTCCTCATCTTTACAGGAAAGAAATGAGCTGTCTTGGATGCTAGTGAGAGGCTCCAGAAATCCTCCCTGATCTCGTGCTCCCACAGCTGCTCAGTTCTTCCCTGGACATGTCCTGAATGCAGATACCTATTCGTAGACAATCATCTCATTTTATAAATGGGAACCCTGAGGCTCAGGGAGGGGAAGAGATTTGCCCAAGATCACACAGCACAGGAGTGGCAGAGCCGGCGTCAGTGCCAGTTCAGTGCCTTCTCCCTGAGATGGGAGGCTTGGCAGGGTCCAAGGAGAGACTCACATTTGCAAGGCCCGATGTAGTCCAGGTGGAGTTTGTGGCCCTTCTTGGTGCCTTCCAGTGTGCACTTGGTGGCAAAGAAGTGGCAGGAAGAGTCGAAGGTCTTGTTGTCATTGCTGCACACCTGGCGGCAAAGCATAGAAGGCCTCACCCTTATTCCCAGAGCCCTTCTCTGGTACCGCCATCCTTGCCCATTTCAGATATGGGGACACTGAAGGCCAGGCAAGGAACGTGATTAGCCCAGGGTCATACAGTGAGTTAGTGGTGGAGCCCAGACAAGAATCTACTCTTTGGGCTCCCAGGCCAATGTTGAGCCCATGCTGAGAGCCACTGCTGGTCTCTGAGCTGTGGTATGACTGAGTCAGGGCTGAGACATGGGAAAGCAAACCTGGGAGATACGGAAAGGATGAATTGAAGGTGAGGATGGGTGAAGCACAGGGTGTGCAGAAGAGTTAATACAGCAGGCCTGGGATTGTTATCCTTAGAAAGGCGTGCTTATGATGTTGGCCCTTGGCTGGAGTCTGAAAACGTGGCTGGTAAACAGTTCCCTGCACTGTTAGAAAACTGTCCACAGTGATGAAAGTGGCTCACTGTGCCTAGATTGCTTGTACAAATAATATGGTTCATGCTGAACATCTGTTTTCCTGCTTGGAGTCTGGACTTTGGGTACATGCTAGGGAGAGGATGTCTGTGTGACCAGCCCTCAATTAAACGTTGGGTGCTGAGTCTCTAAAGGGCTTCCTTGGGCAGAAGCCTTGCTCACATGTGGCTACATCTCATCTTTGTAGCTGGGGGAAGAGTGGGTTCTGTGAGACCCCCTCATGGCAGGGGGAGAGTAAGCAAGACTGTGCATGGATTCCTCCACACTCTGCCTGTATCTTGTTCCCTTTTCATCCAGCTACATACCCTTAAGTCTTAGCGGTGAGTGCAACTGTATGCTGAGTTATGTTGGTCCTCCTAGCGAATCTCTGCATGAGGGGGTGGTGGAGCAGAGATGCCGTGGGCTGAACAAAGGCAGTGGCAGAGTAAGTGGCTGTGTCAGGCGGAGGGGAGCCTTGCGTTGGACATCCTGCACACGCTTATTGCTTATATATCACTGCAGAGGGAGAACTGATGGGCATTGGTGACCAGTGCGGTGGGGGGTGAAGGGGTGACGAGGAGGGAAGAGTTGACAAAGATGCTAAAATTTGGAGCCCAGAGGATAAGCTGTACTAGGGAGAGATTGAAGATGGAGAAGCCAGGTGGGAGGTTGTGGGAATGATACTGGTACTCGATTTGTTGCCCTGAGCTAGGTTACCACTAGCACAATGGTTGACATGCACGGGTGCTCAATAAGTATTTACTTGGATGGATGGATGGATGGATGGATGGATGGATGGTTGAGTCCTACTGGAGGTATAATGAACAGGTTTGAAAGATTTTTAAAAATAGCACATATTGAGAACTTACTAAGTACCAGACATTATCTGACAAATCCCCACAATAGCCCTATGAGATAAAGTCTATTTCTGTCCCATTTTTAGAGGCGAGAAAACTTGGAGAGGAACATAGCTAAGATCCCACACTAACAAGTGGTGGAGATGGGGTTTGATGTCAGCCTTCAGTCTGACCCAGAATGCACATTTTTGGACCTGATGCTTTGCCAAGCTGCTCCCACATACAGAAAGCCCCTATCTCGGTGCCTGGTGGTGTTGATGTATTCCCTTTGGAGTCTGAGTAGAGCTGGAAGCTGGTGGCGCCACGTAAATTCCTGGTGGTTACTGGAGAGTCCAGTGATGGAGAGACTCCCCTCCGACTCGCTTGCTTGCTGTGACTACACCTAGCGAGGGGACTTCTGAGACTGGAGCTGCCCTGTGGGACCACCAAGCCAGCAGTGTTCTGGGCAGATGCTCTGTGTTCTGAGGACCCCAGCCCCCCGCCCTGCCCCTGTCCCTCAGGCCTCACCTTCTCAAACTCGCCAATGGGGGCAGGGCAGCTGGTGGGGTCCTGGCACACGCACATGGGGGTGTTGTTCTCGTCCAGCTCGCACACCTTGCCATGTTTGCAGTGGTGGTTCTGGCAGGGGTCTGGTAGAGCACAAGGGCACCCGGTTAGCATCACCCCGGCCTAGCACGTCCACCCCACCCCACAGTGGATCCTTGGACAGAAGTCCTAGGCTGTGGCTCCCACTCGGGCTTTGAGCAGCCCTGCATCCTCCCTTCTCTTCTGCTGAACCCAGCAATCGGCATGTAGGGGAGCAGTTGGCTCAGTCTGGGGATTAGAGATTCAGTCTGAGGTCAGGGCCAGGCACACTTGGGGGGCTGGGGGCTCAGTCTGGGACCCAGGAGCGCCAGGTGCCATATAGTTCCCCCAAGGACGGAAACAACCATTGTGTCCTCAGCTGTCGGTGGATCAAACATCGCAAGGCATTTTGGGATTTTAGAATAGACTTTCTAGAATGACTTGGAAAGTCAGTTGTTGTCACGGAGCCAGGGAGCTGTGAGCCCCCAAAAAACAGATTTGAGCGGCTGTAGCGGAAAAGGGAACAGAGCCCCAAGGCCCACGCTGAACAATAGAGCCTGCCTGTGTCTGGTAAACACTGGATGAGGGGCTGGAGGGGAAGGAACATGACTCAGTAGACGCTCCTCTGCGCCAACGGAATATTCTGTGCCCTCAGGATGCGAGCCTGTCTAGCCTTTTCCTTCTGGTGCTTGGCTGGGGGTATCACAGTCATCCTTTGTTGGATGCCTGCCCTGCCAGGCCCTGGGCCAAGGGCGCTTCTGCTTTATCTCATAATCCTCTGACAGCCCTGGGGCAAGGATCTACCATCTTCACCCTTCCCCAAGTAAGACAGGAGGAAGCTGGGCTCAGAGAAGCTTCGCAGGCTGTCGGAGGGCATCGCAGAAAGAGGAGGCAGTTTGGAGGCAAGCCTTGTTTGGTTCGCCTCCAGAGTCTGTGCTATTAGCCCCTGGGGTACGAAGCATCTCCACTGTGTGGGCTGGGAATGCTGGCACTGTGGGTGGGAGCCAGAGGCCCTGGGTCATTGCTGTTGTTCTGGCGCTAACTCCACGGGTAGCCTTATATGAGTTGTGTCAGGTTTCCAGGCCTTATTTCCTCACAGCTGTGTGAAAATCAAATAAGCTCATGAGTGTGAAAGCTTCTGGGGCCATCAAGTGACCAGATGGGACTGGGGACCTCACTGGGAATGTGAAACCCAACTTTGGAATTACAGTAAAGAGCTATAAGGGGAGAAGGCCATTTGCAAGCTTGAGAACTTCCCTTCCTGACACTCACAGCCTGGCTATAAATAGATCTTTCCAGATTCCAGAAAATAATCCCAACCTTTCAGTCAAGGCAGTTTCTCCTCCACGGCCCATCCTGCAGGGAGGACCCCACCCTGCATTTCCTTGGGAAGGAACTTCATGCACGCTGGGCCCACACTTTAGGCCCAGGTGGCAGAGGGCAGAGGCTTCATGTGACAAGACGCGGGGAAGGGACCTACTTTCAGCCACCACCTCCTCCTCGGCTTCCTCAGCACCTTCATCAAATTCTCCTACTTCCACCTGGACGGGGTTCGTTCCCACAGGTACCTGGGGTGGAGGGAGAAGAATGAGTCAAATGGCCCTACCCCCATCCCAGACCTGGAAGAAAGGGGCAAAGGCTGGAGGGGGCTTGCCTGGAGCCTCAGGTACCCACAAAGGGATGGGGAGAGACAAGCTGGAGAGGGGCACTGGGCCCAGGTCACAGAGAGCACAATTGCCAGGTCCAGAAGTGAGACTGAATCTTACAGGCCGCTGTGCCTCTAGGGCCCCAGAGCTCTATGGAGATGCCTCAGAGGCCACCAGGGGGGTCAGGGCAAGAGGAGGTGCCAAGCTCTCCACCCTTCCAGCCACACCAGAGCAGCTCCTCTTTCATCTGTTTGACATATGGGGAAGACCGTGGGTGATCATCTGCGAAAAAATGTCCTACAGCTTAAAAAGTAAACAAAATTCAAAATCATAGCTCCCAACTGTTAGGTTCCATGGAAGGTTTGGGGAGCATTCAGGAGTGTGTCAGGATTGGGGGATACACAGGATTTACATCTGTGCTGCTCCCGTTCCAGCAGGAGACCCACAGCACCTGTTTGGCTTTCTCAGGGAGCAGATGTGGGCAAAGAGGGGCCGCAGGTCTGGGGTCCCTCCCCACCTACCTCAGACACCTCAGCCACAGTTTCCTCGACCACCTCCGTCTCATCAGGCAGGGCTTCCTGTTGCTGTTGGGAAGTGAAAATGGGGTTTGGAGAGGTCAGGGCCAAGGCCAGCTTCACTGCTGAAGTGCCTCGGCCTGGACCTCTAAAGCTGGGGAGTTAGGAGAAAGGCTCGTTGGAGACCCCCAAGGCTGTGCACTTGGGGGTCTCCAACGAGCAGAGCCCCTCAGGGACTTCTGTGAGTAGGGATGAAGGCACAGGAGAAGCCAAACACAGGGGCTCTGTGGGGCTCTGGCGCACCTCCCTTTATATTTATATCTGGAGCTTCTATCTAAGATTTGGCTTGGAAAAGCATTTCCACTGCTTAGGCTCCCATAAAGTCTGAAAACCGCTAATGCAGACCAACTCCCTTCATCTTACAGATGGGAAAACTGAGACCCAGAGGGGATGAACACTGAATTTTAACAGAGGTCATTGTCTTCCCCACAAGCATGATATCATCATCATTATTATTATTATTTGGTGATTCCTTCTTGGAGTCAACTTGGAGTTAGAAGAAGCAAGATAGCATGTGACTTTAGGTGCCTGGCTGGCTGGGACTTCTTCTAAAAGTGATGCTAACTTGCCAAATCTTTTGCCAAAATCTCACTGCCTGATCAGGATTGCCAGCATCTACCATCATCACAACTTCTGGTGAAGAGAGGGCGAGGGAATCATAGGTGAAAAACGTTTCTTTGCCCGCTTCACGTTTCCTCCTCTGTTTTCTGGTCACAGCTACCAGCATAGCATCGGACGACCACTGCTGGCCCTCTCCACGGGATTCTTGGAGGGCCTGTCAGTCAAGGTGCCTCACAATCCCTTGGCCAAGAAGCAGGCCCAGGACCCAAGCTCAACTAGATGGGCTCTCCTTGAATTTTTTTTAATCTTCTTGGCACATTTTCTCAAGATTTGAAAACTGTCGGAGTAGAGACATTCAAATGGCAACACCTCCATGACCGTCCATTAGCTCTTACCTTCCAGATCCCAGAGCTGCCCTTTTCTAGTTCTCCCCAAGGCCTTGGATTTTATAATCTACCCCTATATCCTTTTCCCTCCTAATTTAGTCAGATTGGAATCTGTTGCTTGCAACCAAGTAGCCCTCACTGATTCAGAAACTAACCCAGCCCTCTCTCTGTGGCTTGAATCCCTTCTAACATCATCCCCATCAGCATCCCCCCCTCTGCTAGAATTCCTCATATGACAAACAGCTCACTCCCTTCTAAAGCAATTCTCGTCCCTTTCTGGGAAGCTCTGATTGCTAAAAAGTACATCTTCATGTTACATGGAAATCTCTCTTCTCTAGAATCTCCACCCAATGGTCCTCATTCACTTTTTCTTCTGAGCTTATTAAAGAAAAAAAAATTTCTTTTTTAAAATTAGACAGTTAAATCAAGATGGGGAAGTCTCTGTCCCTTCTGAGCATCTAGGGCTGGCAGATTAGATGCCCCTGGGCTAGTGGTGGGAGGTAAGACCAAACAGATGTGACCTTTAGGTACTTACAGGGGCTGCCAAGGCCCACCCGGCCAGGCAAAGGAGGAAGAAGATCCAGGCCCTCATGGTGCTAGGAACCCTGTGGGGAGGTGAGAGATGGAGAGTTCAGTGAGGGGGAGGTTTCTTTTTGTTTGGGATCTTAGTTCCCTGACCAGGGATCGAACCCGCACCCTCTGCATTGGATGCACGGAGTCTTGACCACTGCACCGCCAGGGAAGTCCCCAAGGGGAAGGGTTCTTGATGGAGAGTCCTTGACGCTGAATTCCTGTGATATGCAAGGTAATTTTAGATGGTCCATGTTAAAGGATAGTGAAAGACACGGGAGTAAGTTGCTTCAACTCATTTCTCTTTCAATCCTGATTGTATGAGAGAGTCTCAGTTTGGTGCTAATGTGTCTTTAACACCTAACACTCATCCCTTTTGAACCGAGAGTACGCCTCTGGCTCAGAGCCTCCACAGGAAACTACATCCAGCTGGAATTCAATAAATTTGTTTTGTCTCCTTTGTGTTTAGTTTTACAGTTTCCTTCTATTTGTGACAAAGGTACACAGATTTTTCCATTTATGGTAGTGATTTTTAAGTCTCCTTTCTCAATACGTTTATTTATTTATTTATTTATTTATTTATTTTAAATTAATTTATTTATTTTTATTTTTGGCTGGTTGGGTCTTCCTTGCTGCACGCGAGCTTTCTCTAGTTGGAGTGAGTGGGGGCTACTCTTGGTTGCGGTCTGTGGGCTTCTTATTGCGGTGGCTTCTCTTGTTGAGGAGCACGGCCTCTAGGTGTGCGGGCTTAGTAGTTGTGGCTCACGGGCTCTAGAGTGCAGGCTCGGTAGTTGTGGCGCACGGGCTTAGTTGCTCCGCAGCATGTGGGATCTTCCTGGACCAGGGCTCGAACCCATGTCCCCTGCGTTGGCAGGCGGATTCTTAACCACTGTGCCACCAGGGAAGTCCCCTCAACATATTTATTTAAGTTTTTAAAAAGTGATTCGACAAAGGCGATTGGCTAATTAGTGAAGTCTGGGCAATGCTGAACCAGATCATGTTCAAGGGTCCCTTCAATCCCTGGTGTTCTAGGATTGTTTTCTTCCTATACCCCAAACTCTCCTCCCCTCCTCCTCCCCCCCACTTCCTTCTGCTTCCTGCCCATCTCTAATAAGAGAAGCTAATGGGCAGCAACCTCTTGCCAATTTGAGACAATGAGATCTACATTCTAAACAAAGAACAATAGTTTTTGAGTGTGGCCAGTGGAAACTTGTGGCCTTACTTTGCTCCATTTACCCAGGAGGATGGCACTTCTCTGGATCCTGTGTGGGAACTATCCAAATGCTTACATATGTTGCATGTTACCTTCCCTTTCCCCTTCACAGTTAAAGGATGTCAGCTGAGGTCTAGAATATTCTCCTGCCCTGGTCACTGCTGTGACCTTCCTCTAGATGCTGAGCTCTCGACTCTAACAATCTCATGACTGGAAGGAATCTTGGAACAGAATCTCCTCTGATGGTTCACTGCCAAAATGCCATCCCTAACTGAGGAACTATGGTGGGGACATTTCGTTTCTTGTTCTAACTGAATGGACTTCCGTTTCCAAATGGCTTTAGAAAGTTCTTCCTTATACTGTTCAATTTGCCCCCCTCAAACTTTCCTGGTCTACTCTGATGGTCCTTCTGTGGCCACACAGAGCAAGCATGCTCCCTCTGCCCCCAAGCAGCTTTTAGCCAAGGTGAGCAACAACCATATCTTCCCTCGTTTGTCCCCCAAAGCTTCCATATCAGTCCCATTATCCCTATTCCTACCAAGACTTCTCAACTGACCAAGCACCTTGGTGGGAGGTACCCTGGCATCGTGGAAGAAACACTTGGCTTGGAACTAAATGCCAGGGATTCTGATTCTGTCGAAATACTAACTTGGTATATTGGTTCAATCCTTCATCCTCTCTAGACCTTGGTTCCCCCTTCTATTGAGAGGGTTAGACGAGGTGAACACTGAGGTGGTGGCCTGGGCCCTTAAGGTGCCCTTAAACTGTCACAGCACATGCTGGTCTAGGCATGCATCCTCCACTCTGATATCCTCCATTTTAACTTGGATTATGGTATTTGGGGCAACAGACTGGGGAAGGGCAGACTTCATAATGGTCCCTTATTGGATTGGAATAGACACTAAACCTCACTACTTCATAGAGTATGCAAGAAATAAAACCAACAGAAATTTAAAGAAATCAACCTGGGAGCTTGGCTTTGCTTCACGATGGCCCCAACTCCCAGAGGAATCCAGTCTTCCCCTTCCAGGCAGTGTTGGGAATGTTCCTCCCCTCACACAGCTGTAGGCTTTTCTTCCCCCCCGCCTCCCCGCCTCCCCGCAAGCCTTGAGGTGGAAAAATCTCCCTTCGTCCTTCCACATTCGGAAGATACAAGCAAAACAACTCCCGCATGTGGCTTTGGACAAAGGGAACAGGAGAGAAAGCACGAATGAAGGGCTTGTCTGAGATTGTTTGAAGTTGAAGGGTCAAAGTGAGACTCGTAGCAGGAACGAAAAAAGTCATCTCGTCTGGGCTCCAATTGCAGAGAAGACATTTCGTTAGAGAAACAGCCCAACTAGGACTGGAAATGCAATAAGCTTCAGGTTGGAGAGCCAGGAAGACTGATGTCTCCAGGGTCTGTGTCCTTCATATGAGCAGAGGAACTGCTCCTTCTCTTTGACCAGGGAAGGGTTTGTGGGTCAGCTCTTCTGTCTGTGCTGCCTCACCACCTGCGCTCTTTCCCAGGGGCACACTGACCTTTTCTGCCACCCGCATCCTTGGTGCTGCAGCCAGAAGAGAAAAATAATTCTACATCTTACAGTACTTTATAGTTTCTAAAGGCCTCACATATAGTACCCTGTCCCCTTGGAGCCTCTGACACACTGGCAGGCAGGCATGGGAGGGCTCTGAGTCCTGCTGTCACGATGAGGAGTCTGAGGTGGAGAGGGAGAAAGTCACGCAACATTCAGGCCCCTTCCAAGCTGACAAACTTCCTTCCCATGGCGTTGGTTTGGGCCTCATCGGGGTCATGCTCGGAGATGGGAGTGGGGTGGGAGAGAAAAGCGGAAAGTGAGAGTGTTAAGAAAAGGACACGAAATCTTGGAGGAGGACTTATTCTCCAAATTTGAGGTTTTGCCCAGTGCCCAGTGCTACCTCACCAGTCCCAGAACCCTCTCCCTCCAGATGATGGGATGGGAGGGAAGGGGGACAGCTGGACTGTTCTCGGATGTGCGACCATACTCCCTGCATACCTATGACCTCCCTCTTGGAGGTTCTGTAAACCATCACTGGCCGAAGAGGCAAGGCACCCATCCTGCAAAGCTAAGGGGGTGCATCAGTAATGCCAGCAAGGTCAGAACACAGAGTCAAACCCCAGCATCCAGAAATTATCAGCTGTGCACCCATCCTCTGCCAATCAAACCTAGGTCAGGCGTGCCCAGGGAAAATAAAAATACTTTTGTATAAATGAGCAATTTTAAATGAAAACTCCCTTCTTTGTATCTCTTGAGTTTGTAATGATACCTGTGTTTATCCTTTTCAAAGTCTTCATAATCCGGCATCCCACTGGGGGCTGAAGGCATGTCTTTCTGCCTTATAGTACAGGAGAGAAGGCTGACGCCCGGAGCCAGGGAAAAAACCTGCTCAGAGCCCCAGGGAGCGAGCGTCAGGGCTGAATGAGGACCCAGGCTGCCCGCGTCTGTCATTGGCATGCCCTCCACCTCACATGCTGTTTCCCTTTGTGGCAGCTCCCTCCCTAGGTGCTCACCTGAAGGGGACACACTTGGGCTGCGAACTGGCCCAAGGTACAGGGAAGGAAATGAGCCTGGGGGGTGGGGGGATGAGGGGGGCAGGAGGTGTGTTTCCCTTGGCTCAGTGGTCATCAGATGCAGACACCGCTCACTCCCACCCCGCCGCCTGTCCTGCCTCCTGTTCCGTACATCCAGTCCCTTCCTTTTGCCTTTATTTGCTCTGGAGATGGCTGAAAACCTGTCCTTGGCTGCCAGCAGGACCCGAAGCTGAGGTCACTTCTCTGGGGATGGAAAAGTACAGCCAGCGCCCCCAGTTCATCTCCCTCAAAATATAACGGGCCTCCTTTGGGCTCTCGCTGAACAGTGAAAAGTCCCTGAATGTCAGAACTGGGGGAAATCTCAGAATCATAAAATTTTAGATCGTGGGTCTTGGAATCATAGACCCATGAGAACATGAAACACAGAATCTGAGATGCAATCATCAAATCTGATTTGAGTAGAAGAGTTTATGGAGCAATGCAGTCTAATAGAACTTTCTGAGATGATGAAAATATTCTATATATGCATTGTCCAATATGATAGCTACTGGCCACTAGTGGTTACTGAATACTTGAAATGTTGCTAGTGCAAATGAAGGGCTGAAGTTTTCACTGTATTTCATTTTAATTTGTGTAGCCACATGTGGCTAGTGGCTACCATATTGGACAGGGTGGTTATCAACTTTTATAGAGGCAGTATGGCAGAAAGGTAAGCCCAGGGGCTCTGGAGACAAAATATACAGGTTCAAATCCTGGCTCTGCCACTTAGCATTTGTGTGACCTTCAGAAAGTGACTTTCCCTCTCTGGGCCTCAATTCATGTCTCCATGCAAATAACACACCTACCTTGAAAGGCTCATGGGTGATTTGCCCAAGAGAATACAAGAGGTTAGCAATGGAAGAGCATCTTAAAATCCAAAGATCCCAGAATCTCCATCCCCCTTGAAAATCCAGGGCAAGAATACCAGCTCTTTGTCTGTGGTCCAGGGAAAAAAGGTGTTGGGGTGGAGAAAGGAGACATTTCTCCTCTTGGTCTCAGGCGCACCAGCCCAGCCCCCAGTGGGCACAGTGACAGAGCCGGCCCCAGGCTGCCCTCGGTTGAGCTGCTGACGCAAACCAGGCGTCTTGCTTCCACTGTTTGGCTTGCAAACAAGGGTTCCAAAAAACACATGTTCCTGGTAAACAAGCCCAAAGAGAGGAAAACAAGTCTAGAGGCTAATAAAGGAACCCCGTGAGTGATCCAGGCCCGCCAGGGAGCTGGGACTCAGAAGGAGGGCTGAGCCAGGCCAGAGAGCCACCATCACGGCCAGCGTAGCCACATGGGCACTCACACCCCAGGAGAGCAGATACAGCCAGTCAGAGGTGACGTGGAAGTCGGGTCCTGGGATCGAGTCTTGGCCATGTTGCTCCCAACTCACCATGCAGATTAGGGTAGGCTCCTGTACTCCCCGGACCTCACCTAGCGCCACTCATCTGCACAATGAGGGGGATCTTTTAGACCAGTGTATTCAAGATACAAGCCAGGAGCTCCTTCTCTCAATGAAGTCTTCTGCAAAAGTCCAAATTTGAAACAGCTAAGAGCCTCTTGCATTTGTTGAACATGTGAATGTACTATTATCTATTCAATGAATTAGCTTGAAATTAAGAAAAAAAAAGCAGGTGAAAGCGGTGTTGAGATGGGGGCTGGAAATCCTGTACACTTGGATACCCCCTGAGACACCTTGGAATGCCTCTAGGTTCTTTCATGAAGAGTTTGAAGACCTTGGGGCCAGGGGGTCCCTAAGGTTCCTTTCAGCCCTGACATTCTGAGTCAACTGAGGCAGAAATCTTTCAGAATACCACCTTTCCCAACTTGCCCCTTGACTCCCTGCTTCCACTTCTAACATTTCTTGCTGGAAGGGAAGAAGCTAAGGGAAACTTTTAGGGTATTATGGGTGCTCAAGCCTAGCTTTGAAAAGATTCAGAGGCAACTCAAAGTGGCCCCAGAGTGTGAGACTAGAATCAATCTGACTGAGGTTCTATAAACACATCTGAGATGCCACGTTTCACCGTGGTTAGGAGAGGCCCCAGGGTGGAGCTTCAGGCTCTCCTTCTTGGCTCCCCCTAGGGGCCACTGCTGCATCTGGGTGACCACAATGAAGGGGATGAAAAATAACATCAAAGTGTCCAGGCTGTCACATCCTAAAGATAGCAAATCTGTGGCATATATGCCTCCACCTGCCTCTCCTGTGCATGTGGCAGACATTACTAATCAATCATACGACCTTTTCCTCTAAAGTCCAGAGTGGCATTCAAATCCTGAACACAGTTCTTCTGGCAGCTGCTACCAATGGATTGGCACTGTCAAGCCATGGGAAATCTCTTTGCCATGCTTCTGATTTTAGAGATAGGGAAACTGAGGATCAGAAAGGGAAAATAAGTCACTCGAGGTCATATGGCAAGCTAAACTTCCCAGATGTTCAGAAACATCCAGATGTTTGCGTTTTTATTTTTTCATCTGATCAAGTCAGGATCCTAAGGCTATGACTAACACAAGATGGCCCCGAAGGATCCACAGATGAGATGGGTTAATACCAAGTTTCTGAAAGAACCCAGCTCTGGAGAGAGTTGCTGTTTCCATTTGTATTTTCCCTATAGATATCAAGCTCTATAGCTTGATGAGTGAGGGCAGAGTTAATTTCCTGTCTAAGACATCTTCTGGGTGAGAAGGAGGCTGTTTTTCTAAATAATTCTGTCAAGTCACTGGTTGCTGGCCTTGGGCCTGCACAGCCCAGCTGTCCCTGCGTTCAGGGTTGGGGTCAGGACCCAAGCTCTGTGCTGTAGAGAAAAGGTAATTTCTTTCATCCCCAGGGTTGGCTGAAAACTCAGCTCCAGCCTTCCCTTTCCTCCTTTAAAAGAGGTTAGGGAGGGAGCCAGCAGGAAGCAGATGAGCAGCTGTCTCTTAGCCACATCCTGCTGCCCTAATGACAAAGCCATGTGGGCTGGGTTAGGCCATGGCAGGCCAGCAAAGGAGAGAAAGAAGTCCTGCTCATCACTTATTATTCACGGGGCTCATTGCCTCTAGAGGGAGGAGTGTATGGAGGATGCCAAACTGCTCAGATGAAACAAACAAAACACGCATTGAACATCTGGATGTTTCCAGACATCTGAAAGTGTGGCTCAGGCAACAGTTTGCTGTGTGACCTTAAGTGAGTTATTCTCCCTTCCTGAGTCTCAGTTTCTGTCTGTAATATGTAACAGGTGGTCAGGAGTCTGTCTCCCTGCCATGGCCTATAGTTAGATCTGGCTGTGCACACCCGTGTGTGGCTTCAAACAGCAGTTGTGTATCTGTATGAGTGACCTATGGCCCTGAGGACCTCTGTATGAAGCTGTGTGTGCCACTCTCTGCATATCTACTTGACTCGGCATCTGTCGATCTCAGCCTATGTAGGTGAGGGTCAGAGTTTGCATATGCATCAAAATGGACACCTGGGCCTTGTCTGTGAGTCAGGGTATCGTTCAGGGAGAGCTTTGAGTGCATGACCTTCTGTGTCTGCTCATGTATTGAGACATTTATTTTTAGCTATGCCAGTGGGTGCCTGCTGGTGAAATCAATGTTTATCTATTTGGCATCCTCGTGGGTTTTTTATCTCTGCACACATAGCTACCTATCTAAATAACCTCAAAAATAAAATATTTTCCTGTTTACCTCACATCCTCAGCTCTTTCCTCCACCATCCTTTTCTATTTATAGCTTATTTTCAACAAGGAAGACTGCTCTTGTGAATAGCAAACCCCAGCCATGCTATTGGTTGACAAGTCTCTACAGATGGATGAAGATTTTAGCAGGACTGTTACGTAACCCAAGACCCCCTAGCCCGTCCTCTCTTGTTTCCTTTTCAACTAGGGGGCTAGGAGGTGTTAAAAATGTAGCCCAGGGCTTCCCTGGTGGCGCAGTGGTTGAGAGTCCGCCTGCCGATGCAGGGGACACGGCTTCGTGCCCCGGTCCGGGAGGATCCCACATGCCGCGGAGCGGCTGGGCCCGTGAGCCATGGCCGCTGAGCCTGCGCGTCTGGAGCCTGTGCTCCACAACGGGAGAGGCCACAACAGTGAGAGGCCCGTGTACCCCCCCCCAAAAAAAAAAATGTAGCCCAACTATTCCTTCTAATGAAAGCAGCACCTGGCACTTAGGTTCACAGGACTTCAGAGCTGGAAGGGTACCTGGAAACCATCTAGGTTACATTCCCCATTTAATAGATTGGGAAACTGAGGTCCAGAGAGGGGAAGTGTCTTTCCAAATGTCACTCACTGTGAATTAAGATCCACCTCTGCCATTGCCTTGGCCAATGCTCTCTCCACACTGGAGGGTACAACACTCTTGGGAAATACTCAAGAAGATGCCCAAATCAAAAGAATTTGAACAATATTTATTTTGTTTAAATGTGCCTGTCAGCACTTTTAGTAAAGGGAAGTTATATCCAAACCCCAAGATGATGAAGCTGCCAGACAAAAAAGCTGGGGATGATTTCAACTCTTTGGATGCCATAAATTCATCAGTTCTAAAAACCCATCTGATTAAGTGGGAGGGCCACAGTGTAGCAAGTGCTTCACTGTGCATCACCCTGTTTTGTCCACACAGTATCCCTTTGAGGTGGTGCTGTTATTGCTTTTTAACCAAAGAGGAACCTGGGGCTCAGAAAGGAGAAGCCATTAGTTCAAGGTCAAATGGCACCTTTGAGGCAGAGGTGGAATTAAAACTCAGGTCTTCAAGTTGCCTGTCTAGGAAGCGGGAAGCATATCACAGCCTCACAGCTGCCCTGGGGTGCTGGGAGATCAGAAAGGCAGGACCTAGAGTTTGCTGTCCTGGTGTTTGGGGACATAGTGGAGTGGGGGACATTCAGACTGAGCCTGATGTTCTAAGTGTTTCTTGAGTCCCCGGCCAGCAAGCAGAGACCCTGAAAAAAAGGTTGCCGTGGCAACTTGCATTCCTCATAGAGTGAGTCATAGCAAAGAAGAGCCTTTTGGTGGGTGGGACTTGGAAAAAGTTTCAAAAGTTGATTCCTTCCCCAGGCACCGCCCCCTTCCTCCCCACCCTCCCTCCCTCCCTCCCTCCGCTCCAGGCTTTGTCGATGTGGCAGCTGATGGCTGAGTTAACTCTCTCTTCCCCCAACCACTCCCATTTCAAAGTTTTTCATCCTCCTGCAAATATACCTTTGCTTCCAGTACCCACCCACTCCATGTTCCACATCATGCCCTCCAGCTACCTGGAGGGTCAGCATCCATTTGAGAATATGTTAAGACCGAAGGCTGTGAACACCCTCTTATACACTGCTGCTGTCTCTGCCTCTTTCTGTCTCTGTCTCTCTCACACACACACTACTGTATATACAAATTTAAGGGGTTTGCAGGTGCCTTTAAGCCTATTCAAAAGCTAGTCCGTGGATTCTGGTTTAAGAGACCTTCCTTTGAAAGTTTCAGAGGACGCCGGGCACTCCAAAGACCATCAATCAAGTCCACCCCTCTTACTTTACAGACAGGGAGACTAAGTCCAGAGGAGACACTTACCTAAGATTACACATAAAATGTGTGCCTTCGGTCTGCCACCTTGCTTCTGATGTGCTTCTCACCCTACTGTCAGCACTTGGGGTGTATAGAAGTTTAACCCCAGAGAAAACACTTTCTCTATGCGTTCTGCATAGAATAGAATTTTCTGGAGGAAAATGTGTGCCTCTCTGTTCCTTTTGGGGCAGACTGGGCTTCCTAGAAGATATGCCTCCCCCAATGCCCCCTTTTCTCTTGGTGTCCTCAGGGACTCAGGAAGTCCACTTCTCAACCAGCCAGTGGAGCCATAGACTGAAGAAGACCTAACACCAGCCTGTGTAGAGTTTGAGCTTCTCGTAGCAAGGTGTGAGAAGGTTGCCCTGGAACCCTCTCCATCTTTCCTCCTCCCTTCCACTCTTTAGAGCACATCCCCCGACCCAGCCTCCCATCAGACCCAGTGCCTCAGCTGGACCATATCAGATGTCTGGGCTCTTCAGATCTAGATACTCAGAGGGCTACTGCTGGCCATTTCCTGTGTTTACACCCCAGGGAACCCAGGATAAGAACAATGCCTAACCCAAGACTGACTGTCTGATAGTGCTATTTCAGGGTGAATGACACCGGAATCAGTGTTTGTGTGTGTGTGTGTGTGTGTGTGTGTGTTTGTTGGAGGACGGGGTTTGAGAGGGCAGAAATTCCAGGGAAACAGGAGCCTTCCCAGAGGTGCTGATTAAAAATGAAGACTCCCCCTTTGCCTTCCAGAGATCAATGTATCATTCAGGCAGAGTCTCTTTTGGAAAACAGAGCTCCTGACCAAGAACCAAGTCTAGGAAGTTTCTTCTTCTGGAATGGGAAGCAGGGCAGACTCTGGCTGCCGGCCGGTCCCTCTTGCAGCTGTGCCCAGATCAGATTCCCAGGAAAGGAAGAGGCTGCCACATTTGTAAAGGCAGCCTCTGAAACCAGAGAGACGGACACAGAGAGAGACAGAGAGAAAAGACTCCCTCAAAGACAGTCTGATTATTTTCTGTGAACCTAAAAGGGAGACCAAGTTATCCTGAAAAGCAATAGGCAGCAAGTCCGTGGTCCCTTAAGGGGAGCAATGATGGAGCCCAAAGGAGAGGCACATCCCTGTCTCTGATCCAAGAGACCTCCCAGCATAGCTTCCCCTCCCTTGTACACAAAGTTGAGGAGTGAACCAGAGTGCAGGGGTTATGGGACTAGAGAAGGGACAGGCAGGGCAGGGGTCGTGCATACCTCAGTGGCAGGCAGGCAGGCAGGCAGGCAGCAGGCGAGAGCTCCGGGCAGTCTGAAGGTCTGCAGGAATGTGAGGGGTTTAGAGCCTGGTAACAGGAAACCACTCAGAGCTCTGGGCTGGGTCTCCCCCTCCACCCTGCCGTCCCTCCTCCTCCTGTGTCTCCTCCTTCCCCTCCCTCCCCCTCCCCTTCTCCCCACAGCCAAAGCTGTCTCTGTCTTCCATTTCTTTCTTCCTCTCCTTGTGGGTCAGGACGGCCCACCTCCCCTACCCCCGCCTGCCACATGGGTTCTGGAGCTGTTGCCTAAACAGACAGACTGAGCGGTGCACCAGAGCTAGAGGGGGCGGCTGGAATCACCTAGAACAGCCTCCTCCTTGTTCAGAGGGGAACTGAGGCCTGGAGAGGCAAGGGATCACCCAAGGTTCCCAGAGGCAGAGGCAGGCCCAAGGGTCTTGACTGTATGACCAGTGATCTTTACAAGAGCCTCCCTAACATTAGTCAGTGCTGAGGAGGGCAGAGCAATTGGAGGGGGTTGTATCTGTGACAAAGGCAAGGCTAGGACTTGCCTCTATACAGACTAAAGAAGCTGCCATTGATGCGTCATCGCTGATGATTCGGGATATGGTCTAAAAATAGCCATTCAAACTCTAGCTGCACCAGCAATGGACACAGAAAGTGCTCGCTTTCTAGCTGGGGGATCTATGTCATCAGTATAGAACAGCTAAGGTAATTGATGATATTGACTACAGTCACAGAGGTAACAATGGCCAAGGTTTACTGAGGACTTAGAATTTTCATAGATATTGTTATTATGCCTCTTTTACTAATCAGAAAACAGAGGCGCAAAGAGCCTGCTCAAGATCACGTGGCTAGAAGTGGGGTAGGCCGGCTGATTCTACATTCAGCTTGGTTCACTCTTAGGCTGTATGAGCTTCTCAGTGCAACAGGTCTCAGTTGAATATTTATGAGAATACTGATGAGTGTATGAATATTTATGATGCAGGCCTAGCACTTTGAGAAGTATAAGAATTAATATCTGGTCCTTGTCCTCAAGGAGCTTTGAATCTTGCTGAGAGGGCATGCCTTAGGCATCCACCCACTCACATGAGGGGTACAGACTCTGAGGTTTATCCCCAGGGGTTCAGAGTGGCAGGATCTCTGAGTTGGAGCAGGCAGAGAAGGCTTCCTGGAATAGGTGGCTCTCAAAGCATGAACTGGGTTTGAATAACATGGAAAGGGAGAAGGCAGAGAACATTCTCATAAACTTCTATACAATATGGCCTCCACCTCCCTGGCCATCCTCTCCTGCTGCTGCCACTCTCTTCCTTTTTTTTTTTTTTTTTGCGGTACGCGGGCCTCTCACTGTTGTGGCCTCTCCCGGTGCGGAGCACAGCCTCCGGACGCACAGGCTCAGCGGCCATGGCTCACGGGCCCAGCCTCTCTGCGGCATGTGGGATCTTCCCGGACCGGGGCACGAACCCGTGTCCCCTGCATCGGCAGGCGGACTCTCAACCACTGCACCACCAGGGAAGCCCTCTCTTCCTCTTTTACTCTACTCCAGCCACACTGGCTTCCTTTCATTTCCTCAACAACCACAACATTATTCCCACCCCAGGATCTTTGCACTTGCTCTTACCTCTGCTGGGAACCTTCCTCCATCTGATTGTGTGTACTTGGAGTCTTCACCCTCCAGGTCTCCGTTCTAATGTCTCCTAAGAGTGGCCCTTCCTGACCCCCTCTCTCACAGGCATAGTTCAACACCTTTCACTGTTTTCTTTCCTTCCTGGCACATGTCACGATCAGGAGCTATTTGTCAACTGTACTAGACAGACACTCCATAAGGATAGGGGCTCCTCGTGTCTTAGTTGCTGCAGTGCTTCAAGTGTCTAGAACAGTGGCCAGCATGGAGCTGGCTGCCAGTCGGTGTGGAGTTGTCTTTTACCTAGGGTTCCACCCTGCAATAGTGCCCAAGACTGGTCGTCACTGGTCTTCAGGTGAAGTAAGTCAGAGAAAGACAAATATCACATGATATCATGTATATGTGGAGTCAAAAAAAAAAAAAGATACAAATGAACTTATCTACAAAACAGAAACAGACTCACAGACTTAGAGAAGGAATTTATGGTTTCCAGGGTGGAAGGGTTGGGGTGAGGGATAAATTTGGAATTTGGGATTGACATATACACACTACTAAATATAAAATAGATAACCAACAAGGACCTACTATATAGCACAGGGAACACTGCTCAATATTCTGTAACAACCTAAATGGGAAAAGAATTTGAAAAGAATAGGTACATGTATGTGTATAACTGAATCACTTTGCTGTACACCTGAAACTAACACAACATTGTTAATCAACTATACTCCACTATAAAATAAAAAGTTAAAAAAAAAGAGAGAGAGAGAGAGATCCTCAAACCTGCAAAAGTCTGGACATCTGTGCATTTTTCTTCAGAGAAGGTCCATGGCTTCCTTCAGGTTTCCAAAGGGACTGGAATCCCTGAAAGTTTCTCTGTTCCAACTGACCCCCAAGACCCCTCCCTGGTCCAGAAGCCAAAAGTGCGTTCTCTGCCTCGGCTGTTCAGTACGGGGTGCTGGCAGGCTCCTCAGGTACCTGTTTGCAGTGTGGACAGATGTATGTTTTCATAGGATTGGTTACTATAGCTCCCAGGGATCGCGGGGGCTAAAATTAACTTAAACTTTGTGTTTTCCTTCATGAACTAAGATAATGATGCTGATGAGAATGAGCTGATGGAACCATTCCCAGTGTTTCGCTGGAGTTCCCATATGGCCTTCGGTTCAGGAACTGCAAAGTCGGTTGGGGCCAGGCTAAAGCTCTAGGACAGAGATCCTGTCTGGGGGCCACTCCCAAGCCCCTGTGGGGGAACCCTGAGCCCAGATCCCTCAGAGGAAAACTTGGTAGGCTTTCTATCTAGGGGTGAGGGTGCCCTGGGAGAACAGGAGTCTCTGAAGCAAGATGACTTTGACCTAGGGAGGGAGACCATTAGGACTAAGGCTGGTCCTCCTGCCACCAGCAAGGGCACCACCAAGAGAAGGGAGAGACATGCAGCTGGGCCAGATGTGCTAGATCGGGTGCCAGTCCCCGCTCTGCCACTGAGTCACCAAGTGACACAGGGCTCATCCCCATTCCCGTCTGAGCTACACTTTTTCCATCGTTAAGTAGATTGGACAGCAAAATAGTAGTAATGAGAGCCAGCATTTATTAAACACCTACTATGTGCCGAGCACTGAGCTAGGTGATTGGCACGTATTTTCTGACCTAACCTTTATAAAATAGGAACTATTAGTATCCCCAGTTTAGAGATGTAGAAAGTGAATTTCAGATCAATAATTTGCCCAAGCTCATGCACCAAATACATGGTCAAATCAGAGATTCAAATCCAGGTTTAAGGGATACCAGAGCCCAAATCCTTAACCACTACACTCTACCCTCTCCTAAATTCTTCTCCAGTTCTGCTGTCTGTGGACTCTGGACTACACAGCCACTTGGTGCCCATCTCCCTAGCTCAGTATGTTGCTGACCCAGCATCAGATTGGATCAGCTTTTCAGCTTGCAGAACGAGAAGCCAGCGCCTTGGGGTCCCTGCCAGCTGCCCACCACCCCTTCCACCCTCTCACCAGCAGTGTTCCTTTAGGCACCACCCCCGCTACCTTGATCCCGCCCTTCCTGACTTAGCACCCAGCACAGCTTTAGAACTCCAGGGCAATACCCACAGGTGCACGGCGTCCAGGCTCCCCACACTTCCCAGGACATCAGCTGGCCTCCATCACTCATTCATGGACTCCACTGCACAGAGGCCGTAGCAATAAGTAGGTCAAAGGCTGTCCTCCTGCCTTTTACATTCTCACAGCTGGAGGCAGGTGCTAAACGAGTTTCAGGTTGTCATCAGTTCTATAATGAACTAAACAAGATGACTTGAGAAAATAGTGGGGGGACTATTTAGATAGGGTAGTCGGGGTAAGCCTTTGGAGGAGGCCGATTTTGAGAAAAAAATAGTTGAATCATGAGTCAGTGAGAAGGGCTGGGGGAGGAGTGTTCCAGGCAAGGGGTGAATAAGTGCCAAGACTCTGGGCGGGGAGAGCTTGGCTTCTTCAAGTGACTGAAAGTGTAGCTAGAATTACCAATCAGAGATTTCCCTTCTCCTCCTGGCCTTCCTCTTCCTTCTCTCCATCCTCTTCCTCTGCTTCATGCGTATTATTTTTACACCCTTTCGGCCATTCCAAAGTACTTCTTCGTCTACTTTCTCAGTGAATGACAGAGCCGTCCTGTGAGGGAGTCAGTCTAGGACTTAGAACCTATGTTGTAGATATGGGGAAACTGAGGCCCAAGTCACCCAGTGGAGCTGGGGCTCAAAACCAGGTCTCCTGAGCACTGGCTCAGAGGCAGAGTCTCAACCCCACTGAGAACCTGCTTGTCTTTCTGCTCGTAACTCCAGAGTCTGTGTCACCTGCACCACCTGATGGACCATCTCTGGGAGCTGGACTGGGGCCAGGTGGGCAACCAGTGTTCCCATGTACGGGCAGAAATACCAGGACAAGGAGCAAGAGGTCTGATCTCTGGAATAGATCAGGGAGGCTCTTGATGATTTAACTTCTCTCAGGAAGGAAGGCCACCAAGCAGAAAGTTAAATAAATAAAAGCAGTGCCAAGAAACATCCCCTAAGGCCTCAGGATCAGGCCTCAGTGTCAGGATCTCAGTGGTTCAGATCTCTAGGCTGTAAATCCTAAGGGGGCTTGCAGGTAAAAAACTTACTGAGTTTTGCATGTGGGAACTTGAGGGCCTATGGGGGGACCATGTCCTGTTGGAACAATTATGAGTAAACTGGGAAGAGAGATAATAATATCCAATATTTCTCAGCAGACACTGGGCAAGACACTTATGTCCATCCTCTCATTTAATCTTCACTTAATATACACACTTAGGTAGGATGTTAGTTTTCCATTATTGCAATAAGAAATTACCACAAACTTGGTGACTTAAAACACACATTTATTACTTTACATTTCTGGAGGTCAGAAGTCCTAAAATCAAGGTGTCGGCAGAGCTGTGTTCCTGCTGGAGGCTTGAGGGGAGAATCTGCTTCCTTGTCTTTTTCAGCTTCTAGAGGCCACCCGCACTCCTTGGCTTGTGGCCCATTCTCCACTCCTCCAAGCACATCATTCCAACCTCTGCTTCCATTGTTGCATCTCCTATTTCTGGCTTTGACCCTCTTGCCTCCATCTTATAGAGACTCTTGTGATTACATTGGGCCCACCTGGATAATCTAGGATAATTTTCCCATCTCCAAAGCCTTAACTTCACCTGCAAAGTTGGTCCCTTTAGCCATATTTATAGTTGCAGGAATAAGAAATGGACTTCTTTGGCAGGGGACGGGGGCCTGATTTAGTCTACCATAGGTAGGTACAATGACCATTTCCATTCCAAAGATGAGGAAACAAAGGTTCAGGGAACTACATAACTTGCTCAAAGTCCCACAGTGGTAAATCCAGGAATCCACACAAGTAGCTTAACTCCAGACCTCAACTCTCCATAGCTTCCCTAATCAGAACTCTGCCTATGCCATGTCCCTTCCGCCATCTGCCCCAAACCCACCCATCCTTTGAGCTCAGGCTGACTCCCTCCTAGTCTTTCAACGTTTAGAGCTGATAAGGCCCTTCAGCCCTATCCAACCCTACACCTCCTTGTATGGCTGGGGAAATTGAGGATCGTAGAGCCCAAGGTCACAGTATAGACAGCTAGGCCTAGAGCCCTGGTCTCCCAACTCCAGGCCCAGGCGGAGGCCAGCTCTGGCTGTTCCAAGTCTCTGGAGTCACAGACTGGACCAGCTGATCCTTTGGGCTGAAGATTATGTATCAAAACTCTGAAATGCACCCTTTATGCATCTGGCTGAAGGTCAAGGCTGCCAAGCTAAGACGGCCTGGGCACATGGAGACTGACTCAGCCTGTTGTCCTGTTACTGTATCTTTTCCTGGGCCAGCCCTCCTATTGGCTGAAGGGCACAAAGACCCCATTGTCATCTGGCCCTTGGTCCCCTGGGCAAAGTGGCCGCTGACCAGGGCAAGGCCAAAGGGAGAGGAGGATGAAATTTCATGTCAGCACCCCTCCCCACTTGCACACTCCCACTGGGCAAATTCAGATTTTCCCTCAGCTCTTTGCTATTCACAAAGGACTCTTATTCCCATAGTCTTTCGGAGAAAAGTCCGAATTTACTAAGCACATTCGGGGCTTGAGCAGACAGAATGTCCTGCTCATGGTCACCCTGGTGGCCCATGTGGTGCTGAAATGACAATTCCAAACTTAACCCTTGGTCCGAGGCTCTTTCCACTAACCAGCTGCCTCCACCCAGGGTCCAGGGAGAGCTTACCGAGCCATCTCCTTCTTCGTTGAGGTAACAAACCGTTCACGATATGTTGGCTGCGCTTGCTTGCATTGACACAAACCCACCCAAGGAGAAGTGATTGAGTTCCAGTTAGGTTCTGCCCGTAGTAGGACCTGTGCCCTGTGGCCCTGCCTGTAGTCTGTCCTTGAGTGGCCCATCTTTCCTCTCCACCTCGGTTTTCTTTTTCTTTTTTAAAAATTTATTTATTTTATTTATTTTATTTTTGGCTGCACTAGGTCTTTGTTGCTGCACGTGGGCTTTTCTCTAGTTGAGGTGAGCAGGGGCTACTCTTAGTGTGGTGCACAAGCTTCTCATTGTGGTGGTTTCTCTTGTTGTGGAGCACGGGCTCTGGGTGCCCAGGCTCAGTAGTTGTAGCTCGCGGGCTCCAGAGCGCAGGCTCAGCAGTTGTGGCACACGGGCTTAATTGCCCCGTGGTATGTGGGGTCTTCCCGGACCAGGGCTCGAACCCGTGTCTCCTGTATTGGCAGGCAGATTCTTAACCACTGCACCGCCAGTGAAGCCCCCACCTCGGTTTTCTTGTCTGTTAAATGAGCATAATTATCTGACCCTCCTGGGTGCAAAGTCAGTGTAAGATTCAAGCGAGCGTGGGTTTCAGAGAGTCAGTTAGCAAGAGCAGAGTCAAAAGTCCCAGCCTTGGAGTCAGATCTCTGGGCCTGGATCCTGTAGCAAGTGACTTAACTCTAAAACTGGGGGCATGTTATTTCACCTCCACGTTCAGTTTTCTCAAGTGTAACGTGTAACTCTCCCCTTTGTCTTGTGAAGATTAAATGAGATCATATAGGTAACATGTTTGGCTCACTGTTCATATCCTACACTATCAATAAATGTGAGCTCTCTTACCATTAGATCATTAAACATTTCCCAAAGCATGTCCACAAACTATTAGTCCTCAGATAAAAAGGGGGACCCTGGGTTCAAGCGAGTTTGGGAAATGTGGCATCTGCCACCTTCCTCATAGCTATTCCTCAGGCCCATGAGAGCATTAAAGCCTCTGAAAAGTTCTGCAGAAAAGAAACCTGTTTAACTCCATCTAACATTTACACATCTCTCTTTCCATGAACTTCTGAATGCGTCCCACAGAACTCGTGTTCCATGAAAATACCTTTGGGGGAATGCCTACTTGATCCAATGCCCTTGTCCAAAGAAGAAACTAAAGTCCAGGAAGGGGAAGCGACTTGTCCTGGGTTACGTGGCCAGTAAATGGCAGAGCTGGAACTTGACCCAAGCTAACGAATTCTTTGGGCTATTGCTCTGTTAAAGAACACTGAGAAAACACCTTCTGCTGTTGGTGTGGACAAGCACTCTCTAAATGTCAAAGATTTGTATACTGGTTTCATAGCCTTTTATTCTTCCTCTGAGGTTCTGTATCCATGACTGAGGATGCCAGGCTCCCTCTGGCCTGAGCTGTCTCCCCGCAGCCCTGGGTGGGGTTGGAGGAGCTCGACTATGGATTAGTTCTGCCTCCTCCCACCCCTGGCTCTGTAACACTGCAGCTGCTGGTCCTGGTCCAGGTCCAGGGAACACTCCCACGCAGGCACCAATTTTCTTCGGAAACCCCACACGCCTGGAACTCTTTTCTGAAGGAGGAGGAAAGCCCAATAACCCAACCCAACAACGTGGCAGCTCTTACATGTTCCCTGACGTGGCCCGCAAACCAAGCCTCTCTTCAGTTTTAGCAGCTGTAGACCCAGGAGTAATGACAGCCCCGCCAGCCCAGCGACGTGGCAGCCGTTGCTGTGACTCAGCCGACCTGGGGGGCAGCCTGGAGCCTCCATTGGTCTTTTCTGGGTCCCAGGGCTGGGCAGATAGGGGACATGGAAGGGAGATCTGGATTAACCAGTAGAACCTCTACCCCCATCTCCAACACAAGTCTCTTTTTTTCCCCACCATTGCCTGGATAAGGCAGGTCACATCACTCTCTTCTGAGACTGATCTAACGCGGCCCCAGTATGTCACCTCTCCCCACTTCTGGCTTCTGTTCTCAGACAGCAACTTCTTGTGATGAATCTTCGAGACTTTTCAAGCCAGTGGTGTTCAAACTGCCTTCTACAGGAGTTTCATGCAGGAGTCTTAAGGGGATGGAAAGAAGGCCAAAGGGGCAGGTCTCTAGGTCCCAGTCCATCCCTGCCTTCAACCAGAGCAGAACTACTGTTTTGTTTTGGAGTAGAGTTGATTTGCAATGTTGTGTTAGTGTCAGGTATACAGCGAAGTGATTCAGTTATACATATACATATATCCACTCTTTTTTTTTTTTTTTGTAGATTCTTTTCCCATATAGGCCATTACAGAGTATTGAGTAGAGTTCCCTGTGCTGTATAGCAGGTTCTTATTAGTTATCTAGAGCAGAACTACTTTTATCTGTCTGACATATCAGATTTTTGCCTAAGATTTCATTTCATTTCCTAGAATGGGTTCGCTGCTTAAAAAAAAAATTGAAATGTACAAATTTATTTTTCGTCCACTGGCTTTATGGGTGAAGAAAAAATGAACAGAGAAAAAGAGGGTAATCTGTCCCAGACACGGAGTATCACAAACTCACAAACTATACCAGGCCCTGTGGGAAAAGGGAGGTTTCCAATAGCCACGCATGAGCCCTGGAGGATGTCAGACCCACTCCCCGGAAACTTGCAGTCCGCTCACCCCAGCTAGGCAGCCATGAGGAAGGTGCTCCATCCACCAGCCCGGTACATCCCTGGAGGAGAAACAAGGGTTACCAGGGAGGTAAATTTATCATCTTCAGGGGCAGGCAGGTGATGGATGTGAGCAGCCCCTCTAAGGATTGGCTGGGCCTTGAGCAACCTGGAGAGAACATGCCCTGCCCAGAGGCTCTCAGATCCCTTCTGCCCTTTTAATTAATTAATTTAAAAAAGTTTTTATTGAATTTCTTACAATACTGGTTCTGTTTTATGTTTTGGTTTTTGGCTGCAAGGCATGTGGGATCTTAGTTCCCCGACCAGGGATTGAACTCGCACCCCCTGCATTGGAAGGTGAAGTCTTCACCACTGGACCACCAGGGAAGTCCCCCTTTTACCCTTTTTAAAAATGTTTTGCCCTCCAAACAAAATGCAACTTCAGGAGGAATCTCTCCATTGGCCACCAGTTTGGCACCTTTACTGATAGGGGCTGATTCACCTTTCTTTAAGGGAATGGACCATCCCTCTTCTGTATTCGTCTGGGAGAAGGGCCAACGTCTTACTTTCTGGTTTTGAAAACTTTAAAGAGACATAGCCTCTTGCTTCCTTCTCTCTGCTAATCTGTTCCTCTTCTCCTCCATTTTCTCATTTTTCTTCTTCCTTTTTCCTGGGCCCCTCCTCTTTCTGTCCTTCCCATCTTTTTGAAAAGAGCAGTGGACCAAGAATCAAGGGGCCTGAGTTCCTCACTCTGTAAATGACTTGGGCAAGCATCTCCCCTCTCTGGGCAGTTAGCTCACTTGTAAAATGAGGCTGTCGGGTTAGGTCATAATTTCCAAACAGCAGGGGATGAGGACCAAGATGAGGGCACTCAGGTTCCCTCCTTAGACCCCCAGAGGCAGCTGTTTGGCTATTTTAATCAGGTTCTGCAGCTCCATTACTCTTGAAAATCACAAGTCATTTAACTCAAGGCCTTCCAGCCTTTCAGTTCAGTGTTTCCTCTTCTTTTTCTATTCTGGCTCCTGCGTCTCTCCCTCCCTCAGGTCCTCAGGTTTGCTAGTGGAGACTTACAATCCTCCAGGGTGGCAACCCTAAGTCTGTCCCGCTGTCTCTTGAGAGACCAGGCTGTGCGCCTTCACTTGCAACGTGGGAGAAGAAATGGTTTCTTTCCTGAAATCCCAGGGCCGTGAGGAATTGTAGCCAGCCACCCATCTTGGCCCCTGGTTGCAACACTGAGATCTCCACCCCCTGCCCTCCCCCACTAAACGGCCCCGCTTCCCAGCCTTATCCCAAGTTGGATTATTCTCCTGATTCAGACATTTTTGTGGTGTGAAATCATCTCTGCCCCAGCCAGCTGAAGCCAGGAGCTTGCTACAGCCCACAACAGCTCACCAGCCCTCCCTTCTCCTGCCACGTCCCACACCCTCAGCTCCTTTCCTCCAAGTGCTCAGAATTTCCATTTGATGTCCTTCCAAGGCTAAAAAGAAATTCAGACAGAGTGGCAGGGGCATGTCAGCTCTGGGATTCAGCTCTGGCCTTTCCCTGTAGCTCCTGTGCGGGTCCTGGCACATGGATGACTCCCAGGTAAAGGTGACTAAAAATGAGTTTGTGAAATCAAGACAGAGGGACACAGTCAAAGCAAGAAAGGGAGACAGGCTCAGACAGAGGAAGAGAGAGACACAGACAGAGTCTGTCATGATCAAGAGAGAGACAGAGGTGAGGAGAGAAGGGAAGAGGCAGACACAGAGAAACAAATATGGAGAAAACGACTCAAAACTTAGCAATAAGACAAAAGGGTGACTGCATATCCTCTTTTTTTTTTTTTAAATAAATGAATGTACTAAGCTAAGAGGTCTTTTATCTTCTTTATTTGTTTTAAAAAAATTTTGGCTGTGCCACGTGGCTTGTTCCCCAACCAGGGATCGAACCTGCACCCCCTGCAGTGGAAGTACAAAGTGTTAACTACTGGACCACCAGGGAAGTCCCTGTGTATCCTCTTGACGTTAGACTGAAGCTTGGGCTAACACGCCTGTCCAAAGATCTGCTTCTCTAGGGGATATATTGTTGTTTGACTTGCTGTTTACTATTGATTAGGGGTTTGGCTCTGAAGTTACATATTAACTCATAGATTTCTGTCCAGTTAAAGAAAGAAGCTCAGAGGTTACAGTTTTAATGCCTTGTAGGACATTAACCAGTTTTGTATATGTCCTAGCAGACTTTTTCCAGCCTTCCTTCAATGCCTTTGTAGACATGATCTCTCTTTGAACTCTCCTTGAATCAGCTTTACCACCCTGCTTATTTCCTCATTAACAGGTTAAATAAATCATTGACATGTGCCCATTTTTTATTTTTATGCAAGTTGTGTTTTTAACTTTAAAAAAAACTATATTTTTGACAAGCGAAGCAAAAATAGAATGAGGCAGATAAAGAGTGAGAGTGAGATGCAGAGACAGAGAGAGAAAGTGTAAGAGAGAGAGACACTGGCAGACCTGCAGGAGAAAGCAACACAGAGAAACGGAAAGAGACAAAGGCAGATATGGGAATTCCCTGGCGGTCCAGTGGTTAGGACTCAGTGCTTTCAGTGCCGGAGCCTGGGTTCAATCCCTGGTCGGGGAATTAAGATCCCTCATGTCATGGTGCAGCCAAAAGGAAAAAAAAAAAAAAGAGAGGTAAAGACAGAGAGACTGAGACCCAGTCAAACCCATACAGAGAGTCAGAGAGAGAGGAAGAAAACAAAACAAAAGAGACAGAAACACAGAGAGACACAGACAGAGATAAAGTCAGAGGGACTGAGACCCAGTCAAACCCATACACAAAATCAGAGAGAAAGAGAAAGAGAGAGAGAGAGACATAAGGGCTAAAAGCAGAATGTAGTGTTGGCCATGCATCACACAAAACCGTAAATAGTGGTGGCTTCTGGAGAGGGGATGGATTGGAGTGGAAAAGGGAGGTGAAAGGGACTTCATGCTCACTTCTTTTTTTTTAAATTTATTATTTTATTTATTTTTGCGGTGTTGGGTCTTCGTTTCTGTGCGAGGGCTTTCTCTAGTTGTGGCAAGCGGGGGCCACTATTCATCACAGTGCGGGGGCCTCTCACTATCACGGCCTCTCTTGTTGCAGAGCACAGACTCCAGATGCACAGGCTCACTAGTTGTGGCTCACGGGCCTAGTTGCTCTGCGGCATGTGGGATCCTCCCAGGCCAGGGCTTGAACCCGTGTCCCCTGCATTGGCAGGCAGATTCTCAACCACTGCACCACGAGGGAAGCCCCATGCTCACTTCTTAATACTTCTGTATTGCATTTTTTATGGACATGTAATCGCCTGTTATTTTATGCTTTTAAAAGAGGGAATCAGACATAGAGGGAAAGGCAAAGAGAGACTGTAAGGAAGAAACCACCAAAGAGAGACAGACTAGGCATCAAGGGCAGCACAAGTAGGGAAAGCGACATTTGAAGGAAGGCCCTGGAGGCTGGCACGGGCTGGGTGTGGTGCTGCTGGAAGTCTGGGTGGGAGGCTGGGAGGGAGCCGGAGAAAGCAGAGAAGAGGCAGACGTGGAGGACACAGATGGAGCAGGAACAGGCAGATCCGGGGCAGGTGGAGGGGCACACAGGAGCCAGGGCTGGGCCTTCTCCCTCCTTCCGGAACCTGGGCGCCAAGGCCTGAAGACAGGTGCCTTTCAGAGCTCTGGGGTTAAGCAGATAGAGGACAGGAGAGCCTCCCAGAGATGCTTCTCCAGGGCATGGAATCTGCCCTGAGAGCTGCCAGGCCCACAGGCAATCACCTCTGGTACTGGTACGTCAGCCTCCTAAGGGGAAGGGGACTGAGTGTTTGTCACGTCCAACCCAATTTAAGAAATTAGGTAACTCAGGCCCAGGCAGGAGGAGAGACTTGTTCAAGGTCACATGGTTAATTTGAATATCATCAGGACGAGGAACTGAGTCTGCAACTCCCTCCTTGATATTCTTTCCACTCTTGCCCCTTCCACACAGCAACTAGAATGACTCCTTTAAAATGCACATCACTTCATGTCCTTGCCTTGCTTGAAACCCTTGCAGAATTCTCTCCTGCAGTATCCATTTTCTAGCCAATGAGATATATGAAGTTTCTGAGAAGGATCCTTTCAGGAATTTGACTCAGCTGGGAAGTCCATCTATTTCTTTTTAAAAAAATCAAATTATTTATATAGATAGGGGCTCTAACCCACCCCTAAAAATTTGGCCAAGGCCATGTACACCCTAGAGGCAGCTCTGCTTGTGGCTAAATCCAAATATCTTATGTATCGTGTCCTCAATAGACTCTTGACATAGACTCTCCTCCTCAGGTCCTTCAATGATATTGTAATATCTTTTTTTTTTTTTTTTTTTAAATTTGGCCATGCTGCGTGGCTTGTGGGATCTTAGTTCCCTGATCAGGGATTGAACCCGGGCCCTCGGCAGTGAAAGGGCGGAGTCCTAACCACTGGACCTCCAGGGAATTCCCCTCAGATCCTTCAAATGCTCACTCTTGGCAGGCAGAGCAGACTAAGCTGGTCCTCTTCATCCCTTCTCCTTCCCAAGGTGATGAAGTTCTATCATGTGGTAGACACTCATTTCTGGTGGGATGAAAAAGGACTCCAAAGGATAGAGTTGTTATTTCCAGCAATACTTTGATCTAGCGATTGGAAATCTATCCCTTTGGCCTTTCCTTCCTCCCTTCTTCCTGCTGCCTGGAATGCAGACATAATGGCTGGAGTGCCAGCAGCTATATTGGACCACAAAATGACCTTAAGAATGGAAGCCATTAGCTAAGATAGAAAGAGCCTGGGCCCTGATGACCAAGGAGCTGCCATATCAACCGTGGAATTTTACCTGTTAGAGAAATCATTTCTATCTTGTTTAAGGCACTATTATTTGGGGGTTTCCTGTTATATGCAGTCAAACTTAATTCTAATTGATTCACCCTTAATGTTTCCTAAACATTTGCTTTAATCCAAATTCTTTTTCTTGGCCCCCAAAGCCCTATGTAATCTGGTCCCAGCTATCAGCCTCCAGCTCAAACTACTCACTCCCTTACTTTATGCTCGTTACCTGCACTGGTCTTCTCTCTGTGAAGCAGATCCTTGTTCTACCTTAGGGACCTGGCACTTGCTGTTCCCATCTGGAATGTTCTAACTCCAGGAATTCACAGACATGCTACCCTCCAGCCATCTGATCTCAGCTCAACTAATTCCTGAGAGAAGTCTTCACTAACGACCTAATCTCAAAAAGATTCATGACCCACCCCCTAATCTCCAGTCACTCTTTCATACCACCCTGGGGGGGATTTTCTTTATAGCACTTGTCAGAAGATAAATTTACCTTGTGTATTTATTCGTGGGCTTGTTCTCTATCTACCTCTCCCCAGAATCTAAGTGTCCCATGAGCAGGGACCTTGTATGTCTTGATCACCAGTACAGCCCTGTGGCCTCACACAATGCCTACATTTGCTCGATAGTGATGATTTTTCCATTTTCAAGAACTCCCCATAGGAATGTCATGTTTGTTTTATCACAGTTTTTAAAAAATCAGTCTTACTAGGTGCAAAGATTAGAAGGCTTAAGGAATAGCAATATAATTATTTTTAAGAAATTAACACTAATGAATGTTAAGGTTAACTGGAATTTGATTTGGGTTTTTTAGTGTATTTTTAAAATTGAAGTATATGTTGTGTTAGTTTCAAGTGTACAGCAAAGTGCTTCAGATATATATATATATATATATATATATATATAAATCCTTTTTCAGAGTCTTTTCCATTATAAGTTATTAAAAGATATTGAGGGGCTTCCCTGGTGGCGCAGTGGTTGAGAGTCCGCCTGCCGATGCAGGGGACACGGGTTCGTGCCCCTATCCCGGAAGATCCCACATGCCGCGGAGCGGCTGGGCCCGCGAGCCATGGCCGCGGAGCCTGTGTGTCCGGAGCCTGTGCTCCGCAACGGGAGAGGCCACAGCAGTGAGAGGCCCGCGTACAGCAAAAAAAAAAAAAAAAAAACAAAAAAAAGATATTGAGTATAGTTCCCTGTGCTATACGGTAGGTCCTTGTTGTTTACCTATTTTACATATAGTAGTGTGTATAATAGTTTGTTAATCCTAAACTCCTAATTTATCACTTCTCCCCCCACCTCCCCTGACCTGATTTGGTTTTTAACTACTGGCAAAGTCACACAATGTAATCTTTTCTAAAGACTCTACATTATTTTTTTGAATGTATATTTCCCCCTTATTCACAATAAAAATGATTTCACAGAAAGATGAATTCACCATATGCCAGGCATGTGCTATGAACAGTAAAGGCATGAATCAGACATGAATTGTGCTCACAGGTGGCTGATGGCTTTGGGAGTGAAAAAGCACATGTACACATAGCTGAGAGACACTATAGTCAGCAGCCCACAGAAATCTTGAAAATTGTATGCTAAGTGACAGAAGCAGTCACAAAAGACCATACATATATCGCAGGATACCATTTATATAAAATGTCCAGAATAGGCAAATCTATAGGGACAGAAAGATGGTTAATAGTTACCTAGAGCTGGGGGTGGGGTTTGGCAGTAGGTGGGGTCCTAGGGAGAATGGATGCTAATGAGGTTTCTTTTGGGCGTGATGAAAAGATTCTAAAATTGATTGTGGTGATCTGCACAACTGCACAACTCTGTGGATATACTACAAACCATTGAATTATACACCTTAAATAGGTGAATTGCACAGTGTATTAGTTACTAGGGCTGCCATAACAAAGTACCGCATACTGGGTGACTTAAACAACAGAAATTTGGTTTCTCACAATTGTGGAGGCTAGATGTCTGAGATGAAGGTGTCATCAGGGTTGGTTTCTTCCAAGGCCTCTCCTCTTGGGTTGTAAATAGATGTCTTCTCCCTGTGTCTTTACATGGTCTTCCCTCGGTGTGTGTCTGTGTCCAAATTTCCTCTTCTTATAAGGACACCAGTCATACGGGATTAGGACCCACCCTATTGACCTCATTTTAACTTAAGCATGTATTTAAAGGCCCTATCTCCAAATAAGAGCACATTCTGAGGTACTGGGAAGAGAGAGAGAGGGAAGGAAGGAGGGAGGGAGGGGTTCACCTAAAGCAAAAGCACAACATGCTAGGGGATTCAGGAGGAGAACTTGCTGTTGCAGGGATCCAGGGAATGACAGTGAGGATGGAACTATCAAGGCACTTTTTTTTTGCGGTACGCGGGCTTCTCACTGTTGTGGCCTCTCCCGTTGCAGAGCACAGGCTCTGGACGCGCAGGCTCAGCGGCCATGGCTCACGGGCCCAGCCGCTCAGTGGCATGTGGGATCTTCCTGGACTGGGGCACAAACCCGTGTCCCCTGCATCGGCAGGCGGACTCTCAACCACTGCGCCACCAGGGAAGCCCTATCAAGAGACTTTTGAGGGCTACCTCTAGGGTAGCATGAAGAGTCTCTTGAACACAAATCTGGTGTCACTCCCCTGCCTAAACTCTTCATTCCCCGCATAATATACCCTTCAAGCTCCTTAAGGCAGCTTGAGTTCCTGCATAGCCTGGCCCCTGCCTACCCTCCAGCCTCATCCCTCAACACCTCCCATCCCTTGCCCAACACCCCCCCACACACACACATTCTAATAAACTGACCCACTTGTAATTCCTCTATGACACCAGGATCTCTTGAACCTGCAGCTGCCTTAGTGTATCCTATTTTCCCTGCTTAGGAAAATTTCCCTATGGACTTGCTCATTCCTACCATTCTTCAGTGCTCAGCCTAGACATCACTTCCTTGGGAAAGCTTCTCTGATTCCCAAGGACTGGGTTAGGTACCTTCCCTACAGGCTCTGTAACCATAAAAAGTGCCGTGTGGAAATGATACCTTGTTCTCTATTGTGTCCCTAGCATTTGCACAGTGCCGGGCCCAGAGGAAGGGCTCAATCGCTCATTTGAGTAAATGAGATTATACCTAGTGGTGGAAGGCAAAGAAAAGGCAGGAGGGCTCCCTACTTTTAGAATGGTCTCTTTTATCCCTCCCACCCTGGAATCATACAGCTTTCTGGCTCCCCCATCCTTGGAGAGATCTTCCCTGAGGTCCTCACTTAGCCCTCAGTCCATGGCGACTGTGAGCCAGGGCCAGGTGGAGCTTGCACTGAATACAGGCAGGGGATCCTCCACCTCTTTATTTAAGTCCTTCTCTGGTTTCTAGCCCAGGGTTTCAGTCCCAAGGACAGGCAGCATCCACCTTCCCTCAGTGGCTCAGCTGATCAGGGAATAAGAAAGAAGGCCCTGTGCTCCCCGGAAGAGCAGTCAAGGGAGTGGGTTTGGGGTGTGGGGAGCAGGCAGTGGAAGGCCCAGGGGAGCACAGATCCATTTCAGGGGCTCTCAGAGTCCTTCACCCAGTGACCTCCCAGGGCCTCTCCTCTCTTTCCAATGAAAAATATCATTTCTCTAATGTTTCTCAGCATCTCTCAGAGGTCCAGAGGAAAGGAGCCAGGGGGCAGCCAGGAGAGAGGGGAGGCTTTCTCCTAAAATACAAGGAGGCAGTGTGTCCTCCTGAGCGGGGCTTCTCAGATTCAATCATGGGGCACCACCTTCACCATCTTTGCCGTGTCCTCCTAACACCTATCATCTTATTTCAGCTTATTTTTTAAAACCAAAACAAGTGAAAAAGTGTCTCACTAACTGTGCCTGGGATCCACTCTCCGCCCCTCCCCCTCTGCACGGACGTTGGTCTTTTTTTTTTTTAAAACAATAGACTTTATTTATTTTGGGGGTTTTTGTCTTTTTAAAAATTTTTTAATTTTTTTAACATCTTTATTGGAGTATAATTGCTTTACAATGGTGTGTTAGTTTCTGCTTTATAACAAAGTGAATCAGTTATACATATACATATATCCCCATATCTCCTCCCTCTTGCATCTCCCTCCCTCCCACCCTCCCTATCCCACCCCTCTAGGTGGTCACAAAGCACCGAGCTGATCTCCCTGTGCTATGCAGCTGCTTCCCACTAGCTATCTATTTTACATTTGGTAGTGTATATATGTCCATGCCACTCTCTCACTTCGTCCTAGCTTACCCTTCCCCCTCCCCGTGTCCTCATGTCCATTCTCTATGTCTGCGTCTTTATTCCTGTCTTGCCCCTAGGTTTGTCATAACCTTTTTTTTTTTTAGATCCCATATATATGTGTTAGCATACGGTATTTGTTTTTCTCTTTCTGACTTCCTTCACTCTGTATGACAGACTCTAGGTCCATCCACAGAGGTTGGTCTTAAACCCACCTTAGTGGGTGCCCATGTCCTGTTTCCATTTGGAATGGGCCAGTGGGGAGCACAGTAGGAGACTGGGAAGAGGAGAAAGAAGAGCGAGGTTGGCTGGTGTATCAGTTCCCCCGGCTCCTGCCCTGGGGTTTCACAGCAGACTGACTGTGTCCCTCTGCCCAGAGGCCCAGCTCCCATCCAAGGCCCCTCTTTTGTTCCTGTAACCACCTCTCCCCTTGCCCCTCAGGCCCCGTGCTGTTGCTGGCCCTGGGGACCTGTGCCATCCCTGTGGTTGACCTGCCTGGACCCACATTTTGAAAGTGCCGTCTGTTTCCTGCCAGGAACCTGACTGATAAACTTGTCATAAATAGAAAGTAATTGACACAGTGCTAATAAAATGATGGTATTAAATTCTAACTCAGTGTAAAAGAGAACAAGGGGAAATTTCTTTCTTTTTTTAAATTTTTTTATTGGAGTATAGTTGCTTTACAGTGTTGTGTTAGTTTCTACCGTACAGCAAAGTGAATCAGTTATACATATACATATATCCACTCTTTTTTGGATTTCCTTCCCATTTAGGTCACCACAGAGCACTGAGTAGAATTCCCTGTGCTACACAGTAGGTTATCATTAGTTATCAATTTTATATATAGTAGTGTATGTATGTCAATTCCAATCTCCCAGTTCATCCCTTGGTAACCATAAGTTTATTTTATAATCTGTGACTCTATTTCTGCTTTGCAAATAAGTTCATCTGAGCCATTTTTCTAGATTCCACATATAACTGATATTATATGATATTTGTCTTTCTCTTGCTGACTTACTTCACTCTGTATGACAATCTCTAGGTCCAGGAAATTTCTATATAATGCTATAAAATGATCTCCAGGACATATTAGCTAAAAAACAAATAAGCAACAACAAAAACACAAGGTGCCGAACAGGGTTTAGAGTACAAGGGAGAGACAAACAAAAATCTGTGTAGGTGTTTGCTTATATTTTCAAAGAGAAACAAAAGACAAGCCAAAAATTAATAGAACTGTTTACCTTAGGGAGAGAGAAAAAGATTATTGGTAAAAGCTAGCTTTCTGAATATACCTTGTTATATAATTCTAACTTTGGAACTATTAAATGTTTTACATAATTTAAAATGCTAAATTATATCAAAGGGATAAAGTAAATTCTAAAAATAAAAAACACACAGAAGCAAAAGAGCCTCATCATATATCACGCTGGTGGCATAACCATCCTGAGAACCATTATTTCAAGTAAATTTAATAGTATTTTGGCTGTTCATCCTTAAGGAGATATATACTTAGGAAAAAAAGTACATTCCATAGACTTATTTTTAGTATTAATATTAGTATCTGGATACGATAGGATAAAGAAATAAATTATGTAGGTAGTAGAGGAAATAACTTGTACTGATATCATTAGCAACCAACATTTAGAGCCTAAGAGATACATTTTTAAAATAAAACAATTGAACAAAATGCTTGTAATCACTTGAACTGGGAATTTAAAGCCCTGAGCTCGTCATTTTCTTTCCTTGCCTCTGGCAACACCCTTAGAAGCAACCAACCAGCTGCATCACCCTCCTTAATTTCACTAAGGTGTTCTATGACAGCGAATATTTGGTCACTTAGGGCCTTGGCTTCTATAGGTACTTGGTTATGGGAATCTGTAGCTAATAGTGTGAGTAACTGTTGTACCACCACCTGCCATAGACTGCAAGTGTCCCCTTTAGCCCTGAAAACAAGGTCATTAGTGCCTTTAAACCTAGTCAGACTAGAGAACCAATTCGGAAAACTCATCTTAAGATTCTGTTTCTCAGGAACCACTTTCAGTATCAATCTGAATCTTCATCTAACTACCAGTTTACAGAAAACAAAGGGATAGAGGAACATATTCAGAAACACTGCAAGAATCCAACCAGCCAAACCCAGAATGTGAGAAATTCTGCAGGACAAATAAGATGGTTTGTTCAATAAATGGTGTGAAAAAAGGTGGGGCATGGGGAGGAACTCCAATAAATTGAATGGGACATAAAAGTAGTGTAGGGTATGAGTTTCTTTGTATCTTGATTCAAATCAGCCAAATAGAAAGATTTTTGAGATAATTTGGAAAATTTGAACACAGACTGGGTATTGGATGACACTAAAGAATTACTTTTAATTGTATTAGGTGAGATGATGGACTTGTGGCTCCACTGAAAAGAAAGTTCTTATCTGTTAGCTTTACATACTGAAATATTTATGGGTGTGATGATATAATGTATAAGATTTGTTTTGAAATACTTCTGCAAAAAAGTGTGTGATGGTGCTGGGTGTGTAAACAAGCTTGATAAAATCTTGAGAGTAATTAGAGCTGGGTGCTGGTACATAGGAGGTTAATAATATTATTCTCTTTGCTTTGAATTATGCTTGAAAATTTCAGCGAAACATTAAGATAACAATATTAAACTAAATTACTTCTGTTTCTTGTGAAGGCTCTGAGCCTAACATGGACTCCACTGTTGTTAGAAAAAAGAAAGATTAGCAAGTGAGGGGTGTTAGCAGTTTAATAGCTTCAAACCAAGACTTTCTCCTCCATGTGATCAGAAGGCTTGGAAAAATATTTAAAAGCAAATAATTTACTGAATCTGTGGATTCAGTGTAATTTCATGCGAAAAATAATCTTCAGAATAGAAAGTGGTCAGCGTCCCATTTTGAGAGGCTCCAGTATTATAAAGTGAGCCCAGGACTGAAGGCAGGAGGCCTGGGATCAAATTGTCACTCAGAACCGTCTCATGGGAAGTCCCCTCACCTTGGTTTCTTCCTCTGTAAAATGGGAGAAATCAGGCTAAAAGATCTCTAGGATCCCTCCAATTATGTCAAGCTGTGATTCAGTAAATGACCAATATGTCTAACAACTCATTCAGTCATTCAACAATCAATTTATTCAACACCTACTATTGACGGTGCTACATGCTGGGATGTGCCTGCACACAGAGCTTAGGGTCTAGCTGTAATCTGCCGTTTCCAAGAGAATGTTAGTTATTCTGAAAAATAGACACTGGTGTAGTGGTACATTTTGGAAGGGGTATGACGAGTTTGCTCCCAGATCTCCTGCCTGCTCAAATCCTGACTTCTCCTCACCAGACCACCTGCATTTCAGAATAGCTGTTGCCTCCCTGGGACCAGGGGATGCGATGCCCTGAGTAGCTAGGCGGGGGGGGGGGGGTGCATTCTTATCCTGAAGCAGGGGCTAGAGTCTTCCCACCCCACACAGGTGCTGAGAGTGGGAGGAGGGATGGTCCAGGGGAAAACTCAGGTGCTGTAACTGGAGAAAGGGTCAGTGGATGCTGAGGGACAAGAGGTACCAGCCCACTGCCTCTCTTATCTCACTGCAAGTGCTAGAATAAATATACCATACTTCCCCATTCCTCTGTGGGGAGATAACATAAAGAAATATCACTATACTACTTTTTTTTTTAATTAATTAATTAATTTATTTATTTTGGCTGCGTTGGGTCTTTGTTGCTGTGCGTAGGTTTTCTCTAGTTACGGTGAGTGGGGGCTACTCTTTGTTGCAATGTGTGGGCTTCTCATTGTGGTGGCTTCTCTTGTTGTGGAGCATGGGCTCTAGGCATGCAAGCTTCAGTAGTTGCGGTGCACGGGCTCAGTAGTTGTGGTTCACAGGCTTAGTTGCTCCGCGGCATGTGGGATCTTCCCAGACCAGGGATCGAACCTGCAATGGCAGGCAGATTCTTAATCCCTGTGCCACCAGGAAGGTCCCACTCTACTACTTCTTAACTAACCCCATCAATAGGAATCAGTCCAAAGAATTGTTTAACCTCCCTATCTCAGTTTTCTCTTCTGTGGAATAGGGATAATGGTATCTATCCCCATAAAGCAATGAAGAAGATCTAGACAGATACTTCATGTAAATGGCTTAGCACAATGCCTGGAACATAAAAAAAAAAAAAAAAAAGCTTGATAAATGGCAGGTCTTTCAACATTGAATGCAACAACATTCACATTATAGGGGTCCCAGAAGGAGAAGAGAGAGAGGAAGGACCCAAGAAAATATTTGAAGAGGTTATAGTCGAAAACTTCCCTAACATGGGAAAGGAAATAGCCACCCAAGTCCAGGAAGCACAGAGAGTCCCAGGCAGAATAAACCCAAGGAGAAACACGCTGAGACATATAGTAATCAAATTGACAAAAATTAAAGACAAAGAAAAATTATTGAAAGCAACAAGGGAAAAACAACAAATAACCTACAAGGGAGCTCCCATAAGGTTAACAGCTGATTTCTCAGCAGAAACTCTACAAGAGAGAAGGGAGTGGCACGATATATTTAAAGTGATGAAAGGGAAGAACCTACAACCAAGATTGCTCTACCCGGCAAGGATCTCATTCAGATTTGATGGAGAAATCAAAAGCTTTACACACAAGCAAAAGCTAAGAGAATTCAGCACTACGAAACCAGCTCTACAACAAATGCTAAAGGAACTCCTCTAAGTGGGAAACACAAGAGAAGAAAAGGACCTACAAAATCAAACCCATAACAATTAAGAAAATGGTAATAGGAACATGCATATCGATAATGGCCTTAAACATGAATGAATTAAATGCTCCAACCAAAAGACACAGGCTCGCTGAATGGATACAAAACCCAGACCCATATATATGCTGTCTACAAGAGACCCACTTCAGACCTCAGGACACATACAGACTGAAAGTGAAGGGATGGAAAAAGATATTCCATGCAAATGGAAATCAAAAGAAAGCTGGAGTAGCAATTCTTATATCACACAAAATAGATTTCAAAATAAAGACTACTACAAGAGACAAAGAAGGATGCTACATAATGATCAAGGGATCAATCCAAGAAGAAGATATAACAATTGTAAATATTTATGCACCCAACATAGGAGCACCTCAATACATAAGGCAAATGTAACAGCCATAAACGGGAAAATCAACAGTAACACAGTCATAGTCAGGGACTTAAACACACCCACTTTCACCAATGGACAGATCATCCAAAATGAAAATAAATAAGGAAACACAAGCTTTAAATGACACATTAAACAAGATAGACTTAATTGATATTTATAGGACATTCCATCCAAAAACAACAGAATACACTTTCTTCTCAAGTGTACATGGAACATTCTCCAGGATAGATTGCATCTTGGGTCACAAATCAAGCCTCAGTAAATTTAAGAAAATTGAAATCATATCAAGCATCTTTTCCAACACAATGCTATGAGATTAGAAATCAATTACAGGGGAAAAACCGTAAAAAACACAAACACATGGAGGCTAGACAATATGTTACTAAATAACTAAGAGAGCTCTGAAGAAATCAAAGAGGAAATCAAAAAATACCTAGGCAGTTTATGAAAATTCATTCAGCTTGTAATATTCATTGTAGACTTGTAATATGGGTACATTACTGTGTCTATACACCAAGGTTTTTTTTAACTTGATTAAAATACTTACTTTCAAGTTTCAAAAAAAAAACAAGCCTAGAGACAAATTACAACAAAAACACGACGATCCAAAACCTATGGGATGCAGCAAAAGCAGTTCTAAGAGGGAATTTTATAGCAATACAAGCCTACCTCAAGAAACAAGAAACATCTCAAATAAATAAGTTAACCTTACACCTAAAGGAACTAGAGAAAGAAGGATAAACATAACCCAAAGTTAGTAGAAGGAAAGAAATCATAAAGATCAGAGCAGAAATAAATGAAATAGAAACAAAGAAGACAATAGCAAAGATCAATAAAACTAAAAGTTGGTTCTTTGAGAAGTTAAACAAAATTGATAAACCCTTAGCCAGACTCATCAAGAAAAAGAGGGAGAGGACTCAAATCAATAAAATTAGAAATGAAAAAGGAGAAGTAACAATGGATGCCGCAGAAATACAAAGCATCCTAAGAGACTACTACCAGCAACTCTATGCCAATAAAATGGACAACCTGGAAGAAATGGACAAATTCTTAGAAAGGTATAACCTTCCAAGACTGAACCAGGAAGAAATAGAAAATATGAACAGACCAATCACAAGTTATGAAATTGAAACTGTGATTAAAAATCTTTCAACAAACAAAAGTCCAGGACCAGATGGCTTCACAGGTGAATTCTATCAAACATTTAGAGGGCTTACCTGGTGGCATATTAGTTAAAAATCCACCTGCCAAGGTAGGGGACATGGGTTTGAGCCCTAGTCCGGGAAGATCCCACATGCTGCGGAGCAACTAAGCCTGTGCACCACAACTACTGAGCCTGCGCCCTAGAGCCCACGAGCCACGACCACTGAAGCCCACGGGCATAGAGCCCACGCTCCGCAACAAGAGAAGCCACCACAGTGAGAAGCCTGCACACTGCAACGAAGAGTAATCCCTGCTTGCCGCAACTAGAGAAAGCCCACGTGAAGCAATGAAGACCCAATGCAGCCAAAAATAAAATAAATAAAAATAAATGTATTAAAAAAAACACATTTAGAGAAGAGCTAACACCCATCCTTCTCAAACTCTTCCAAAAATTTGCAGAGGAAGGAACAGTCCCAAACTCATTCTGTGAGGCCACCGTCACCCTGATACCAAAACCAGACAAAGATACTACAAAAAAAGAAAATTAGAGACCAATATCACTGATGAATATAGATGCAAAAATCCTCAACAAAATACTAGCAAACAGAATCCAGCAACACATTAAAAGGATCATACACCATGATCAGGTGGGATTTATCCCAGGGATGTAAGGATTCTTCAATATACACAAATCAATCAATGTGATACACCATATTAACAAACTGAAGAACAAAAGCCATGTGATCATCTCAATAGATGCAGAAAAAGCTTTTGACAAAATTCAACACCCATTTATGATAAAAACTCTCCAGAAAGTGGTCACAGAGGGAACCTACCTCAACATAATAAAGGCCACATGAGACAAACCCACAGCAAACATCATTCCCAATGGTGAAAAACTGAAAGCATTTCCTCTAAGGTCAGGAACAAGACAAGGATGTCCACGCTTGCCACTATTATTCAACATAGTTTTGGAAGTCCTAGCCACGGCAATCAGAGAAGAAAGAGAAATAAAAGGAATACAAATTAGAAAAGGAGAAGCAAAACTCACTGTTTGCAGATGACATGATACTATATAGAGAGAATCCTAAATATGCCACTAGAAAACTACTAGAGCTAATCAATGAATTTGGTAAAGTTGCAGGATACAAAATTAATGCACAGAAATCTCTTGCATTCCTATACACTAACAACGAAAGATCAGAAAGAGAAATTAAGAAAACACTCCCATTTACCACTGCAACAAAAAGAATAAAATACGTAGGAATAAACCTACATAAGGAGGTAAAAGACCTGTACTTAGAAAACTATAAGACACTGACGAAAGAAATCAAAGATGACACAAACAGATGGAGAGATATACCATGTTCTTGAATTGGAAGAATCAATATTGTGAAAATGACTATACTACCCATAGCAATCTACAGATTCAATGCAATCCCTATCAAATTACCAATGGCATTTTTTACGGAACTAGAACAAAAAAATCTTAAAATTTGTATGGAAACACAAAAGAAAAGCCAAAGCAGTCTTGAGGGAAAAAAACGGAGCTGGAGGAATCAGACTCCCTGACTTCAGACTGTACTACAAATCTACAGTAACCATGACAATATGGTACTGGCACAAAAACAGAAATATAGATTAATGGAACAGGATAGAAAGCCCAGAGCTAAACCCACACACCTATGGTCAACTAATCTATGACAAAGGAGGCAAGGGTATACAGTGGAGAAAAGATAGTCTCTTCAATAAGTGGTGCTGGGAAAACTGAACAGCTACATGTAAAAGAATGAAATTAGAACACTCCCTAATACCATACACAAATATAAACTCAAAATGGATTAGAGACCTAAATGTAAGACCCGATACTATAAAACTCTTAGAGGAAGACATAGGAAGAACATTCTTTGACATAAATCACAGCAAGATCTTTTTTGATCCACCTCCTAGAGTAATGGAAGTAAAAACAAAAGTAAAGAAATGGGACCTAATGAAACTTAAAAGCTTTTGCAAAGCAAAGGAAACTACAAACAAGAGGAAAAGACAGCCCTCAGAATGGGAGAAAATATTTGCAAATGAATTAATGGACAAAGGATTAATCTCCAAAATTTACAAGCAGCTCATGCAGCTCAATATCAAAAAAACAAACAGCCCAGTCAAAAAATGGGCAGAAGACCTAAATAGACATTTCTCCAAAGAGGACATACAGATGGCCAAGAAGCACCTGAAAAGCTGCTCAACATCACTAATTATTAGAGAAATGCAAATCAAAACTACAATGAGGTATCACCTCACACCAGTTAGAATGGGCATCATTAGAAAATCTACAAACAACAAATGCTGGAGAGGGTGTGGAGAAAAGGGAACCCTCTTTCACTGTTGGTGGGAATGTAAATTGATACAGCCACTATGGAGAACAGTATGGAGGTTCCTCAAAAAACTAAAAATAGAACTACCATACAATCCAAGAATCCCACTACTGGGCATATACCCTGAGAAAACCATAATTCAAAAAGAGTCATGTACCACAATGTTCATTGCAGCTCTATTTACAATAGCCAGGTCATGCAAGCAACCTAAAGGCCCATCGACAGATGAATGGATAAAGAAGATGTGGTACATGTATACATTGGAGTATTACTCAGCCATAAAAAGGAACAAAATTGGGTCATTTGTAGAGACGTGGATGAATCTAGAGACTGTCATACAGAGTGAAGTCAGAAAGAGAAAAACAAGTACTGTACATTAACACATATATGGGGAACCTAGAAAAATGGTACAGATGAACCAGTTTGCAAGGCAGAAATAGAGACACAGATATAGAGAACAAACATATGGACACCAAGGGGGGAAAGTGGCCGGGAGTGGGGGTGGTGGTGTGATGAATTGGGAGATTGGGATTGACATATATACACTGATGTGTATAAAATGGATGAGTAATAAGAACCTGCTGTATAAAAAAATAAAGTAAAATTTTAAAAAAATGTTTTAATTCTGGAAAAAAAATGGCAGGTCTTTCACTACTTCTAGTCCACTTAGTCCATTCACTAGACCCAGAAAGCAACTCCCTAGCTTGCCCAGGCTTCCTGAAGTGTAACGTTCTTGTTGATTATCTGTGACCCTTGCTCTCAGCCACCCATAGGACCCAGCAAACCCAACCTCGGCCCTAGTCATTCAATTTATGGCCCCTGAGTCATTCTCTAGGTTGAATGGCCCAAGCAGGTATGCTTGGAACTCTCAGGAAACCAGTCAAATTCCTGTTTATGAGTGTTCATTGGAACACTAATGACCATAAAAAACAGCCGAGAGGCTAGGATAGATCTGACCCATTTTTTTTTTCCAGAAGACTTTCCCAAATTCCTTTGGCAGACACACCCAGTCCTTCTCCCTATTAATACTAACCCCAGGCCATGCTATTTGCCTTGTTTTAACCTGCCTAGTCTCATCTCCAGAATAGATTATTCTACCCTTGGTTTTAAAGAAGCACTTCCTAGGACCTCCCTAACAATCCTAAACCCCTTAAAATTTAACCTCCAGTGGATTGCCATCTCCCACATGGTCAAGGCCAGAATTCTCAGCTCACCTTCAAGATTCTCCAACATCTGACCTCAACGTGTACCCTGATCTTTTATGTAACTTCTACTTACTTCATACTTGAGTGATTATTCTCTATAAGAGTGCTCACCCACCTTCTTGGTTTTTCCCAAGTTCAACAAATACTTGTTGGACTTTAGACAAGACCTTTGCCTCTCTGTATAATCTGGTAGAAATTTCAGGTGCCTCGAGGCAGAGGTTAAGATTTGGTTAAATAGCCCAGTTTAACACAAGGGAGTGGGATGGAGCCTTAGTGAACTGGACAGTATCTGGCCTGGATAAAGACATTCAAATTTAAAATGCTTATGAATGAAGTGGTAGCCAGACAGAAAACACTTGTTGGCCTGGGACCTTCAGAAAATCTTTGCTATCAATTCTTTAATAATACAACCCCAATTCTAAACGAAATTGTACACACACTTTCAATATATTAATAAATAATAGTAATGTCTTATCAATATAAGTTTATTTTCTGATTTTAAACATCGTTTTGGGAATTCCCTGGCAGGCCAGTGGTTAGGACTATGGGCTTTCACTGCCGAGGGCCCAGGTTCAATCCCTGGTTCCGGGGCTAAGATCCTGCAAGCTGCTTGGCGTGGCATAAATAATAAATAGATAGATAGATAAACAAACAAACAAACATTGTTTCATGTGTTTGTTAAAACCAGTCAATGAGGGCTTCCCTGGTGGCGCAGTGGTTGAGAGTCTGCCTGCTGATGCAGGGGATACGAGTTCGTGCCCCGGTCTGGGAAGATCCCACATGCCATGGAGCGGCTGGGCCCGTGAGCCATGGTCGCTGAGCCTGTGCATTCGGAGCCTGTGCTCCGCGATGGGAGAGGCCACAACAACAACAACAACAAAAAGTAAAAACCAGTCAATGAGAAGAATAGGCATTGATGATCACAAAAACTTGAAACTGAAACTGGAGTTTGGATGACAATTGCAAACTTGAATCAGCATCAGCAGCCGATCCATTGAACAATATATATTTTTTACGCCATAATATTGAGAAAATACCAATTTACGGATATGTAGTTGAAACTGGGCGCAATTTTTAAGCAGCTCTCTTTGAAACACAGAATATTTTGCAGTTAAACAGAGAATAAAGGAGAAGTTTGATTCCAAGGTCTACACACACAAAAAAGTCAGCCTGATAGTTGACTGCTGATATTTATAGACTTTTCTTTCTCAGAAATAGAAACTCTGATTTTTAACTGGGTGTGTGACGAACAGAATTTTAAAAACTGAATTTCCCAGACTCCTTTGCAGGTAGATGTGACCATATAACTAAGTTCTGGCCAAAAGAATATACATAGTAGTGTCATATGCAATTTCTGGGAAATGTCTTGCTGACAGAATGTAGTTGGGGTGGGTGGATCTTAAGCAGCCATTTTGGAACATGAGGTTTAAAGCCAATGTTGGGTGTGGCAGAGCAGCAAAATAGAGTGAATCCAGGTCTTTCATGATCATGAAGCCAAAATCCCAGCCCTTGATAACTTGCCTCCAAATTTTGTTTATGTGAGAGCAAAACAAATTTCTGCATTGTTTAAGGCATTGCTATTTTTGGTTTTCTGATACTTACAGCTGAAACTGTGATATGGAAAAGTAAACTGATGATGGCCTTGAATGGGTTAAAATTTCTTACCTAACACTTATAAGTGTGCCTGTTGTTCCTTAAGATTTTCAAGTGAGCCTAATATCTAAAACAGCTGAAAATAAGCAGAATATGCCACTCCAAAATATGCCAACATGGCATGGATGGCATATTCGGCTGCCCTTCACGATGATTCTCAACTTTTGGTCTCAGGACCCCATTATTGTCTTAAAAATTGTTGTGAGGGGGACTTCCCTGGTGGCGCAGTGGTTAAGAATCCGCCGGCCAGTGCAGGGGACGTGGGTTCGATCCCTGGTCCAGGAAGATCCCACATGCCGCAGAGCAGCCACATGCTCGTGTGCCACAGCTACTCAACTTGCACTCTAGAGCCCATGAGCCACAACTACTGAGCCTGCGTGCCACAGCTACTGAAGCCCACATGCCTAGAGCCCGTGCTCCACAACAAGAGAAGCCACTGCAATGAGAAGCCCACGCACTGCAATGAAGAGTAGCCCTTGCTCGCAGCAACTAGAGAAAGACTGCACGCAGCAAGGAAGACACAATGCAGCCAAAAATAAATTAATTAATTAAATTATTTTTAAAAAATTGTTGTGAGGGAGTTCCCTGGTGGCCTATTAGTTAGGATTCTGGGCTCTCACTGCTGTGGCTCAGGTTCAATCCCTGGTCAGGGAACTAAGATCCCACAAGCTGCACAGCATGGCCAAAAAAAAAAAAAGAAAAGAAAAGTATTGTGACTTTAAAGAATTTTTATTTAGTCAGTTATAGCTATCAATAGTCACTGTGTTAGAAATTAACACTAAGATCTTTTTAAAACACAAGAATATACAAACACACAACCCATTAGGTATCAGGGCAATGACAACATCATATGTCATTTAGCCACATGTCACGTAACCTCTGAAAAAACTCCACTGGATGCTTGGGAGAGAATGTGAGTAAAAAAGGCAAATAACATCTTATTGTATTATGAACCTATAGTTTGGAACTCGTGGACCTTAACGGGACCCCCAGGAAACACTTTGAGAACCACTGATCTAAAACATGAAATTTTAATCAAATATTTGGGGTGGCTGGACACACCTTCAGTGATTTCAGAATCTCAGAACACGATGATGCCTAAGATTCAGCAGTAAATATTTGTTGGGGTTTTGGGGGGCCACCAGCACCCATTTCCCCTTCTTTGGGAACCATGTCTTGATTTCTCTCTCAGGCAATAATACCCTCTCCTGCACGCTCAGCCCAGCTTAGAAAAAGAGCCTGTGACTAGGTTAAGCCATCCCATGCTCTATGGCCACAGTGACCCTTTCAAGGAGGAGCATGAGGTGGAAGGCAGGCCTGCAGCAAAGGATCTGGCTTTTCCTCCTGGGCAGGACTAGGAGTGGATGTGAGATCCAGAGTAGCAGCAGCCTTCCTGAGATCACATGGGGAGGCCTGTGTGAGCATGAAGCCAACGTGAGAGAGACAGAGACAGAGACGGAGACCGGTCCTGGGATGTTGGTCGGAGCCCCTAAACCAGCCCGAGGTAGACACTGCTATTTGTCTGCTCTTCTGCTTAATCTGCAGACCCTCTGTTTTGCTCAGGGAGCTCTCTGTCCACGTCCAGCCAACATACTGAGCTTCCTAGACTTCCTTACAGTGCAGGGAGGCCGTGTGACATGTTTCTGGTCAGTGACTTGTAGGCAGAAGTCCGTGCCTGGAAGCTTTTGAGGAAGCCTGTGAAAGGAAGGAGACTTTGCCCTTTGTCCCTTTCTTCTCGGATTGCAAGCATGAGACTAGAAGGAGGGCAGCAGGGGAATGAAAGGCACCAGGAAGGCTGATGGGAGGAACCGGTTGCTTTGCAGGGAGAGATCAATGTGTTTGGAATCAAGCTTCTGTGACACACAGCAGTGTGCACTCCCTACGTGATATATAGCCCTGCTCCTGGCCTTTTTGTTTACAGGAGCCAATCAGGTCCCTTTGGGGCTTATGCTGCTTTGGGTTAGGTATTGTCACTTTCTTTCTTTCTTTCTTTCTTTCTTTCTTTCTTTTTTAATTAATTTTTATTGGAGTACAGTTGCTTTACAATGTTGTGTTAGTTTCTGCTGTACAGCAAAGTGAATCAGCTATACGTATACATATATCCCCTCTTTTTTGGATTTCTTTCCCATTTAGGTCACCACAGAGCACTGAGTAGAGTTCCATGTGCTATATCGTAGTTTCTCATTAGTTATCTATTTTATGGGTGTTCTGTCACTTTCAAGAGAAGAATTCAGATTTCTAGCTCTGAGGAGATCTTGTGTTTACTCAAGCAGGCAGCTAAACTTTTCTCACGTCTCTGAGACAAGGTGAGCCCCAGTCATAGCTTTAAGACAAAGGAGATGAAATTCATTACATGGCAGAGGAGAATCACCCTATGGCTTCAGAGAAACAGCAAAGCAGGACGAGAAAGGAAGAAAGTCACAGGAGAGGGCAAAGAGCAGCCTTAAGGAGAGCAGAAAACGTGTTCTGGCTTTAGAAAGGAGCCGAAAGAGTGTCTGGGGCCACTGTCTGGGTCACACGCATAATTCTGATGACTCTATAGCCAAGCTATGTAGGGAGGCTCCTCCAATTTTTAGCAAACTGCAGTTGGCCCTTACGCTTCTGAGGCATGTGAAGAACTGCATTCTTTGGGGGGCTGGGCCTCTCTCTTCTGGATTTTTCCTCTCTCCTGGGAGGGTCAGGGAGAAGATGGAGGGAGAATATGAATTCATGTGAGCATGCACAAACTTTAGAGTCAGAAAATCTGAATCGAAGTCCTGATTCTGCACCAAATTGCTGGGGATCTTGAGCAATGTATTTCATTTCTCTGGGACTCAGTTTCTTCCCATGTAAAACGGTCATGGTAATAGTCATCTCACAGAGTTGTTGCAAGGATTAGATGAGCTAGTAAAATGTAATATGAAAGAATTACATGAGGAGTAGCCATTGGGGGAAAGCAGGTAGAGGGTACATGGGATCTCTGTGTACTTTTGCTACTTCCTCTTCAGCTTCTTGTGAATCTATGATGATTTCAAAATTAAAAGTTCTAAAAAAAAATTTTTTTTTAATTAATAGGAAGGAAGGAAAAGACGAAAATCTACCAGTCCTGGGTGTCGGGTTTTGTAGAATTTCCTAGCGGTTGGACAGTAGGAGCGAGGAGATGAGAGAATTTGATGGGGACGGGAATGGATTAATTCATTAGCTTAATTAATTAGATCCCTTATAATGCTCCTAGAGATATAAAAGTAAAGATTATAGAGCTTTTAAATGACTGGTGACGGTGAGACTTTGTTTTCTTCAACTGTGGCTCTGCCCAGACTGGGCTGTGCGAAGCTTTGGGATTTTCCGGGGTTATGCTCTCACAGAGGCAGGTCAGCTATGTTGATCCCCTTTCACTGCTCCGGCCCTGCTACCCTCACAACAGGCTGCCCAGCAGTCCCACCCCTCACAGCATTCCTCTCAGAAATGTGGTCAGAATCAGGACAAAAACAATACCTTGGCCCCTGAGTCTTTCTAGAACCTTCTCAAAGATACCAAGTCTCTCAGGCTCATGACCTCATCCCACATCTCCTCCGTCCCTGTAATAGATTAATAGCCTCTGGTGCTGGAGGACATTACATTAGCATGTAATGTGCTTAGCTCAGAGCCTGGCACATAGAAAGTGTACGTTAAACTCAAGCTAGTATAGTTAATGGAAAGCATCAGGACAAGTCAGTACGTGGCCCAGCCCTGCTGTAAGTTGCTGGTGACTTCCAATAAATCTCTCCACCTCTCTGGATCAGTTCTTCCTCCTCTGAAAAAATGAAAGAGTTGAACCAAAGATAGCCCCCTCTACTCTAAAGATCTCTGAAACCCTTGAGGGAAAGTCTAAGCCACTCCCTGCCAAGAAGCTGCCACAGCGTCGAAACACTGAGTTATCAATGCCTCAGTAAACTATACTTCCTCTAGGGAACTCCCAGCCCAAGAGGGAAGGCTGCTGAACGACAGAGAGCTTTTCAAGATATTTGGCTGGGGCTGTGCTGACTCAGAAGAAACAAACAGTACAATTCTCAGTCCTGAAGGTAACAAGAAGTCCCCTGCCAGTCCCCAGAGAGAAAGCCCGCTGTAAGCTCACGAAACAGGGCAGGGCTTTCATAGATTTCTAGAATGTCAATACTGGAAAATCTCTTAGGGAGTTTCTAGTTCAGGGGTTTTCAAGCCACATTCTGTGAGTGCTTCTGCAGTTCCACAAACTATTAATATTCCTCTCCTTTTGTATACCTCAAGCTGTATTTAAAACTGTGACCGAAAAACAGCAAAGACACCAATATCAGTCGAATCAGTCACCCATTAGATTTCAACACATCAGAAATGAAAATCCATTAGAATGTTGTGCCAGATTCTGCTGGTTGTCCCCTAAATCTACCCTTCCGTTTTCTCTTTGTGGTGGAAACTACAGTTGGGTGGGTCCATGGCCGCCCAGATTAAAGACTACATTTCCCAGCCTCCCTTGCAGCTAGGCAAGGCCATGTAATGAAGTTTTGGTCACTGGGATGTAAGTAATGGTTGTGAATGCTACTTCTGGGTGTTTTTTTAGAGTGAAGAGGTATGCTTTTCTTCTTCCCTCTTCTCACTGGCTGTGATTTGGACATGATGGTGGAACTCAGTCAGCCACCTTGGACTTTGAATTGGAAGTCTCATGTTGAAGATGGTGGGCAAAAATAGAGAAGGAATCTTGCATCTTTAACGATCACTGTGTTCTTACATTAAGTGCCTGGACTTACTTACATTAAGTGCCTGGACTGTTTGCTCCCATACTTCATTTACATGAAAGAGACATAAACCTTTGTCATATTTAAGTCACTTTTATGTTGGAGTTTCTGCCTTTTGCAGCTAAACCTAATTCACACATTTATGTTCTCAGTGATTGACTTTACAATGCATTATTAATACAATATTTGTATAGTTTACTTAATGATTCTAAGGAAAACACCAGTTGTAACTATCACTCATGTCAAGAAACAGAATTTTGCAGCCACACAGAAGACCTCCGTGTGCCCTGACTCAATCACAACTACCTCTTTGCTCCTAAAAGCACCTCTATCCTGACTTTTATAGTAAACACTTCCGTGTTGTAATGATGTAATATTACCTTAAAAACATTTTGGTTAAAAATTACTTTTATCTGTAGTATATGGGATAAAGTTTAAGACCTTGTTTGACCAAAGTCTTCCTCTGGTCAAAAGTTAGAAAATAACTGAAATAGTTTGACCACCTCATTTTCCAGAGGGAGAATGTGAGGCTTCTCGGGAAAGGACTTTCTAGTATCAACCAGCAAATTAGTGGCAGGGTGAACTAAGACCCGGGTTTCACTGAAGCCTTACCATTTCATTTTTCCAGTTCTTTCTAGGGGAAGGGACCCTCGATACAAGGTACCAGCCTTACCTAATTACTCAAGGATGGAAAAGATGTGCAAATACGGCCCGTCTAGTACAGGGCATTTCATCATCCACCAGCACCAAACTTGGGTCTTTCCACAGAGATCGCAGGGTAAAGAGGCTGCCAGTGTTTCTTCCCAGATGGCTATGCATTGTAACCTAAAAGGATGCATCAGCAAAGATGGAGTCATAGACACAGAGCCACACAATGGGGATGCTAACTGGATGAAGTGATCTTCTCAGCATTTCTCAGAACCCAGTGTGGGGCATCTCTCCTGTGGTGCCGTGTGCACCCACCCTGGTACACAGAGGCCCTTAGACAGCACTGTGGTTAAGTATGATGCTGAGTCTCTGAGACCAAGAGAAGTGAGATGCAGAGATGCAGGCTGGAGCAAACCTGAGCTCTGCTGCCATATTCACTCAACTGTTATGACCTGCATGGGGCTACTCCCAAGTCAGAATTCCAGGAGAATCCCTCATGCTCATGAAGGTCAATTATGTTATTTTGTGAAAGGTGCCCATTGTGCTTTCATGTAGGACCTGGCAGCGTCCAAGATCTCACATTGGCCAGATTCCACAGCCCTCTCTCTCCTAGATTCTTGGACGTTTAAGGGTAGGCCTGTTGGCTTCTGCCTTATCCTATGGATTAAAATTAGCAGTCAACATTTAGCAAAGTTGTTATTATATATTCCATGATTGGGGGTAGGGTTGTGTTCTGAGGACTCAAAGTTTGGGAAACAATGCACACTTTCTCCACTTCTGGAAAATTCGTGAAGTATGGTATTAGCATATTGAAGGCTCTATGAATTCCCACAGTAGAGAATTTTGCTTGATTTTGACTGACCTAGCATTTCCGAAACTTTTTCAACTTTTGAATCTTGTGTTTCACTAACACCATTCTGCCTAGAACAGTTTGGCAAGTGATGCTGAGACCCTTTGATGGGTAAAGGATGCATTAATACACATGTATCACATATACAACATGGCTGGAAAACCACCTTTCTGGCCCAGGTAGCCCATCTTTCTGGAAAAGTACTGAATTATCCCATACTCTGTAAAAACCCATTCGTAATAAACCCAAGAAGCAGTTGTGGAACTGACCTAAACCTGCCCAGTCTGGGGTGGGTTCCCGGGGGAAAGCTGCCTTGGCTGCACAGCCTGGCACCTGGCTTGTTGTACCAAGATCCCTGGCCAGCCGGCAGCCACCCAGTGTGTGTCTGGGCTTGTTTTTCCTTCCTCTCCCTGCTCTTCTTAGAACACGGCTGAATGGCTCCAGTCTCTCGGCCCTTCTCCCAGCCAACACTGTACCCCTCCCAGTCTGGCCAACTCCTCTCCCACCGCCTTGATAAACATCCCCTCCAAGCTGGGAACCACAGCACTGGGCTGTTTTTCTCCCTCCTGCACCCCAGGAAGCCTCCCCTTTGCCTGGGCTTCCTTCCAGGGGCCTTGGCTGCCAACCCATTTTAAACTCATCCTCAGCCCAGTCACCTGAAGAAAAAGAGGCTCACAGGAGACCCAAGGTGAAAGAGTGTTTAATCCTGTGGCTTTTTGAGTTTTGTTTTTAGCAGGAAACTTTATTTTCAAAACAAATTATTGTGAAGAATTTACCAGTTTATAGAACAGATAAATAAGGACATTTATGGCAGACTTGTTTATTCCGGCAAAACATGGGAAAGAACTGAAATGACCATTGGTAGGGAATGGATTTAATAAGATTATGGTGAAGTCATACCATGGAATATTATGCAGCCACCTAACAGCATGAGGTAATTCCCAACAATAATCACAAAAGTCCTAGGAAAATCCTTACTTTATATGGAAACTATTTGGTTAATAACTTAATTTTAGGGCAAAAATGAAGATTACTACTCACATTGTTATAAGGCACCAACTCCTATTCAAACTTGTCTGATATTTTTATGGTACTTAAATATGATGACCAAACATCCCAGTTCACCCAGAACTGAGGGGTTTCCCAGGACACCGGACTTTAAGTGGTAAAACTGAAAAAAATCTCAGGCAAGGAGATGAGTTGTTCACCCTATACTTAGCACAAATTAACACTATTTTAGAAAGAATAAGATGATTACAAATTTTAGCCCCCAGTATATTCACAAATGAAATTGAACCAGTATTTGCACTATAAATAGGAGGACAAAACTATGTGGATTGATATGAAACATGCAATCATTTCAAGATGTTGTGAAATGTATGAAAAAAAAAAAAAAAGCCAAAGTACAAAAAACACTGTGCTGGGCTTCCCTGGTGGCGCAGTGGTTGAGAGTCCGCCTGCCGATGCAGGGGACGCGGGTTCGTGTCCCGGTCCGGGAAGATCCCACATGCCGTGGAGCGGCTGGGCCCGTGAGCCATGGCCGCTGAGCCTGTGCGTCCGGAGCCTGTGCTCCGCAACGGGAGAGGCCGCAACAGTGAGAGGACCGCGTACCGCAAAAAAAACACAACAAACAAACACCGTGCTAAGTATGTTCCCATGTTGTATGTGTTCTCTCTTTTGTTTTTCCTAAAGGTCAGGGTAGGAGAGCAGTAAGGGGTGTGTCCGTATAATATAAAAATGAAGTTTGTGACTTCTTGTCTATTTGTGTACCCCACTGCAAGAAAATGGCTGGACTGATTCATACCAAATTTTGAGAATATATTTGGGATGGTCTGACTTAAAATATAGTTTGTTTGGCATATGGAAATTTTATTCTAGGGGTCCTGGGGAGATAAGCAGTCATCTCCAGAGAAGCTGACTCTAGTTAAATAAGAGAGGCCCACATAGTCACCAACTGGAAAAGATGCACCAGATGGGTTCGGGTCCACTGACAGAGAAAGCAAAGAGTAGTTTCCAGTGAATATCCAAAATAAAGGGTCATAAGGTAGACTCTTCAAATGGAAGGCCTCGGTGTACAAGCTGCTTCCCACATGGGGGATGGAATCAGTTGTCCATGTGTGTAGGGATGGTTAACGATTCTTCTGAGTGGAGCTGCTCTTTTGGATCTTAAAGCTTACATTTGCAGACTATTTCCGAAAGATGATTATGAAATTGATAATAATCAGTGTCCCTGAGGAGAACCACAGATCTAAGACAAACTGGATGTTTATTTTTCATTGTGTATCCTTTTGAACTGTTGGCAGTTTTTCTTTTAATTTATGAGATACTTAAAGCATACAAAGAAAGTATAGAGGATATTAAAGTTAGTATCTTTGTATGTAACTGCTGGCTTTGACGAATCTTGACGTTTTGCCATATGTGGTTGTATTGAGAAACCTACAGTTCTCGTCCTATGTCTTTCTCCTTTACTGTCACACAGAACACTCTGACACTTCTGGTCACCAAATGTGTATGTGTTTTCCCCACAGCAAGCAATTCTGTGACACCTACAATTTAACTCAATTCCAACACTCCCTACATGGAGATAGCATCAGATCCCACAGGTTAAGGACTCAGTCCCAAGACACTCCCCCTACTCAGATGTCAGTTGCACGTAGTAGGTCCCCAAGTCACACCCAACTTCTGACTTGGCTACAAATAGGAGGTTCCCATGACCTCCTTCCATTTGGATTTGATCATTTGCTAGAACAGCTCACAGAACTCAAGGGAACCCTTACTTACGTTTACCAGTTTACTAAAGGAAATGGTAAAAGATACACTTGAACAGCCAGATGAAGAGATACATAGGGGTGAGGTCTGGGAGGGTTCCAGGTGCAAGAGCAAGGTTCTGTCCCCATGGAATTGGGGTGTACCACCCTCCTGGTACATGGATGTGTTCACCAACCTGAAAGCTCTTTGAACCCCAATTCTTTTGGATTTTCTACGTAGAAAATCACGTCATCTGCAAACAAAGAGAGTTGTTTTTTTTTAAACAAAGACAGTTTTATTTCTTCCTTCACAATCTGTATACCTTTTATTTCCTTTTCTTGCCTTATTGTATTACAAGAACTTCCAGTAAAATGTTGAAAAGCAGTGGTGAGAGGGGACATCCTTGCCTTGTGCCCGATCTTAGTGAGACAGCGTTGAGTTTCTCACTATTAAGTATGATGTTAGCTCTACGTTTTTTTGTAGATATTCTTTATCAAGTGAGGATATTGAGAGTTTTTAATCATGAATGACTGTTGGATTTTGTCAAATGTTTTCTGTGCATCTATTGCTATGATCAAGTGATTTTTCTTTTTTAGCCTATTGATGTGAAAGATTACATTAATTGATTTTCAAATGTTGAACCAGCCTTGCATACCTATAATGGTATAAACTTCTTTTTACACATTGTTGGATTTGATCTCCTAATATTTTGTTGAGGATTTTATGTCTATGTTCATAAGGTCTATGGTTTTGTTTTCTTGCAGAGTCTTTGTCTGGTTTTGGTATTAGGGTAATGCTGGCCTCATAGTATGAGTTAGGAAATATTTCTTCTGTTTCTATCCCCTGAGCGAGATTGTAGAGAATTGGTATATTTTCTTCCTTACGTTTGGTAGAACACATAGTTAATCTTAACAAATAAGTGGATCAGTCTTGCTAGAAAGGTGCTAGGGGCCTGGAGCCCTACCATCTACTCCTTTTTCCCCTGACATACTTGTAGGAACCTTAGGTTTCCATAGAATACAGTTTGAAAGCACTGATCTAGACCATGGATTGATAAAATTTATCTGTAAAGGGCAAGATAGTAAACATTTTAGGCTTCACGGGCCATATGGTCCCTGTTGCAACTATTCAACTCAGCCATTGTAGTGCAGAAGCAGCCACAGATAACACATACATTTGAGATGAAAATGTGTCTATGAACTATTTAGTGAAAGAAGCAGGTTACAAAACATCAATACTAATAAAATGGTTAAACCGTTTATTGAGTACTTACTACACATCAGCCACTGTGCTAAATGATTTATGTGGGTTACCTTATTTAATTTTCAGAACTACCCTACAATATAAAGGCAATGATCTCCAATTCACTGATGGGGAAACAGAGATCTAGGTGGGTTAAATAACTTGCCAGTAACATATGGAGCGGGGATTTAAACCCATGCAGTCTAACTCCAGAGCCTGAGCTTTGAAATGCTACAGTATATTGCCTTTTATGTTTACTTACATATAGTTACATAAGCCTAAAAAGGATCTGGAAGGAAATACACCACAAGTTAAGTGGACTCTCTTTTTCATGTAGAGATTATAATGGGGGGAGTGATTTATAAATAAGATTGTTTCACTTTTTTGTAATTATTCTGTATCATCATCAAAAGTTAGATATTTCCACTAGTAATATAACAACACCACCAAATGAGGCAGAAGGACTTTTTCTTTCTAAAGACCCGTCCAGTCCTAACATTCTGGAATTCCTCGAGGCCTCTGCCATCTCCAGAGTTTGGTCGGAGGAAGAGAAACAGGCCTGGGGTGATAGTGGGAAGGTCTGGGGAGCTTGTCTCTCTGCCCTGGAGGGCACTTGAAGCTCTTAGAGATTCCAGGCTGCTCCGCCAGCCTCGAGCCTTCCACCCCTCCCTCTAGCCCTTCCTACCATCTCAATGGCTTTTCTGGTCTCTCTAATTACCAGGAACCACAGCTTCAGTTTAGACCAAAAAAAGGAGTTAGGGGGCTTCCCTGGTGGCGTAGTGGTTGAGAGTCCGCCTGCCGATGCAGGGACACGGGTTCGTGCCCCGGTCTGGGAAGATCCCACATGCCGCGGAGCGGCTGGGCCCGTGAGCCATGGCCGCTGAGCATGCGCGTCCGGAGCCTGTGCTACTCAACGGGAGAGGCCACAACAGTGAGAGGCCCGCGTACCGCAAAAAAAAAAAAAGGAGTTAGATACTCACAAATGGCTGCCTCAGAGAGGATGGTTTCCAAATTGGACCCTGGGAGGGGCAGTGACTGAGCAGGATAGGGGCCAGGTCTGATTTGGGGGTGCGGCCTGACCAGGCAGCCTCAGTTTCCTTTTATGGAGCCATCGGATTCAGGGACCCACTCCCCAAAATGTAAAAGTGAGTGCCAGCACTGACCAGGCACGTGCCACACGCACATGTGCGCATACACGCTAGGTGCTTTATGGGCCTTACCTGTGAAGAAGGTGCCATCCAGGGCGGAGCCACAGTTCCCTGATGAGGAGAGATTGCGTAACCTGCCCAGGTTCCCCTGTGTGAGGACCTGGTGCTCTCTGGACTCAGCCCAGCTCCTTCCGTGCTGCGCCGGGAACCGTGTGAATGGGCCTAGGAGTGGTGGGAGCCCAGGGCTGCCTGGCCTTCTCGTGTTTTCTCGGCTTCCACTATCAAAAGGGCATCAACGAGGACTTCCCTGGCGGTCCCGTGGTTAAGACTCCATGCTTCCGCTGCAGGGGGAACTAGTTCCATCCCTGGTTGGGGAACTAAGATCCTGCATGCTGTGAGGTATGGCCCAAAAAAAGGGGGAGGAGGGGCATCAGCGAAGAGGCTAGTGACCAGGTGGTCTGATATCTCCAGCTCCGTCCCTGAGGAAGTGGTGGGCCAGGGAGGGGGGTAGGGATGAGAAAGGGAGAGTGAGTTCTGCCTCTGAGGAGCCACCATGGGGAGGGGCTGGACTGATGCCCCAAGTGTCAGGATGAACCCAGCCCCAGTCGTGAGAGAAGTGCCAGGGAGGTGAGGGTGGGCTCAACACCAGAACTTTCCCCCAGAGAGCTGTCCAGAGTGGAGCCAGCTGCTTGTGGCATTCCCTCGCAGGGGTAGTGTGCAGGCCAAGGCTTGGGGCCCCACTGTCAGGTGTAGGGGGGAGTGGATGTGGACATTGGGCTGGATGACCAGCCAGGCCTTCTTTTCAAAGATCGTGCAATGATAGCAGCAGCCAAGCTGAGCACTCGCCGTGTGCGTATATCACTCTGAGAAGAAGGCGTAGTTATTATTCTTATTTTACAGATGAGAAAACTGAGATCCTGGACAGTTAAGCGACTTGCCCAAATTCACACAGCTGGGGAACAGCCAGGTTGGCACTGAACCCATCCGTTTGTCTGCAAAGCCTGCATTCTTATCTGAGATCCAGCTGGCTTCTAGCTGTCTGGGGATTTGTGGTCCTAAAAGGATTAGGATATTAGGAAGCCCCTGATGAGCAGACCGATGGGGGATAGCATCCTTATTTCCAGAGGCTTTGATATTTTCTTTCAAGGCTCCAACTGGCAGTCATGAGATTTGCAGACCTTTCCCTTCTTGGGAGGCAGATTAGAAGACTCGCCTTGTCCACTTAAACTAAGTGGCCACAGCCCCTAAAGACATGGGAATCTAAAAGCAGCTCTGCCGGGCACTCCCCAGAAATTACAGACTCGTGCTTTGAAGAGACTGTCCCTAATTAAAGGAGGGTGCCACAAAGAGGGCTGTGACCTGAACAACCACTGCTCTCCTCCACGCAGCACAGCGCTTGAGGGTCCATTTTTCCTTCTCAGAGTCCGCAGGGTTGAAAGGACCTAGATCCAAAGACTTTCAAATTCCAGTTTTCAAACTTCAAATTGTATTATTGTGAAACTTTTTGTTCAGAAAGCTTGATTTGTGGAATGCCACCATCAAGCATTAGGCATGTGATGATCTTAAGTCCCACCATAGCCACCTGAGGTAGGTATATTATGATCCCCATTTTACATACGCGGAAATTGAGTTGCACAAAAGAATCAGTTACTTTCCCAAGGTCATGCAGTTATTAAGTGGTGGAGATGGAATTTGAATCTAGATCTGCTCAAGTCCAGAGCGTGGCTGAATACCTCTGGGCTGTAGGTGGAGGCTCGTTAGGTAAAACCATATGTTGAGCTGCTTTGGTTTGGCATCTGAGACTGTCCCCCTGTGCCCTGTGGAGCCCTTGGGGAACCTGGCCAGCACCAGACAGCAGTTTGAAAAACTGGAAACAAGTCCAGTGTCCATCAACAGTTGAATGAATAACACTCTGTGGTATGGCCATGCAATGGAATACTACTCAGTGATAGGAAGTGAGTACCTAATCACTGATACCTCAATAACATGGGTGAATTTCAAAGTCACTGTGCTGAGTGGAAAAAGCCAGACAAAAATGAGTACATTCTGTATGATTGTTATTTATATAAAAGTCTAGGAACTGCAAACTAATTGATAGTAGCAGAAAGCAGATGGTGGTTGCTTGAGGGGGGAGGGAGGGGTGGAAGGATTTCCAAGGGGCCTGAGGGGACTTTCCCAGGTGATAAATGTCATCACTCTCTTGATTGTGGTTATGGTTTCATGAGCGTGTATGTGTATCTTTAAAAATTACATATAGGCTTAAATTGTGTACAGTTTATTGAATGAAATTATACCTCATTAAAGCTGTTAAAAACAAAAACACTTAAAAGTCAAAAACTTGTACTTAACAGGAGGCAGGGACAGGAGATGACTTGCTCAAGCTCACCCAGAGCAGACGGGCTCCCTCTGCAGCCCATCCGGTCACGGGCAATGGACCCTCTCCCGAGTTCACGGGGGCTGTGAGGCTTCTCTCCAGCCCTGGGAATGTCAGCACTGGACACGGTAAGGCTTTGGCCACAGGGTGGGGTGGTCGACAGAGGCCAAGGATCCGGGAACAGTGAGCCCCAGGGGTGGCTCCAGGCTGCTGTACTCACACCAGGGACATTTGACAAAAACATAACCCTGCTAAAAGGATCAGACCAGGTGATCTCCACCTCTGTGAGATTAACTCAACAAATGCCTCCTGCACACCTACCACGTTTCTGGGTCTGTCCTGGTCCACTGGCTTACAGGGACCAGATGAAGATGAATGACATGAACGCAAGGGCAGGACACACAATAAATGCCCCCCAGATGGCAGCCTTTACACATCCATCAAATATCCCCTCAGTGCCTGTTCTGTGCGCTGAGGGAATAGATACGTGGCCTGATCCTTGAGGACAGGAAAGACACGTGGACGGAAAGCTTTGCCTCAGCCCCGAAGCTAGTGGGATAAATGCTGTGAGGGCCAAGAGGAGAAATAAATTACTTCCAGTTGTGGAGAGGTTTCATGCAGGCTGTGGTATGCAAGGGAAGAAAAGGAATTTGTACATGGAGACAGGCGGGGCTGGGGAGGCAGGCAGAGATCATGCCATTTCGGGGCAGCATAAACAAACGCAAGGCACCTGGGAGACACAGGAGGCACGGCTGGCTGCAGGGGGTGCTGGAAAGGCTGGGCAGGTGGGCTGGGGTCAGGTGCTGGAGAGAGCACCTGGGTGACAGGTGGACACATCTGCTCCCCCCCTGCCACACCCTGCTGTGTGATCTCATTTGCTCCAGCTGCTTGGGGCCTTGGCCTCAGCTGGAAACCTGGATTCCGGCGGGGGTGGAGGGGGGGCGGTAAGAGAAGAGCCAAAGGAAAGGAACTCCTTCAATGACCACTCGGCCCAAGACACCAGTGTCTTTATCCTTGGGCATTCCCAGTGGGCCAGCCAGCCTGAACCAGGGCTCCTGGGAAGCTGTGAAAATGGAAAAACTCAAGTTTGTACTCCCAGCACCCAGAGAAACTGTCTTCAGTGTCTCCGTGGATGGTCAGAGCCAAAGGACACTGCCATCTTGTGGCCAAGGATCCTAGATACCATGAGGGCAGGGAGAGTCCCTGTGCCCCCAAGGGACCACAAAGGCAGAAATGGCCGAGACTTGTTTTAATACTCTCATAATGGGACCCAAATTATGCTAGCACACGGTTCAGAGTTGGCAAAGTCTTACATAAGGCCCCTGAGGTACAGATAATGGTACGTTGTGCAGGTGAGAAAACTGCCTCTGGGAGAGATGAGGTGACTGGTCCAAGGTCACAGGTCGTCAAAGGCAGAGCTGGGTCTCATCCCGGGTCCAGCAGCGCTGGTCCCCAGTCACTGCCCAGTAGATGGTCAAAGCAGTGATTCTCAATATGTGGTCCCCAAGACCTTTCAGAAGGAACACCGAAGTCAAAACTATTCACACAAGATGCCTTTTTCTCTTTTTCTTACAATCATGCAGTGAAGTTTCCAGAATCTAAGTGCTGTGCAATGACCTCATCTCGCCCTGATGGCTAATGGGATATATGCTTGCGTATTTTTGTGTTTCAAAAATTCCTGTTTTAATTTCTGATATGGCATAACCCACATAACCATAAGCTCTTTGAGATACTCAGTAATTTTCAAGAGTGTAAAAGGTTCCTGGGATGAAACAGTTTGAGAGCTGCTGGCTTAATGAAATATTTAAAAAAAAATAAGTAAAGCTGTACAAACTAAAACATTCCCTTTGTTTTGATATAATTGCATCAACTCTGTAAGGCACTAACTTTTAGGCTGACTGGAATTCTAATTGCCATTTCTACAGATCTTTGATTAAATACACACAAAAATGTACATGAATAGAGAATGTTCACTGAGTGATAACTGACAAGCACTATCTAAGCGACTTACATGAGTCCCCTCATTTAATCCCTACAACCACCATTTGCAGGAGATGCTGTTACCACATTTTATGCTTGCGGACACCAAGAGGTTATGTGGCCCAGCTGGGAGGTGTGGAGCTTGGACTCTATCTCAAGCAGTCTGTCTTCGCTGCCTCTTCCCGTTATTCTAACTGCCATACAATTTTACCTCCCTTAAATGTGATTCACTTGACAGACAAAGGTTTTTCACAATACAGAGTCTAAGAAAGTAGTGAAAAGAAAGAGGATCACCCACCTGACCCAACATCTTCACTTATAGATGAGGAAAAGTGAGGCCCAGAGAGGGGAAGTGACTCAAAAGCTCACACAGCAAAGACTCAGAATCCATCGGACCTCTTTCGCCCAGCTGGGAGCTCTTAGAACTCCAACCCAAGCAAGCACTGCAGTTATCTCCTTCAGAGCAACATGTGAGCAGCACAGCACAGCACATAAGCAGGTGACATCAAGACCAGGCAAGAGACAATATCTCCAGCAAAATGGACTTGACTTTATTGCAAGGAAGCTACAGAGGAGCAGGGCAAGTGAGGGTCTCCGCAGGAACTACCATCGCTGAGCAGGATTGTCAGGTCCTAGATCTGTCTGGAAGGCAGGAGCTGGCTCAGCATCCTGGAAGAGATGAGAAGTGAGGTGGAACACAGGCGCCATCTGCTGGGCACATGGAGACATTACAAAAGCAGTAAAGGTTCACTAAGAGGCAGTTGTACCGGGTGAGGTGGGAAACCCAGGTGCTGGAGCAGGACTAGAACCCCATGTCCAGCCCTGCACGCTGCTTCTACCAAGACTGCCTCTTGGCAGTCTTGACCAGAACCCATTGATCTTGCTAAGCCGATCACCGCCGAGGCCCTCTTCTGGGGAACTCCCAGGGCTGCTAGGGCACCTTCCCTGTCCTGTTTCAACTTATACCGGGAGGGCAACAAAAAAAATCATGAGCAAACAAATCTGCCGAGAGCCAGACAATCAAGGAAACTTCAGAACCAATAAACATTCTATCTCTGGTTCCTGAACCTGGTTTCAAATCAGTCATTGGGCAGCCTCTTAAAACAGACTCGGAGACAGATGCTGCCTGGTGTGTGGGGTAAAAGCTTACCTGATCAGTGATTCTCACCCAGTGCCGTGCATATGAATCTCCAGGAGCCTTTTCATACTACACATGGTTACTGACAAGATGTGCGGATGAAATTATATGATGACTGAATTTGCTGTGAATATGGGGGTGGAGAGAGCGGGCCATGGATGAAATAATGGCAATGACTTGATAATTGTTGGATCTGGGTGATGCGTACGTGGAGATTCATTTTACTACCCTACTTGCATAGGTTCGACACTTCCTATAATAAAAAAGCTAAAATTAATTAAAACTACTATGAGAACTATCCAGCCATACAAAGGAATGAAGTACTGATACATGATAAGCTTGGGTGAAGCCTGAAAACATTATGCTAAGTGAAAGAAGCCAGACACAAAAGGTCACATAACGTATGATTCCTTTTATATGAAATATCCAGAATAGGTGAGTCCGGGGGGCAGAAAGCAGATTAGTGGTTGCCAGGGGATGGAGAGAGGAGGCAGTGGGACAGCCTAAATGGGTACAGGGAGTTTTTCTAGGGTGATGAAAAGTTTTGAAACTAGAGAGAGGTGGTGGATGTACAACATTGTGAATACACTAAAGGCCAATGAATGGTACACTTTAAAATGGTTAATTGCATGTTATGTGAATTTCATCTCAATAAAAAAAAGAGCCTACTATGAGAAAAACACACATTAAGCTACACATGGTTTACAACAGGCAGGTATTGCTTTTTTAGTCAAACAAAATTCACATGCTCAGGTCGGGAGCTTCCAATTCAAAGTGTCTACACTGGGGCTCCACGTGTGTAGCCAGCTGAGGAAGATTTTTTTTCTTCCCTCCCTCCATCCCTCCTTGTCACAGAGACTTTTATAAACAGTCTTACACGGAGGCCCAATATAAAACAGGGCTACTTGGGATACATGGAGGGGCCTGGGGTCCCTCCCCCCACCCTCCCCCCAAAACCCTAGGGATGCAGGAACCATGTGATGAACACTGGTACGGTGGAAACGTTACCCTCCCTTTAAGGATCATCCTGCATATTCAGAGGGATTTCACAGTAACCTCCACAAGGCAGGAAAGCAGGGTAGAGGTTATAGCCTCATTTTACAGGAGGGAGGACTAAGTCTCAGGAATGAAAGAGAAGTGTCCAAAGTCAGAGTGTGAAATGAGGGCACAGCTAAAAACTAGACTCCTAGAATACTGATTATTCATCCTGGGCTCATTCCTGAACATGGTTCATCCTTGGGCAGAAAGGGGATGACAAAGACAGACACATCTGACATCTCATGATTTGCATGTGATGTCACCAGATACACAGGACACTGCCACGGCTCAGATTCCAATGCACACCTTGAGGAAGGAGGCTGCAGCTGAAGTTCACTGCCATGGCCCAGCAGTCAGTTGTAGTTGGATGCCTGATTCTCAGCCTGCCCCTGGCACTTACCTGTGTGGGGCTTTGGTCAAGTCACTTCCCCTCTCCAGGCCTCATTTTTAATTACAGTGAGAGCACTGACCGACATCAGGGATGTGGCAATTGTTGTAATACACACATGAAGGGCATGAAAGGCACTATGGGGGCAGTGACTGCTAGGAGGGCTGTGCTGTGAAGGATTCTGAGACTGTGGCTAGGCACGGAGGGAAGGAATGCTGGATGGATGACTAAAGTCTGCCCTGGTTCCGCAGTGAAGGGTGCTGGCACAGTGTCACTAACCTCCTTTCTGGACTATGTAAAATCAAAGGGAACATCCAGCTTAAACACGCTGCTGTTTTTTGTTTGTTTGTGTTGTGTTTTTTACCTTAACAGCTTTATTGGGGGTGTAACTGACATACTATACATAGACATATTTTAAGTGCACAATGTGATGATCTGCAACTTATCAATTGAATACACCCACATACCCTCACAACACTCAAGATAATGAACATTTCCAACCCCAAAGTCTCCTCCTGCCTCTCCCTGCCACCCCACATCATCAGGCAATCACGGATCTGCTTTGGTCGCTATAGGTTCGTTTGCATTATTTAGAACTTTATATAAACGATATCATACAGTATGTGAGATTCATTGCAGTTGTTGCATGGACAATAGTATTCAATTGTATGGCTATACCACAATTTGTTTATCTATTCACCTGGTGATGGACATTGGGTTGTTTCCAGCTTTTGGCTATTACAAGTAAAGCTGCTCTCAATATTTACAAGTCTTCATATGGACAGTGCTTTCCATTTCTCTTGGGTAAATACCTGGCAAAGGAATGGCTGGGTCATATGGTAGGTTTTAAGAAACTACCAGATTGACCACAGTATTGTCTTTGCACCAGTCTGGGCAGAGGGCATGTTCAGGAAGCTGAGAACAGTTCCAAGTGGGGACAGAGGCCAAGGTGAACTAACTCACCTGGTCAGTGCACAGGACCACAAGGCTCAGGGCGTAGGTGTCACCTCTGATGGGACCATTAACTTATCAAAGCAAAAGACACACTGCTCAGGGCCATATGCTTAAACTTAAGCCCTGCTGATGAATGTACCCTGAAGTCATAGAGGGGACCCTGAGAGACATCACATAGTGCTCCGTCTACTCACAGGGGGCTGGAAGGAGTCTCTGAGTTTGTGATTTGCATTCGGTAGAGACATATTTTGTTGCACTGTCGGGGCCTCACCCACCTGCCCACTTTGGTCCATCCTGCAGGCTGGGGGCCCAGGCCCTTGCTATTTGGGGCCGAGGTAGGAAACAGCCTTTCCTGTTTTCCCCAGGGTCTCCAGCAGAGTGTCCACGCTGTGCTCAGAGTCGACGCAGACCTTCTTGTTGGGCAGGTCAATGTCAAATTGAACTCCTGCAGGAAGGGGGGGTGAGGGGGGACAGAGACGTTCCCAGTCAGGCTCCTGAATTATTGACCACCACCCTTCCCCTCTCCTCTAGACCAAGGATCGGCACACTTCTCCTGAAAAGGGCCAGAGAGCACATGTTTTAGGAACTGTGGGCTGCATAGTCTTCTGTATATTGTTTTTACAACCCTGTAAAAATGTAAAAACCATTGTCAGCTGTGCAAAAACAGGCTGTGGGCTGGATTGGGCCCAGGGGCTGTAGTTTGCCCATCCCTGCTCTAGATGGGGGCTTTAAAATGTTTTTTCTTAATTGCAAAAGTAATAGACACACTTTTTTTTTTTTTTTTTGGCTGGGCCACGCGGCATGTGGGATCTTAATTTCCCTACCAGGGATTGAAACCGTGCCCCCCTGCAGTGGAAGCGCGGTGTCTTAACCACTGGACTGCCAGGGAAGTCCCCAGACACACCATTTAAAAAGGAAAAAGGCAAGCATTTCTGAAAAAATTTGAAACTGTAAGGCCCCTACTATTTCCTACCTCTAAGGATCACTGAACAATAGGGCCCCTATCCAGTGTTTCTCCCCGATGGACAAATGAAAAGTAATTCTCCAAAGTGGCATCATACTCTGTAAACAGGTCTTGCTATATGTCACTTTCCAATGCCCAGGATATCTTGCCATCTCAGTGCATACAGACTTACTTCGTTCTTTTTTAACAGCTACACCATATCCCATAGTGTGGATGTACCATCCATCTACTCAGTCCGCCTCTGAAGGACACTGAGGTTGCCTCCAATCTCTCACTATGATCACAACAATGTAAACATACTTGAACGTATCTTATAAAACTTGTGGAAATATTTCTATACCATGAATTCATAGAATGGAAATTGTGGGGCAACAGACTGGCACACTTTTTTTTTTTTTTTAGCATTTCATGATGTATTTTGTTGAACATTAAGACTCCTATGCACAGGGACCCATAAGTCCTGACAACTGCTTTCTAGAATCTGAACCACTGATAAAAAAAAGCCCTGGTGTGTTTAAAATTCAGCTTGTTGGGCCCCATTCCAACATTCTGATTATGACCAGAATGGTTTGGTCTGAGATGAGGAAGCCAGGTGGAAGAACCTTAGACTGAGGAAGTAAGTTCCAAAGAACCACTTCTATCCTACCACTGACCCATCTTTCCAACGTGACTCAGCAAAATCTGGTAAAGATCATGAGTTTTCCCCCCTTGAGTCCCATGGAACAGTTAAGGGCACATTCTCCCACTCATTTATAAATTCAGAGCATACAAAAGCAATAGGCTTTTCAACGATAAGATATATCCATTATCGGGCTTCCCTGGTGGTGCAGTCCGCCTGCCGATGCAGGGGACGCGGGTTCGTGCCCCAGTCCAGGAGGATCCCACATGCCGCGGAGCCTGCACGTCCAGAGCCTGTGCTCCGCAATGGGAGAGGCCACAGCAGTGAGAGGCCCGCGTACCGCAAAACAAACAAACAAAAAAAGATACGTCCATTATCAACAGGTAGCATTCTCACTTTCAAAGTGAGAAGCCTCAAATTAGGTAACCAGCCAAGGCCTTATTCTAAGTGTTGGTGCCATGTCTTCCACACTCTGAGGGGAGCTGGCAAAGGAGCCCAGGTCTTCATTCCCTAACTCCTAGAACCCGTTAGGTGGGTTTCGGTACAGGTAGGGAGGTAGAAGTGCCAAAGAACCTACACTCAGACCAGATGAGGAAAGCACTTGTTATCCTTTAACGCAGCGGTCCCCAACCTTTTTGGCACCAGGGGCCGGTTTTATGCAAGACAGTTTTTCGGATGGGGAGGGTGATGGGGAGGATGATGGGGAGTGGCGATGGGGAGGGCAACGGGGTGGGCTCTCCAGTTCAAGTATGCCACTGGTCTGTGATTCCTCAGGCCCAGCACTGCTCATCTGTGGCCCCGACTAGCTCAGAAAACCCTTCTGACCTTTCTTAAGAGGCCACCCCAAGTGGGGATAGTAGTGAAAGAGGGAGAGATACCTGCCCAAGCTCAAAGGCAGATCCTCAGGCACCAGTGAAGGGGCCTGAAAAAGCACATGGCATGGGATTTAGTCCTAACCTCTGACTCTGTACATAATGGATACCAGGGAGAGGGCAGTGTATCCTGGCTGCACTCCGGGTTTTGTCTTTTGGTTCAGAAGTTTCTCCCTCCTCTTTGGAGAAAATATTCTGGTGGCATCATAGAGCTGGAAGATACTCTGGCATCATCTGACCCAGTGGATTTCAAGCTGTGTTTCTGGCAGCCCAGGTCCCTGGACAGGTGTCCTGGGGCCAGCAAGAGCGAAAGCAGGCCCTCCCTCACTTCATGCAGAGCTGGTGCTTGTATAGAGGGGCTTGTGAGCAGAGTTATACTGTTAAAGTATCCACAGCAAAGCTGAGAGGCTGACTTTCCCATACTGTAGCTGGGGAAAGCCAGGCCCCGGGAGAGGAGGCCAAGGTCACATGGCAAGTCAGCAGCCAGGTTCTTTTCACTGTTTCAGATTCTTTTACAGTTCAGATTCCAGTTTACAGTCTAGAAACCAGCCATGGACTCACTGTGGGACACTGGGCAAGTCACTTCCCCTCCTGGGGCCTGGTGTCAACATCCCCATTCCACAGACGGAAACTACAGCTCAGAGGATGGTGTTAAGTGCTAACGAGATGACATCCACATGAAAGCCCTTTGAAAACTGGGTGTTACTATTATCCAGGGTTAAAAGACTGACTGCCCCAGCACTACCAGAACTCTGATCACAGCTCTGTCATGACTTCATGGAGCCCCAGGACCAGACCCCAGCCCTCTCTGGGCCTCAGTTTCCCCAGATGAGAACTGAGGGGACTGGAGATTAATGGTTTTCTAAATACACCAAAAAGAGGTGCTTTAGGAGTTCTGCACAGGACTGATCCAAAGTTTATTTCTTAAAATGTTACAGCTTCTAAAAATCTTAATAGAAAATGACACTCACATGTGTCACATAACAAAAGTTATCACACTGGAGATGAATGTGATTACCAACATACTAAGTAGTACTGCCAGGGCTCCACGTGGCCAAATCCCAGCTCTGCCACTACTGGCTGTGTGATCCCAACAGGTTACTTAACCTCTCTGAACTTCAGTTCCCTCCTGCTTGAAATGGAGATGGTCAAAGCAGCTACCTGAAATGGTCAGGGTGAGGGTTAAATGATGTGATCCACGGAAGCCATGAAGCAGAGTACTTGGCATGTGCTAAGTACTCAATATGTTTTAGTGTTACTGTTAACAGCTTAAACTCAAGCTTCTCCTGTTCCATGCCTACATGCATTTAATATAAGTGTATCTGTCTCCCCACCCCCATCCGAGGGCCACACACTCACCTCCCAGCTTGTTGAGGACCCGAGTGACTGCATTAGAGCAGCCTTCACAGGTCATGTCCACGGAGAACTCGTGCTTCTGAAACAAAGGAGACCATAAGCCAAGTCCTGCAGAGGGGCCCCAGGGGCCCCATGCCCCACTTAGCATGCAGGCCCACTCGGGGGCCAAGACACAGGGCAGAGAGAAAGGCAAGATCCGGCTTTCATCAGACTCCCCAGTAGCCTGTTTCTGAGCCCCACTCTCTTAAACTGTACAGTAACTAAGGGTTGCTATATCTCACAGGTGGTTGTGTTAAAGGACAGAATCCCTCGAAACCCTTTAGCGGCGTCTGGGACATGCAAGAAGAATCACCTGGGAAGGTAGTTTAAGATGTTGGTTCCTAGTCTCATCTTCAAAGCCCTGATTCTTCAGCTATGGGGTTGTCTCAGGATCACTAATAACTCTAATGTGGCTGGGCCCCATGCTCTGAGCAGTGCTGATCTGGTGGTCTTAATTATGCATTAAAAGATCACTCTCTGCATTAGACTCACCTGGGAGCTTACAAAAACTATAGGTTCCAAGGGGAGAAAGGGGGAGGTGGCGAGCGTGGGATGAATTGGGAGACTGGGATTGACATATGTACACTAATATGTATAAAATGGATAACCAATAAGAACCTGCTGTATAAAAACAAAAAAACAGGGCTTCCCTGGTGGCGCAGTGGTTGAGAGTCCGCCTGCAGATGCAGGGGACACGGGTTCGTGCCCCGGTCCGGGAGGATCCCACGTGCCGCGGAGCGGCTGGGCCCGTGAGCCATGGCCGCTGAGACTGCGCGTCCAGAGCCTGTGCTCCGCAATGGGAGAGGCCACAGCAGTGAGAGGCCCGCGTACCGCAAAAAAAAAAAAAACCAAACAAACGAACAAAAACTGTAGGTCCTGGTCAGCAAGCCAGAGGGCTGAGGCATCTATTATGGTCAATAAGCTTCCCTGGTGACTCTGAAATATGGAGACCACTGCTGCCATCCAAGTGCTTCAGAAGCAGCACCTGAATCCTGGGAAGGGAGAGGATTTGCCTGGGCTCCCAGTGAGCTGAATCTGGGCCAGTAAGGGAACCCAGGCTCCTGGACTCTTCATGAGGGCTCAACATCCTACAGTCTCCAGGATATCTAACAAACCAAGGGCCTGAAGGCAAGCTCCCAGAAGATGAGGCTTTGTTCAGTCCACTGCTGCATCCCCAATACTTGGAACAGTGAGTGCCGGGCACAGAGTAGGGGCTTAACACATTTTGTTGAGTGAATAGATGTTTGACACAGCTGGTTGAACAACCCTGGGTCCTTCCTTTGCTTTCAAACAAAGGTTACTTATACCAATACTTCCTTTATTTTAAATCTCTGGAAATGAGACCTGGCTTCAGATCCCAGCTCTGGCACTTAGTAGCTGTGTGGCCATGAGTAAGTTACTTAACTCCTTTGTGCCTTGGTTTCTATATCTGCAAAATGGGGATGAAAGTCCCTCTCCAGGCTGGTGAATGGGATGAACACAAGATTTTAAGTGTGGTAGCCAGCATGCAAGATGGCCCAGTGATCTCTACCTCCTGGTATTTATGCCCTTGAGTAGTCCTATCCCACAGTGTCTCAGGGTTGGCCTGTGTGTCCAGTAGAATATGGCTGAAGTGACGTTAGGTGACCTTGGAGGCTAACACATAAAAGACATTGTGGTTTCTGCCTTACTTTCTCTGGGATCCTTCACTCTGGAGGAAGCTGGCTGCCATGTCCTAAGGACCCTCTGGCAACCCTAAGGAGAGGTGCACATGGTGAAGAGCTGAGCCCTCCAGCCAACAGCCGTGTGAGGGAGCCAACTTGGAAGCAGATCCTCCTTCAGAGGACCACAGCCCTGGACAACATCCTCACTGCAGCTTCCATGAGAGACCCTGAGCCAGAAATACTAGCTAATCTGCTTCCAGATTCCTGACTCTCAGAAACTATAAGTTAATAAATATTTGTTGTCTCAAACCACTAAGTTTTGGAGGTAATTACTCAGAAGTATAGTTAATTCATATGTTAGGTAAAGAGACTGGAGCCTAGTAGTAGGTTCCACTGGGGTAAAAAGTTGGCTATCGGGGGAATTCCCTGGCTGTCCAGTGGTTTAGGACTCTGTGCTCTCACTGCTGAGAGCCCAGGCTCAATCCCTCGCCGGGGAACTAAGGGGAACTAAAATGCCACAAACCACTCGGCGCGGTGAAAAAAATTCTTGAAAAAGTTAGCTATCGGATTATTAGTATTACTTTGTTCCACTTCCATTTTTTCTGTCCCTTTAAAAAACTATGGCTACGTTTTCCATGGAGCTTTTCAAATCTCTTACCTCAATTGGAATTCTGGGCACAGCACTGTATCTTGCTGGAAGACCTCAGGCAAAATCCCTGCCCTTAGGGGCCCCAGTCCCCTTATCTATACCAAAAGGGCATTAGCCAATTCAGTTTCCTCAGTCTCAGTGCACAGAAGAATCACAGGGGTACTTGGTGACTGGGCAGCTCTGCAGGCAGCTGACTCAGTGAGCTCTGTAGCTCTGGGTGGCCCCTGTGACTCTCCATTTTTAACCCACTGAGGAGAAACAGAGGGGTAAGACCACACACTTGAGAAACATTGGTCTAAATGGCTTCTCAGGCTCTTTCCAAGTCTCAAACCACCTTTGGGTCTGGGTTATCATCATGCTGTACAGTGGAAACTGAAGCCAAGAGTTAAGCAGTTTGGTTTTTCGGTGCTGAACTACATAACCATCATTACAAACATAATGACACAACCAGGAGACGACTATTTTATCGAGGCCAAATCTGCAAAACCTGCCTTAAAGAAAACGGTTAGTCTTTCTTTTTTTCTAAACACCTCTGATCCCTTCAGCTCATTTTGTGACTATTCAACAACCACCACAGCAAATTCTGGAAGTAAGGATTTCTAGTGAGGATTCCATAATCTTGCCTTTAACGGGTGGTTCTCAGAACAACGGTATCAGCATGACCCGGGAACTTGCCAGACTGCAGACTCTCAGGTCCCACCCCAGACCTCCAGAATCAGAATCCTTTTTGTTGTTTTTTTTTTTTTTCCAGAACCCTCATTTTTAACAAGACACCCAGCCAGCACATTCCTGCCCACATTATAGTTTGAGATGCTGCTCTAGCACACAAGCTGGCAAACTATAGCTTGCCTGCCACCTGGTTTTATAAAGTTTTACTGGAACACAGCTAAGCTCATTCATTTACTTTCACACTAGAATGGCAGAGTTGAGGAGTTGTAACAGACCGCATGGTTCATGGAGCCTTAGGTATTCACTATCTCGCCCTTTAAGAAAAAGTTTGCTGACTCCTGCTCTAGAATAACTGGTAATCAAGATTCATCAGTGGTTGGTACCTGTACACCCATCCAAAGCTTTAATGGGTTTGTAAGACCAACATAAAACCCAAATCTAATGAGTGCCCACTATGTGAAATGCTCTTTATATAGTATCTCAGTCCTTACCCAGCCTGGAAAGGGAGCTAGTCACCGTACTATACGTAGGAGAAAACTTGAGGTTCCAGGGGTGAACTAAGCCACCCACAGTCCTGTGGTGGGTATGCGTTGAGGCTGGGATGTGAACCCAGGCTTTCCTGGCTCCAGGGACACCTTGCTGGTTCTGGACCAGCAAATGGGGCTGCCACCCCCCACAATGATGACTCTTAGCAGGAGACCTGAGATGGGGACACCATGTGAAGGAGCCCAAGTTTTTGCTGCCTGAGGGCTTGAAGTCAACAGATCTCTAAAGCTTTCTGTTGTTGGCTACAGAGAGCGGGTCTCCTTCCATCCTGCACGGTACAGAGGTCAGAAGCCAGCAGACGGCTTCCGTTGGGCAAACATTACAATTCAGTCCTCTCCTCCTCCACCTCTGAGTTGCAAAAGTAAATATGGGGGCTTCCCTGGTGGCGCAGTGGTTGAGAGTCCGCCTGCCGATGCAGGGGACGCGGGTTCGTGCCCCGGTCTGGGAAGATCCCACATGCCGCGGAGTGGCTGGGCCTGTGAGCCATGGCTGCTGGGCCTACGCGTCCGGAGACTGTGCTCCGCAACGGGAGAGGCCACAACAGTGAGAGGCCCGCGTACCGCAAAAAAAAAAAAAAAAAAGTAAATATGGGGTTGTGGAAAGTCTCCTTCCTGCGCAGAGTAATCCTGTCTTTACAGAGAATCCCAAGGCCAGCCCCACCACTGAATGCTCGACTTTGCACAGTGCCAACCCCTCAGTCACCTACAAAACGGGTCCTGTAACGTAGAGGAAAAAGCCCAGTCATCTGTGCAATGCTTTAACAGAATCGCAGAACTGGAAGGGTGGGAATGGAATGGGGTCATACTATCCAGACCCCTCCCAGAGACGAAATGCTTTCTCAAATATCCGGGGCGTTCAGTTTTTGAACAGCCTGATGATTGGGAATTTACTATTATTAGAGTGCCTACTATGTGCCAGGCACTGTGCATGCATGTCCTCATCACAACAACACCATGAGGTAGGCATTATTATTATCCCTTCTTGACAGATGAGGTTAGGTCACTCACTCAGAGTGACACAGCTAGTGAATAGCAGGGCCTAGACCTACCCAAGCCTAAACTTTTAGCCACTGTGGTCCTTGTTAACATAGGGTTGAAACCTGCCTGCCTATAGTTCTACCAATTTGTCCTAGGTCTACACAAGACCTACCATTTCTTCGGGACTAACTATGTCAGTGGCTGAGCTACATATTTTACTGGCATTTTTCCAGTTACTACTAATGACAGCCCTGTGAGGTCAGTTTTTACCCCTATTTTACACTGAGGAAATCAAGGCACAAAGAGGTAAAACAGCTTGCCTGAGGTCATGCAGCTGGCAAGGGGGGTGGGGTAGGGCACAGATTTTTCAAAGAGGTTTCTGAGATTCCAAGTGTTTTGTGTGAGAAACCTCTCAGGTGACACATTAATCCCTTTCCAGTTTTGGTTCATCTCGTGGTATACGGCCAAGTGCCCTCTTCATTTGGGTCATCCACTCTGGTGGGTCTTTTGTTCGTTAAAATTCCCAGAAGTGAACATAGAATAGAGCCATCCTCAAGCTGGCCTTTCCCTCACTGCCATCCCCCACAAAAGGCCGGTAGCCTCAGCCATCCCAGTCCCAGAGTGATTAATGCTTTCCTTTGACATTGCCACAGGCAGATTTGCTCAACTGGGAGGGCTGATTCTGTCAGGTTCTTTGTCCATACTTTGTGTTGTCTGAGGATTTGTCTCAAGGCACCTGGCAACACCCAAGGGAAATGACACCTGAGATGTTTGTGGCCTGGCCCAGGGGGCCTCTGACTCACCTGTCAGCTCCCCAAAGCTAGGCCGCTAAGACACAGGGCGTCTGTGGGACACCTCTGGGTACCCACTTGGAGCAAGGCCAGAAAACCAGGCACCCTGGGGGAAAGTGCTAAACACCACGCCTCCAGCCAGTAGCCCTGGGACGCAACTGGGATCAGAGCTTCCTGCCAAGCCGGTATGACTACTTTTGTTGGACATGTATCATGTGGTGTGGTCAGGAGAGGCTGGGCCCCTGAAGATAAGGGGCTTAATCCTGGCTGCACCCATCTCCCAACACCACCTTGAATAAATTACTGGGATTTTAATGTTTGTTTGTTTTTATCTGCAAAAGGCCTTAATCTTTTTTTTTTTTTTTTTTTTTTTGCGGTACGCGGGCCTCTCACTGTTGTGGCCTCTCCCGTTGCAGAGCACAGGCTCCGGACGCACAGTCTCAGTGGCCATGGCTCACGGACCCAGCCGCTCCGCGGCATGTGGGATCTTCCCGGACCGGGGCACGAACCCGTGTCCCCTGCATCGGCAGGCGGACTCTCAACCACTGCGCCACCAGGGAAGCCCGGCCTTAATCTTTTACCTACAAAATGAGGCCATGAGCAACAAAATGAGGCCATGAGTCTTATCATGTATATTGGATGATAAGACTGAGTGAGCAGCTCATCCCTCCCCAGACTCTGCCACTGAGCAACTGGCGACTTGGGCAGGTCCCTGAACCTCTCTGTAGCTCACGGGTTCGGGTTCATAAAGTGACCTGTAGAAAAGGTTAAAAGCACTGTCTCCATTCAGTGTGGCCCAGCGCTGACCTGAAACTCAGACACAGTGGGCAGAGGAAGGGAAGACAAACACGGACCTCCGAACTCCTGCCCTGTCCGGGAGGTAATAGTCACCCCAAGCCCCTCTTTCAGGCCAGCTCCGCGGGAAGGGGCATCCACATAGGAGACGCAGGGACTAGCCATCCCAGTTCCGGATCGCCACCGACTCCCTGTGTGACCTCCAGCGACTCTCTGCCCCTCGCTGGGTCTCAGTTTCCCCGTCTTTGCAGGGAAGCTTTAGGCTTGTAATCGCTTGGAGGCCTTGCAGCTTTGATGTTCTGAAGCCTGACTGCCAGATAAAACTCCCATGGGATCCGATTTTAGGGAGGGTCGAAGAAGCTGGGGGCTGGGTGGGGAGGGGTGAGAAGAGGGGCGACAGCTCCGGGCGCGGCCTGAGCCCTTTAAGAGGGACCTCTGGCCAAAAGGCGGTGCAGCCGAGGCGCTAGCTGTTGGCCGCGGGTCTGCGCGGGGCGGGGACGGCGCGACAACTTACCGGCATGACTGAGGAGCTGGCTGCAGAGACAGCGGCGGCGGCGGCGCTGCTTCCCCCGGCTCTGAGCGCGGACGCCGGTGCGCTTCCGGGTGTCTCTGGCCCAGGCCCCGCCCACTCCGGTCCCGCGGGCTGGCAGCTGCCTGAAGATCGTAGGCCTCCCCGCCTCCTTCCGGCCGGGTCGGGGCCACTGGAGCCCCGCCACGACTACGCTAGTTGGTGGGAAGGATGTTAGGCAAGCCTGCCTTGCTTGTTAGCCATTTTTAGAACTCCTGCTCCGTGTCAGGCTTGTATTAGGGGGCTGGGAATACTAGGGCCCCCCCGCTGCGAACAGGACAAACTCCCCCTCACACCCCCCATCCCTCCCTCCCTAGAGGGACAATCTCAGTTACTCAGTATTTGTTTATTGCCAGCCATGGGCCGGCACTGTGCTAGGCATCCAAGATGCAGTAGTGGAAAAGACACAGCCTAGTAGGGAGCCAGGGAAGCAGGCGATGATAATACAAGATAATGCAAGTGTTAAAGGAACTGTGTGTTTGGAACGAAGAAAGGATCTCTAACTCAGGGGCGGTTCGTGAAGAGAGGAGGCTTCCAGAGGAGGAAGTCTTCGTTCATCTGAAGATGGAAGATGGACCAACTGGGAAGGAAGGAGACAGAACAGCACGTAAAAGTTGAAAGACATTAGAGGGCATGCCTTGGGAGGCAGAGATATTCAGATTGAGGGGCAGGCACAGAGAGAGATGGAGAAACGAAGCTGCAAAGACAGGAGACCCACAGATGCTCTAGGACACTTACAAAGAGGTGTACCAAGACCCAGAACTTCAGACACACACACACACACACACACACACACACACACACAGAGTACCAGGCTGGTTCTGTCCTTGTAATATCCAAGGGGATCCCTCCAAGTTAATAGCTTCAAAGATCTCTCATCACTAGAACTGCTTGGAGAGCTTATTAAAAACTCAGATTTCTAGTCCTTTCATTAGATACACTGTCCCTTAATTTCCAGGTGTATTTTTAGTCTGCGTCCTCCTTCTGGTTTGGGGAACCACGTTGAGGAAAACTACAGTCTTTTTTTTTTTTTTGGCCAAGCAGCGAGGCATGCAGGATCTTAGTTCCAGGGATCAAACCCGTGCCCCCTGCAGTGGAAGTGCAGATTCTTAACCACTGGAGGGCCAGGGAAGTACCAAACTATAGTCTTAACAAATACATGAAACCTTTTTGAGAAAGTGTGCTGGTTGTTGATTTATTGTCTCTTAGCTCCAATTCATCCTTTTTTTGTTTGTTTAAAGAGCACATTCATGTAATTTTTTTTTTTTTTTTTTTTTTTTTTGCAGTACGCGGGCCTCTCACTGTTGTGGCCTCTCCCGCTGCGGAGCACAGGCTCCGGACGCGCAGGCTCAGCGGCCATGGCTCACGGGCCCAGCCGCTCCGTGGCATGTGGGATCCTCCCGGACTGGGTCACGAACCCGTGTCCCCTGCATCGGCAGGCGGACTCTCAACCACTGCGCCACCAGCGAAGCCCTCATTCACGTAATTTTACTTTATTTTTTGAATTTTTATTTTTTATACAGCAGGTTCTTATTAGTTATCTATTTTATACATATTAGTGTGTCTACGTCAATAAAAATCTCCCAATTCATCCCATCACCACCACCACCACCCCCATCCACTTTCCCCCCTTGGTGTCCATACGTTTGTTCTCTACATCTGTGTCTCTATTTCTGCCCTGCAAACCTGTTCATCTGTACCATTTTTCTAGGTTCAACATATATGCGTTAATATACGATATTTGTTTTTCTCTTTCTGACTTACTTCACTCTGTATGACAGTCTCTAGATCCATCCACATCTCTACAAATGACCCAATCTCGTTCCTTTTTATGGCTGGGTAATATTCCATTGTATATGTGTACCACATCTTCTTTATCCATTCATCTGTCGATGGCATTTAGGTTGCTTCCATGACCTGGCTATTGTAAATAGTGCTGAAATGAACATTGGGGTGCATGTGTCTTCTTGTCCAATTTATCCTTTTTGCCTGCTTGTGAAAATCTGGACCCATTAAACATTGTTTTTTCATTGCCTGATGGCAGGATGTTAAGCTTTGCCAGTAAAGGCTCTGGAGAGACACTAGAGGAGAAAAGCTTTTCCTTTCTGATTCCAGTGTGCTTGCTCTCCAGGCTCTTGCAGTATGTGTGATTGGCCTCTGCCTAGCTTCTGAGGACGGCTTCCCCAGCACCAGGCTCCTGCTGTGTACAGGGACCAGCAGCACCTAGCAGCTTCTCCCAGTACCTGCCCTGCTTATGCACTTTCATAGAGTAACTACAGTGAGATGATTCTCTGTGAACAGCTTTCTCCAGCACCCTAGAGGGCAGTTTTCCAGCTCAGAGAGTGAATTTCTAACAAGTTCCACCAGCATGGTACCATAGCCACTCCTCTGCCATTCACAAGGGTTGGATCTCAGCCTGGGTGTGTGGGGTGCAGGATTCTTCTTTGGGCAGCCCACTTTACTATTTTAGCCCTGTGGGCAATGGCTTCTCCCCGAATCTGCTACTTCTATATTCTTAAGAGTTCTGTTTACTTCTTACTAGCCAATCCTTCATTACTCTAGCTCCATTATAATCTTTAAACTCTTCTATTTCTAATTATGGTGTGGTTTCCCTCTCCTGATTAAAGCCAGACTGATTCAGGGAGTGACAACTTGCCTACTTCAGTTTAGGAAAGAGGATAATGGTTCCACCCTTAGTCTAAGTTCAAGGAAAACAGGACATCCCTGGTGGTCCAGTGGTGAAGACTCTGCCCTTCTGTGGTTAAGAATCCGCCTGCCAATGCAGGGGACATGGGTTTGATCCCTGGTCTGGGAAGATCCCACATGCCGCGGAGCAACTAAGCCCGTGCGCCACAACTACTGAGCTTGCGCTCTAAAGCCCGTGAGCCACGACTACTGAGCCTGCGTGCCACAACTACTGGAGCCCATATACCTAGAGCCCTTGCTCTTCAACAAGAGAAAACACGACAGTGAGAAGCCCGCGCACCGCAACGAAGAGTAGCCCCAGCTCGCCGCAACTAGAGAAAGCCCGCGTGCAACAACAAAGACCGAATGCAGCCAAAAATAAATAAATAAAATAAATAATATTTTTAAAAATTAAAAAAAAAAAAGACTCTGCCCTTCCACTGCAGGGGGCACGGATTTGATCCCTGGTCCTGGGAACTAAGATCCCACATGCCACACGGCCAAAAAAAACCAAACAAACAATTTTTACATTCAAGGAAAACAGAAGGGGTAAGTCTAAACCAGGGCCAGTTGCTGACTCACACTGACCCTAGATGACTAGGCCCACCAGCATGGTGAGTAGAAGGGGCATGGATATTAGAGCCCGTCCTAATCTGCTCAGGCTGCTGTAAGAAAATACTGTATCACAGACTGGATGGCTTAAGCAACAAAAAGTTATTTCTCACATTTCTCACAGTTCTAGAAGCTGGGAAGTCCAAGATCAAGATGCCAGCCCATTTGGTTTCTGGTGAGAGCTCCCTTCTTGGCTTGCAGACAGCTGCCTTCTTGCTATGTCCTCACAGGGTCGAACTAGCTAGCTCTGGTGTCTCCTTCTCCTCTTACAAGCACACCAGCTCTACTGAATTAGGGCCCCCCCTCTTTTAACCTTTACCACCTCCTCACAGGCCCTGTCTCCAAATACACTCACATTGTGTGTGTGGGGGGGCGCTTAGGGCATCAACTATGAATTTGGGGGAACACATTTCAGTCCATAGCAAAGCCATGTATACCAGAGTTTGAATCTTAGCCCTATCATTTACCAGCTGTCTATCCTTGGACAGATTGCTTTACCTCTCTAAGGCTCAGTATCCTCACTTATAAAAGGGAGCAGTTTGGGACTTCCCTGGCGGTCCAGTGGTTAGGACTCCGCGCTTCCAGTGCGGGGAACACGGGTTCCATCCCTGGTCAGAGAACTAAGATCCTGCGTGCCGGGCGGCACAGCCAAAAAAATAAAAACAAAGTGTTTCAATAAAAGGGAGTAGTTAAGATAACTCCATACTTTTTTATCCAAACCTCTAGCTGGTGAAAGGGGATACCATTAATAATGTTGTCAGGACAACAGGCATATACCATGACTGTTCCAGGGCATATGGTTCCCTCAAAGAAACCTACACTAAAGTATTGTTTGGAGGAATATATATGGTAATGCATGCATTTGTCTAGCACATTGCTTGGCACAGGCTAGGCATCAAAAAATATTAGAATTCTTCGAATTGTTAAAATCTCTGCTGGCCTCCCTGGCCCTGGGTCTTCCCCTACAGGCAAAATGCTCACCTGTTAACCCTCCACCCCCTCCCTACCTGCCAGGTGTTTCCTAAAGGAGGGAGGGAGGGATGAAGGGAGGGAGGAAGAGAGGGAGGGAGAGAGGGAGGGAGGGAGACCAGTGAAGGTAGCACTGGGGACAACTGTTTACTGAGACTGGGAAAAGCTAGATCACTGTAGGAGGCAGAGGAGGGAGTAAAGGAAAGGCAGAGGAAGAGTGAATAGCTCAGAGAATTGGGGAGGAGTGGGTTAAGCAGAGAAAGTGCAATTTAATGATAAGCAGTATTATGAAAACTCACTAGAGATAGCAAATGAAGACCTGTCAAAGAGGAGAGAAAGGGCTTCCCTGGTGGCGCAGTGGTTGAGAGTCCGCCTGCCGATGCAGGGGACACGGGTTCGTGCCCTGGTCCGAGAAGATCCCACATGCCGCCCGAGCGGCTGGGCCCGTGAGCCATGGCCGCTGAGCCTGCACGTCCGGAGCCTGTGCTCCACAGTGGGAGAGGCCACAAAAGGGAGAGGCCCGCGTACCGCAAAAAAAAAAAAAAAAAGAGGAGAGGAAAATGTACAGGATTATAGTTCCTATATATGAATATATACATAAATTCCATTTATTTACATGAAAATAAGCCTGAAATGAACTACAGCAAATGTTACTAGAAGTTGTCTAGGATGGGTGCAGGATTACAGGCAAAATCCCAATGTACATATTATTTTTAAAATTTCAAATAATACAAAACGATACAGAGGGAAAAGTCAGTCTCCATCCTACCTTAATCCCCTCTTTTAAACAAAAGGCATACTATATACAGTTTTGCCCCTTGCTTTTCTCACTTTACAAAATATCTTAGAGATTGTTCTTTCCTAGTACATGTCAATTCCCTTCATTCTTTTTAGCACTACATGGTGTTCTACTATTCAGTTGTACCATAATTTATTTAGCCAGTCCCTATGGCAGAAACCTTTGGTTGGTTAATCCAGCCCTCATTCCCAGTCATTTTACTTTAGCTACTGTAGAGGCTGGAATCCCTAAATACTTGCTTTCCCATCCTCTCTTGCAGCCAAGTGCACCCACATGATATGACTTGGGCCAGTGAGTCAAAAGCAGACTGCTGGGAGGCTTCTGGGAAAGCTCTTGCTTTCCTCACAAAGGGAACAGATACCATTCCTTTTCCTTTCCTGCCTAGAATGCTGATAAGATATCTAGAGCACAAGTGCACCATCTTGCAACCATGAGGGAAATGTCAAGAGAATCTAGTTCTGACTGTGTAGTCACTGAACTGATGCCAGCTGCAGCTTGGGCCTCCACATTTGTTATGTCAAAAATGTAAGCCCACCTTTATTTTTAGCTACTAGTACTAAGACTTCCCGCTGACACATTCCAGATACAGTCCCTTACCATTGGACATACAGGTTGCTTCCAATCTTTTATTGCTAATAACAGTGATGTAATGACTATCCATATACACACACATTTGCTTATAATTTTGTATAGAATTCCTAGATGTGAAATTGCTATTCATTTTTAATTTTGATATAGCCAGATTGCCTCTCAAAGTTTTATTAACTACATCTTTCCCATCTCCAGATCTCTGTGTATTATTCTTAGCCTTTCCAATATTACAGATCATTTTTATTCCCTTTTAAAGACTTTGTCATATTTTCAAGAGTGAATGTGTATTAAAAGAAACACAGGGAAGAATATTTTTAAAAAGCAGAGTTCAGGAATTCTGAGTTCCAGACTGCCCAGCAGCAGTCTCATTACTAACCTTGTCAACTTGGGTAAGTCATTTCATCACTAAGCCAGTGGGCCTGGGAAAGACTACGGTCATGTGTAGTGGTGGGTTCTCAGACAGTGATTGGAGCCTTCTTCCAGGGATACCCTACCTCTAGACTCCACCTACTGGAGTGACCCTTTGGTGGATGCTGGTGGATGCTTTCCAGTTAAGCTTTGGAAAGAGAGGCCTTTATAGCTGCTGCCTACTCCTTCCGGGAGACCAGGTGTTTATTTTCTGTGTTATAATACAGGTATGCACTAGCTGCTTCACTGCTTTATCCACTAAGGAACCCTTAACCTAAGATCAAAGGTTCTGATCTGAAAGGGCCTGCAGAGAAGCCCAGGCATGAGAAGAGATGGGCTAAAAGCCAAGGGAGCTTGGGCTGCAGGCTTGGGAGAGGGAGCATAGCATCTGGCAGAGTTGCGAACTGGCTTAATCTGGCCTGTAGACATATTTTATTCAGTTCCTAAAGTATTCAAAATATTTTAGAGTAGTTAACATTTAAGAACATTGAGTGTGGTTGCACAACATTGTGAGTATACTACGTGCCATTGAATTGTACACTTAGAAATGGTTAAATTGGTAAATTTTATGTTCTGTATATTTTACCACAATTAAAAACAAATCTACTTGTAGAATGGCATGTGAAATTAGTTGCTTCTTTCTTACAAGAACTAAGAAAAGCATTTAAAAAATTAAAATTAAAAATAAAAAAAATTAAAAATAATTAAAATTCCAAATAATGTTTAAAAAAAGAATGAATTTAGTTATAGTACTCTTCTAAAGAATATTTCATTGCATTTTTTAAAGTGAGAGCAAAACATTTTTATACCATTAATAAAATGTTAAGAAAATAAAGAATGCTGAGTGATGTCACGTCATCACCCAGATTTTGAGTATCTCCTGAAAAACTGGAATATATGGAAACCTATCTATAATTGGCAGGATAGGTCAGGTAATGCTGTGGTAACAAACAATCCCCAAATCTCAATGGCTTGAAACAACAGATTTATTTCTTGCTCATGCCATATGCCCACTGCAGGTTGGGCACCTTGGAGGAATGGCTCTGTGCAAATTGTTTTTGCCCAGGGATCCACATCGAGAGAAACTATCCATATGGGACAACATTTAATATGGGGTGGGAGGGAAGACCTTGGCAAAATAATCACCAGCTCCAAAGACTGCCTGGAAAAGATCTGTGTCACTTCTGCTCACATTGTTTTGGTCAAAGCAGAGCACGTGGTCATGCCTAATTTTTTTTTTTAATTATTATTATTTTTTTGGCCATGCTGCTCAGCTTGTGGGATCTTGGTTCCCTGACCAGGGATTGAACCCACACCCTCGGCAGCGAAAGTGTGGAGTCCTAACCACTGGACCACCAGGGAATTCCCATTCATGCCTGTCTTTAAAGGCAACAGTAAAGTATAATCTTGCCAGGCACCTCGAAGGAGGAGAAACAGCATTGTCAGAAAACAACACTAACGACTGCTAGGGACTGTTTAGACAAGGCACGAGAACTCTTTGGGTCACCACAGTCCCCAGCATGCCTTAGTGGACTCCCAGCACTACAGCCAAAGGTCAGAGGACATTTGTCACACCGTCCTTTTGTTCCTTTATTTTCTGCCAAACTACTCTAGGCTTCCAGGATTTAAAGCTGTGTTCAGTGAGATGATCCAGACAAACCTGTGTTCAATTCCTGGCTGTTTTGGACAATTAACCTCTTCAAACCTCAGTGTACTTCCCTGTAAGATAAAGATAATAATTAGACTTATCTTCATAGTGCAGTTGTGAAAAATAAGACAATGCTCACAAAATACTCAGTTCACTGCCTGGTACACAAAAGCACTCAGAAGCTACTCTTAGGGTTATGACAAGTTATTTTTTAAATTACACAATATATGAAAAGTTTCTTAATGTAAAAAAATTTAAAAATAATACAGATAAAGTAAAAGTCTCCTTCAAACTCTTAGGTCACTGTCTTCCATAGAGGTACTAACTATTATCAGATTGCTCTACATCTTTCCAGATATTTACCTATGCATTTACCAACACTGACAAACACATGCAAATAATAGTTGGGATTTTTTAAGCATATATGACATACTGTACATAATTTGTAAGATGCTCTTTTTAATGAATATGCTCTGGAGATTTATGCTATATAATATTGCAATATATACTTAAAATATCAATATCTATGTATATAAACACACATATTATAAACCAGCTCAATCTTTAAAATTACTGCATAAAATTCTCTAGTATGGATTTATTATTGTAAATTTAGATATTCCCTTATTGAGAGATGTTTAGATTATTTTTCAATATTACAAACAATGCTATAATGAACATCTTTGTTCACTGTGTATATGTGGGAGAGTTGCTTCAGAAGGGATAGAGTGTATGGATTTTAACGGATACATTCAAATAGCGCTTGGAAGGTTATGCTAATTTATATTTTCTACTAGTAGTATATGAGAATAACTACTTTTCCACACTCTTGTCAACATTTGATTTTAGCAAATTATCATTTTCTCAATTTGACGAGTGAACAGTTATTCAACTTCTTTTTGCCTTGGTTTCCCCCTGTGTTAAAGTGAGCAGTTTGAGGATTAGATGAGCTATTGTATGTATTTTATTATTGTTCCCATTTTCCTTATTGGGCTTTGTATTTAGAGTGCTATTATCCTGAATTTGAATACCAGCTCTGCCACTTCCAAGCTATGTGACCTTGGGCCAGTCATTTAACCTTTCTGAGCCATAGTTTCTACTGCTGTAAAATGGAGTTAATATTTTATGAAGTTTATGAAGAGTTTTTGTGAGGAGGGACTCAAACGTGGTGCCTAGAGCACCATGCCTATCATATAGTAGGTGCTTGATACATGCTACGTTATTTAGACTTCAAGTTTTTGTCCTTCTTCTAAGCCACAGGAAGTGAGAACACCTAGGTCTATAGATGGTACTGGAGTGTGCTCTTTTTGCAAAGAGCTTTGGCTGCAGATTACCAGGATTTGCCGTGGATTAAATTCTCAAACCACCTGGAAAGCTGTCTATGCAGCAATACCTGGTGCTGTGCCTGAGAGAATGAAAGAAAATCCCAGCCTCTCAGGGGTTTCTGAGGAGGTCCTGCCCCTTTTCTCTACTTGGGGCTGTATTATCCTGCCCTGGGCAGTACTGACAAGTGGGTAAAAGAACATGGACTTCAAGTCAGAGAGTTCTACTTTCTAGCTCTTGCTGTGTGACCTTGGGCAAGTTGCTTACTCCCCCTGAGCTTGTTTCTGAGAAATGGGAAATAGGGTTGTTGTGACTATTAAATGAAATGATCTTTGTAGAGAACATTAGTAGGGTGCCTGGCTGAGGCACTGGTCAGAGTTTGAGGAGGTGATGTGTTTGCAGTCAGTGCCAAAGGAGAGAGGGATCCAATTAGGCATGGATTTCTAAGCCAGTAAAGGGTCTCTTTGGATCTTTGTATGATTTTTGTAAGGTAAGGAGAAAAAGGAAAAGAGGTTAGCAGTCTGGGAGGGAGGCAGATTAAAACTTAAATGCCTCATTTCCAAAAGCCCTCATATACCTAAAGGGGTAATGTAGTATTCCATCTGTTTGTTTTAAAGATCAAAGTTTTCATATGTGTAGTTCCTCATATCACTATTAAAATCTATACTTAACGTTGAATTTTTGAAAAATACATGCACATGTTTAAAAAAATTATAAAGTACCAAAGGGTACTTTCAATGAATGAAAACTAAGCCTTTTTCCACCCAGGTGCAATTCATCTCCCTGTTAGCAATCATTGACAGTTTCTTATGACTCCGTCCAGGTATTACCTGTGCATGTACAGCAAAACCATACAGGATTGTGCATGGATAACTGTAGCAATACAGAGTATCAATAGAAATAATTACCCCATTAATAATGGCCCCCTACCTGGTTTTCTTTTCTTCCTATCTTCATTTATTGATATCTCTTGGAGATCTTTATAACCATACACATAGATCTGCCTCATTTTCTCTATGTTTGCATGACAGTCCACTGTTAAGAGTGAAACAGGAGGGAAGGGGGCAGGGCACAACCTTTAGAAGAATGACATAGCCCAAGGACATGACATAAACTGATTAGAACCAAATAGGTCCAAGATGGCGGACGAGCCGACTTTCCACTAGAGCTTGAGCCTCAGTATACGCTCATTGTAATACATCAGCAAGCTAAATGACACACCCACAGGCGCCATGACAGTTCCAAGGCTGACCCTAAAGGTCGAAAAGTGGGTGGTGGCCCAACTTCTGGAAATCCTCACCACTTCCTCAAAATAGCTGGAATAATCCTCCCACTTATTAGCCTATGAAATTACCCACCCCTATAAAAACTGACAACCCCATACCCAGGTGCCTTTCTCACCTTCTGAGGTGGCCCACACTCTGTGGAGTGTGTTTCTCTCTAAATAAATCCACTTCTTACCTATCACTTTGTCTCTCACTGAATTCTTTCTGTGACGAGACATGGAGAACCTGAGTTTCATTAAGTCCTGAAAACAGGTGTGTGATCTCAGTTAAAAGACCGTGGGTTCGGGCTTCCCTGGTGGCGCAGTGGTTGAGAGTCCGCCTGCCGATGCAGGGGACACGGGTTCATGCCCAGGTCTGGGAAGATCCCACATTCCGCGCAGTGGCTGGGCCCGTGAGCCATGGCTGCTGAGCCTGCGCGTCCGGAGCCTGTGCTCCGCAACGGGAGAGGCCACAACAGTGAGAGGTCTGCGTACCGCAAAAAAAAAAAAAAAAAAAAAAGACCGTGGGTTCAAGTCCCAATCTGAGTTGCACGGTTTCAAGAGTGCACTGTAGTGGGATGGGGAGGGTGGGTGGGTGGGAGGGAGGGAGATGCATGAGGGAAGGGATGTGGGAACAGATGTATATGTATGACTGATTCACTTCGTTATAAAGCAGAAACTAATAAAAAAAAAAAAAAAGAGTGCACTGTATTGTTGTATTGTATCTACCCATTCCCCTATAGCTCAACATTTGGGTTGTTCCTGTCTCTACTGCAAGCAGTGCTTCAGTGAATAATATTACACTGGGTCTTTCTTCATAGGTAGAAGTTTAACAGTTAAAGGTACACACAGGCACATTTTTTCTTTTTTTTGCGGTACGCGGGCCTCTCACTGTTGTGGCCTCTCCCGTTGTGGAGCACAGGCTCCAGACGTGCAGGCTCAGCGGCCATGGCTCACGGGCCCAGCGGCTCCGCGGCATGTGGGATCTTCCCGGACCGGGGCCCCTGCATCTGCAGGCGGCCTCTCAACCACTGTGCCACCAGGGAAGTCCCCAGGCACATATTTTTAATCACCCTTCCTGAGTGATTAGCTTTGTTTGAGAAATACTGATTCAGGTGATATTCTTAGGAGCATTCCTTACCCAATACACCACCCATCCATTCTCTCCACAAAAGTGTATTTTCTGGGGTCTTGCCCATGCTTTTTTCTGTTACTAAACACAAGTTCGTGTGCCAGATGCACAGTGAGGCAAAACAAACTGAAACGTCGGAGTGTGGAGCAGAGAAAGGTTTATTGCAGGGCCACGCAAGGGAAATGGGTGACTCAGGCTCAAAAACCACCGAACTCCTGACGGTTTTCAGGGAGAAATTTTTACAGGCAAAATTTGGGTTGAGGGCTGTAGAGTGTGTGACTTTCTTCTGATTGGCTTGGTGGTGAGGTAACGGGAGCGTTTGTTCTTACTTAGTTGAGGCATGCATCGTTAAGGTGCCTGGGCTTTTCGCTGTGGCGTGCAGGTTTCTCTAGTTGTGGCATGTGGGTTTCTTCTCTCTCTAGTTGTGGTGCGCGGGCTCCAGGGCACGTAGGCTCTGTAGTTTGCGGCATGCGGGCTCTCTCACTGAGGCGTACAAGCTCAATAGTTGTGGCTCTCGGGCTTAGTTGCCCCACAGCATGTGGGATCTCAGTTCCCCGACCAGGGATCGAACTGCGTCCCCTGCACTGCGGGGGGGGGGGGGTGCTTAGTTCCTGCAGAAGAACTCAAAGATATTGTCATGTATCTTCCTTCAGGAAGAACTAAGACCCTGCCCCAAGGCTGGACTATTGTCTCTTGACTTCTCCTTTGTCTCTGCATTCCCTCCCTTCCCTGACTAGCAACTGTTTGAACCTCCCCTTTGGAACTCAAGGAAGGTCAAGGAGGCTGAAGTCTTTTTCCAGCAAATAAGAAACGGGACATGGAAAGGATTTGTACCAGGAAGGGCCCCACAGGGTCTCGCTCCGTTTCATTTCCACCCCCATTCTCAGAGCTTTGGGGAGAATTGGCAGAAACAAAAGGGTGAAGTTGTGTTCTGGAGGGGTTTGCAGAATTTGTTTGCCAGTAGAAAGACTAGTAGGAGGCCGGGTACTCTCGCTTAGATGACTACATCAGGGTTCTCACCGCTGGCACTATTAATTTGGCCCCCTTCATCACTGAGTTCTCCTGGGCTTCCCAGGCCTCCATCCATTAGATGCCAGTAACCCCTCTACCTAGTTGTGAAAAGATCACATGTCTCCTGGGGGCAAAATCTCCTCCATTTTGAGAACAAGCGCTCCAGACACTTCCATGGTGGTAAATTACTCACTGAACATTTACTAAGTATCCAGCATCTGGGTCCTGAGGTAAATGACCACAGGAAGATGCCAACTTGTTCTCTCCTGTGGAAGACAGTCACAGCCACCTGAAGGGTCTTGTCCACATTCTCACTCTGGTAATCCATTTCCTCTTCCTTTCTTCCTACCCACTATTAGACAGCAAAACCATACAGGATTGTGCATGGATAACTATAGCAACAGAGACAACACAGTACATGAACACAGTCTCATTGTAAAACTTTCCAATAATATATTATCCTTGTTGCTCCCACCCTAGGGGAATCCCTAAGGGGAATGGCTTGTTTTAAATTTAGAATTCTTACCCGGTGCACTTACATACCTATTTTAACATACAGAAATCAGGCGTTTTGGTTTTTAGTTTTTAACATAAATGGGAATTCACTGTATGTTTTGTTGAACTTGATTTTTGTCAGTTAACAATCCAATTAACAACTGGAGACAGGCTCATATCAGTATAGTTCGACTTCATTCTCTTTTAAACTGCTGCATAGTATTCTATACTATGGGCATATTACCAGTTAATCAGTTTGCAAATTGATGAGCAATTACGTTTTCAGTTTTTAAATATCATAACAAAGCTGACAGTGCTGTAATGAACACGTAGTACATGTCTCTTGGTAAAAAAAAACACATGGCTATCAAGCAAGAAGGGAGATATACACAATTTTAACAGACTGCCAAACAGCCCTACAAAAAGAGCTGTTATCACTTAAAATTCCCTCCAAATGTGATTAAGAATAGCTTTGACTCCCGTCACAGGCCACCTGGGTTAAATTACTAATCTGTGAATTTGAAGTGTTGCCAATCCGCTCTCCTTAGCATTTCAATTTGTAAAGTCCTGTTGTAAAATGCAAATTTCTTAGTTCACCCTTTAAGAAACCTTTCAGGGGCTCTCCAACGCCCTCAGAATAAAGTCCAAATTCCTTAGCAAGGCTAACGTGATCCTGGAGGTTCCTTACTCCAGAAAACCTCTAGCAGCTTCTCTCCTCCGAGCCGAGTTCCCTCCAGTGCCCCCATAGCCCCACACGCCCGTTCCCCAGTTTTGGGAGCTCCCGGCACTGCGCAGAGGCACGGTTTGTTGAATGGGTGACAGCGGGCAGGGACAGCATCTCGGTCATCTCTGACCCCAGCCCCTGGAGCTCAATAAATGCTTATTGAGCAAGGCCAGTGCGGGAGAGGGGCTTGGGGGGCCAGAGGGACGCTCCTACTTCGCTCCTGGAGCCGCACCTCCGTCCCCACCAGGCTGCTGCCTGCGCCCCTTCGTCCCCAACAGAGAGGCCTCACGTGCTTCATTTCCAAATTTGCAAAACAACGAGAGCCCCTTCCGCAGGGTCACATGCCTGGAAGGAGAACGGACAGAGGCGGTCTCTGTATTTCCATATAAAATGCTCATGTGATCAACAGAGGGCCCAACAAAACAGTAAGAGTCCTGGACAGGACCAGGCTGGAGTGCTACTTATCCTCTAAAGTGTTTCGGGAAAGCTTCGGGGTGTCCATATAGAAGTTCTTTTTTTTTTTTTTTAATATAAACTTATTTATTTATTTTATTTTTGGCTGCGTTGGGTCTTTGTTGCGGTGCGCGGGCTTCTCATTGCGGTGGCTTCTCAGGGAGCACCGGCTCTAAGCACGTGGGCTCAGTAGCTGTGGCGTGCAGGCTCAGTAGTTGTGGTACACGGGCGTAGTTGCTCCGCGGCATGTGGTACCTTACCGGACCAGAGCTCGAACCCGTGTCCCCTGCATTGGTAGGCGGATTCTTAACCACTGAACCACCAAGGAAGTCCCCATATGAGTCTGACAATCAACCTTTTAAAGACGCAAGGACCTGAAGAAATAAGCCCTCACACCCACAGCAACTGGAAATCTGAATGACAATGGTGGTGAAGCCCAGGATGTTGCAGGAAGGCCCCAGCCCATCGGAGAATTTACAAACTCCCGTTCCTCGGTGAACACCCACCAGCCAACCTGCCGCAGCACTTGCCGAGAACAGCAGGGTAGAAATGGGTGTCCTCAAACTCAACGGTTTTCACCTGCGACCTTTTTAGAGGCTCTTAGGTACACAACGGGAGTTACTTTCTCCTCTGGCTTTCCTTGAACAGTTGTTCCACAAGAGTGCTGACTAATGGTGGGAGCCAGCAAGTGCCCTTAGGCGGCCTCATGGAAATAAAAAAGTTGGTATAAGAAAAACAAAACAAAATAACCAAACAACGGGAAACTTTACCACCTGGCTCCCCTGGTACCAAACTGTGAGGAAAAGGCGGGAGAGGGGGCCTCAGGGACCGCACCCAAGAAGTGAAGAAAGAAAAAAGGACAGAAGCCGGAGCCCAGACAGCCTCAGAACCGCCCCAGAGGGCATGGCGTACCCGGGGCTAGGTCTCCTCGGTGCGGTCCAACCCCTGCGTCAATCAGCTCCTTCCCGCGCTGTGATTGGTGGGTTTCCTTGGCCACCCTGGCGCCCACCTCCTAGTTGCTTGGGGTTTACTTCCCCAAAGTACACGGGCCCCACCTTGTGGAGCAACCGCTCCTTCATGGAAAGCGGATCTCCGCCTTGGGGAAGACGTTGTAACGAATGGGAGCACCCTCACACATTTATTGGCTACCGTGGATATCGGTCAAAGAACTTCCCACCCTCCTTCCCACCGTACCTTTCAGTTATTGGTCTCTCTTAGTGCCAATCCGTTACTAGGGAAACGAGCTCCTCACAGTCTCATAGGCATGAGTCAAAGCCAATCAAGAGCCACGCCTTCATCCTGAGTCAGTACCCAATTGCTGCTCGAAGAGCCCAGGGTGCGCAGTCGGGATTGGCCACCAGACTGCCCGACCTGGCCGCAACAAGTTAGGCTGAATCGCCCTTATATAGCCCAGAGACGGAACACGCGTGTGTGCGGACGCAGTTGCGTGAGGGGTTTTTTGCTTTTTCCCGTGCTGTGGAGCAGAGCTTGTTCCTCTCCCGCTCAGCCGTGCAGGTACGCCGAGGTGTGGGCGGGGCGGGGCTGGGCGGCCCCGGGACGAGGACGAGCTGGGGCTGTGGTGAGAAGGAGACGTCCTAACGGCGACCGCGCGAGGCGCGCCTCCCCCCCCTCCGCAACGGCCGCAGGCGCGTGGCGGACGCACGGGCGCGCGGAGGCTCTTCGCCCCCCGCCCTCACCGGCCCGGCGCGCGTGGCCGTGGCCGCGTCCGCCGCCTGCGCGTGCCGCGCCCAACGGCCACGGCGGGCGAGAGCGAGCCGCGGCCGCCGCCCGGGCCCCAGGGTAATCTCGGGGGCCTGAGGCCCCGCGCAGCCGGCTCGGTAGCTTTTCCCGCCTGCCCCCCACCCCCGACCCTCCGCGCCCCAGCCGAGTCCTCCCTCCCCTGGCGGGGTCTCCAGGTTAACCCACACCAGAGGAGGCTTTTCTTTGGGTGGGGGACACGAAAGTGCGATGAGAATTTCTCGACTCGAGAAGCAGAAGTGCTGCTCCTCGGTTTTACAAGGAGTAAGGGGGAAGCAGCGAGTTCATGGATATTGAGTGATGATAATAGCTAACATTTTTCCAAGCCCTCGTTGTGTGCCAGGCACTGTGCGGAGCAACTTGTGTGTCTCTTCTTTACTCCCGAAATGCCCCGATGAGGTATGTACGATGCTTTCCCTCTTTTTACAGCGGACTTGAAGGCCCAGAGGTGGAGTGACACGGTCAAAGGCACACAGACCGTAAGGGGCAGGTATTTGTTTGAACCTAGGCGGTCTGACTCCCAGTCCCCGAACCTGTTTTATTCTTTGTCCCATCGCCCTGTGCGGCTCTAGGGCATCTTTGCCCCCAGAACGCTAGTCCCTGGGGTCAGCGTCAGCCTCGGAAGGCCGACTGCAGCGGCATTTGTACTTGGGCCAGTTGAGGGCTTCCAGGGAGACGAGGGTTGGACGTGGGATTATTTCTAAGGAGAAGAAAGGGTTTTTTGGGCTTCTTTTCTACAGATATTCCTACAGGTAGCTGATGGATGTGCTGCCCTAAAAGCTTCTGGGAAAAGCGTAGAATAAAATGAATAAGCCCCAATGATCCTGGACAGTGTTCCTCGTCAGATTTGAAACTTAGAGCCTGATGATGGGAAGTTCCCGCCAGCAGGAAGTTAGGCTCTGATATTAGATACTTGAATCTTCTTTCTTCATTTTTTAATTGGAGCAGGCTTTTGAGAAAGACCCTGGAGAAGACAGTTGAACTTCCTCGTTTTATGTAGTTGAAGAAAATGAGGTTGCAGAGCGATGAGTTTCAAATCTGGCCTTGACGTATAAGTGAAAATTTGAAATTGGAGTGGAAAGCTTGGTGCCCAGTTACAGTACAAATTTGACCTCTCTGGAGCCTCAGCTAGGTGAATTAGGGGTGATTGAGAGGTGTTGGAAATCTTACCCTTATGGCAGTTGGGAACTTCCGTGGATGAAAACTTGTCTACATACATTTATTTAGCATTGTGTGTATGCTCCTGTTATATGCAAACGTAGAAGACACCTTCAAAGACTTGAGTGTAAATTTTTCTAGTAGAGTTATATCTGAGATTTTTTTAAAGCCAGTTTATTTCTTGACTTAATGAAATAATAAATGTTCCTGTGTTGCAGGTCTGCATCATTACTTTGCATCACAAACGCCTCTACTTGAGCTAAAGCTACATTAAAAGTTTTGGAGCTAGCTCTTCTGAATTAATTTTGATTGGAATGGCTGTCGACCATTTTTCTTTCTTTCTTTCTTTTTTTTTTTTAAAGAAGTTTATCTATTTTGTTTGTGCCGACACTTTTTAGAATTGGTCTTTGTATAAGAATTGTTTTTGCTGCCAGAGGGAACACATAATTTACATCTTTGTAAGTAAATTAAAAAGCTGTGAGGAAACGAACATTTTGTTTCCATTTACCCAGTAATTTCCATATTTCTTAACAAAGTAGCAGTAGATACAGAATCAAAGCAGCTTGTGGACAGGTTCCAACACCTTTGTTGGTGTTGCCATGAATGACAGATAGCTTTAGAGTATAACATTGTTTTCTTTGGAACTTGCCTTGTAGCAATTCCAGTTACCTGCATTTATATACGCCAGTTAGCTATTAAATTAACATTTTAAGTTATCAAATATTAAAACACTAATGATCTACATTTAAATTGTTAATGAGTCCACAAATTATTCCTTGAGGTAAAATATATCAGAATGAAAGTTCTTTGTGTATTAATTGAGGGAAATTTTTGTTAGTTTCCCCTTCAGGTATTTTAAAAAATACTGTTCTTGGCTTCAGGCAAATGGTTATCGGTTGGGTAGGAATATGAAAACTGGTATTTCACAGATTGGTAGCCCAGGTGATTGCTTGTGTATTCACTGATCAAGAACAAATGAATTGAAGCAAATTGTGATAATACAAGACTTGTCTGCCTGTCTTCAATCCAAGCTAGAGGTTGCTTTTGCTGTTAAATCCTTTGAATCCTTTTGTATCTCTTCTAACTGGTAGAAAAGTAGGTAGTTCTTTGTTCTTTTATTTAACTCACTTTAGTTTACTGTTCTCAGCTGACAGTCTGCTAAGGGAACATCAGGAGATTTGGTAATGTTTCTTGGTGACCTACTTCACAGCAGTTTTTGGTAATTTACATTTTTTTTAACTTGTTTCAGTACTTTGCCTAGAAAGTAAAGGGCAGAAGTTTGTTTTAAATTTTTATAGGTTTGTGAATTGTATATGGTTCTTAGGACAGATGGGGCAGTGTTAAAAAATGAAATTTGGTATAAAGCCTGAATGTGTGACCTAAACCAGTTTTTCTTTTTGCCAGTTTACTAACATTACCCACTTGATCTTTCAACATTTTGCAGTTAGATTTGTTTCTTAAAATACTTCAAAATTCAAATATACATTGTATATTCATTTAATTGCAGTTTAAGACTTCCTTGGACAAAATTTACTGACTTTAAAGAGGGAGATAATTGTTAAAGTAGGTAGCTAAGAAAAAAAGCACCCCCCCATCAGTTTTTAACACCTAGTGGGACCTTTAGTACAGTACTATCCTTCCAGCCATGAGTTAAATTTAAGATTCAGCAACTGTAATCACACTTGTAGTTGGTGATCACGCTGTGGTGAAGAACTAAGTTTGTTTTTAAATCTCAAAAGTCAGTTTTCTGTTTGTTTGTTTATTTATAGTATTCTTGGTCACCCTATCTGGCTTTGGTTGGGAAAGCTTAATTGCAAGCCTGATGATACGGTGAAGAGGGTGAAGAGTTAGGAAAAATCTGTACATGAAGAGTGGGAAGAGGGGGCTTAACAAAGAAAGTTATTAAAAGTTCTCTTGAAGGCTGCGGCCTTTGTAAATAAAATCAGGTCTTTAGATTTTAAGTGATAGATTTCCACTTCTGCCTTCTGGCCAATCTGTTATGTCATATTGCTTGGCTGTTTAGCCTGGGTGCTATATTTCAGGTATTTAATAAAAAGTATGGTTAGAGATGGTTCAGAGAAAAAAAATCTGGCTTCCTAGATGGGACACACTTCAGCTTAGTAGGAATGTCATCCTTGGTGGCTGTTAAGTGGCTTTGTGGCAGCATCATTGTTTATTTGTATAGCTGTTTATGTATTTTTAAAGTGCATTCACACATCTTAGGTATTCTCATGTTTCTGCTTATAAGACCTGGAGCTCTGTAACCTAAATAGTTGTCTAAACTATTTTGTAAAGCAAGTGGTGTAACTGGTAAGGATATGTGCTAGATATATTTCCTTGTTCAGAAACTTTGAAGGTTTTAGAATTTCCTTATTCAAAAAATCTTTTAAGGTTTTAGAAGGCATCAGTGGCACCTACCTGCCTTTCCACGGTTTTTTGTTTGTTTTAACAACTGTGCCTCAAGTATTCCCATGTTTATGGACTATCTTGAGCTTACTCCTAGGGATTCCTGGCATACATCCACCTATGCTTCATGAGATCTAAAGCATAGGAAATTCATGTTTTTAAGGAATTTTGTAGATGAAGCATTAGTATATAGTTAACAGTATTTTTTCATCTTGGTGAGAAAGGACAGATTGTTGCTTAATTATAAACCTAGCTGACTAGCTTTTAATGCTGGATTGGGGAAGGGATGTTAAAAACCAAGAAAAGTTAGTGAATTAAGTTTCTCAGTTCTTGAATTTCTTTCTCTTGAGGAAACATGTTTTTTGAGGTAATCTTGGATTTACAGACAAGTTGCAATACAGACATGTTTTGTATACCCTTTACCCAACTTCACTAATGTTAACATCTCACCTAATCATGGTACATTTTTCAAAAATAAATTGACATTGATAAAGTATTATTAACAGAGGATTGACCTTATATGGATTTCCTTAGTTTTTCCACTAATGTCCTTTTTTTCTGTTCTAGGATCCAATCCAGGATACCACATTGCAGTTAGTCCTCCTGTCTCCTTGGTTTCTCTTCTCTGATCTGTGACAGTTTCTTGTATTTTCTTTGTCTTTAATGACCTTGACACTTGATCTCAGTTTAGTTATACTTGGTGTTGAGTAGGCTGAGGTTATGGATTTTGGGAAGAATACCACAGAGGTGACTTAGCCTTCTTACCGCATCACGGGGCACATAATACCATTCCTGGTTGAATTTAACTTTGATCACTTGATTAAAGTGGTGTGTACCAGGTTTGTATTTTTTTCCTTTCCATATTCTTTTCATGAGAAGTTAGTCACTAAGGGAGGAAAATCTTTGAATTTGTGGACATATATTAAAGCTACCACTGTAGTTACTAAACATTTTGGGGGAAACACTTTGAACTTAGGCAGATATTCTCTTTCTGTAAAGTTTCCCCGCTTAATGTTAGCGTTCATTAGTGGATCGTGCCTGCAGCTCTTATGGTGGTGTTCTCATGGTGATTATTTCCCTTGTTTCTTCTCCATCATTTGAAATTCTTAGGTAAGAAAGATTTGTCTCTTCTTCCCATTTTTTTAATTCTTCACTTTCCCATTTTTTGACACTATTTACCCATTAATTTTTAAATTTTTAGTTATATCAGTATGGGCTCATGGATATTCTTTGGGGTTGTAATCCAGTGTTCTCCTAACTTATTTTTGGTTTTTTACTTATTACTTTATTTTTTGAATTGTTCCAGTTTTGACTCTTGTGTTCTTTTGATGTTCCCATATATATATATATATATATTTTTTTTTTTTTTTTTTTTTTTTTCTTTTTGCGGTACGCGGGCCTCTCACTGTTGTGGCCTCTCCCGTTGCGGAGCACAGGCTCCGGATGCGCAGGCCCAGCGGCCATGGCTCACGGGCCCAGCCGCTCCGCGGCATATGGGATCCTCCCAGACCGGGGCACGAACCCGTATCCCCTGCATCGGCAGGCGGACTCTCAACCACTGCACCACCAGGGAGGCCCTATATATATATATTTTTAAGCATTTTCTTTCTTTATCAGGTACTTCAGGCTCATGTTGTATTTTGCCTGTCCTGTGTCTCCAAGGAGTTGTCAGGAAGAATTTTGAAGGAGGGTGACAGGTGGTAAATGTCAAGAGTTTGGAAAATAGATTGAACAGTAGTAGATGTAGTGATAGTTAATGCTGCTCTTGCTCTGAGCAAAAGCGGCTTGGTTTCTGTAGTTTTTTCTCTGGTCTGGGAAAGCATTTTTATTTCTCATAACTAAGCCAAATTTCAAATGTTTGAATACATAGCATAACTTTGCAACAAAATTTGCAACATATTCATGTTAGTACACAGAAACCCTTGCTGTTTATTTTTCTGTAGTGTTTTAGATAGGTTATTACAATAGAGTAAAAAGTTCCCTTAAATGTCATGGTACTCAGAATTGACAGTTAACATTTTGAGTCACTCTTTTAAATTTCCTTTTTTTTTTCCTGTACAGGTTCCCATTCTTCTCTCTTTCCCTGAGATGACCTTTTGTCTTTCCAAGCTATTATATTGGTGGGTTAAAAAACAGCTTTATTGAGGTATAATTGACATACAATAAACTGCACATATTTCAAGTGTAGAATCTGATAGCTTTTGGCATTGTTTATACCTATGAAACCACCACAATCAAGATAGTGAAAATAGCTATCATCCCCAAAAGTTTTCTCATGCTCCTTTGCATTCCCTCTTTCCTATTGACTCTCCCTCCTCTTCTGCCCCCAGGGATCCCTTATCTGCTTTCTGTCACTGAAGATCAGTTTATACTTTCTAGAATTTTTATGTAAATGGAGTCACACAATATGTGCTTTTTAAAAAAATTGCTGGGCTTCCCTGGTGGCGCAGTGGTTGAGAGTCCGCCTGCCGATGCAGGGGACACGGGTTCGTGCCCCAGTCTGGGAAGATCCCACATGCCGCGGAGCCGCTGGGCCCGTGAGCCATGGCCGCTGAGCCTGTGCGTCCGGAGCCTGTGCTCCGCAAGGGGAGAGGCCACAACAGTGAGAGGCCCGCGTAACAAAAAAAAAAAAAAAAAAAATTGCTGAGTAATACTGTTTGTTCTGTCCTGTAAATATACCACAATTTGTTTATCCATTCACCTGTTGATGGACATTGGACATTGGTTTGTTTCCAGCCTTTAGCTATTACAAATAAAACTTCTTAAGAAACCACCTAACTTTTACAACGTGGTTGTACCATTTTACATTCCTGCCAGCAATGTTTGAGGGTTCCATTTCCTTGATATCCTGGCCAACGCTTTATTATCAGCCTTTTAAGCTTGCATTTTGACAGGTGTGTAGTGGTACTTTACTGTGGTTTAAATTTGCATTTCTATAATTACTAATGATGTTGATGTTCAGCATTTGTCATGTGCTTTTTTGACATTCGAATAATTTCTTTGATGAATTGTTTTCAGATTTTTTGCTCATATTTTTTAGTTGTTTTTCAGTTTTGAGACTTCTTTAATATATTCTGTATACAAGTTGCTTTGCAAATAGTTACCTCAAGCTGCTTTGCCTTTTCATTCTCTTGATAGTGTCTTTGCAAAGTGAAAGTTTTTATTTATTTGTTTATTTTGGCTATGCCGTGCGGCATACGAGATCCTACTTCCCTGACCAGGGATCAAACCTGCACCCCCTGCACTAGAAGCGTAAAGTCTTAACCACTGGACCGCCAGGGAAGTCCCTGGAAGGTTTTAATTTTGATGGAGTTCGCATTATCAATCTGTGCTCTTATAGATCACGTTTTTAGTGTTGTATCCAAAAATGACTCACTGTCATTCAGATTTTCTTTAGAAGTTTTATAGTTCTAGGTAAAACCTAAAACTATTAAGTATATTTTAATATTCTGTAAGTCTTGAGTTGAAGTTCTCTTTATTTCTATATATGGATGTGCAGTTGTTCCAGCACCATTTGTTGAAAGAAGTATCCTTTTTCTACTGAATTGTCTGCACTTTTGGAAATCAGTTGTCCATTTATGTGTGAATATATTTCTTTATTCTGTTTCATGGATCTATTTGTCTGTTTTTTACATCCAGACTGTTTTAAAAATAAATTTACTGATGTATCTATGAACAATACTGCTATTGTTTTGTGTATACTAAAAACACTTAAACATTTCAAGGCTATCATACAGTACTTATTTGGCAAGTGACTTTTTGTTTCTTTTCTTTAAATCCAAGCTGATTTATTTTTTTTAATGTATTTATTTATTTATTTTTGACTGCGTAGGGTCTTCATTACTGTGTGCAGGCTTTCTCTAGTTGCAGAGAGCGGGGCTACTCTTTGTTGAGGTGCGCGGGCTTCTCATTGCGGTGGCTTCCCTTGTGGAGCACGGGCTCTAGGCGCTCAGGCTTCAGTAGCTGTGGCTCACAGGCTCTAGAGCGCGGGCTCAGTAGCTGTGGCGCACAGACTTTGTTGCTCTGTGGCATGTGGGATCTTCCCAGACCAGGGCTCAAACCCTTGTCCTCTGCATTGGCAGGCGGATTCTTAACCGCTGCGCCACCAGGCAAGCCCAGCTTATTTTGTTTCTGAGATCTAGTTCATGCTGACTTTATGACTGCTATAAATAGGGTGACTTTATATCTCGGTTTCCCAGGAACACTCCTAATTCACTCCAGTTAAGCTGGCGTAATTATCAATTGTATCACTTTTTAATCTTTTAAGTGCCCATATGATTATCTTACATACAGGCCGCTCCATGATGTGAATAAACTGCAACTTAATCCATTACCCCTTTGACGGATATGTGAATTGTTACCTGTCTTATGTTTCAGAAATAGGGTGGCATTTAATTTCTCTGTTTATATCTTGTGCACATGGGTGAGTTTCTCTTGTTTATATATCAATCTACAAGAGAACTGCTGGATTCATCAGATTGGTTTTAATTTTGTTAGACAACTGCAGAGTTGTTCTCCACCGTTGACACTCAGGAGTTTTGCAGATTCTCTTTTCATTACTTCCTTTCCAGTGTTTGATATTGAGTGATATTTTAATACTTTGGAGGATCTCCTGTGAGAAGTGATAAGTTTTAATATGCATTTTACTAGTTACTTACTTTATCTTTTGTTGTTGCCCGTTTACTTTCCTGAGAGTTGCCTGTTCCATTTCTTTGCTTGTTTTTCTCTCAGGTTATTCTTTGTTTTAATGATCTGTGTGGGAGTTCTGTATCTATTCTTCATATTAATCTCTTAGAGTATGATGCTGTGCTTTTTCTTAATTTACAGTGGGCACTTACAGATCTTGAGTTATTAAGACATTTTTCTATTTTGCTATTATTAGAAAGAGTAAGCTCTACTATTTAAAAATTCAGGTGGATTATAGTTGGTCTCAATGCTTCCCTGTTCTTGGAACATAAATTCTCACAGCTGTATTAGACTCAGTTAAAAGAAGCACCTTTAACATTTCTCTGAATTTCAGCAAAATTGATGTGTAATTTCTTTAAAGTTGCCATGCAGTCTAGTTAAATTGGGCTAAGTGAGTATTTTGAAAGTTAGGAAAGTATTGAATATTTCACAAATCAGGGTTAACTAGTAAAAACAAATCAGTGATTATGTTAGTATGTGAGGTATTGACATTTCTGTGTGTGTGTTTTTTTAAGAATAGCACTCATTGATGTTGCATGCTTTACAAATAAGGTAAGAAAAGTATAAAAATTACATTCTTCACTCCTTGTAGGTAACTAATATCAACTCTGTTGCCTCAAACTTTTTTTTCCTGTTTTGTAAACTACCTTAGTCATGCTTTTATTGTTCGCTTTGATGGATCCTAAGGCCAACACGAAGTGATGCTGTTGGGAAAATTATACTATTAGAAGCCAGAAGCGAATCTTTCCTAAAACTGGAAAACTTATCAGAAAATATTCTGATATAATCCTTTAAAAAAGCAAAGTACATAGATATCATAAGACAGATTTAGAGATGAAACCAAGAGCTTTTTAGGAGGTTGCTCCGCTCTAAGACCTTAACCCTGAAAGTTGGGAGAAAGTAACCAGATAGAAACTTCCTGCATCATAAAAAAGTTTAAATTGGACCATCTATACTTGCTGTTAGTAAATACAGGAGATGTTCTGTGGTCCTCAGATCTGTTAAAGTATCCCACTTGGACTAATTAAAATCACACAGTGTGGAGTTAGTTTATGGAATTGTGAACTTAAAGGGATTTTTTTTTCTTTTAAATTTATTTTATTTATTTATTTTTGGCTGCTTTGGGCCTTCGTTGCTGCACGTGGGCTTTCTCTAGCTGGCGGCGAGCGGGGGCTACTCTTCCTTGTGGTGCATGGGGTTCTCATAGCTTTGGCTTCTCATTGCAGAGCACAGGGCTCTAGGTGCGCAGGCATCAGTAGCTGTGGCTCGCGGGCCCTATAGTGCAGGCTCAGTAGTTGTGACCCATGGGCTTAGTTGCTCTGCGGCATGTGGGATCTTCCCGGACCAGGGCTCGAACCCGTGTCCCCTGCATTGGCAGGCGGATTCTTAACCACTGTGCCACCAGGGAAGTCCCTTACAGGGATTTTTAAAGATCATTTTGTTTTAAGAGCTAGAATATGTAAGATAACAGGTCATAAATTATTGGATGTTGGTACCCTTTGTTGCGTTTTTCTTTTTCTTTTATTCTGAAAGTAATTCATGTTCATCCCAGGACATTCCAGCTATTCAGAGGTCTATGAATTTTATTCTTTTTAACAGGTACATAGTATTCCATTAAAAATGTTTTATATATATTATATGGAACAAAATATAATTTTCTATAACACAGGTAATGAAACGGTGAATACTTTTTAAACCTTATGTTGTATGTATTTACACCTTGTGCTTTTATATAGTACTTTTTGTATGGATTATTTCATAATATAAACAACCCCCCCTAAAAAAGGAGTGGTCAGTATCCTCAGTTTTTAGGTTGCTAATGTGAGATAAACATTTTGATTCATATTTTCTTGCAGTTTTTCTCAGGGGAAATATTCTTTATGACTCCGATGAATAAAAATTGTTTTAGAAATACTTCAGTTCAGCAAACTTATTTTCCTAGCCTAAGAATAAAATAAATTTTTAGCAGTGTTTAACAGAAAAGTAAAACTTAATGCTTTATTTATGTTTTTTTAAAGAGAGCAGAAATTTTTATATCTAACATTAGCATAAATGTACCTAAAATTATTGTAGCTTCGTGATGCATGTTTTAAAAGTTAAGATATTAAGATGTGCACGTCATTTGGTTTTACAGTTTAATTGGGCCAGTTACATTCTGTGGGCACACAGGTGACTCTGGCATTCATGAGTAGACCACTGCAGTCATCAAGTCAACCTAGAAGTTCACTAAAAAGTAGTTTTACATTAAGTGCTTGGGCTTCTGTAGTCCAAGGTACTCTAGAAAAATTCTTACTCTCTCAGGAGATAATCCTCTTTTTATTTTGCTAGCAAAATAGTTAAATAGTATTCTGGGTGACAGAAAATGGTGGGATGTAGAGATGTTTTCTTTCACTATAGTTAATAGTTATAATAGTAATAGTAACAGCTAACATTCATTGCTTACTACCAGGCACTTAATTCTTGCAGTTATGATTTTAATTTTAAAGATTAAAGAACTGAGGGCACCAGAGAGATTGTTACTAGCTCAGGAACACAACTAGTGTTAGAAGTTTGCCCAGTGAGAATTGGTCAGAGAAAATTTGAAGGTTTCCTTTTGTTGCATCTCAAATACTCATTCACTGTTTTAAAATAGAGCACTCAGTTTCAGAGTTCATCTGTTACATATTACTGGTCTTAGATTTACTAGTTCAGTTAGATAGAACTGGTAAAGTGAAGGTATTGTTTACTATCTTTGCTTCCTTAAGTATTTCTAAGTGGCCAAGTTTTTCTTTACTTCTTGAGGTCAAGAACTGTTCTGTTCTTCCCCTTTCCCTAAGCTAGGACTTTTTCAGTATTTCTTGAAAAAATTTTTAAGGGGAAGTATAATTTTTAAAATATATTTTTCTTGTCCCCTTTGTAGAGTACAATTTTGGCATATTATGACATTCAGAATATTACAAACTTGGATATAAAATTAATGGAAAGTAAACTTTAGTGGAAGTGAGTGATTTCCTCCTTCCCCCTTTATTCTTCCTAGGCTCTGTTTCTTTCATCACTGATCTTTCTAGACCACAATGATTTTATTTTATATCATTTTTAGGAATGTTACTTTTGAGTGATTTGTAATATATACCCCAAAAGGTTTATCCTGTAGATCTGAAAGCAGTGTTGCAAGGGAGTGATCTCCAAATTGGAATTACTTGGAATGTTCAATGAACTTACTTTGTCTTGGGAGAGTGGCATGTATCTTTTAGGAAGTCTTCCAGTCTTCACATCAGCATGGGGAAGGGCGAATTGCTGTTGATAATTAAAATAATAAGACTATCTAGTTTCTCTCTTATTTCTGATTTTGGTACATGCTTCATAGTCCAACCAATAATGTATCCGTTGGCATATGCTGTTATATAAGGAACAGCCAGAATCCATAGTAGTATAAATTTGTAAAATTTCTTCTAAAAGGACACAGTGTTTCAGGAGTATTTAATAAATGAGGGAGGATCTCATGTATCTTTAGCATGTATTTTCATTGGTATGCATAGTTTCTAATTGTCATAGTGGATCAGTAACTGGTAAAACATCAGCTTTTCTGAGTTGATGACATTTGATTTTGTTTACTTTCATTATTTTAGATTTGACAAAATTGAGAGTTCTAATGAACGAGGGTGAGATTAAAGACTTTATTCTCAGGAGGGTATGATGTTAGTTTACATATTTCTCATAGCTTCTATGTTTGGACCAGAAATAAAGGTGGAGATTTCAGGGTGGTGATTTACCAAATAAAATTTTTCTAATGAGAATTGATTGAGTCTATTTGTATAGACTAAATCTTTTGGGCTCAAATTGCCAAAATTTTCTGCATTTTCTTTTTTACTAGGAATGATGATCAAATAGACAAGGTTATTCACAAAACTTTCAGTGTATGGTCTTAGATTACTGAAGAACTTCCCTAAACATTTTGTAGTCACTGGTGCTATTGGGTGGTTCAGTACTCTTAATTATTCTAAAACATTTTATGATGTCTTCAGGATTTTTTTTAATGTGGAAGCATTTTTATTTAGGTTTTTTGAGGCATAATTTACAAACCACAAAATTATAGAATTTAAGGGTTCAGTTTGAAAAGTTTTTTAGTTGTATACAGGTAGCCATCACCCAAATGCATACAGTCCTCTCACCCCAGCCAGTTCCCCTCCAGTCCTTCCCAGTCTGTTCCCTCTCAGGCAGCTTCTGTTTTTTTAGCACCGTAGCTTAGTTTTCTCTTTGGCCTTTTCTTAATCATTGAAAAAAAATGTATCTGTGGTCATAATCTGAATTCTGGACAACCTGATAGTTCAGTCTGACAAATGGATGATCAGAAGTCTGTTTTGCTTGTATAAAATTCTAATCTCCGCTTGTGTTGAGAATGATGAATGAAAGAAAGCTTTTTATTCCTGAGTGTGTCAGACACTCTTAAGTTTTAGGGCTAGAAAGTTGCATAAGAAATGGTCTCTACTCATAAGAAACTTTATGACTTCAAAGAAGCTTGCAGCCTTCTTTCAAAATGTTATTTTTATCTGACCATGACTTACGTAGAATTCTTGATGCTTTTGGCTATTTTAAGAATCAGTCCTTTTTTTTTTTTTAATATTGAAGCAATATAGTTTCTTTTCACTAAAATGCTATGTGTATTTACGTACATGGAATAGAATTTTTTCCTCAGTTATTGAGATATAATTGGTAAAGATTTTTTTTAAATACTGCTACCATTTCCCTCGAACTGATTAGTTGATATTTATCATAGAAGAGCTTAAAGGAGAGACTTGAGCTGGAGTTTCCACCTTAATGGAACCATAGTGTGAATATAAGCCTTGGGAGTGTTCAAGGCTATTTGAGGTAACCCTGGAATAAAGTACCATCTGTTTGGAACATTTTAAAATGCTAATTGAGAACCTAGTTTGCAAAATATTTAGTTATATTAAACTGATAAACTAATAAAGAAACTCGGTGAATAATACGGATTTCTCTGACAAGCTTCAGAAGTATAACAGTTAAAGAAAAATTCACAAATGAGGTAAAGATTAATTTACTGTATAAATATGTTAACTTTCTTGGCTTTATGGCAATGAACTGAAGTAAAACACTGATGATAATGGTAATCAAACTGAGTTTTTTTTTTTTTTAATTTGAATTATCTAGATAATCTCAAAGGGAAAGGAGAAGTTCCAGATGTGGTCTATAAGTTTTTATTTTTCTTACCTCTGATATATAACCTGGAGGATTTTCATCATTTTTCATGGGAAGATTGGATGTGGGAAGCAATATTTGATAAAATATTATTTAGAAATTTATATTATAATGAGACTACTTGGCAGTATCAAAGGATGCAGTTAGGTTGATGTTATTAGTCTAGTTTCTTAGATCTTGGTGAAACAAGTAATAAATGGTTTAGGTATTCAGGAATAATGCAGTCATGCACTAGATGAGGATAAACATCTCTACAGATTGCTTGTACAGGAATTGACCAACCAAACTCGATCCATTTTGCCCATTCTTTAGGAAAACTGAAATACAATTTCTCTCATTTTTCCTTTATACTGTAGTTAATTATACGTACCTCTGTTTGCCTTTATGTTTATAAAGTTCGGGATGATTTTATCTCCTCAAATGAAAACTTGGATTATCTCATGCCAAATATTTTTTTGAAAAGTTTTTTTTCGTTTTGTTTTGTTTTTTTCTTTTTTTGCGATATGTGGGCCTCTCACTGCAGTGGCCTCTCCCGTTGCGGAGCACAGGCTCCAGACGCGCAGGCTCAGCGGCCATGGCTCACGGGCCCAGCCGCTCCGCGGCATGTGGGATCTTCCCGGACCCGGGCACGAACCCGCGTCCCCTGCATTGGCAGGTGGACTCTTAACCACTGCACCACCAGGGAAGCCCTGAAAGGGTTTTTAAAAAAATAATAACTGACAGTAATTGAGAACTTACTGTGTGCCAGGTGCCTTTCTTAACACACCAACATACTTTAAGTCATAATTTTGAGGTGGTAGGGATTATTTTGTTGAGTAAAAACATCATTTGTTACTTTTTTGCCTATTTTTTTTCATTTTAGAATTCTTTTTTCATTTTTAAAGATAGTAAAAATTTCTCTGATTTAGTTTGACTAAAAATGTGATAGTATGTGTCTGTATGGTCAAATATATATTTATCACCCTTGAACCTAATATTGCCATAGTAATATGTTGTAATATTACAAGTGGAACACTCTTAATTGATTTTATTGGCTTGGGAAAGTTATGATAGGATGCATGTTGGCAATATGTACCTTTGAAGTTCTTATATTAAGTTTAAGGAAATTGAATATTGGGAATAATGATGAATTAATTCTTCGTAGTGATTTTTTTCCCCCATAGCATTCATCTGATTACAGTAAATTTGAATATATAAAACCTCACTGGTTTGTGTGGGTTTTGTTTGTTTCTTATAGTGTTTATTCCTTTTAAAAACCAAGAATTGCTGAAATGATCTTGTTGGTCAATGAGTCGGTCTCAGCTAAATGATTCAGTCTTCTCCCCTTACCCTTTCTCCCCTTGTACTTGATCTTTCAGTTTGAACATATTTGACTATTTTTTTCCAGGTTGAATTGACCAAAGCAATGGTTATGGAGAAGCCTAGTCCCCTGCTGGTCGGGCGGGAATTTGTGAGACAGTATTACACACTGCTGAACCAGGCCCCAGACATGCTACACAGGTAAGACCTTTCTTTTCCTGAGCATCATCTAATGCTGTGTTTTAGTGTGTGGGTACGTATCCTTAAGATTCTCTTATTCATCATGCACCTTCTAGGGTTACTGCATAAAGGTGCTTTGTAAGTACCAAAAAGTGATGGTTGTTCAAATTATGTAATCGTAGAATATACAAATATTATTTAAAAATTAGTCTAAGTTACCTATACATTATCAGAAAAGTAATGCTTGATAATGTAAACGTATAATATTTGTGCTTTTGATTTTGTTTTCCGTTTTGCTGTTTTTGGTGAATCATGAATTATTTAGTAAGAATGTATTGAAGAAGATGCAGGAGTGTTCCTGTAATGACATACTTTTGTGTTGATATGCTAACGATTTTTCTATGTAGGTGCAAATTTTTTTATCATACTGTGTTTTAGCTTTTTTACTTGATAATCTGTGATCATCTTACAAGGGTAATACATGTATCACATTAATTTTGTTACCCATGAGGTTTTTATTTTCCAGAGGTGTAACATGTTTTAATCCTCTAATGAAGAATATGTAAGTTGCTTCCATTATTTCCTCTTACAAACAGTGCTGCATTATACAAAGCTCTTAAGTTTGTTTATGTGGACTTATTAGAATATTTTTTAGAAATTCTAAAATGTGTATTTGTTGGACCAGAACTATTTTTTCTTCTATATCTTGCCAGTTTGCATATTGGATACTACATGATTATTAGGTGTAAGAGAATGTTTTTAAATCCGTTTTGAGTCCTTGTTCTGAAAATGGAAAGAATCACTTGTTTTTTTTTTTTTAAGGCTTTATAATTTCCAAAACACTTTTACCTTTTCTTCTTGATCTTTATAAAAACCTCTTAGTAAGGCATTGTAGGATAGTTAACTTCATTTTACAGATAAAGACACTAAGGGGTTAAAATTTTGCTGGTACTCACACACCTATTAAGTGATAGAACAAGTCCTAAACCTTTCTTTCCCCCTTTTTTGTTGTTTTTTTTTTGTCAAATATATTCTTTGCCTTTAGAAGTTAGATACATTTGGAATTTTTTTTTTTGCGGTATGAGGACTTCTCACTGTTGTGGCCTCCCCCGTTGTGGAGCACAGGCTCCGGACGCGCAGGCTCAGCGGCCATGGCTCACGGGCCCAGCCGCTCCGCGGCATGTGGGATCCTCCTGGACTGGGGCACAAACCCGTGTCCCCTGCATCGGCAGGCGGACTCCCAACCACTGCGCCACCAGGGAAGCCCACATTTGGAATTTAAAGTGGAGCAGGAGTTGAAACAAGCTAACCAAATATATTTCTTGTCAATATTATTATTTAGTGGTTCTAACACATCTGTTTTTCACATTTCATCTCTGAGGTACATTTTAGATACAATGAAAAGTGGATTAGCCAGCAGTGAACTGATTCTGGCTGATGTGCAGCCTTTTAATAACTTTGAAAGTTGAAAGGTACTTTTGAGATCCTTAAGGCCCCAGATCTGTCCCTTTTTTGGAGGAAAAAACAATCAGGATGTAGAATGACATGTATGGTCTTATTTGTGAAAAATTGTTAATTTGGAGTACAAGTGTCAAGATATCCTAAAAGTGATTATCCCCAAGTTAGGGTATTTTCTGTGTGTCTGTGTGTGTGTTGGGGCCGGGTGTTGTTGGCGCTTCCCTAATTCAGTATTGTAATGAAAACAAGACAATTTTGAGGATATAGGTGAATTAAAGCTATGAAGATTTAAGTCTGAAGCTCTTAATGCATCAGCAAAAATTGTTAAACTACTCCTAAAACCCATCTGCCTGAGTTTTTAATGGGAACTCATCACATTCATTCTCAGATATAAAAGGACTCTCTAAGTCGGTAGAGAGTATAGATGTCCTCATGTATATCAAGACTACCTGTGGTCTCCTTGAGTGAAAACAGGAACTTTTATTTTAAGTGGCCTTCCTGACATGAACTACAAACAAGATCCTTCCCAACGTGATCATCCTTTCGTGAGACCTGAAACTTGTGACTCATAAAAATTCCTTGACCAGATTCATTCCCATTCAGCAAATGTTGTGACATGTAGGTGATGCATATATTATGATAGCATACAAAGATGAAAAAGAAAACACATTCCTGCCTCCAAGAATGTACTAGTGAGACAGATGGGTTCAAACATGAACAATAAATACCTGGTCTTAGGATACTTAAAGATGACAAGTATCTTTCTGTTTTACAGATTTTATGGAAAGAACTCTTCGTATGTCCATGGGGGATTGGATTCAAATGGAAAGCCAGCAGATGCGGTCTATGGACAGAAAGTAAGCATAACAAGCTTTGTGTAGGCTGTTGAGCAGCTAGAAAATAACCCATAGAATTGAGGTGGATACATGCTTGATATGTTTGTTGATATTTAAAGATCAAATTTCTCAACATCTGTTTAGAAATTAGCTATTCAGTAACTACTTGGTTTATATGATAATCATTGAAAAGCTTATAATGTCACTTTTGTTTATTTTGTATGATATATTCTGAAGTTTTTTTATGTAAGAAGATAATAGGTTTTAGCATGGGGATCATCTATTGTAAACATTTTAGTTCTGTTAATTAAGGACAATAATTTTAATAATTAAGGTTAAGGTGTCATTGGGAATATACTGTATTAAGACAAATTACAGTGGGGTCTGTGTAGTTTGTAATTTAAATGTGCATAGGTAAATGCTCTGTCTTTGTTGTGTTAGAAAGTTTTTTGTTGTTCTTGGAGATTCTGCATTCTCTTCCTTCGATTCCTTAGGAAATCCATAGGAAAGTGATGTCACAAAATTTCACCAATTGCCACACTAAGATCCGTCATGTCGATGCTCATGCCACTCTGAATGATGGTGTGGTGGTCCAGGTGATGGGCTTGCTCTCTAACAACAACCAGGCTTTGAGGAGATTCATGCAGACCTTTGTCCTTGCTCCTGAGGTATGAAAAAAAATAACAATGAAAGGTTGTACATGTCTTTTTAAAAACTGTTGATTTTGAAATTTTAAATATACAGAAAAGTTGAAATAATAGTGCAGAAGTACTCTTACATATATCTTACCTAGAGCCACATTTGCCCACACATTTATAATTCTTTTTCTATTTACCTATCATTTTTAATTCTAAACTATTTTAAAAGTAAATTGGAGGACTTCCCTGGTGGCACAGTGGTGAATAATCCACCTGTCAATGCAGGGGACACGGGTTCGATCCCTGGTCCGGGAAGATCCCACATGCCGCGGAGCAACTAAGCCCATGTGCCACAACTACTAAAGCCTGCACGCCTAGAGCCCGTGCTCCGCAACAAGAGAAGCCACCTCAATGAGAAGCCCGCACACCACCACGAAGAGTAGTCCCCACTCACCGCAACTAGAGAAAGCCCGTGTGCAGCAACGAAGACCCAGCGCAGCCAAAATTAGATAAAAAAAAAAAAAAAAAAAAAGTAAATTGGAGATATTATGCCCAGTCATCCTCCAGTACTTAAGTGAGCACTTCTTAAGAATAAGGACTTCTCTTCCATAACCATAGTACAGTTATCAAATTAGAGTATTTGTAATACAATTACCCATCTATAGTCCATATTTAAATTTTGGTTATTGTCCCAGTAATACAAAGAATAGTAATTTTTTTTTCCTTGTCCAAGATTCAGTTCAGGATTACACATTGCATATAGCTGTCATGTCTCTTCAGGCTCCTTTAATCTGCTCTAATTCATTAATCTTTTGTTTTTCAAGATGTTGACAATTTTAAAGAGGACAATCAAATTACTGTGTAGAATGCGTCAGTTTGAATTGTCTGATATTTCCTTATAATTAGTTTTAGGTTATACATGTCTTTCAGTGCCTCACATTAGGTAGCACTTGATGTCATTTAGTCCCATTATTAATATTACTTAGTTAAGGTGATGGTCACCAGGTTTTGCCACTGTAAAGTTATGCTTTTATTTTTCTCATTAGTAAGTAAATTATGGGTGCTTCTTTGAGACTGTGCGTATACTTTGTTCTTCATCAAACGTTTAGGCGCTAGTTCTAGCATTCATAATTCTTGCCAGAATCAGTTGCTACTCTGATGGCTGCAAATGGTGATCATCTAATTCTTTATTTATTAGTTGGCATTCTACTGTAAAGAACTTTGCCTTTTCTTCTATTTGTCATGGGGTCTTTGTTTATTTAATGGATTTAGTTAATTTTTTATTGATTTCTGAGGTGTCCTAGGATCTGCTAAGTGTGAACCCCTTCAAGCGGGTTTCTGTTTTTTTTTGTTTGTTTTGGGTTTTTTTTGGGGGGGCAGTTTGTGGCACAGATGTTTCAGGCTCACCTTGCACTCTCCCTGCTCCAGCCACAACCCCAGTTCTGGAGTCAGCTGTTTCTTCAAGGAGCCCTGTTTTTTTTTTTTAGTTATCATGCTTATCATGAAAAGACTACAGGTTTATGTTGATTAATTGCATTTGTACTGCCTTCTCAACTGGTCCAGAATGAACAAAGTCAGGAATCCTATCTGTGAGCATGTGGAAGGGGCTCCAAGAGGACCTGCTGACTAAAAGTTTTCTCTACATTACTCGTCAGATAGTTTTCTGTTGAAGTGTAGTGAATCTAAAATCCCTGTCATTTTACTGTTTGAATATAAAATAACTCAGTTGTCTTTTTGAAAAATTACATGAAGTCGTTTTAGTCATGATTTTTAGAGGAAGGCTTAGATTATCTATAGTGTTAAAATTGTTGATGGACTTCTAAATATTCAAGGAATCATGGGATGATTATTAATTATTCTAAATTTAGTTCTTTTTTGCCTTTAAAGAGGAATATCCTAACGTTACCATAGTATAATGGATTGTTACATAAACTGTCTCATTTAATATTCAAAGCTCTGAAGTATAAGTTGGTATCCTTCATTTTGCAGATGAAGAAACAGCCTTAGAAATTGAATGACTAGTAAGTGACATAGTTGGTTTTCAGTGTAGGTGTGTCTTATACCTAGGGTAGGCAAACCTTTTTAGCTACATGTTTGAGTGCTTGTGTCAGTATTCTTGGATAGAGATTTAGCGAATTTTAAAATATCTGTTGCAATTGGTAATATGTATTCATTGTTCAAGAAATGATTTGAAGTCTGGGCTTTGGCATCTTAAATACTTAGAGTTTGTCAGTTTTTGGATATTCACCTGGTGGTATTTTAAGCACACAGTATGTAATGGAAAGCAGGGATCCTTTCAGCCTTGACCTTATTGGCATTTGGGGCTGGGTTACTGCTTGCTGTGGGGCTGTCCTGTGCGGCGGGGGGTGTCTGGCAGCGTCCCTGCCCTTTCCTCAGTAGTTGTCAGCTCTCCTCCCCGATGGGAAACCTGAAATGTCTCCCGAAGTTGCCAAATGTCTCCTGGGGTGGGCAGTATTGCCTTTAGTTGAGAACGATGGTGTAGGGTGATGTGGAATTTTAAAAGTTTGCTGAATAAATGAAAACTTTCTGTTGGCATTGCAGGGCTCTGTTGCAAATAAGTTCTATGTTCATAATGATATCTTCAGATACCAAGATGAGGTCTTTGGTGGCTTTGTCACTGAGCCTCAGGAAGGTAAGTTACTTGTCTAAATTTTTTTGGATGGCATCAGATTGACCTGAAGAGAGTGTAGGTTTCTTTTTTTCTTTTTTTTTTTTTTTTTTGAGAGTGTAGGTTTCTTGAATGTTTTCATAATTCTTTGTATCTTTCATTAGTAACTTTTAATTGTCAAGGCATAAGAAGGGTTGGAGATTTTAACCTACTTGAGGCTGATAGGTTAGTCTACTTCACTGATATTGGTAGAAGACATCAAACTCCTAAATCAGAAGTAGACAGGTTATTACAGCAACAATAGTAGCATCTTAGCCATAGTTTCCGTAGGACACTGCAGAAGTTTAGATGATACCTGCGGTGCAGTGGGGTGCATTACTAGAGTGGAAGCTAAGTGTCAGCAACCAAAACCTTATAATGGGGCAGCAAACATGCCTGCCTGTTACTCTGGAGAGAGACGCTGTTTTCTGAGAGTGTTGCTGTATAAATATTCTTAAAAGGTAGTCTGGAACAAAGGTTAGCCATTGCCTCAGTTGTAAGATGTGCAGAAACACAAGCAATCCATGGAGAATTGTCTCTAAATGCTAAGAGTAATTAGTATTTTAGTGTTTTCTGTATGACTCAGAATTCTAAGTGCTTTGTATTTATTGTATAATACAACAGCCTTACAGATAAGTATTTTAGGAACTGTTGTTCCCTTTTAATAAATTAGGGCACTGAAATGCACGGAGGTCATTTGCCTGATGTCATATAGCTAGTTAGGTGGTAGAACCTTTGTTGGATTACTGGCAATATGACCTCAGACTCCATGCTTGTAACCCAAACATTACGATGGCCTTAATTCTGTCCTTAAAGCCTACGTCATGATTTTACACAATTTTCTTTATCTTTTTATGTATATGTACTTTTCTTATTTCATTGCCTTTTTTATCATGATGAACATTGTGCAAGTGAATATATTTGTGAGTTAAGTGTGCACAAGTATGTTAAATTTCTTTTCTCATTTAGAATCTGAAGAAGAAGTAGAGGAACCAGAAGAAAGACAGCAGACACCTGAGGTGGTACCTGATGATTCTGGAACTTTCTATGATCAAACTGTCAGGTAAGGAAAACTTTGTTCATCTGTCCAGAGCTGCATGAGAATTTGAGTTGTTTAGCCTTTCTGTTTGATGGAGGGCAGCCATAATGCTCAGAATTATCTCAGAAAATAGTGATAATTTCCCAGAAGAAAGGTTTTGCTTTTGGTATGTAACATAAATATATAACTTGTTTAATACAAATTGCAGTCTGAGGGCTACTTAAATAGTATCCATCAGTTGCTTTTCGGTTTGGTTTTATCAAGTATTTAATACATCAAGGCATAGCTTTAAGTGCTTTTGAGATGCAAAGGTGTACAAGGACTTAGACATAAATTGACAGAAATTCAGACATGAGTTAAGTAACAATAAAGAAGTTCATTTATTAGCTCAGACAAATGTGTGACTTAGGTTTTTTAAATCTGAAACTGGAACAGAAATATGTTGGATAGTAATATAAATTAATATTTACTTGTTGCCCTGTGATACCCTTAATGTTAATATTCAGTGCTTAAAGGATACTTTCAAATGTGTCTCAAGGTGTGGTGATGGGACTGACTTTACTCACCTGGGTTGCTGGTTGAAAATGAAGATTTGTTGTCCTACCACAAACCTGCCAAATTAGAATTTCTGGCAGGGGGGGGAAGCATCTGCAGTTTGTTAAAGTGACTTATGTGGAAGTTTAAGAACTATTCTGAATCACAACTGATGGGTTTTTTTTTCCTCCAAAATTCCTTGTGTGTTTTTATGAGAAAAAGTTTTGATACTAAAAACCACGTAACATAAAGTTTACCTTCTTAACCATTTCTAAGTGTACTTTACAGTAGTGTTAAGTATATGCACATGATTGTGCAGCAGATCTCCAGAAATTTTTACCTTGGAAAAACTGAAACTGTACCTTTCCAACTCCCCATAGCCTATTAGAGTTTTGTGATATGTGATAGGTAAATTGTAATAATTTTGGGATTCTGAGAAACACTGCTCTGGTTCATTTTGATCTGTTTGATGCATTTGCTTAATCAGAATTTAGCAAATCTGACTGCAGTTAAAATTTGCTCACTGAGGGCTTTTCTAAAAAGTTGTCTTGTTTTAATATGCAAATACATAATTCTTAGATCTTTTTGGGGAGGAGGGAGCTATGCTTTTTAGGTTCAGGACTCTAGGAATTTCTTGCTAAATCAATGGAAGCAGAATGATATTTCTCAAATTTTACCATGAAAGCAATGACTTAGAAGAACATTTAGAAGAACCTGTTGCTGAACCAGAGCCTGATCCTGAACCAGAGCCAGAGCAAGAACCTGTGTCTGAAGTCCAAGAGGAAAAGTCTGAGCCAGTATTGGAAGAAACTGCTCCTGAGGATCCTCAGAAGAGTTCTTCTCCAGCGCCTGCAGACATAGCCCAGACAGTGCAGGAGGACTTGAGAGTATGCATTGTGTCTTCATTTTTATTCCATTTCTATTTTTAAAAATCTCTCTTCTTCTTTATTGTTGCTTGGTTGACTTTTGTAGGTACATTTTCATATTGGTTGTTCAGGGAAGTTTCTTCCATATTGAGCCATACCTCAGATAAGAAGTAAGATGCATATTGCTTTATAAAATCAAAAGTAGTTTTCCCCCTCCTCTAAGGAAACTTGAATACTTTTTAGGCCAGAAATTTCAGGTGCTATTTTATCACTGCATCAACAAACCTTCTTTTTAATATTACATCTTTCAAATTGCAGATTATTGTGTGCTTGTTAAACAAGTGATAGTCTATCTTTAAAAAATAACATGGCACAACAGACTTTTCCTGCCCTTTTCTATGAAATCTAATTGAGGACAACTTTACGGTACAAGTAGAAACAAATTGCTCAAGTATAACTACTTTTCTAATTAGAATACCTGATTTGAAAAGTTTGAAGATTTTCAGTTACTGTCCCTGAGTCACATCAAGATGATAACAACTAACAGAACCTTTACAGTTGATGCTTCTTGAAGGAATATGTTTTAGTGCTGTATTTATGGGGCCAGGGTTCTTGTAATGACGTTTGTCTAAGTTATTATTTCAAGTGTCTTTGCGTTAGGCATTGTTCTAGGTATGGGAACTGTCAGTAACGTAGATAGAGTTCTTGGTCTCTGGAAGCTTTTGGGTGAGTAGGAAAGAGAAATGGTGAAATGACTTTAGCTTGCAGGTGGAAAAGTAGGTTGGCTGGATTGAGAATGGATGACAAGTTAGGTGGCTTAATTATAGTAGTTCTGGAGAGAGGTAATGACATCTTGGATTAGGGTCATGGCAGTGGAGATGGAGAAGAGATTTAAGAGGTAAATAACAGGATTTGGTGATTTTGGTATTGATTGAAATAACTCAAGAAGATTCTAAAGTTGGTGTAATTGGGTTATAGATTGAGAGAATCATAGGAGGAAGAGCTGGTTTTGGAAGGAGAATTTTCTTTGATTCACAAACTTGAAATTAATGTGAAAGTAGCCTCTCATACTTTGCTGATACTTGATGATTAGTCCTAAGGAATTTTAGTACTAAATTTTAAGTAGTGGGGAAAAGGAATCTCAAGTTACTTATAAATTCCATCTTGCCTCTGAAAATGAGATGCACATGTAATAATACAAGAAATCAAAAGCTAATACCTTTTTTTATTTTTTTATTTTTTTTTTTTATTTTTTTTGCGGTATGCGGGCCTCTCACTGTTGTGGCCTCTCCCGCTGCGGAGCACAGGCTCCGGACGCGCAGGCTCAACAGCCATGGCTCACGGGCCCAGCCGCTCCGCGGCATGTGGGATCCTCCCAGACCGGGGCACGAACCCGTGTCCCCTGCATCGGCAGGCGGACTCTCAACCACTGCGCCACCAGGGAAGCCCACCTTTTTTTAAAAATAAAATTTATTTATTTTTTGCTGTGTTGGGTCTTCGTTGTGTGTGGTCTTTCTCTAGTTGCGGCAAGCGGGGGCTACTCTTGGTTGTGGTGCATGGGCTTCTCATTGCGGTGGCTTCTCTTATTGCGGAGCACAGGCTCTGCGTGCCCAAGGCTTCAGTAGGTGTGGCTCGCAGGCTCTAGAGCGCAGGTTCAGTAGTTGTGGCATATGGGCTTAGTTGCTCCATGGCATGTGGGATCTTCCCGGCCCAGGGCTTGAACCTGTGTACTGTGCATTGGCAGGCGGATTCTTAACCACTGCACCACCAGGGAAGCCCAAAAGTTAATACCTTTTATATTGTTGTGATAAGTAGTGTAATCAACTGATGTTGGTGTGTTCCCTTAGACCTTTTCTTGGGCATCTGTGACCAGTAAGAACCTTCCACCCAGTGGAGCTGTTCCAGTTACTGGGATACCACCTCATGTTGTTAAAGTACCAGCTTCACAGGTGAGTTTCTAATTAAGCTTGCATATTAGGCAAATTTATTTGTATTTTCGTGTAATGTGATTTCACAGAGGTTTAATGAATAAGGCAGAGGAGAAGGGTACAAGGTGATTTTTAAAAAAATTTTTTAATTTAATTTTTTTTTTTTTTTTTTTTTTTTTTTTGCGGTAGGCGGGCCTCTCACTGTTGTGGCCTCTCCCCTTGCAGAGCACAGGCTCCGGACGCGCAGGCTCAGCAGCCATGGCTCACGGGCCTAGCCGCTCTGCGGCATGTGGGATCTTCCCAGACCGGGGCACGAACCCGTGTCCCCTGCATCGGCAGGCGGACTCTCAACCACTACGCCACCAGGGAAGCCCTAATTTAATTTTTTTATACAGCAGGTTCTTATTAGTCATCAGTTTTATACACATCAATGTATACATGTCAATCCCAATCATCCAGTTCATCACAGCACCAGCCCCCGCCCCTGCCGCTTTTCCCCCTCGGTGTCCATACATTTGTTCTCTACATCTGTGTTCCAAGGTGATTTTTAATGTGTTTTTTTGGTTTTTTTTTTGGTGAGAGAATGAGGGAATTGTCATTTTCTAGTTTAAACCTTATTGTTAGCTAGGATACTTCACAAAAAAAGGTAAGCTTGCTTTGTTCTTACACAAAAGTTAATGTTATACATTTTTTAGCCTCGTCCGGAGTCTAAGCCTGAATCTCAGATTCCACCACAGAGGCCTCAGAGGGATCAAAGAGTGCGAGAACAGCGAATAAATGTTCCTCCCCAGAGGGGACCTAGACCAGGTGAGGCTTCTTTAGTCTGAGCCTGTTGAGGGTGAGAGCTTGTTTTGGGAGGGCAGTTGATGTTTGTGTGTACTTAGATTTAAAAAAATATGTTGTGGAGTTAATGGAATTGCCTGTATTTAGGGGTAGAGAGAACTGTTGAATGGAACAGTCATGGAAAGGTGTCTTCTTTCTCATTCCTTGCTGCTTTTGTTTCCTCTTCAGTCCGTGAGGCTGGTGAGCAAGGTGAAGTTGAACCCCGAAGAATCGTGAGACACCCTGACAGTCACCAACTCTTTATCGGCAACCTGCCTCATGAGGTGGACAAATCAGAGCTTAAAGATTTTTTTCAAAGTAGGTTATTGAGTTTTAAATATTAGATTCATTTAATACAGTGGTATCCAATAGAAACAGAAGATGAGCCACATATATAATTTTAAGTTTTGTAGTAACATTTTAAAAGGCAAAAAGAACCTGGATAATTTAATTTTAATAATATTTTATTTAACCCAGTGTATCTAAGACATCATCTTAATATGTACAAACATGAGATACTTTCCATCAGCCTATCCTAAGTCTTTGAAATCCAGTGTGTATGTTGCACGTAGGGCACATCTTATTTTGGAGTAGCCACAGTTCACATGCTTTGTAACCATGTGTTACTAGTGGCTTTCATTGGACAGTGTGCGTGTAATACTTAAAGGAAATGTTCTAAGTTATTTGAGAGTCTGTGTTCCACTTGCAGATTATGGGAATGTGGTGGAGCTGCGTATTAACAGCGGTGGGAAATTACCTAATTTTGGGTTCGTTGTGTTTGATGATTCTGAGCCTGTTCAGAAGGTGCTTAGCAACAGGGTAAGCAGTTTTTCATCTTGATTTTCTGTATCTTTGGTCTTTTACTGTATTCATCCTTAAAACTATGTCTTATATGTAAAGCGCAGTTTATTCCAACATGTCTGGGTAATATTTTCCATTATGATAAAACCATTATTAAAAGAACTGCCTGGGAATTAGAAAAACAAAACTGCCATCTAAATAACGTACTTTTTGAATATGTGCATGATGGAGAATGAAATAACTATGGTAACCAATGCACTGAGATTTATGCAGTTTCTTTCTTTGGTAGTGGCTTCTGGTGTAAGTGATGAATTAAATATTATGTTATTTTTAGCTAAGATAACTTAGAATCAGTTTGTTTAGCAGGTATATTTGTAGTCTTCATACATAACTGTTTGGGTATAACTATGAGGAACTCCTTTTGTTCTATAAGTTGTCTGGGTTTGGAGTCACCCTACCTTAAGGCACTTTTATTAACAGTACTTTCTCTAATAATAGAGGGATTTGTAGAATCAGAATCTTATTTCTGTGTTCTTAAAGAGCCCTTTCCTGGGCTTCCCTGGTGGCGCAGTGGTTGAGAGTCCGCCTGCCGATGCAGGGGACACGGGTTCGCACCCTGGTCCGGGAAGATCCCACATGCCGCTGAGCGGCTAGGCCCGTGAGCCATGGCCGCTGAGCCTGTGCGTCCGGAGCCTGTGCTCCGCGACGGGAGAGGCCACAACAGTGAGAGGCTGGCGTACCGCAAAAGAAAAAAAAAAAAAAAAAGGAAAGAAAAAAGAGCCCTTTTCTTCCCCTACGTCTTTCATTAGCAAAAAACACTTTCTGTAGTAGTAGAGAAGAACAAAGGTGTAAATACTGTTAACTTACTGAGATGGGTGTGGGAGTTTTTTTTTGTTTTTTTTTTTGCGGTACGCGGGCCTCTCACTGTTGTGGCCTCTCCCGTTGCGGAGCACAGGCTCCAGACACGCAGGCTCCAGACACGCAGGCTCAGCGGCCATGGCTCACGGGCCATGGCTCACGGGCCTAGCCGCTCCGCGGCATGTGGGATCTTCCCAGACTGGGGCACGAACCCGTGTCCCCTGCATTGGCAGGCGGACTTGCAACCACTGCACCACCAGGGAAGCCCTGGTGTGGGAGTTTTAAGAGCTCACTTTATTTTCGATTGAGGTGAAATTCACATAAGAAAATTAACCATTTTAAAGTGTACAGTTCAAGACTTCCCTGTTGGTGCAGTGGTTAAGAATTTGCCTGTCAATGCAGGGGACATGGGTTTGAGCCCTGGTCTGGGAAGATCCCACATGCTGCGGAGCAACTAAGCCCATGTGCCACAACTACTGAGTCTGTGCTCTAGGGCCCACGAGCCACAACCACTGAGCCTGTGCACCGTAGAGCCTGCGTGCCGCAGCAACTGAGCCCATGTGCCACAGTTACTGAAGCTGTTTGCTCTAGGGCCCACGTGCTGCAACTATTGAGCCCGCGTGCTGCAACTACTGAAGCCCATGCACCTAGAGCCTGTGCTCCACAGCAGGAGAACCCACTGGAATGAGAAGCCCGCACACTACAACGAAGAGTAACCACTGCTCTCTGCAACTAGAGAAAGCCTGCACACAGCCATGAAGATCCATTGTGGCCAAAAACAAATTTAAAAAAACAAAACAAAAAATTTCATTAAAAAATAATACAGTGTGCAACTCAGTGGCATTTAATACACATTGTTGTGCAACCATCACCTATCTAGTTGCAAAACATTTTCATCAACAGTAAGTCCCTTACCCATTAAGCAGTCTTTCCCCATATCCTCTCTCCCCAGCCCCTGGCAACCACTAATCTGCTTTCAGTCTCTGCCAGTTAAAACTTACACATTTTATTAACCACGTTAGTTAGAAATGTTGTAGACCATTATTTCCCAGAGGTTCTCCAGAATGTTAATGGGTATATTACAAAGTTTAATGTTGTGGTCATAACATTAAGTTAACTTTAATCTGAAATGTGCATTATCTGTCAGACTGTTGGACCACTACCTTTGTGAAGCATCTCCTGCAAAACCCTGAGAAGTGTGGAGAGGATATGGCTTATATCACCCAGAACACAGAATACTGAACACAGATGTCCAGTAGGCTTTGTTGATAAATCCACCATTGAGCATACAATAGATCCAGGGTCCACACTTTTTGGTGCAGCCTTGACTTTGTATTTTCTTAGATGGTGTGATACTCCAGTGGGGCCAAACAAGGTCAGGCCTGCTAGCTTGCTTCCAGTTAATTATCCAAGATGAGGGCTTTGGTGTTTCATTTAACCCCTGTGGGTAAGGCATGGCATCATTATGCATAGGAATTGCTGAGGTAAATTTCCTCAGAAAGTGGGCTGTATGTCTGCTACCTTTTTTCATTCAGATTGCTTCTATCCTTGTGATACCTCCTTAGAGGTATCTTCCATAACTACCTTTTTTTTTTTTTTTTTTTTGCGGTACGCGGGCCTCTCACTGTTGTGGCCTCTCCCGTTGCGGAGCACAGGCTCCGGAAGCGCAGGCCCAGCGGCCATGGCTCACGGGCCCAGCCGCTCTGCGGCATATGGGATCTTCCCGGACCGGGGCACGAACCCGTGTCCCCTGCATCGGCAGGCGGACTCTCAACCCCTGCGCCACCAGGGAAGCCCCGTAACTACCTTTTTTTTTTTTTTTTTGCGGTACGCAGGCCTCTCACTGCTGTGGCCTCTCCCGTTGTGGAGCACAGGCTCCGGACACACAGGCTCAGCGGCCATGGCTCACGGGCCCAGCCGCTCCGCGGCATGTGGGATCCTCCCAGACCGGGGCACGAACCCGTGTCCCCCGCATCGGCAGGCGGACTACTACCTTTTAAAATATCCACAGTCCTAACCTCTCCTTATCTTTCAGACTTTAAATGATTTTATTTTTCCCATTGTATCTAGAACATTACCAGAAACAGCACTTCACATTAATGTGTGTGATTTATATGCTGTGTATATAAAATATATATATATATTTGTAAATTTGTGTTAAAATACTTATAAATGTACAAATATAAGTATATATTTAATCAGAATTTAAAATTCACTTTAGAGTCAGAGCTCAAAAGAGGCTCCCCCGCTCCACACCCATGCAGATTTCCTTACATGCACTTTCAGATCATTCCTGTGAACTCTGGTGACTTCAGATGTAGCTTGCCTTTCCCTCACCTCACTGTATTGGTAGAAGTCTACCGTACTCCCTTCAGGAATTTTTTTTAGCCTTCTTTTTTTTGTTTTGGTTTGTTCTTAATTTTTTAAACATTTATTTATTTATTTGGTTGCACCGGGTCTTAGTTGCGGCAGGCGGGCTCCTTAGTTGCGGCTTGCCTGGCTCCTTAGTTGCAGCAGGTGGGCTCCTTAGTTGTGGCTGTCCGGCTCCTTAGTTGTAGCATGCAAACTCTTGGTTGCGGCATGCATGTGGGATCTAGTTCCCTGACCAGGGATTGAACCCGGGCCCCCTGCACTGGGAGCGCAGAGTCTTAACCACTGCGCTACCACAGAAGCCCCCTTCAGTCGTTTTTTATGAGTACGGAAATAGCTTGTAGAATATGACCATGGTGTCTCACCATGCTGTGTCGGTTAAAAGCTTATGCTTTCCTGTCAGGATGCCTTGGTTTACATTACTCTTCTGTCTCTCACTAGCCTTGTGACCTGTGCAGTCTTGTTCCTTAACCTCCCTGGCACATAGTTTGCTGGTCTCTATAAAATAGGTGTGCTAACAACCTTGAAAGGGTTGTTGTGAAGATTAAATGAGATAATAAAAGTGAAGTATATAGCATACTTCTTTGCATAGTAAGTACTGTTAGATACTTATTTTAAAAAATATGACAGTAGAAAACCACTGAGCACCAGCAAGGAGCGTAAATTGAGTTCATTGGAATCTTGAGTAACCCTTTGTTTTCTGTACTTCTCTTGGCAAAAAAGAAAGCCCAAGACTTAGTGGGAAGTAACTTTTTTTTCCTGCACTAAGATCTGGTATCTTTATTATCTTCAGTATTTTCCCAAATTCTGTTCAGGCAAATAGCATTTTAAGATTATATTTAGATGAAATTCATGATGTTTTTGAGACGTATATGTACTTTGCATAAACATGTGCAGCAAAGTCTTTCCACATTAGGTGATGATGGGATTTTATTCTAAGCCTCCCAATCCATGGAGAAGGTGGCAATTTTTATTTATATTCTATTTATATAATTCTGTGGGAATATAAAATTTGCTTTAATAAGTACAAAGAGAGTTACTCTGCTGCACTGTTTAAATTGACTTTTTGACTTTTGAACTAGCTTGCATACCTAACTGCTTTTCCATGTATCTGTTAATGGGAAAATTATGTGTCCTGAGTTTGAGACAAAAAACTGCACTGTGAGAACGTAGCTGATTTGTAAGCTGCCGGTTCCTTGTTTTGTCTTTGTTTTATAGCTTTGTTTTGTCTTTGGTAGTCAGTAGTCCATAAGCACTCTGTGTAAGTCTGTTCACCTTGGTTCTTACAGCCCATCATGTTCAGAGGTGAGGTCCGTCTGAATGTGGAAGAAAAGAAGACTCGAGCCGCCCGGGAAGGGGACCGCCGAGATAACCGCCTTCGAGGACCTGGAGGCCCTCGAGGTGGGCTGGGTGGTGGGATGAGAGGCCCACCCCGTGGAGGCATGGTGCAGAAACCAGGATTTGGAGTGGGAAGGGGCATTGCTCCAAGGCAGTGAATTGCTCTTCACCGATCTTCAGGCAGGAGTACAAACCCTAGCTCCCACAGAATGGTGATTTCTTCAGCCAACCTTTGGTATCTTGGAATCTGATCCTAGTCTATGATAAACTGCTTAAGTTTGTACAATTCTACTTTTTGTGTTACTGGTGTGTGCTCCTTCCCCTCTCGCCCCCACTCCCCCACCTTTTAGTCCTTCACTTCCAGTTTTGTGGAATGATATTTTAGGAAAAATGGATTTTTAAAGAAGAAAAAAAAGAGACTGCATTTCCTTGCTTTATTTGCATATACAGACTGGATTTTTTTTTAACAGTTTCCCCAAAGGAATGTGTCTTGCTTATTACTGACATTTGGTATTTTCATTCATTGGAATATTTCTTACTTATTTTCTACATGTTTCAAAAGCCTGTGAGAATAACAGGATTTGATAAACATTTTGAAGGCAGGAAGAACCCAAATCGTCTCTTCTTTGAGAGTCATGACTACCTTCTGGTGTGGAGAAATTGCCGTTGGAAAAATTGACAATTTAGATTCTCTCTGGTATGGTTAAAAACTGAATAAAAGGTGTTAGTAGAGTTTTTCTTTGGATACGTGGTTGCAAAACAGTTCCAAAACCTGTTTTTACCATTGAAATTTAAACTGTGAGATAGGTTTTAAATGTCTAGAATGCAACTGATAAGCTTTTCTTGAACTGTTAGATTTTTTTTGAAGTAGAGTTTTTTCATGTTTAATTAGTATTTGTAAAAAAAAAAAAAAAAACCAGAAAGACCCCAAAAAATTTAAAAAATCTGAATAACACAAAACCAGAGCAAAACTGTTGTGCCCTCTATTTATCTTTGATTCCAGTCTTGGCAATTGTTTAAAGAAAAATAATAATAAAAAAAAGTAAACTTAGATTTGTTCTATTAGGTTCAGAGTATGTTGGGAATTATAGAATCCCTCTTTCACCCTATATGTCTTGTGTTCATTTGTTATGCCTTATTCTGAAATTGAGTCTCAAACTGGAATGCTTTTGAGGTCAGATGCTTTTGTAGAGGTCCTTTGACCTGAGTAGTTCAGCATTTGTATTAAGTTTTATTTCAGTGTCTCTTCAGAATCCTAATCATGGCCCTTAAGAAAGAATGTGACTTTAATATTGGACTTTGCTGGTGTGCTTGAGTGTGCACTAGTTTTTTTTTCTTAAATCATAGCCATATGGTAAATATTCTATTTTGTTATGGTTCCCTTTTATTGGTGGGCATGTACTGGGTGTTTCTTGGAAATGGCCAATTTTTATTAAAATGTTTCTGGAAGAAAATTTAATCTGGCAATATAGACTAATACTCGTTTTGCATAGTATATTACTGTTGAGTGCTCTTAGGGAGATGGGTGAAGGTTTTGTTTACACTGGTGAAGCAAGCCTTTGCGTGATAACTTGTCATTAATTGAAGGGCATTGACGTTGTCAAATTTAACTTATTTGTTTTCTTAACAGTATTCGCCTTTAGGACTATTGTTTGAGGATAGAATATTAGTAGGAATAGGAATGTTTGTTTTGCTGTTCCTGGGAAACTCTAGTTTTGCTGAAGGGTGTAGCCTTAAACTAAAATGAAGTTTGATGTTATCAGTTGACCCTCAGTGCCTCAAATATTTGAAAATTGGCAACATTTCTTTCACATAAAGAAACTTATATAACTGAGTCACATGGCTGTGTTTTGGGCCAGTTTAAATAAATAATTGGTAACCACTTCATTTGGCCCAGGCCAGTGATAATCAGAAGAAATTCAGCTTGTACTTCCGTAGCTTATATTAAGCTTGTGGTAGAAGAAGGAAATTTAGCCTGAGTTATTTTTGAGAAAAAAATTAAGTTGCAGTAAGTGTTTGGTGATAAATTATAGATAACCTAGAAACCATTTTTCATAAGTGAATACTAAACCGTACATTTCAAAATGTTCTTCCTCCTTAGAACAGAGCTTTAAGGGCACTAACTAGGTGCAGTGTTTCTCAACTTGGGGCTGTACTATATCCTAGAGGACATGCAGGAATGTGTGGGATTTTTGGTGGGTTGGGGGTGGAGGGAGATGCATTCCCTGCATCTAGGGTTTGCTGGGTGGGGGCCAGTGGTGCCAAGTGCCCTTGGAAAATGAAGCAACCCCACTGAGAACACAGGTAGTCCCTACTCCTATAATTCATGGTGGAATGGTGGACTAGGACAATTGCAGTGAAAGTTGTCCTTCCTTTGAAATAGAGCCTCAGAAAAATAAACAAATTAGCAAGTAAATCTCTCTCAGGAATTATAGTAACAACTACTGTAAGTAATAATCTCAGCTTTCCTTTATCTGTACCAATTGTTTTTTTTTTTTTTAAATTTGGAGAGGTAGTAGCAATGTACTAGATGCTGCTTGCAGGGGATTACTGCATAATTTCAGAAAAGAAAAGGTTGCTTCAGTAATTTCAAGTTATCATAATTGGGATATTATGGTGTTTTGACTAGCATTGGACTTTATAAATAGGATTTAGCATCATGGTTAACACTATTAAGTATCCAGCTATCATCGATTACATTATTGCTGATGGAATAAACATGTCACCCTAGATACACATATATTCACATATTTCACAGTTAGAAAGTGAAAATAAAATAGATTAGGGCAAGATTTTCTGTAGACAGCATCAACTCATCACATTCAACATAATTTTTCATCTGTAGGAATGGCCCAACATGCATTTCTTTTCTGAGTTTAAAACCCTTCACCCATGAATATTTTAGCTAGGTAAGACTAGTTTGGTTCAGTGGGTCTCTTTTAAGATCTGTTGAAAATAAATAGATCTTGGTTGTACAAAAATAATTTTGTTTGCTTTTATGCTGAGGTTGGGCTTTACTTGTGTCTCCTGTGTTCTCAACTTTTTGAGCTGTTGCTGTGGAGCAGTGAAATGGATAATGCAAAAATAATTATTTGCCTTTGGATGAGTAGGTTACTACCACAGTGTTAGTTGAATTGCACTTTAGTTTTAGGTTAGACAACTAAATTTTCACAACTATAACCCTGTGGGTTAGGTGCGATTTCTCCCAAAGTAATAGATGAAGAAATGATATCAGAGGCCTCAAAGTCATCCATGTAGCTTAGGAGCAGATTGGCTTCCAAAAACTCTTGCTTTTTCTCTAGAACCATAATGCCTACCTATTTATATTTGAATGACATTAGGGGCATAGGGCATGAAATAACTACAGTATAGAGACTTGAGTCTGCAAACATTCGGATCAAGGTTCTCCGTTTCCTTTAGTGTAAAGTAGATGCGTAAACATTGATTTTTGTAGGGCTTTGCAGACTGTATGGTAACACAGCAACATTGAGTTACTAGATTATTTTCTCATCTGGTTTGATAATACATTTAGTACAATTTAATCTATATATGGAAGTAATATTTTTATCATAGCGTCATACAGATGAGTTTATAACAATTGTGTTTTGCTTATAACTGCCATCCTCCAATGCTTTTCTTCATCCCTTTTATATTTGAAAACCTTTGTAGAGTTTAATGATTTAGTGGAAAATGTGGCACTTTATAGAAAACAATTTGTTCGAATCCATATGAAAATTTCTTTCTATGAGGTTTAAATTTGTAGACCACTGTTCATGTTGTGGCTTATTTTAAGTAAACGATTGCATTTGTCAAATCTACTGATCTAAAAGTATCTTTTATATTAAAGTTTTATTTTTGTGCTACTTGAACGAATCTCTGCAGGAACTGCATACAAATTAGATAATTGTTGAACTTTTAGTTTAGCAATTTTGAACCTTGTAAAAGAAGCAAGTTCAGCATTTATTTGAAATTGGGGTTCTAGCTAACTGCCTAATATACCACAGATGGGCAGTGGACAGTTAGAGGTACTCTTTCGCAAATGTTTTAGAAACCTTAAAGAATGTGTTTAGCAACTTAGCAATGTCTTGTGTGGGATGGGGTTGTAGGTTAAAGTTGCTCATCAAGTAATGGCCATATTGTACTAGATAATTCAACAAGGATTTGTGGTTTTAAGGTAGTAATACCTTTTAGAATTTGTGTTTACTGTAATATCGAGGTTCTGGGGACCATAGATAGGCTTGTGAACTCTTGCTAGACTGAATTAAAGAAGAAATGGTGGCACGTGTGAGATAAAACTTTTATTTTCATTCTTTTTAGTAGATATGTATCTAACTCAGGATGATGCTGAAATTAGACTGCTTTGCTCATGCTTTCATGAAGCAGTCTTTCATAATGGCCTGAGTGAGTTGAGTGAGAAGTTGATTAAAGGTGGCCTACAGCCCTTAACCAGTTTTGCTTGTGATTATGCTTATGTATTGGTTTAGAATCAAAGTTGTTTTTCTTTTCTTTGTTTTTTTTAAATTTATTTTTGGCTGCGTTGTGTCTTTGTTGCTGCGGGCGGGCTTTCTCTAGTTGCAGTGAGTGGGGGCTACTCTTCGTTGGCGGTGCACGGACTTCTCATTGCGGTGGCTTCTCTTGTTGCGGAGCACAGGCTGTATGCACGCGGGCTTCAGTAGTTCTGGCACGTGGGATTCAGCAGTTGTGGCTCGCGGGCTGTAGAGCGCAGGCTCAGTAGTTGTAGCTCATGGGCTTAGTTGCTCCGCGGCATGTGGGATCTTCCTGGACCAGGGCTCGAACCTGTGTCCCCTGCATTGGCAGGCAGATTCTTAACCACTGCGCCACCAGGGAAGCCTCTGTTTGTCTTTGATTGCATGACTTTTGAAGTCTCCTCTCTTCCAGTTTCCACTTGAACCTGGTAGCTTTTTTTAGTTCCCAGTGAGAGGAAAATAGTATTGGAAATCATTTCTCCTCTTACTTCCATAAACCATGTGACCTGAATAGTTACAGAAATCCATATGTGTTTATTACTTTGAAATATGTCCAGTGTCACAGATTCCTAAGGGACTTGTATCCATCCAATGTGTCTTTGTTTTTTAAAAAAAGTAAGCAATGCTTACCCAAAATTCACTGTTGAATTACTTTAGCAAGTATTTATTTTTCGGAAACACATTTATGGGAAGTTTGCCTGTATTATTGGTTGTAGTTAGAGGGATGATTATATCATTTAATATGTATATAAACAGTTTTAACTACTGCTATATTAACCACTTTGGTTACTGATAATCTCCCTAAGCTTTGTTGTCACCTGTTTCACTTTGGGTTTGGTTTAAATTCTTAAATGTTTTTATGAGGAGCGTATGTACCCTGATTTGGGCCTTTTAAATGAAGACGTAAGGAAGTAGGAAAGAAGAAGGGACTTTGTTTCTTTAAAGATTCAGTGTACACTTTAAATAGATTACGCAGAACACATGACGTTAAAAATAAATTTGTATAGGTAGATGTTGGTTTTGAAGAAGAGTGGGGTGGGCGTGGAACTTAGCTGATGGGATAGGAATCATTTGCGGTTTATATAAAAGAGAAAAATCATAATTTTAAGTGAGAAACATCAGAATAGTTCCATAAAGTTTTTCTTCCCATACTGATGGTTACCACAAGAAACAGGAGGCTCCTGTAATTCTTAGAATATTAGTGCTGGAAAGGACTAAGGTGATTTGTATAACCCCTTCAGTTTTCAGAAGATAGATGACCCAGGTTACTAGTACAGAGTTTCAAGTCAGCTTAAAGCATATTCGGGAATTGCCAGTCCTGCCCTATGTTTGCTCTAGTAAGCTAGAGCTGTTAAAGGGTAGGATGTGGGGAGAAAAGGGAAGGAGCCACATTTTATATGCTTACCCCATTGCTTCATTAGCTCAATTTTCATACCCAAGTTTTCTGTTTTCTTAGAACTGTTTTAATGCCCAATTCTACCAGGGCCTGTTGTCAATAAGGACATTAACTTGTGTTCCCCTCAGGGATGGGTTTACTACTAGCTGTCAGAAAGCTATTGGGTATCCTAATGTGTTAATAGCTGAAACTCAGCTGTAATTTTCTCTTAAATCCTTCAGCATTTTGCATTCTGTACATTGTGGTGCTTTTTCCACCTTGTATTGTTATAACTGTAAGCTCCTAAGGGGCAGCAATTTGGTCTTAGACATGTACGCTGTTCAGTGCCTGGCAGCACCATGTTTGAATTAGGGTCCTAATCTTCCTTTCCAATGATTTTCCCTGTTCTTCACGAAAGGATGCTCCAGCCATGCTGAACTACTTACAGTTCCTCTAACAAGCCAGATATGGCTGATTCCGTGGCTTCAAGTGCCTTCACTTCCCTGAAGATAGACTTGCATCTGCATTCTCCTCGCCACCCCCATCTCTCCCAAATCTCTTACCATCAAAGCCATTTTTTTCAAGGCCTAGTTTGAGCTTTTTTTTTTCTCCCCTAAGAGAAAAGATGTCTTACGAGAGGGTAGCCCCCCTTTAGGGGTTGATTTGTGCATAATTTGAAGTGAGGAACAAATTTACTCTCATCTACTTTCCTTACACATTGTCCCTCCTGTTTGAAATTCTGTCCCAACCTTCATTTTAAAATGTGTTCCTAGAATACTTTATACCTTTCTCTTAGCTAATAACTTACCCCTTCAACCTAGAATTAGAACAGACATACCTTATGAGATCATAATCTCCTGGAGGACAAGGACTTGAGGATTAATCTCTGTATTCCTCCTTCCTCCTGGAGGTACATGAAAGCATCCGTAAATGATGATTCACTCAATTAATAATGTATTTCTGTTTTCTTTCTCACAAGGGAGGCATGCCTAGAGATCAGACTTAATTCAGTAAATTATAGGCACTATGCATTTCATAGTGGAGGGGATTGTTGGGAAATTTTGAGGGGTGGGCAGAGGAGGGAGGAAGTCACCGGTCATTTTGAAATACTTCCATCCCCGGTCTGGGCAATTAGCTATTTCTTTCTGATTGTGTCCAGTATATCCTGAGCACTTTGTGTTTATGCACAAGAATTGTATGCGCCAAATTTCAATTCCCAAACCTACTCTGTTCTCAGTTTGTCATCACCCATGCCATAAGTCTAAGTCACCTTAGACTTATGTCTTAGTCACCTTAGACTCAGTCTTAGTCATCTGCTTCTTGTTTCCTTACTCCTCAAATCCAGTGTCTAGCTAAGTCCTGTCAGTTCTACCTCAGCAGTCTTTCACATCTTCCTCCTCACTTAGTTAATTTCAGTGGCCTCTCAGCTTCCTTGACCTCTTCTTATTCCCAGCCTACTTTCTACACGATATTAGATACATCTTACTGAAACCTAGCTCTGACCGTGTATCCCATGTATGTGTTCTATCCTCCCTACTAGACTGTAAGCTCCTTATGGGCAGGATCTGTGTCTGAGTCATCTCTGTATCTCCCATAGCACCTATCAATAAATATATCTTGAATGAACAGCATAAAGCCTTGTCTTAAGTGAAATAATGTTTTCCAGATGATATGTAGGTTTCTCTCGGGTAATGGGGAGATTTCAAAAGTTCTCCTAATATAAAGTCGGTTAACTAGTAACAACTATGAGTTAACCACAGGGAAAATTTCAGAAAACTTTAATTTTTTTTCCATTGGAATCAGCATGGATATGTGTATATGGATGGTTCAATAAATATATTTTTATATACATGTATCACAGAAATTTTACATTCCATCTTCAAACTGCAGAAATAGATTATTTTACAAGCCAAAAAATAACTGCCATAACATTTATGACTTCATGCAAAAAATGGGGAAGAATAAGGGACAAAGGGGAATTAATTGGTTGTTCAAGGTTAAGAGTCCAGTAAGAAGTAGAAATGTACAATAGGAAGCGATTGCTTAACATGCTGCTTAAGGTGGTAGCCAAACAAATCCTTAACTGCAGCATTAAGGCCATACCAAGTTTATACATATATACAAAGAAATTTCCATATAAAAGGCATACTGTCACATTTTCTTCCAGGAAAGGATGAGGAGCTTTGTGACTAATCCTGACCCAATTTTCCAGGCCAATTAATTGTTTAAGATGTCCCCAGGTTACTTAGAAATGTCTTCTACTTTGGCTAGCTGTCAGTTACTGCTATGTGGGCTTGTGACTTTCGTAGTCTCTTACAGGGAAGTATGAATCATCTTGAACCTCTTCCATCATGGGTGATCAAGCGCTTTGTAGCTTAACTAACACTGCCCAGCCCAGCATAGTTTTTATATCTCCCAAAAGTAATTTGCATTTGTCTTAGCTGTAACAGACTGTGTAGCCAATGATGGCATTGTGACCTGAAGAACTAAACAGTGCCTTTCTGTTGTTTGGGGTTAAGGTAACTTTTTGAATAGTTAAAGTGTAATGAACCAAAGTGTGAGGTTTCAGGTAACGACCCCTGGAGTTGTTGAAAGTTAATAATCAACTTTTATCCCCACTGTGTCACACATTTAAGTTGGCAGCTACCTTTTTGGAAAAAAGGAAATGTAAAATCACTTGCAGAAATATCGTAACATGGGATTTGCTCTTCTGTCTAAACATCAAGTCAGGCAACTTTTAAGACAAGGCATATTTTTTGTGCAGATATCAAATGAGTGAAATGGGGAAAACATGGGCAAGTCCTTTGGAGGTGACTTCCAGTTATGCAGAAGTCATTTCCTTTGGCAAGGTTGGGGGGCAACTCTTGAGATTGGCCCATTTTAGTGGATGAATTGTCCAAAAACAAAAAAAAATTAACTAAATCTAAGATAAATTATGCAAATAAAATACAGTGACTGACTTTGAGCCTTTATTTGATGATGTTACCACTCATTTTGGAGTGTTTTAGATCAGTCTAACGCTGCTTTTTCAGTAATGTTGTCTTAGCTGTGAATTGGATATCAAGTAGTCTTGTTCGTCCCCAATTCTTTATGGGCCAGTTTCCAAGTAGGGCCTAGGGTATTCACAACAACTGTGGCTGCAAGGTAATTCGTCTCCTCCCTTGGGTTCCCTGGGTCAGTCAAGTTTGAGAATGAGGTCTCTGGAAATGGCTTGTTCTGGGAGAGGACCAAATAATGTGTGATTTGGGAGCACTTTAGTATGTTTTGAACACTTAGAAAGTGAGCAGTCACTATCCTTTCCAACTGCGTTTCACCCAAAATGACACTAGTTATTTACATTGCAGTAATTTGCATCAGTTCTAGATACAGCACTTTGGGACTGATCCAGACAATGAGACATGTGGATCCCCTTTGGCAGCCTTGCTGAGAGGCTTAAAAGCATTAAGAGTTTTGTCTTGGACACTTTGTAGTTCATGTTGTACACCTCAAGTCTAATTACAGCAGGGAAGATGTGTATTGTGTCGTTTTTCAAACTTATTTGGAGGCTGCTGAGGTCCTTGGTATGTTTGTCTTGAAAGTAGAACTTGGCTATTTAACTTGCTTTAAAAAAATTTTTTTTGAGAAAGTTGTACTTTTGTTTAATACGCGCAAGAATCACATTGGGTAGGTATTTAATCTGTGTCCAGTATACTAAGTAGCAAGACGCACCCCTTTGGGATTTAATTCACTCATCTCATTTTAACTGTTGTTTATGCTGAAAATATTATAATGGATCACGTATTAGAAGGTTGAACCATTAAAATGTGAAATAGTCTGAATTTTAAATGCTCTGAAATGCATTGTGGGAATGTCCAATTTTTTTGTCTCTTGCATACTATTCTGGCTAAATGGCATGTTGAGTGTGGTACACCTTTAAATGTGGTAGAAATGTATATCTAATGTGGAAAAAACTGAGTTTAGCAAATTGATTATTTGATATGTAAGCACCACTTCTAAAAAAGATGTGGGGCAATCTTTCATCTATTACTAGGATAGGTAATACTAACCTTCTCTTTCCCAAAAATATTCTTTCTAAAGAAAGGCAAATCATTCTGAAAGAAATTATTCTTTTTACATACTTCCACAAGCAGTGACTTATTAAAAACCAGTTACATTTTGTCTGTTTTTTTTTTCTATTCATATTTGACTTTTTCACGCTCCATACCCTTTTTACTTTATAGTCATGATTTCATGCTTTGAATAGATGCTCTTTGGGTTGGGAGAATCATTTTAGTTACAGCTGAAAATAAAAAGGACTTGCTAGATTATTCTTTTCTTCTAGGTCATCTCTGTGTAATATTTCAGATCAACAAAATGTAATAGTACTAGGACCACAATCTCTTCATTGCAAATAGCTACATTGTACTAAGAATTGCCTTGGCTTGAGATTTGACAAAAGAAGAAACTGTAGAAGTAACTTTTTTCAGAATCACTGTAGAATAGTGAGCTGAATGTAGAACCATGACTCTACTGTACCTTTATTGTCCCCTTTCTAGTGCCTACCTACCACAAACTAAATGCTTAATACTTGGCTTGAATTGATGATGTCCTAGAAGATGTGCATTTCTAGTGGGTATTTACTATATCTGCTGCTGAGATGAAGGGAAAGGCAAGTTCCCTGCAACAAAGTACAGGTAAATTTGAATTAGGCTGGAAGTATCAGTTAATGGAGAGAGGGGATTGAATGAACTGCTTTGCAAACCATGAGGGAATATCCTATTGGTCTGTCTTTGAGAACTACCATACTTAATAGAGTCCTGACCCGTTATTCTACATTTAAGGTTGTCCTGATGCATTCCAAGTCTGTCTTTCCAAACATGCCTACCATTCATTAGACTTCAGCCAAATGGATAGTCACTGTGCCTTATATTGTGCCTCTTGTTATTTACCTCCATATTTTTTACTTATGTTCCTTCTGCTGGAATACTATTACTATCTGTCAAAATCTCACATATTTTTTAAGCTTGCTACTGCTCAAATGGCTCTTAAGCCATGAAACATAGCATGTTTTATTTTCTGCATGGTCCGTGGTACCCTCCTTTGTCGCGTATTTCTTACATTCCACATTAGAAAGTATTACCAAGTATTGGTAAGTACCAAGTATTTTGGTACTTCTATTAGCCCCTCCTGTGATGTAGGAAAAGAAGCTCTGCTTTATTCTGATGCCCTGCTTTCATTGTACACAGTGTCTTGCCACAGTAGATTTAATAAAGAGCAGGTAGGTGGAGACAGGCAGGTGTAGGGAGGTTAAAAACAAAGCTGATAGAAAACCTGCACAGAATATGTACATTCTAGCCCTGGCTATGACACTTTCTTTTGAAACCTCCTCCTTGAGCTTTCAGCTCAAACCTTGAAGGGCTAAGCTGCTTTCTCTAGGCTGAGACATTTTGAAAAATCATCCAAAGGCAAGTTCTTAACAGTTGCCAGGAGACCCGCTGAACCTGACTTGTGGTCACTAAACAGGGTCCATTCAGAGCGCCACTTTGCTCACCAGCATCCAGAGCTTCACAGAGGAAGCGGCCCTGGTCCTCAGAGCGGTCGCCAAGACCTTTCTGGTGTCACTGCTGGTAGCTGATGGTTCTGTTAGGCCAGACGCCAAACTTGATGCAGCTGAAGAGTCATGGATGAGGCCAAAAGGGACTTCGGCAATGTAGTAAGAAGAAGCCTACCCCCATGAACTGGTCTGGCTAGATGATACACATCAAGTTATCTAGGCGATTGTTAAGTCAGGAACAAAAGGACTTAGAGACAAGCAGTAGCTTATTAATATATATATTTTTGAGTGTGAGGGGCAGGGTTACATCCACATATTTCCCTATGATTTTATTTTCCCACTTAATTTCCAGAGCCTGGATAGGAGCCAAGAGCTGTTAGAAGGCCCTCCTTTATTGGAACATTGGTCAGGCTGCCACTTGTAATACTCTTGTTTCAGTGGTACCTCATATAAACAGTTGTTCCCCCTTTACCTCCACAGCTGCTTGGGGGAGGTGGTCACCTTGTGTTTAACACTTTCAAAGGTGGGTGAGACTACCGTTACATAAATCTAAAGAGTAAACTGCTGTGGAAAATAGTTTTTTGTTTAGAGTCTGAGCTCAGATGTCCCATCCTCCAAGAGAGCTCTCCTGAATTCTTTCCCTGCCTCATCTGTTATCAGATCTTCTCTTGAATTAGTTATTCATATCCATATCACATCTCACTTCACTAAATAGAAGTTCTGTAGTTGGGGATGGTGCTTATCTTTGGTTCCTATGCCTTGTATTTTTTGTAATAGGTTCTTAGTTGAGTGAATGTTTTAGAGGGATTCTAGATTTAGGAAAGACTTCCAGAAAAGTTCTAGTCCTTAACCATGAGTCCAGCCAAATCCAAGCCATTCTAGGACAGAGTAACCTCTCATGCAGGACTACAGACAAGGTGTTCTCGTGGTCCTCCAAATGTCATTTATTCCCATTCTGCCCTGTTTACTCATTTTGCTCTCTTCCACAATTCCTTTAGCCAGAAAATGGCCCCATATCAATTCCAAATCCTTCATGTACCAAAAACTGGATTAGTAGGCTCTCAACCTTTTAAGGTGGGCTGATTTATATTCATTGTTCATTACCAAGTTCTGAGAAGAGGAAGGCCAAGGATTGTCTTGGTTGGTTCTTGATCTAGAAGATGTTTGATTTCCAGTCTAGTACAAGATAGTATGCCTTGGCACATAACATTATAGGAGGTTAAATTTATGTGTATTGGAATGTACCTAGGCAAAAGGAACCATGTGTTTTATCAGTTAGAAGATACATTTGAGTTAAACTAACAAATGTCTCCTCAATATACTGCTTTTTAATGTAAACTAAACTAAATTATTTTAATGTAAAGTAAACTACCACATCAAGTACTTGATTTTATACTCAACAATTTGGGAAGATAAGAGGTTTTTACAGGCAGGTGAATGAGGTCACAGAGAGTGAAATAATTTGTTGAAGTCAAAAACAGATGAGTGGAAGAGGTCAACATGTCATGCCTGTTCCAAAACTTGGCTTCCCATCATCTCTATAATGATGTGAAACTTCCACAAGGCTGTGACTTGGGCTAGTAACATAAGCTTTCTGAGCCGCAGTTTCCTGATCTATAAAAGGAGAAATAGGATTAGGGCCATTGTGAGAATTATTATATAATTTATAAGTTATATAATTTAAAGAGACTGACATACAGTAGGTGCTCAACAATATTATTGCGATATTCAAGGTTTGTTCATAATCTCTTAGTGGTCTACGTGTGAGTGACCACTATTTACAGAGCTTAATATGGTGCTTCTATTTAGCTGGTACTCATGGTATCCATGGGAAAAAGGGATGCAGGTGCTTGGTAAGTGGAATTGGTTCTAGAATTTAGGTCTCTCAGTGTGTGTACAGGCTCTGAGGCAAGTGTGGTGTAATTCGCCAGTGAGAATCCTTGGGGCTAGTCATGCAATGTCACTGAATCAGCTGCTCTGCAGGGCGGGTGGATTTAGCCCTTTGGGAGCCAGCCTCAATTCTGAAAGAAAGATTTCTGGTGACCTCTTCTGGCAAACAGGAAGAAGGGATAAGGAGCTTCAGAGAGATTGAGATAATGAAAATGCTCTACAGTTTACATCAAGGGGGTGGAGTTAGCATTCATTATGTCATTTTATTGAGACAGTGGGTCTGTGATGTGAACATTATCCCCAAATACATCAAGAAACTGAGGGTTGGAGAGGTGATGGTCTTGCTCAAGATCACTTGCCTACTTGCGTCTCAGCCTTCTAACTTAAAGCTCGTGGCTTTTCCAATGCACTAGGAAAATCACAAGTGGGTTTAGAGAGGAAAGCTGAGAGGAGAAAAGGGAGAGTGAGATCGCCTTAGAGTCTGGGGAAGTCTTTATGTTTTTTCTGCAACTAAAAGGCAACTGGAGAAGTGGCCTTTAAAAAAACAACAGAAACTTTACAGCTGGGAAAACTCGTCAGGCCCAGCTAATTCAGTACTTCTGTTTTACAGATAGGAAAACTGAGGGGAAAATAGGAAAGAATTTTACAGTGACTCTCTATATTAACTACCCAGACTATACAACTACCATTTCACTGTATTTGTTTTATCACACATCTGTCCATTCTAGAGGTCTTTTAAAATATCCCTGGGTTGAATCTTTCAGGGGCAAAGAAGGAAGTGGCTATATGGTGATATGGGGAGCAGGGGTAGGAAACGGTTTCCTAATGGAAACATTATGGTTTCTATTTTATTATCTTATGTGAAATCTATTAATTTATTTTTAACTTTGGAACCTGAAAAAAGTTCAATCTGCAATATTCTCATTAATTTCAGGGCCAGATGAAGGGAGAGTGAAGATCATTTGTCATAATGTCACCCTATAAATATTTTGAAGAGATTCTATTGCTATAAACCATAAACACATCCCTGTTGGGAAAGACAGGAGCAGTGTTTTCTGATTATAAGGAGTGTTTGTTGGAGCTACAGGCGTGTGGAAGCAATTTCAGGAACATCGTTGCGAGGGTGAGGTTTGTTTGGGGGTGGGGGGCGATTGGAGAGGGCTGGCTCAACTCCAGCCATACTTGCTATAATATTTTTTCTCTTTCTTAGTATAACCTAGTTAGTGGTACGAATTTCGATGAGCCTCCCCAGTGGTCTGGAGCAGTCCCATTTTTTTTCTGCCTGTAACTGCAGCTAGAGTAACAGAGACAGAGGAGAATATTCCTAAGTCTTGCTGGAATTTTCTTGTTATGATTAAACAGTGTGTGGGGGACAGGCTGGGAGGGGACTTGGAGTCATTGCAGTTATTTCCCCAGGGATATTTCATAAGTTCTGCTCTGATGCGTTTCTCTTTGATCCTTCCAGAGTCTCTGGCAGAGAGAATACAAACAACTGTCATAGGAAATGGGGTACAGTCTTCACAGGACATATATGCTAAAATACAGAGTGGAATGTTGTCCTGATGTTGGATGGGATTCTCAGGTGAGAAGCTAGTTTATCAGTACTGTGAAATACCTACACTTTCACTGCCAGAAAATTAAGATTGTAATCTCCTTGAGGACCAAAACCCTCTTCTTTCTTAATTTCTCCCTACCTGCCTTCTGGGCAGGCCTGGGATGGGGTTCCAAGCCTGACACTGAAATGCGGAAACAGTGAAACCTTTTACAACACACAGTATGCTCTTTTCTTCAACCCATCAAAGTATCCAGAATTTGGCTGTGATAAATCTCCTTCAACTCCCTCTTTTTACAGGAGGGTGATTGGGCCAAGGAAGGTGGAGTAGCTTACCCATGTTTCCATGGTGAGCCTGAGGTAGCGCCAGAACGAGGACCCACTTCCCATTGACCTCTGTCTACTTCAGGAGGCAGGTGTGTTTAAATAGAACACTGGGTTTCTGAAGTTGCATAAGAAAACAGTTGAATCTGAAGAAAGGCAGGCCTAAAACAAGGCAATGCGGGGAATTGGGAAGCAGGGCAATTGTGGGAATGGAAGACCCAATCTTGCTTGGAATCTGTATGTCGCCAGCGAATGTCTTTCATCCCCATTATTAGTTAGCTGGTTAATTAGCTGGTATTGGTCTACAGCTGGTTAATGGCCTTACAGAGAATATAATTTTCATCACTGGGCTCTCTGAAGGGTATATTTTTGGCTTGCCATTCTCTATAGTCTGACTTTTCGACCCAGTGTTCCCGTGGAAATTTTTCAGAGCATTGAAATTTCAAAATGCAAGAGGAAGAATAGAAATCACAGCCTTAAAACAAATGAGACAGGAGCTACTAGTCCATTCTAGTCCCCATCCCAGCATCCCATTCTCCACCCCCTCAGAAATACATCAGCATATCTGGCAGAGCTGGGTTTCACAAAACAAGATGCACAGCTCGATGAAACAGGGATGCTGATGGAGGGTGTGAGAGGAGGCAGAGGTGGGGTGGAGAGCGAAGAGGGAGAAGGAGTGGTCTGGACGCTAGCTGAAGAAGCCTTAATGATCCTAAAAATTATTGGGCAATAATTGCTACCTTGGAACTCACTTTGTTGTTCCAAAGAATGATAAAGCACACCTTAATTATTTAAATAACCACACAGCTCCATCAAAACAGCATGAAATAGCACCCACGTATGAGCAAACTTATCTACTGCCATTGCTGTTTACAGCCTGAGAAATCCTTAAGGAAACAACAGGATAATAACGTGGTAGAGTCATCATCTAGTCTGGGCTCTCAAGATTCTAGGTTACTCAGGCCTGGGAGAGGTGCTGGCGCATTGCCCTTGTTCTCCTTGACATTCTGAGATCTTTAACTGGGACAGCCAGAAAGAAGTCATTGCTTTCATTCTCTTAACCATTGGGCTGGGGTGGGGAGGGCAGTGTTTCGGGATTTTTTTTAAAGTTCCTCATTACGACAGGGATTTCAACCTATCCACGGAGGTTCTTTCTATCCATTGGGATTTCAGGATACTTTGAGACCAAAGCCTCTGCAACATATGCTTTGCCTCACAGTGATACAAGTAGTTAAGAGCAGCCCAGCTCAATCAAAACAAAGCGTGTCTTTTACTCCTTCCTTGGTCAGGATAAGCTCCTGTTTCTGGCTTCCTAGAGCTGCAGGAAAATAGGGGTGTTCTTCATTTAAATTTCAGGAGTTGGTTTCTGAGAGAAGGGACTTAGTGGAAGAAAAAACAGCTAAATTATATTTTAGCTTTTCCCTGCTAGAGAATTTTTGGTCTGTTCTGCTTAGAGAATTTTTGGTCTGGTTGGTTGATTAAAGATACTTTGATAATATCAGGGTGTAGAGATCCAATCTCTCTTTCTCAGCAGACCTTACCAGCCCCTCAGAGTGCAAACCTTTCGGTCAACCTGAGAACCATAGCCCACAGAGGAAACCTGATCTTGCCTGCCTCTTCAGAGTTAGGGTAGAGGGCAGCCTTCTGAATGTGCAGAAGGTGCTCGCTGAATAAATCTGATAGGTTCCAGAGTGGTATTCATCGTCCCTGGGCTGGGCTTCCAGCCAGACTAGGGAATATCTGCACATCTCAGATCTCCACCCCAGTCCTAAAGCTGATGCAGATTGTACCCGCTGCTTGCCAGCTTCTTCTCCTAAGGAGGCACTTACTGCAGACATGATAACGCCCTTCAATATTGGTGTGTTGCAATTAACTAAGGAATCTAATTTTCACAAGACTGTTATCAGCGATGGTACCAGCTTAGCTGGGGCACCAATCTACTCTGCAATCTAATATCGAGCCTCACAAAACACCATCTCATCTCTTTTTAATGACGTTCATAAAAGTGCATACTTTCAAAGAAAGGAACTATCTCCCATCATATATATATTTTCTCCCCAGTATGAAAAAAGTAGCCTATGAAAAATATTGGTGAACTTCTTAGAGGGATACATTTCTTATTTATTGACAGCTTAGAAGAAGAAATAATTTGGATCAAATGACCTTTTGTCTTTGTAGACAAACTAAAAATAGAGTTAAGTTCAAGGTATCTCTTTCACATATACACATACACATTTTTAGTTCTATTCATGCCTGTCCTTGGTCACTCCCTGTAGTGTTAGTCAAGAATGGACTCTTGAATATTTGAAAGGACCAGAGGATGGCAGAGCTGAGCCATTTATTTTGGCTGCTCTTGAAAAATGAGACATGTTGTAAACTAATAGATAAGAAGTTATTGGTATTATTATCTGCTTAATCGCTTTCTCCTAAATTTGGCTCCTAGGAGTAGCTGCAGTTTGGGAGGTGGGTGAAATCACCCATTCGTCTATGCCAGTATCCAGTTCTTCCTTCATGCAGAAATAAATACTGGTCTATATACATAAAGGGTTTGAAAACCAGTAAACCACTCATTATACCTAAATCAGTTTTCTCTGTACCATAGCACTTGGCATCTGTAGTCCCAAGGCATGATGTCCTCTGTGCACAAACTGAAGAGGAAATTAAGGAAGTATTGCCCTTTTTGTTAAAGCCAACTAAAAAAATATTGGGCTTAAATTACCTAGTTTGATTTTCTTTAATGATGAAATCCATGTAACTAGTTGCTAAATCCTTACTACATTATACATTAATGATAATGTGTTCTCCTTGAGCATGCTCCATTCCTCATTCATGATGGGATTTTTGACATTACAATGATTGATGTTCTTTCCCCACCATTGTTCACCTTTGATAAAGTGGAGCGAAAGGAAAAACAAATCTGCAAATTGTCCAAAGAAAGGCAACAAGAATTGTGTGTGTCCATATACGTGTGCATATGTATATTCATAGCCACCCGGAGAGTTCAGAAGTCAAAGTGACATTAAACTTTCTGTTGTGTGAACTTCCTATAGACCAGTTCAAGCACATAGAACAGTCAGTGCCAGGAGGGAGGTGGAAATCACCTGTACCACTCTCCCCATTATGTATCTAGAGAAAGCAGAGCTTAGTGGTTTACCCAAGGTCACCCAGCGTATTAGTGGCAGGACTAAAATTCACATTCTTCTTTTCACTGCTATCATGCATCCGCTCACATTTACTTTCTATGAGAGATGCTGTGTTTGGAATCTTCTGAGAGAAGATTTCATCCCCTCTTTGTCTCAGAGAGATGATTCTGTTGTCTGTTGGATCACTATGGTCAGCTAGACCTGGCAGCACCCAGTGGGCACAGAGTTTGACTATTGTGGCAGAAGTTCAAGGATCCAGCAGAGGTTGGGCAAATGGCCCAGTGATTTCTCTGTCTTGGGGAGATTCCAGACACCTCACACAAGGAGTACAGTGTGATTTTGCAGTTTGAGTGGAGGAAAAATGTCTTAGAACAATTGGTACTGTCTTTAGTTCCTGATAGTGGCCTAGCGCATTTGTTGCCTGATTCACCTAGACTTCAGACATTCTGAATCTAGTCTAATAATGAGTAAAGTAGAGAGAACGGGTTCTTTAATTTTTTTTAAATTAAAAAATGGTTTGCCCCCTAAATTGAATAAAGTGCTAGTGAAAGGGGATGATAGCCTTTCCAGAGACCCATGCACCACTTGAGAGTTGAGGGTTTTTTCCCCCTCTCCCTTAAATAAAGTGAATATAGTGCTCATGAAAGGTGCTAATAGCAGTTCAAAGGCTGATATTCTAGTCTTGAACTGGTAGTATTTGTTCAAGTCCCTCTATTTAACTTTTCCTCCTTCAGACACATGTTAGTGGTGGGGAAAAGGATGGTCTTACATGAGAGACTCCTACTCACTTGGCTCCCATCCCTCAGTGCTTCTTAGAAAAAAGGATTCGGGGTTCCATCCCACATCCTCCAAGGCTAGAATATAGTTTAGTTTTCTGGTCTACACAGGCCAAGAGAAGGGAAGGCAATGATTGATTAACCTTGGAACTTAGATGTAAACAGCTTTTTCATTAAAGCCACAAAGCCAAATCCTTTTTTGGCTGCATAGTGCATTTTCTTTACCTAAATCACTTCTGGATCTTGTCTTAAACTGCTTCTTTGGGCTTCTCTGGGCGTTAGTTATGGGCATAGGGAATGGGAGAAATTTCCCCTGGGAAAGGTGCTTTAGGGAGGAGTTAGGTTCCCAGTGTCTCATCTCTGTCCTGCCCTAAGTTGGGCATACTCTAAAGGCACAAGTGAACCCCAAGCCTTAGTGTGACTGACTGTCAGCTGTGTCTCACCAGCTACCTACCACTTTGATCCACTAAAGTGCAAAGAAATGTTACCCCAGTATTCTGGTCATGGGCCATAGCAGGAAGGATGCCACAAGCCATAGTGCAATCGTTTCAGGTGCAGTGGTGTTGACAGAGGGTGGGCCAGAGGCTGCTGGACAGAGCTCCCCTCTAATTCTGCGGCCCACCTTGAAGACCTCCCATCTGTAAACATCTGTGTCCTTGAGCGGGCTCCCCAACTCTCCGCAGTTCACTTCGCAGGCTCTCTCCTTTTCCCCCAAAACTATCCCACGCTATCCCTAGCTATCTGGTTAGTTCTGGCACTTCAGAGTTAGAAGGAGAGAGAAATGTTTGTCTAACTTTCTTAAATGTTAAAGCCAAACAAAGCACCAAAAAGGAAAACAAAAAAAAAGACTTATAAAAATACAATGGGGTCTTCCCCCCCAAGCTTCCCACATTCTTTGTGGTATATGAAATGTCAGAACATAATGAACAGACTTTATGAACATTACTCTCTTTCCACCCGTATACACACATCTAAGTGGCAGCAGCCTCACTGCTACCCTTTCACCTCACAAAACTTCACTCTGTAGAACCACGATATAATGCATCTGTTTCATCCTATGGACCCCGCCTTCCCAAACATACACCCACTTGCAATTCCAGAGACTCTCCCCAAAAATAGACATCTGAAAAAAGTGCATCTGTTTATACTCAGTCTATCTGCATATTATTTCTTGAGATTATTACCTTTTTTTTTTTTAACCATAAAAAAGATTGCATATTGGCAATATGATGAGAAAAACCACGGCGGCCATTTCTGGGTGGTGGTGGAGGGTAAGTGGGGTGGGTGGTGAAGCACAGAAGCGTGAGGGCTCAGAGAGGGGCAACTCAGAGAGAGGTCCTCAGTCTGGAGACGTGAGGATGGATTCTCAATCTTCGGGCCTCGGAAATGTCCCATCTCTTTAGTCACTCCCTTCTCTTCTCTCCACTTTTCCCCATTTCCACTACCTATGCCTGGGCCGCACGACCCTCTTGAAGCAGAGGCAGAATGGCTTTTTGGCATGAGTCCGCCTGGGCCAGTTGGAAGATAGGCATGGCGTTTGGAGGGGTGAGATGTGGGACACACACCAGAGCAAGCTTATTTGTGACTGTTTCCACTCTGGGAAAAATTGTCCATCACTTCTGTGACTTTAAAAATTTAAGCAGTTACTAGGCTGATTAAGAAACAAATCTTTTGTCCTTGTGGTTTTGGATTAATATTAAGCATGAATATATATCCTATATTATATTGCTTCCCTTCTGCTCTGGGGCAGACTGCACGCTCCTTCCGAACAGGAAAACTGCACAGCCCACAGACTCAAATTTTTGAAAGCTGTTTTCTCCCACTCCCCCCAACCCACCCCGAACCCTCCCCTTCCTCCCTGGCCCCTCAGTCCCTGTATTAGAAAAACCCCTCCCTCCCCGCTCCCACCGGCCACCCGAGGTTAAATAGATAGTGCCACATTCTAAGCGTAATGCAACGCCACATTTGGGATTGCACACATGGCAGAGAAGGAGACGGTTGTATGTGCGCCCCCTCCCTCCCGTCCCCTCCTCTTTGGCCCTCAGATTCCTGTGCTCTTCCCACTCTGCCCTCTCCCAGCCTCCCCCCATCCCAGACCCGTCACTGGTTGTGGACATCCTCCCTGCGGACAATCTTGTAGATGATCCAGTAGAACATGTTGAAGATGAGGAAGGCCATGGGGAAGCCGATGCGGGAGATTTTGTCAATCTTCTTGGCCCTCTGGATGAAGAGTTTTCGCATCTCCTCCGGGGACTTAGATGGCGCAGGAGGTGGGTTGGTGGTGGTATTGTTGTTGGCGCCCTTGACCGAGATGCCATCCTTGGCCTGAAGGCAGGCCGGGCCCATCCCATAGGCAGAGAAGTTGAAGCGGCCCTCTCCGGCCTCATCCTCCTGAAACAGATTCAACATGGGGCTCTACTTAAAATAAGACAGGAGCTGGGCACCCTCCCTGCAAGGCACTCCCCTGGGGGGCCAGGCCATGCCCATCTGGCTCTCCCTGCCTCCGGGACAGTGCCATTCCAGGCTCCTGAAGGCTCTTTGGCTGGCTGGGGAGTTATGCCTTATAGAGGGGCGCCACTTACATGCTGAAACAGATGCAAACCAGGGGATAGGAGTGCGGCGTGGAGTCTGGAGACCTGTATTCAGGTCTGTGCGCCATCACTTGCTGGCTGTGTGACCTTACGCAAGTCACTTCCTTGGAAGACTTCCTTCCGTGACTCTCAAAGAGTTTTTTAATTTCATTTTTTCCTTTAAGTGGGAGTAAGATTCACTCCACTACTTCAAGGTGTTTTTCGATCATCAGAGGTTATAGATGAGCAGATACTCTGAACGCTTTTGTGTTAGAAATCCAGGGGACAGTTTGGAGAGATCCCCTGCTTTGTCTCTGTTGCCTCCTTGCCCTCTCCCCCCAACCCCATTCCCCAGTTAATGTCTTCTGTGCGTAGGTTGGAGGAGGGAGTGAACGGCCCAGGAGGGAGCAAGGGCTGTGGGCCTCACCTCCACTCACAAGCCAGGGCACCACAGCTGCTTCTTACCTCCATGTTCCTGTAACCCTGGCAGGTGTGACCTCAGACATACCTCTGGATTTTTATCAAGTTATCATTCAAGCCTTTCATCATTTGGCTCCGACTTACCTTTGCAGATTTCCCCCTCTCCCCCACCCTGTGCTCTGCACCCCTGCCTGTTGTGTTGCATGTTCCCCCCTCCCTGCCTCATGCTCACTACCCAAATGTCTGCTCCCCTGACCCTCCTCGCTTTTTCTTTTCCTCATCTGGATCGTGGAGACACTCTTGTCTGCTCTCATCATGTCTGGCTTTGTGGTCCTTCCTTGTGAGCTCTGAGGCACGCTGAGAGTCTCAGCTGGGCTGCTGATTCAGTGTGTGGCTCTGGGGGGTTTTATGGGCTCACTCTGCCATCCTAGAGAGCGAGAGCTCTTTGGGTAGCCTCCCTGTCTTCTGCTTGTTCCTGTGAGGGGCAGGGCCAGCAGAGAGCAGGAAATGGAGCCCAGGGGCCCCAGTGCCTGTCCATCTCTGCCCCTGCCACTCCATCCTGGGTCCCCATCTGGGCTTGTTGTGATGACCTCTATCCTAGTTTCCCTCCTGCCTCCCATCTCCCCCCCCACCCCAACCCATCTGGGTTGTTATGACATAAATTTTATTGGTCATCTTTTGCTTAGAACTTTTTAATAGGCTGCCACTGACTTGAGGATAATTAAAACTTTTACATGGTGACAAGGCCTCAGATGACTTGGGCAGTCCTGTCTGCATATCTCCATCTGGCATTCTGTGCTCCAGCCACCCTGTGATATTTCCATCTATTGGAAAGTGCTGCACTCCTCTTTCACTCTGGCCTCTGGGAAGGTGGGTCTCTCTGCTGGAGCACTCTCCCAGCCCCACCCCTGCTTCCATCTCCTCTTTCCCCTAGCTAATTCCTACTCAGAGGCCTTCCCTGAGCCCGAGGATAGGCTAGGTATCCCTGCTGTGTGCTCCATAAGCTCCCTCTACACCCCTCCCTCTTTTTCCTTTTTTATATTTTAAAGCACTTATATTGTTTTCCTTGATTAATGTCTGTCTCTTCCATTAGACTGTAAACTCCATGAAGTCAGAGGCAGAGTCTGTCATGAATATATTTCCTGGGCAGAAGTTCAAAACTCTGCCAATGTTTGTTGACTAAACGTTTACTTGTATATCCTCTCCAATCCCAGCTTCCCCACCCCCCAACTTTTTTTTAAAATTTAAATGCAGTTGTATTCCTAGCACCAGAAGGATTTTTTTTTTTTAATTGGAGCATAGTTGCTTTACAAGGTTGTGTTAGTTTCTGCTGTACAGCAAAGTGAATCAGCTATACAAATACATATATCCCCTCTTCTTTGGATTTCCTTCCCATTCAGGTCGCCACAGAGCATAGAGTAGAGTTCCCTGTACTGTACAGTAGGTTCTCATTAGCTATCTATTTTATGCATAGTAGTGTGTATATGTCAATCCCAATCTCCCAATTCATCCCACTCCCAACCTTCCCCCCTTGGTATCCATACGTTTGCTAGCACCAGGAGGATTTGACACATATGATGAATACTCAAGAAATCTTTTGCAAATGACTGAATCTGGTCCAACACCCATGTTGCAGAAATGCGGGAAAGGAGATGGGCTCCACTGCCTGGCAGATCAGTGCTCAACAAATACTTGTCTAGGGGGAGGACAACTAGAGGGTTTGTGCCGGAGCTGAGGAGAGGAGTTGGGGGAGGCTGGCCAAGTCAATGGACCCTGTGCCTGGAAGTGGGCTGGCTCCGACTCTGTTGCTTATCAATATAAATAGGCCCCCCCCTGCCGCTGTGTTGGGGTGGGTGGGAGTGGGTGCTTGAAAATGTTTTCTCCCTCAGCTCCAGTTATGCAGGGGGAGGCCCAAGTTAACTCTCTGTATAGCTTTGGGAAATTATTCTCTGCCTTCTTCATCTATTAAGCATGAGAGGGGATGGGATGGAGGTGTGGAGGCCTCATCTGGTGAGATGATGATCAATTTCACATTGTATCCAGCAGAAAGGAAATTCCCTAGAAATGACTGGACCAAAGCTTGCTATTCCTATTTGAGCCAGCAGATGGCAGGAAATGAATGCCCAACTGCACCTGGGGCTGCGTGGGGCTGGAGCAGGGGAAATCTGATAGTTACTCTAGAGCCCAGGGAGGTTGGTAGTGTGCCTTCCCAGTCAGGCTCACAGAGGTTTCCTAATAATCTGACTAATGAGGCTGGCCAGGAAATTCGAGGACCAGATGCTTTCTCCCCAGCAAATGAGGTAACGTGGGAAGATGGAGGGAGATGAAGAGCCTGGCCAAGATCACAGGCTCCGAGAAACTCGGGCATGTAGCGAGTTCCTCTTCACTCCCCATCTGGGGCTTAAAAGCTCCTAGGGCTCTGCAGTCCTAGCTTGTACACTGCCAGTGTAAAGGCCGCATCCAGGGGGCCTTACTCCAAGGAACCTCTTCTTTATGGTGAGCCCGATTCTGGGTCCTTGTAGTTTCTGACATTTGTGCCAAGTTCAGAGCCCACGGGCACAAGGAAGGTCATGCTAATTCAGATGCACACCAGGGGCCAGGCAGGAGAAATGTGTGATGAAGTGAGCCTGGGGCTGTGGAATGCATACAGATATTTGCAGTGCGCCTGTACCACGTGGGATGTGTATCCAGTGGGACCAGATGCTGCAATGTTTTGAGTGAAACTAGAAGTGTGACTTTTGAATGCTGGTACTTTCTTCCAGATTTTTAAGACACTGCTTAAAAAACTTAAAGATATTTGCGTGGCAAATCTGACTTTCTAGCTACTAGTTTTTGACCTCCGCCTTGGGATAAATCTTAGTTCCTATTTAAGGTCTAATAAATGCAGGACTATTTTTATCTGCTTCAGGGTGGAAACATTGATGAACAGATAAGCAGCAGCTGGTGGTATATGGTCAGTGTTTTGAGAATAGCCATGGGTCTTGGAAGGCCGCCTTGCCTTTGCCATCAGTGTCTCCATGATCCTGGTAACTTGCCCCTCCTCTTTGTTGTCACCTCACAGGAGGAGTGGACGGGATGCTCTCTTGAGAGCTCTTGCAGCACCAATGTGCTGTGAGAGAATGAGGAAGGAACCGAGCAGAGGAATCTGATCAAATCTGCATAGTGGCCTTATGCACACTTTACCTGGCCAGAGGTGAAACAAAGCTTTTGTTTTCCTGTAGTGTATAAAACTGGTAGGCATTTGGCAAGGGTGAAGGCAGCCTTTGGAAGTACTGTAGGCCCTGCATATTACATATCTGCAAGGAACTTCATTCACATTTTCATCTCTGTAAACGCTGCCCCCTGGAGTTGTGCAGGGCACAGTCTAGTGGACTGGTGCCAGTCAAATATTTGGGACATAAGTCTTCCCAAATAACTGTCTCTGCAACAAATTTTTGGACTTCTTTTAGCAGAGGGAAATGCAGAAAACACTAGCCTATGGGGGAGAAAGGGAAAATAAAAAGTAAATCCCAGAGATAGTTGTGTTTGGTCAGTTCCTTGTTTAGACTATGTTAAGAGTCAGAGGCTAGGTATCTGATGGACAGTAATGGAAGGACTAAAACTAGGGTCTTTCAAGAAGTCCTGTCTGGCTCGCTGCACCCAAGATAGTTTCCTCTTCCAGTACAGGTTATATCCTAACTCCCATGGGCATCTTCTGTCTCGGAATGTCTGCCTGCCGCCTGTGGTTAACTGCTAGAAGTTAATTGAATCAGATTGCTGATGTTTAAGAAACATACTGAGGGAAATCTGTGCCTATGGAATCATCTTAATCCCTGGCACTTGTGTGGCAGGAACAAAACTTAAAGCTACTTTGGCATCTGATTTCGTCTTCACCACAGTCCCCCATTATACCCACTTAGTCCATTTTACTGATGGAGAAGCTGGGCCCCAAAAGAGGCTAGCTGAAAATCACATACCAAAGAGGCAGAGTCCTTTGTCACAGCACCTTGTAACTCGGTAGACAGCTATTTTTAGTAGGTCAACCTAAAGCAGCTAGGGCCTTGGTGTGTGGCAGGTATGTGGTGTGTGGCCTGACAGGTCAGAGCATATGAGCCCCTGGTTGTCCTTATCCACTGCTGGAAACACTTTCAGGTAACCTCTCTGACTGGCAGGTCTCCTCTTTTTTCATTAGGTTTTTTTATCCCTTTGTCTATTTGTTCAAAAAATGCCTATTGCATGTTCACTATCTATCAGGCCTTGTGTTACGCACCAGAGATGTAGCACTGAGCAAGAGGAGACAGGGTCTCTGCCCTGAGGGAGCTTATCATTCAATGGACGATGCACAGTAAACAATCACATGATTGAATGCATAATTATAACTCAAGATAAATGTTCAGAAGGAAAGAAACCGAGTTCAACTAGAGTATGGTCTTCGCTGGCATAAACAGTGTCTTTGTGCAAATTAGAAGAAAGGCATCCGCCTCTTGGGGTGTATGAATCGAGATCCCTTCCTCTGGCTGATAGAGTCCATGCCAGGGCAGGATTTAGAGAAGAGCACCTCCTTGGCTGGGGGTCCTTGTAGGATACAATCTGCATGACCATACTTAACAGGCTGGCATACGCACCTCAGTACAGGACCTAACCTTGACTTAGGATATCAAGGAAAGATGCCTCAGCCGAGAACTGGAAAATGAGTAGGTTCATACCAGGCAAGGTGCACCGGAAGAGCAACCCAGGAGGAGAGAACCAGACGCCGAACGTCCTGTGCGTATGCTGGAGGAACTATGAAAAAAGCCAGTGTAGATGGTGCTCAGAGAGCAAAGGATGAAGTGATGTGAAGATGAGGCTGGAGAGAAAAGCAGCTTCTCTGATCCGCAGGAGAAAGGTCTCCTGGGGAAGTAGTTATGGACCAGGATGTGGAGGCAGTTTTCTCCCACAGGCTGCATGCTCCCCAATGGCGCTTGTTGGTTTGGACACACACAACCTCTGAGTTAACAGAGGTTGGTGACTTTTCAGAGGTGGTGTGCCAAGTATTTCTTTATTCAGTTCCTCATAAGGTGAGAGGATCCACTCTGGGGGAGAATCTTGCTGGATGCCCTTTTCTTGGAAGTAGGAAACAAAGGCCTGCAAACTGGACATTCTACTCTAAGATCTCACCTTTTGTGGTGCAAATCCCTTCTGGAATCAGGCCCATTGAAATAATTGAAATGTTTTCCACCCTGTAGAAAACACCAACAGACACTCCCTCTGCCTGCCATGCTTTGGGTTTATAGCTAGTTTCTATCTTGACACCCTCAGTGTTTGCTCCCTCAGTTCTGTCTTCAGGTGTAACCTTATAGTTAGTGTTACTATCTGCCTATAGACCCAATCAGGGCATTGTTTATGGGAGGGGAAGCTATCACGGCATTGTTTATGGGAGGGGAAGCTAGGACTTCCAGAACTTTGACCCCTATTTTGTGCCTGCTTTACCCACTGAGAAGGATGGTCCAGTGAAACAAGTATCGCAAGACAAGGTTACCTGGCACTCTTCTGTTTGTCGCCAGCAGCAAGCCAAAGGCCTACCTTGTGATGTCTTCGCTTCCTCCTGAATCGGAGCAGCTCTTTGTGCTGCCGAGACACAAAGTTGACAGCGGCGTACTCGAGCAGGGCTGAGAACACGAAGAGCAAGCACACGGCCATCCAAATGTCAATGGCTTTCACATAGGACACCTGGGGCGGAGGTGGGGGGAAGAGCACAGGGAAGTGAGTAGAGAGCAGAGTGAAGTCTTGAGTACCGAGGAATGTTTTCTGCTCATTAGGACCCCCTCCCCCATCACTCACTCACTGCTGTCCCCTCTCAGCTGGGATATTAGGGAGGAGGGTGCAGAGGGAAACAGAAGAGAAATGCATCAAGAAGACTGGACAGAATATTGGGGAAAAAAGAACATGGTGCCTAGAAGAGTACTAAAGACTTTAGAGGGGGACAGTGTGTCTAGCATTATTGTTGGTGGAACAGAATGTGGTATTTAGACTAAAGCTCTAAATAGGAACAGAATTTGTACCTAGGGTTAAAAGTAAGTGGAGGATGTCAGTGCAAATGGCAGAGTAAGATCTTCAAAAACTCTTTCTCCCCATTAAAGCAACTATAAAAAATGGTCAGAACCAACTTTTTTTCAGAACTCTGTTAATTAATCAAAGTCTAACAGCAATCCTGTAAGCATTTATTTAAGAAAATCAGCTGGATCTCAGTAAGAACATTAAGCTTAATGGCATTAAAAAAACCTCAGCTTTATTGAGATATAATTCACATAGCATACACATTTAAAGGGTACAATTCAATGGTTTTGTACATTCACAGATATGTGCAATCATCATCACAGTCAATTTTAGAACATCTTCATCACCTCAAAAAGAAACCTGCTATCTTTTAGCTATCATTTCCTTATTCCCCCGGTTGTCTTCTTCCAGTCCTGGACATTTCATACGAATGGAATCATACAATTTGTGGCCTTTTATGACTGGGTTCTTTCACTTAGCATAATGTTTTCAAGATTCATCCATATGGTAGCATGTGTCAGTATTTTATTCTTTTTTTATGGCCAAATAATATTCCATCGTATGAATATAACACATATTGTTGATCCATTTATCAGTTGATGGACAATTTGGGCTGTTTCTACTTTTTGATTATTATGAGTAAAGCTGCTATGAACATCGGTGTGTAAGCTTTTGTGCGGATATATGTTTTTATTTCCCTTGGGGGCTTTGTGGTGTTTTAAGTTGCCCTATTCCCATCCTCTCATCCCCAGCTCTGTGCTAGCTTTGAAATCCAACAGCCTGCAAGCATGGTGAACACGAGTATCCTGACAGCCACTGCATCGGGCAGAACAGTGTAGGAGCTTCTTTAAAGCTGCATTCTCAAATGCAGCTGGAATTTTTATTCCAGCTGGAATTGTTATTTGACCAGTTTTGTGGTTCTCTGAGAGATCCCACTCACAAGGCTGTCTTTATTTGACCTGACTTGGAGCTGGTCCAGTGTGAACAGCTTTTTCCTTGAGGGCATTTGTTGAAAACAATCATTGGCAAGTGTTGAACATTACATCAGCCCCAGGAGGTTGGTAACAGTTGAGGCAAACAACAGGTTGAGCAAAAAGTATAAAAGGAAAATCTGGGGAATGAGCTGTCCATAGAGGGCTTTAGGAAGCTATGATATATTCCTGGGAATCTGTGCACATTCTAAGGCCTGTGTGTATGCTCAGGGAAGACCTGAGAAGGCTCTTAGCACTCAACTCTGAATAAACAGGAAGTAAAGGCTAAGGCAAAGTTGTAAACTGCTTGGCTGAGTATTGAAAGTATATCCTAACACACACACAGCCCCTAGGCAAAGGCTGGGAGACTTATAGGGTTCAGGCATTTAAGGAAATCTCTTAAATTCTTAGCTGACCACTAAACTAACTGTAGAGACTTAAGTGGCCCCACACAGCAAAGAATACAGACATTACAGAATTAATTCTGTAAAGTTATTAAACAACAACAAATCCTAAGGAGAGGAGAATCTGATTTCCAGAGATGCCACATTGTATAATGTAAAATGTGTAATTTTCAACAAATCTAAGACATACAAAGAAACAAGAAAATATGGCGAATGCAATGGACTGAATGTGTCCTCCCAAAATTCATATGTTGAAATCCTAATCCCAATGCGATGGTATTTGGCGATGAAGCCATTGGGAAGTAATTAGGTCATGAGAGTGGATCCCTCATGAATGGGATTAGTGCCTTTATAAAAAGAGTCCAGAGAGCTAGCATACTCTCTTTCTGCCATGTGAGGATACAAGTCAGCAGTTTGCAACTGGAAGAGGATCTTCACCAGAACCAGACTATGCTGACACTCTGATCTCAGACTTCAAGCCGCCAGAACTGTGAGAAATAAATTTATGTCGTTTATGAGCCACCCAGTCTATGGTACTTTGTTATAGAAGCCTGGATTGACTAAGTCAGGCCCATACATAGGAAGAAAAGCAGTAAAAAGAAGCTGTGCCTGGCCTTCCCTGGTGGCACAGTGGTTGAGAATCTGCCTGCCAGATAGGGGATACGGGTTTGAGCCCTGGTCTGGGAGGATCCCACATGCTGCGGAGCAACTAGGCCTGTGAGCCACAACTACTGAGCCTGCACGTCTGGAGCCTGTGCTCTGCAACAAGAGAGGCTGTGATAGTGAGAGGCCCGCGCACCATGATGAAGAGTGGCCCTCTCTTGCCGCAACTAGAAAAAGCCCTCGCACGGAAATGAAGACCCAACACAGCCAAAAACAAACAAACAAACAAACAAAAACTGTGCCTGAGGAAACCCAGATGTTGGACTTAACAGACAAAACTTTAAATCAGTTACATTTTTAATATGTTCAAACAACTGAAAGAAACCTTGTCTACACAACTAAAGTATGAGAGGGAATTCCCTGGCTGTCCAGTGGTTAGGACTCTGCATTTCTACTGCAGGGGCCACGGGTTCAACCCCTGGTCAGGGAACTAAGATCCCACAAGCTGGGCAGCCTGGCCAAAAAAAAAAAAGTGTGAGAACAAAAGTCTCACCAAGTAGAGCATGAAATAGAAGTTACAAAAAAGACCCAAATAGAAATAAAATAACTGAACTGAAAGTTTACTAGAGAGGATAACAGCATATCTGAGTAGACAGAAGAAAGAATTAGTGAATCGGAAGAAGAATCAATGAACTTGAGGTTATCCTATTTGAGGAACAGAATGAAGAGAAATGAACAGAGCCTCAGAGACATGCAGGGAACCATCAAGTGCACTAACATGTTTGATGGGTATTTCTGAAGAAGAAGAGAGAGAAAGAGGCAGAATATTTGAAGAAATAATGGCAAATATTTCCCTAAATTTGATGAAAAACACTAATGTACACATCTAAGAAACACAATATACTCCAAGCAAGATAAAACTCAAAGAGATCCACGCTAGACATACCATAATCAAACTGTCAGAAGCCAAAGGAAAATAATCTTGAAAGCAGAAAGAAGCAACTCATCATGTACAAGGTATTCTCAATAAGATTAACAGCTGATTTCTCTTTAGAAACCATGGGGTCTAGAAAGCAGTGGGATGAAATTAAAGATGACCTGAATAAATGGGAAGACATTCTGTGTTCATGGGTTGAAAGACCTAATATTATTAAGATGGCAATACTCCCCAAATTCCTATATAGACTCAATGCATTTTTAACTAAAATTCCTTTTTACTGTTGTTGCAGAAATTGACAAGCTGATCTTAAAATTTATATTCATGTTCATATGGAAATGCAAGTGACCCAGAATAGCCAAAACAATCTTTAAAAAGAACAAAGTTGGAGGACTCACACTCCCCAACTTCAAAACTCACTATAAAGCTATGGTAATCACGAGAGTGATACTGACATAAAGATAAATATACTTATCAATGGAATAGAATTGAGAGTCTGGAAATAAATCCATGCATCTATGGCCAATAGATTTTTGAGAAGAATATAAATTCAGTGGAGGGAAAGAATAGTCTTTTCAACAAATGGTGCTGGGATAACTGGATATCCACATGCAAAAGAATGATATCCCTCCATATACCATATACAAAAATAAACAAAAATGGATCGAAACCCTATATTTAGGGCTAAACTATAAAACTCTTAGAAAAAAATGTATGTGTAAATCTTCATGATCTTGGATTAGGTATTAGTTTCTTAAGTACGATACCAAAAGCACAAGCAACAAGAGAATATATAAATTAGACTTCATCAAAATTATAAACTTTTGTGCATAAAGAACATTATCAATTAAGTAAAAAGACAACCCATATAATGGGAGAAAATATATGCAACTCACATATCTCATAAGGACTTTAAATCCACAATACACAAAGAGCTATTACAACGCAACAGTAAAAAGGGAAATACCCCAATTAAAAAGTGGGGCAAGAGATTTGAATAGATTCTCCAAAGAAGATACAGAAATGGTCAATAAGCACATGAAAAGATGCTCAACATTATTGTTATTCAGAAAATGCAAATCAAAACTACGGTGAGATACCACTTCACTTCTATTAAGATATTTATAATTAAAGAGATAGAATAACAAGCGTTAACGAGAATGTGGAGAAATTGGAACTTTGGCAGGATTATAAAATGGTGTAGCCACTCTGGAAAATAGTTTGGCAGTTCCTCAAAAAGTTTAGCATATAATTACATATGACCCAACAATTCAACTCTTAGGTATATACTTATAAGGGTTGAAAACATATGTCCACACAAAAACTTGTACACAGGTGTTCATAGCAGCATTATTTTAAAATAGGCAAAAAGTGGCATAACCCAAATGTCCATCAACTGATGACTAGATAAACAAAATGTGAAATATCCATACAATAGAATATTATTCAGCCATAAAAAGAAATGAAGTAGTGATACATTCTACAACATAAATGAACCTTGAAAATATGCTAAATGAAAGAAGCCAGTCATAAAAGTACACATACTGTGTGATTCCCCTTAGCTGAAATGTCTAGGATAGGCAAATTCATAGAGGTAGAAAGTGGATTCGTGGTTGCCAGGGGCTGGTGGGAGCAGGGAACAAGGAGTGACTGTTGATGAATATGGGGATTTCTTTGTGGGGTGATGAAAATGTTCTGGAATTAGATAGCGCTGAGGCTGTACAACTTTGTGAATATATTAAATGCCCCTGAATTTTATGCTTTAAAAAAAGCGAAGGGAGAAGAATGTCAGGTTGAGTGTAATAGCAAACGAAGCCCAGTATCAAGTCTAGTGTTAACAATGTGTGGAGTAGAATGTTGAGTCTAGTGAGGAGGAATGTGGCATCAACTATTAATAGAGAGTGGAGCAGCATGTTGAGCCTAACATAAGGAACAGGAAGCAGAATATTACCCCCACTGTTGCAAATGAACAGAGCAGAAAGTGTTGTCAGTTGGTCACAGTAAACAGAATTTGGTTTCAGGCTTTTACAGTAAATGTAGCAGAATGCAAAGTCTAGCATTAATAGTGCAAAGGGCAGATTGTTGAGTTTTCTTGTGAGGATAAATAGAGGAGAGAGTGGTGTCTAGTGTAGATGGCAAGTGGAGTAGAATGTCACGTCTCACATTAAAAGTTAACGGTAGAGGGACTTTCCTGGTGGCGCAGTGGTTAAGAATCTGCCTGCTAATGCAGGGGACACAGGCTTGAGCCCTGGTCCGGGAAGATCCCACATGCCGTGGGGCAGCTAAACCCGTGCACCACAACTACTGAGCCTGCGTTCTAGAGCCCACGAGCCACAAGTACTGAGCCTGTGTGCCACAACTACTGAAGCCCACATGCCTAGAGCCCATGCTCCACAACAAAGAGAAGCCACCACAATGAGAAGCCGGTGCACTGCAAGGAAGAGTAGACCCTGCTCACTGCAACTAGGGAAAGCCCATGTGCAGCAACAAACACCCAATGCAGCCAAAAAAAAAAAGTTAATGGAAGAGTCATGTCATGAAAAACAAAAAACAGTGGGGAGACTGTTCTAGATTAAAAGAGCAAATGTATGCAGTATGAATGTTTATTGGATCCATGTCCATTGATGACAGTTTTTGGACAATTGGGAAAATTTAAAGGTTCTATATTAGATGAAATTATGGAATTTTTTCTAATTCATTAATACTTATTCAATGTTAATTTTTTAGATGTGATAATATCATTGTGATCCTTATTCCTTATTTAGAGGTGAATTGTCATGTCTGTAAACTTCAAATGATGCAGCAAAAGTTGCATCTATCTATCTACTTACCTACCTACCTACCTACCTACCTACCTATAAATAGAGATAAAGTAAATGTGGCAAAATGATAACAATTGGCATCGATGTGAAGGCTTTTAGGGTGTTCAGTGTATATTCTTTCAACTTTTTCTGTATCAAAACAATGTTAAGTGCAGTATTGCATTGGAAATGGTGCAGAATGTTGCACTTAACATGAGGCTGAAGGGAGCAGAGTATGGCATCTGGCATTAACAGTAGAGCAGAATGTTGTGTCTGGTGATGAGTGAGTAATGGGGAATGTGGCTCCAGCAACTGTAGTGAATGTAGTGGAACACAGCACCTAGCATTAAAGGAGAGTAAAGCAGAATGAGGCATCAAGCATTCATATGACGGAAATCTCTTGAATTCCTATACACTAATGATGAAAAATCTGAAAGAAAAATTAAGGAAACACTCGCATTTCCCATAGCAACAAAAAGAATAAAATACCTAGGAATAAACCTACCTAAGGAGACAAAAGACCTATATGCAAAAAACTATAAGACACTGATCAAAGAAATTAAAGATGATACAAACAAATGGAGAGATATACCATTTTCTTGGATTGGAAGAATCAGCACTGTGAAAATGACTATACTACCCAAAGCAATCTACAGATTCAATGCAATCCCTATCAAACTACCAATGGCATTTTTCACAGAGCTAGAACAAAACATTTCACAATTTGTATGGAAACACAAAAGACCCTGAACAGCCAAAGCAATTTTGAGAAAGAAAAACGGAGCTGGAGGAATCAGGCTCCTGGACTTCAGACTACAGACTACAAAACTACAGTAATCAAGACAGTATGGTACTGGCACAAAAACAGAAATATAGATCAGTGGAACAGAGTAGAAAGCCCAGAGATAAATCCATGCACATATGGTCACCTTATCTTTGATAAAGGAGGCAAGAATATACAGTGGAGAGAAGACAGCCTCTTCAATAAGTGGTGCTGGGAAAACTGGACCAGCTACATGTAAAAGAATGAAATTAGAACACTCCCTAACATCATACACAAAAGTAAACTCAAAATGGATTAAAGACCTAAATGTAGGGCCAGACACTATAAAACTCTTAGAGGAAAACAGGCAGAGCACTCCATGACATAAATCACAAGCAAGACCCTTTTTGACCCACCTCCTAGAGAAATGGAAATAAAAACAAAAATAAACAAATGGGACCGAATGAAACTTAAAAGCTTTTGCACAGCAAAGGAAACTATAAACAAGACAAAAAGACAACGACGCTCAGAATGGGAGAAGATATTTACAAACGAAGCAACTGACAAAGGATTAATCTCCAAAATATACAAGTAGCTCAGGTAGCTCAATATCAAAAAGCAAACAACCCAATCCAAAAATGGGCAGAAAACCTAAATAGACATTTCTCCAAAGAAGACATACAGATTGCCAACAAACACATGAAAGGATGCTCAACATCACTAATCATTAGAGAAATGCAAATCAAAACTACAATGAGGTATCACCTCACACCAGTCAGAATGGCCATCATCAAAAAATCTAGAAACAATAAATGCTGGAGAGGGTGTGGAGAAAAGGGAACCCTCTTGCACTGTTGGTGGGAGTGTCAATTGATTACAGCCACTATGGAGAACAGTATGGAGGTTCCTCAAAAAACTAAAAATAGAACTACCATACGATCCAGCAATCCCACTACTGGACATATACCCTTAGGAAACCATAATTCAAAGTCATGTACCACAATGTTCATTGCAGCTCTATTTACAATAGCCAGGACATGGACGCAACCTAAGTGTCCATCGACAGATGAATGGATATAGATGTGGCCCATATATACAGTGGAATATTACTCAGCCATAAAAAGAAATGAAATTGAGTTATTTGTAGTGAGGTGGATGGACCTAGAGACTGTCATACAGAGTGAAGTAAGTCAGAAAGAAAAACAAATACCGTATGCTAACACATATATGCAATCTAAAAAAGAAAAGGTTTTGAAGAACCTAGGGGCAGGACAGGAATAAAGACACAGACATAGAGAATGGACTTGAGGACATGGGGAGGGGGAAGGGTAAGCTGGGACAAAGTGAGAGAGTGGCATGGACATATATACACTACCAAATGTAAAACAGCTAGTGGGAAGCAGCCACATAGCACAGGGAGATCAGCTCTGTGCTTTGTGACCACCTAGAGGGGTGGGATAGGGAGGGTGGGAGGGGGACGCAAGATGGAGGGGATATGGGTATATCTGTATAAATATAGCTGATTCACTTTGTTGTACAGCAGAAACTAGCACAACGTTGTAAAGCAATTATACTCCAATAAAGATATTTTAAAAATTTTTTTAAAAAGGAGGTGATATGGGGATGTATGTATATGTATAGCTGATTCACTTTGTTATAAAGCAGAAACTAACACACCATTGTAAAGCAATTATACTCCAATAAAGATGTTAAAAAAAAAAAGAAATAGTGACTAATTCCTTGTGCTCGCCTTGTCTCAGGCAGGGAAGGGAGATGTGTGTCCTCCTTATCTGTCCTGGTGTTCTGTGCTCTTGGGCAGTAGGACTTACCTTGGGCAGGGATGCTCGGGAGCCTGAGCTCTGGGTGGTCATGGTGAGCACGGTGGTGATGCCCAGGCCCACACGGGCTGGGGCAGCATCCATGTTGATCCAAAAGGAAATCCATGAGAGGATGACAATGAGCAGGCTGGGAATGTACATCTGGATCAGGTAGTAGCCCATCTGTCGCTCCAGGTGGAACCGGGCCTCGATGCAGGTGAATTTGCCTGCAAGAAATTATAGTGGGAAGGCCAGGTAGCCTTGGACAGGAACAAGGCTTTGAGGTCAGAGCAACCTCGACTGGAGTCCTGGTTCAGCCTCACACTAGCTGTGTTCTTAGGTGAGTGTTTGAATCTTTCTATCTCAGTTTCCTCATCTTTGGTAAATTGGGTATAATGATGATAATAGTAATAATAATAATACTACCAACCTCATATGGCTACTCATGGTTACTGTGATGGTAAAATGATATGATGCCTCTAAAGAACTTAGCACAGTCTTCACAAACTATTAATGCTCAGAGTGTCATTTGCCATCATCCCCATCAACACTATATTGTTGCTAAGAGTGGGCCCAAGTGGATCATTCTCTATCCTTCTGCCAGTTTTGTTCCCAAAAAGTGACTCATTTGTGTTACTTCCTCTTGTAGAACCTTTCTTTCCTTCCATGTCTCCCCATACAAGAAAATCCCCATTACCTACAGGGAAAAGTTCAAACTCTTTAGTCTGCCTCTCACGGTCGAGCTCTAGCCTGTTTCCACCCCATTTCCCTTGTTTCTTTACTCTACTCATGACCCCCTACACTCCATCCCTTGTCTTGAGCATCCTCTGTATTTTCACACTTCTGAGTTTTTGAGCCTGATAATCCCTCTGCCCCGAATGCCCTTCTTCCGCCCCACAACCAGCCAGAGAAATCCTCCCTCTCCTTTATGGCAGTTTAACTGTGAAGTCTCCCCTAGGCAGAGTGCTCTTTTTTTCCTGTGTCCCTTCAGCTCTCTTCACATGATCATCAGAGCCTTTAAGGCATAGTACACTGAGTTAGTAGGCAAGTTAATCTCTCTCTCTCTCTCTCTCTCTCTCTCTCTCTCTCTCTCTCTCTCTCTCTCTCTCTCTCTCTCTCTCTCTCTCTCTCTGTCCTCTGCGCCGGACTGCGGACAGCTTGTCTCTTCCCAATCTGTGAATCCCTGGAACTGGGCTGGGCCATCCCATGGTGGCGTCTTAGCTCCAGTCCACTGACGCACAGTTACCAGGGGATTTTCTACAGCTCCCTGGACAGCACCTTCCATGTGGACAGGGCCTTGCCAGTCTTCTCTCCTTGAATCCACAGAGCTAGCCCAGAACTCAGCTCTCACTTAAATGTGAATAGTGAAGGGCAGCTGAGATGATGAATGAGAAAACGCTGTGTAAACAGTAAAGGGCTGTGTGTGGTATGTGAGAGTCTGTTGTGATTATTTGATTCATGGGGACTCACTGCTAATGAGAGTACAGTTGGCCCTCTGTGTCTGTGGGCCCTGCATCCTTCAGTGAGGAGGGTCAACTATGGTCTTGAGCATCCCTGGATTTCGGTAATTTGGCAGGTCCTGGAACCAGTTCCCCTTGGATACTGTCTCTGAGTCTCAGCTTGCCCAGGGATGAAGAGAGTATTTTTGAAGGTTCTAAGATATCTCCGGGGTCACTGGAAAGAGACAGCTGTCCTAAACAGACCAGCACCGAGGCTGCCTGCTTTTTCTCTGGGCCTTCTACTTGCATCAGAACCCACAGTGGTTTCTCTGAACCCCTCGCCTTCACTTCCTCTTCTCCTGGGCCCCTGTCCCAGCCTGTCATGTGCCTCCACGCCACTCGGCTGTGTTCAGACAGCAGCCCCTGGCCCAGCTCCCCAGCGTGGCATACTAACTGACTGCCTTTTGTCCACAATGTTCCACGAGCTCCTTCCCAGCCTGAAACAGGGCAGGCAAAGCCAGTCTTGATCTGGCCCCCTTCATCCCTGTGTTCAACCTTCCAACAAATGCTGGGCTAGGCAGGGGAGATAGAGAGCTGAGCTAAAAAGTGGGGTTCCCTCCTCATAGCTCACAGTCCAGGGGACCCTTTTCAACTTCATTGTTTACTAATCCTCAGTGCCAGCTCCCAGCTCCCCCCTGAGGTCTAATGTGATCATTCTCTGTGCTTTTGCCCTCTCAGAAATGCCAGTCCCGGGACTTCCCCAGCGGTCCAGTGATTAAGACTTCACCTTCCAATGCAGGGAGTGCAGGTTCGATTCCTGCTCGGGGAGCTAAAATCCCACATGCCTCGCCGCCAAAAAAAAAAAAAAAAAAACATGAAAAACAAAACCAGAGCATAAAACAGAAGCAATATTGTAACAAATTCAGTAAAGACTTTAAAATGGTCCACATGAAAAAAAAAATCTTAAGAAAAACAATAGAAATGCCAGTCCCTCTGTGATAGACACTGCTAGATGTCCTCCCACTGTCAGCTCTCCCTTCTGCCTTAGGGACAGGGTCCGTCCTGAGCTGGACATGCTGCTACCTGGAAAAGAAACTATCTCCCAGCTCCCCTTGTCATGAGATGTGGCCCAAGCTCAAGTGACTTGTCCCAGGACTCACAGGAAGAAAGCATGGGAGCCACTTTTTGGTTGCAAGGTATGTTCTCTTAACTACTAGGTAATAAATGCGGAGATAGATCCACCACAGGTATCTCGGAAGATCCGTTGGATCAGCGACTGAATGAATGTTTGCAATGACCTCTGGCCCTGGCTGGGTTGAGGTGGGCCCTCGCACGTACCTGTGTTGTAATGCTTGGTGCAGTACCTCAAGTCCTTCTCCTCCTTCAGGATAAACTGGGGCAGAGTCAGTCCATCTGCCACCTGCACAGCCCCCTTCTCCTGCCACTCAAAGATGAGGTCATTCATGGTGTATCCAACTGGGATGGGATGAGAAGGAGGAGCAGTCACCACCCGGAAGCTCTTATTTGAAGCATGTCAGGGGTGCTGCAGGAAGGGCGTCTAACATGAAGCATGTTAGAAGCAGAGAGGCATCAGACACTCAGTGGAACTCATGAGACTATGTTACTGCTGCTGTTTTATTCTCCCCACACGAGAGGTTAAAGCTGGTTTTCTTGTTGACATCTACCCCACAGCCCTTCCACCTCTCTTACCCCACCCCCCCAGCCTCCCACCTTGGCTTGTCCTCCTGCCCGCACCCCTCAGTCCCATGGTCAGATTCAGCTGACCTCCGCTCTTTTTGCCTGTGCGCCATCCTTGCAAGCCCCTTCTTGTGCCCCCAGCAGATTTTCCTCTGGGGAATAACTGTATGGTATGCTGTCCTGGCGGGGCTATCATTTGGGGGACCAAGGTGTGAGATGGTGATTCAACTAGGCCAGACTCTCTGCCCCAGGACTTTGTTGAGTAAAGTGACAAAGGGTTCAGAGTTGGCTGGTGCAGACTCTCCTCAGAGGTGGTGCTCCAAGGGGATGGTCTCTTAGTTCCTGTTGCCTAAATGCTCTGTCCTGGTTCTTGTACTTTAGCTTTTCCTTCAAGTCCATGTGGACCCCCTATGTTCTTCCACTTAATTCCATTCTTTACATGAGTCAGATTGGTTTCTGTGTTTGCAATCAAAGAAGTGAGCTCTCCCATCTGTTAAAATCTTGGTTCACCTGTGATCTCCTCCATAATGCCTTCTCCACGCCCTGTCTCCTTCCCAGTCAGAAGGAAGTGCACTTTCTGCCTTGAGGCCACAGCATTTTGTACGTCTAACCACACACTTACCACTTGCTGCCTGCCTTAGAGTTACTTGTGCGGAAGACCTCTCTCTCCCCTGCTGGAGTGAGCATCCCTGTGAGTTCAAGGACCATGACTTATTCAAGCTATTGCTCCTCCATTCCTGGCGAGTATGTTCACAGGGGACATGGAACAGTGCCTCTTTGGAGAATGCTGCTGGCTCCAAAGCTGAACTTCAGTCAGACAATGTTAGGGAAGTTATATTTCTAATGCATTTTCTAAGAGCAAAGCTCCTCATCTGGTATTTTGGGCTATTACAGTAATCTCCTGGGGTCCAGAGGGTAGGAGCATCTGTGTGGGAATTTCTGCTGGTCACATGGGGATAGGAGAGTCTGGTTCTTTTAGAGGCCTCATGCAAGGGACTCACAGCTTTCCAGTTGCATAATGCACGTCTGGACGTCCATGGGGAAATTCTTCAAGTCCATGGGGCAGGCCAGTGTCAGGGTGATTCTGGGAAGAGAAAGGAGTTGTATGATGCTAGATCCACAAACCAGAGAAGCTGTGCCTCCGTTCCAGTTACTACTGGAAAATCAGTTATCTAGGAAAGGCCAAGGAGGCTAGGGAACCAGTGTTTATTGAAATAATATATGCATATTTCCACATCAGAGAGATAAAGTAGGTTGCCTAAAGTCACACAAGTCAGTGGAACTTCTGGGCTTCTTTGGCGTCTGTCTGGCTTCTAGAAACTTGCCTTTTAGCAAGTTGCCTGAAGGCCTGTAGGCCATGGGCTACCTCCCTCCCTTCTCTTCTGTAGAGCCCTCAGGTAGGGCAGAGCCTGAATTTTAAATTGAGCACCACCAGGCGTCAGGCATCCCCAGGTGCACCTCTATGTAGCAGGTGCGCAGGTGGTTCTTGGCTTCTCCCTTCACACACTGGGCTCATCAAAAGTGATTTCCAAGAGGCTCCCTGCATGCTGGGTGTCCAACACAGCTGACTCACATCTGCGGGCTCCTGCTGGGGTCAGTTGGGGAGTGGTGGTTGCTCCAGGCATCTGGGCTAGCTGTTTATTTTGGGTTGTTCAGCCCTGGCAGAGACTGCAGCCTCAGAACCAGAGGGAGTCCCCTTAACAGAATCCGAGGTCTGCAGCTCAGCTGCGATGCAAGGCTTCAGCTTGAAAGGCTTTGCCAGCATCTGAGCCCCTGCTGCAGGGAACAGAGAAGAAAGGCTCATGGGGGCCAAAGAGACTTAGATCATCAGGCCAACTCCTGCACTGGACAGGTGAGAAAACAGGGATGCAGAGAAGGCTAGGTGGGGAGGCATGTCAGGTCACACAGCCAACTGATGGCTCAGCCAGGGTTCAAAACCAGGTCTCCTGGCCTTTGGATTTTGAGCTTGTGTGTTTGCTGGTGGGCTTTCTAGCACTGCTGTCCTGAAAAGCCAACCTCAATACCCAAAGACCCCTAACTGGTGGTCTTGTGGGGCTTAGCTGCTGGCACCTGGGCCCCACGTGGTGAGGCCCACGGCCTGGCGCGAACTTCCCACTCCGGCTCTCACCCACGGCTGTGGATGCGGGCCCTTTAAGCACAAGGCAGAAGCAGGGAGGGAAAGGGCAGGGAGAGGGAGGGGAAGAAGAGGGGAAAGAGGGAGCGGGAGAAGGAGGGGGAAGGGAAGGGAAAGTGCACGCAGTTGAATTTCTGAAGATAAAAGCTCCAAAGTGGGGCAGCCGTCACACTGGGTGAATTTCCTGAAGTTGAATGACCTTGGAACATCACTTTCTGCTGATTTGTCTTTTTGTCATGCTGCACTGGGACTTAGCTTCCTGGAGATATGAAACTGAGCCTGGCTGCAGCAGAATCCAAGCCAGCCAGGGCCTCGGTGGCCATCCGGAGCCCGTCACCCTTCCAGTCTGGGTGCGCACTGGGTGGGGAGGGCAATGCGTGAGCAAGGCCATGTTGGCCTCGGATTCCTCCCAGTCTGCCCTTCCATGGTGCCTCCTTTACCTCCTGAGGTCCCTGAGTCCCCTCTCCCACCCAGCCTGCTCTCAAGGGAGACTCTGAATCCAGTCACATTTGGGGATTAGGATCTGTGCGGCCTCTCCAATGGGCTTGGACACTTAAAGCTCATCTCCTAATGGAAATAAAAAGATATATTCCCCTGAGGGACTGGAGGGTCAGGAGAGTCATTTAGGACCAGTGTCCCCACCCCCCACCCCTTTTTTTTAACTTTTTATTTTATATTGGCGTGTAGCCGATGAACAATGTTGTGATAGTTTCAGGTGCACAGCAAAGCGACTCAGCCATACATATACATGTATCCACTCTCCCCCAAACTCCCCTTCCATCCAGGCTGCCACATAACATTGAGCAGAGTTCCCTGTGCTACACAGTAGCAGTAGGACCAGTGTCCCTTTAAGCTCTTTGAAATAAAAACATATTCATTCATTCATCAAATATTTGAGTGCCTATTGAATGCTCTGCACTGTTCTTCTAAGCTCTGAGTGGGCATTAGGTGCACACTAACAGATTAGAATCTAGGTTCTGCTACTTTGTAGCTGTGGGAACTCTGGCAAGTTGCTTAAACTTTCAGATCCTCACTTGTCTAATCTGCAAAATGGACATAATAAAGCCTACTTCATAGGGTTATTAAGAGGATTATAAATAATACCTACAAAGTCTGAGCCTAGTAGGTAAATTCCCAGTGAATGGTACGTAGTAAGGATATAACATGGACATTGGTCCTTCTCTCCATGCCTTGGGGGAGGAGACTGAGAATTAGGTGGGTTGAGAGGGGCGCAGAGTGTGGCAGGAAGCTTTGAAAGTTTGCCCATAACCAGTGTATGCAGGATATCCCCCAACTGGGGAAGGGAGTCCCAGCAGACTCAGTGCAAGGAGTAGAAGATAGAAAGGCTTTATAGAAGGGAAGGAGCAGCCCTGGCTTATACCTGTGAGCAGCACCGTCCACCTGGCAGGCCATTTATGTTGAAGTTGCTGTGATTTTTCAGACTTTGTGCCTTTGCTCGGCTATTTTTTAAAATTATGATAAAAACGTTTAACATGAGATCCACCCTCTTAATAAGTGTTTAAATGTACAGTAGAGTATTGTTAACTATAGAGTATTGTTGTACAGCAGCTCTCTGGAATTTATTCATCTTGAGTAACCGAATGTTCCTGGGGTCAGCATTGTCTTTGAATATTCTTTTCCCATCTTGTTTTATTGAAATTCTGGGTAAGCTTGGGGGCCTAACTTTAACCTTCCGTCTCTAGGATGCTTCCTTGGTCCCCCTGGTTATAATGAACCACTCGCTTCTAGGAGTTCCCGAGGTATTTTATTCTTACTTGCTGAGTGCAAGCTGCAGAGCTGGCTCTGCTTATTCTGTAAAGGTGTTCGGTTGCCAGGGCCTGTTCACCTCTGTTTGGCCCTCCTCTTAGCGTCTGCTCCCACAAGGTATGTTCTGAGGATGGAGGGGATGAGCCTGTACAGAACTCACCTGATGCTGTAGAGGACATTCCCATTCCGGGAGATCCTCAGCAGTTTGTTGTCCGTGGTGATCTCGTGGAAGTGGGCCCCCTTCTCATTGGCAAAGAACAAGTCAGGTTTCCAGATGGAGTCCAACATGGATGGGTCCAGGTCCAGAGAGTCATCCGGGTATTCGTTGTAGGCCAGCCGGGGGTCGTTCCACTGCTGCCGTAGGAAGATGTTGACCCTATAGTCCTATAGCCAGGAGATAAGGAGGTGGACTCAGAGTTAGGCCCTGGGATGTCACATCTTGGAGGGCCCAGGTGCTTTCGGTCAGCGCTTCCCAAAGCCCCGTCTGGAGGATGCTGTCAGAGTGTGGTTGCATCTTGCATGGGGATGAGACGTAAAGTTTGTGCATCAGGCAAAAATCAGGGCAGTCATAATTATCCCTGAAAATTCTCTAGATGCCCTGTTAAGTATATTCAACTCTGAACTGAGATTAATTAAATGTTATTCTTTCTTCTGACAAATTTTAAAAATGAAGTTCATACTGCTGTCATAAACACCTGTTTTTCATCCTGTTAACATTTTGTTGTGGTTGCTTCAGTTTTCATTAGATAAGAGAAATAATACATCACAGATAAAGCTGAAGTCCCCCTTTTATTATCAACCCCATCAGTGCAGTAATTCTTACGCCCACTAAGGTTTGAGAGTCACTATTCTAGATAGATTGAAGGAACAAAAGAAAAGACTAAAAGCTGATGCCTGAGCATTCACACTATTTTGCCCAATTCCCAAGCAGTGAAGGAAAGTTGGGTGGAAGGATTTTATAGTGTTCTGCTGGTCTTAGGGTTCACACCACTCTGTTTTAATGTCGGCCTTCTGTTACCTTCTATAATGTGTTGATTTGTTTGTTTGGGGGGGACTAATAGATGCCACATCTTACTGGAAACCAGCGCTAAGTTAAATGCTCTCTGATGGGACAAAAAAGTCACGATCAAACCAAGTAGGGAAATGTTTGATTAAACCAAATGTATCAGATTTCTTTACGGCAGGACTTCTCAGAGACCTTAATATGCTGAGGAGTTGTGTGCATCTCCAAGAGGGGAATAGACTATGCAACATTTCCTTGATTTATTTTGGCCATAGAACTCTTTTTTTTTTACATCTTTATTGGAGTATAATTGCTTTACAATGGTGTGTTAGTTTCTGCTTTATAGCAAAGTGAATCAGTTATACATATACATATGTTCCCATATCTCTTCCCTCTTGCGTCTCCCTCCCTCCCACCCTCCCTATGCCATAGAACTCTTTTATTTTGTGCATGAGGCTCATCTTCTACAGAATGTGGGTTAGAAATTGCTGTCCTAGTCAAAACTACCCCCTTCCCCACCTTTTTTTTTTTTTTTCCAGATGAGGAAACTGAAATCTAGAGAGAGTTGAGACTGGCCGTGTCTCTCTGAAAAGGTAGAGCAGAGTTGATTTTGAAGCCCAGGTGCCTTGACTCCTAGCTGAGGATTTGTTCATTGGGTCTTAGAGGGTCTTAAAGAACCCATTTAGTTCCCATTAATAACCTGAGAAGCAATTTGTGGTAGGTCTCCACAGTGGGAAGCTGGGTAATGAAGTTAAGAAATATTTCCATTAAGAAAAGTTTTAAATTTTGTTAGAGAGACGTTGTAAACTTGGGGCCTGTGAATATTCCACTGCAAGTAGAATTTGGGGTGTATTTGTGTTTTCCTATGAAGAAGGGTATAGCTCTCTCTGTTGGATTCCCAAGAGGGTTTATAGTTCCCTAGAAGATTAATAATCTCAGTTGAAATCCAACTTTAAATGTTCTCCTTCAGGGAATAATCTCTGCTCGGAAGCACCTGCTGCTGCTTTTTCTCTGAAGGTGCAGGATAAAGGAGGTTATGCTACATTTTCTTTTGGGGTGCTACCCTTACATCCTGATCACCCTCGATCTGTCATCAGCAGGAATGGACTGAAGCAAACAGCTCTTCTGTCCCCCACACTCCCCGCCTGCCACTTCCTCCCACATTCTGTTTGCCTACAGGAATATCAGTAGCTTCTTGAAATGTTCCAAGACATCTTATGGGACTGTTCTGTAATTTAGTTGAAGCCTCTCCCTCCAGCCCCATAAAAAATGACATTTGGTCTCATAATCAGGAATAAAGACACAGACGTAGAGAATGGACTTGAGGACATGGGGAGGGGGAAGGGTAAGCTGGGACGAAGTGAGGGAGTGGCATGGACATATATACACTACTAAATGTAAAATAGATAGCTAGTGGGAAGCCGCCACATAGCACAGGGAGATCAGCTTGGTGCTTTCTGACCACCTACAGTGGTGGGATAGGGAGGGTGGGAGGGAGATGCAAGAGGGAGGAGGTATGGGGATATACTTATACGTATAGCTGATTCACTTTGTTATACAGCAGAAACTAGCACACCATTGTAAAGCAATTATTTTCCAATAAAGATGTTAAAAAAAATTTCCTATCTTATAAGTCCTGCGGTGGAGGGAAAACTTCAGGCCAGACTGGAGGTTGATTCTTTGTTTTTCCTGTTGATTGTAATAGCTCCCAACCTGGCCCCAGCTCATCAGGGATTAGAAACAGCCTCTGTTTGTCCTGTGGATTTTACATGAAGTGCGTGTGTTTGTGTGTGTGTGTGTGTGTGAGAGAGAGAGAGAGAGAGGGAGGGAGGGAGGGAGGGAGGGAGGGAGGGAGGGAGGGAGGGAGGGAGGGAGGGAGAGATGAGGCGCTGGGAGTCATGTCAGAGTAAACAGACTATGCATTAATGGTTGGACAGAAAAAGCCTTCAGTCCCCAAACCCCAGCTGCACTTCTGATGTTCTTGCCAGCAACATGTCAAGCCAGTTTATGTGGCTGGAAGGAAGAAAAGAAAGTGGCATTTCTTAAAATGGCCTGTTAGGCACCAGGCACTGTTCTAGATACTGTCACATACATTTAATCCTTACAAAACCCCTGCAAGCTAGACATTCAAATTCTCCTAGTGAGGTTCAGGAAACTGAGGTTTGGAAAGGTTGAGCTAGTAAGCAGCAGAGCTGGAATCTGAATCCACATCAGCCCAACCTTCTAGTGAGCACTTGTTGATTACGTCCCCTGGCTATGGATGGCCCGTTCTGTGCTGGGGAGCCTCTTCTCTCACCCCCCCGCTGCCTGATCAGTTTAATCCTTATCTCCTGTAGGAGGCTTGATGCCCCCAGGCTTCCCTGACTTCTTCCTTTTCTGATCTCCTAGCAAAACGGAATGGCCAGAAATGTTTAATTTAGCAGTACCTCACTGTGTGTGTCTTATCTCCTCAACCTGAAGGGCAACAGTTTGAGAGGATAAACCTGACCTTCTCTTTCTCTTGCACCATCCTACCTACTCACCCCGTCGGTGTACCTGGAGCTACCCACCACCCAGGAGGGGGAGGGGGAGGCAGAGCGGAAAAAGTTGGCACAGGAAGAGCTTTCCCCATTTTTTTTTTTTTTTTTTTTTTTTTTTTTTTTGCAGTACCAGGGCCTCTCTGTTTGTAGTACGAGGGCCTCTGTTGATAACAGTTAACAACCGTTGGATTTGAGAAGAATGCCTCTGAGAACCATGTGTGTTTTTTTTTTTTTTGCAGTATGCCGGCCTCTCGCTGCTGTGGCCTCTCCCGTTGCGGAGCACAGGCTCCGGACGCACAGGCTCAGGAGCCATGGCTCACGGGCCCAGCGGCTCCGCGGCATGTGGGATCTTCCCGGCCAGGGACACGAACCCGTGTCCCCTGCATCGGCAGGCGGACTCCCAACCACTGCGCCACCAGGGAAGCCCGAGCTTTCCCCATTTTATAGCTGGAGAGACTGTGGGTTAGAGAGAGGAGGCATTGTCCAAGGTCACATAGCAATTCAGAAGAGACCTGGGATTAAAATCTGGATTTACTTCTCCGGGCCCCACTGTTAGAAGGAGGAGTTAGGCTAGATGGTCTCTAAGAACCCTTCCAAATCTAATAGGTGATCGTTATTAGATTTTTGTTTTCCAGCGACATTTTTTTTTGCGGTACGCGGGCGTCTCACTGTTGTGGCCTCTCCCATTGCGGAGCACAGGCTCCGGACGCGCAGGCTCAGCGGCCATGGCTCACGGGCCCAGCTGCTCTACGGCATGTGGGATCCTCCCGGACCGGGGCACAAACCCGTGTCCCCTGCATCGGTAGGCGGACTCGCAACCACTGCGCCACCAGGGAAGCCCTTTCCAGCGACATTTAATGGAGCATCTAAGTGCCAGGCACTGTTCTCTGCACTGGAGAACACGCTGAGAACAAGAAAGACATGTTTATGCTGTCACAGAGCCTACGATGTAGCGCTTACACCACACGGAGATTGGGCTCTGCTGGGGATTAGGTATAGGGCACTGGGGAGATACAGAAGTCAGGCTCCCCATCTAGACTTGGAGGTGAGGGTCAGGGAAGGTGCCAGGAAGACGTGATATTTAAGGTGAGACCAAATATGGCAGAGCCAAAAAGGAAAAGCATTTTGGGCAGTTGGAACTGCACCTGTGAAGGCCTAGAGACAAAGCAAGAGCACGGTGCTTTGGACAGAACAGCAAGTAGATGAGTGAGGGCAGGAGGGGGAGGAAGCATGCAGCGCCGAGCAGGCTGTCCTGGGGAATGCGGACTCCATCCTGGGACTAATGTGGAGTCTTCGAATAATTTTAAGTAGGGAACGACATTATTACAGTTGCATTTTATTACTGATATTTAAAAATACTTTATTTTTCTTATCACAGAAGTAATGCTTGTTGATTATAAAAAAAAATAGAAACATATGTCACCTAAAAGGAGAAAAACAAAATGAAAACCATAGCGTCTCGCTTTAAAGCGATTCCTGAGAAGTGAGGGTAAGAGCTGTAGAGACTGTGTCTGGTGTCCTCAGGCGACTTGTCCCCTTCTCCCAATGCCCCCTTCTCCCCTCAGCACCCGCTCCCCAGCCGAGCTGCTGCATCGATTTTCTCCTCCCCAGTTGGTAAACAGCACCAGGAAATGCCGTCTGGAAGGGACCAATGCAACTGTTGTAATAGGCTGAAAGCTAAATGCCGTTTTGCTTACTTGGCTCTACAGTCACTCTGGTCAGTGTTGGACCTGCTGGGGGTCCACGTTCAGGTCCAGAGGCTGGAAGAACAGCACTGGAGTTCTCCAGCTGAGAACCTCAGGTCCCACCTCTGGTAGTTGGCTTCCAGGCCTTGACCCTCAAGGTGGCCCATCTTCTAAGTCCGAGGGGGAGGGACTGGCGGAGCTCTGGCTCAGCAGGCTCTAGCACCCACTCTCTGGTCTTGCCTCTGAGATTCCCTGATGGCTTGATTTCTGGAAACTGGGCAGCTTCCATGCTTGTGAGACCAAGGTAGAGTATTAACGCCCCCGTTATGTCTAATTTCAGACTCTAACCTCTCCCAGCAAACTCCTCCAAACTCAGTACTGTGGTGAAATAGGAAGCATGAGGTGCTTTAGTAGGAAAGAGCTAAGAGCCTGGTGGGTGTGTTGGTGGGAAGAGGACGTGGAAGGCAAGATGTTTGCCCACAGCAGTCAGAACCAAGAGCCATCACCCAAGAGGAGGGTGAAGAATCAGATTCTTATACCTTCCTAAGTCTCAGCCTTCCAGCCGTGAAAGAGATGTTTCTTCTCTAAACTTGATTCAACTCTATAAACACTTGTGAGGCCCAGTGGGAGAACGGTGAGAGCAGAGGCTCAGGTCTTGGCTTCTACCCTCACAGAGCTCAGATTATCTAGCAAGCAAGGCAAGGTATGGACATAAATCTAACATACAAAACTGAAAGTGATATGGGTCAGAAGAGGTTCTAACAAGCTGCTATTAGATATTGCTTTCAAGTCGTTGACATTACTTCCAGGCAGGTTGGGTGAATCTGGAAGTGATTTTGGGGAGAAAGTGGCATTTGAAATGGCCCCTATCAGGTTGTTTGATCCTCCTGAAGTTAGCATCTCTAGATCTGGTGTTGTTCTGAGATATGAATAATATCTGATTTGGGCTGGAAAGGAGGCCAGTGATGTGTGAGGAGGAAGGACAGAGGTGAGGAATACAGGTGTAAGGGCAGGACAGGACATGAGGACCAGGGCTTCGGCCTTGGTGTATTTAGGGTTAGGATTTGTAGAGTTGGTGGGGGGTGGGGGGGTGGGGGGGCAGGTTGTCAAAGGAATTTCACGTGGAAGGAATAGCACCAGCAAAAGTGTATAGGCAGGGGCATTCAAACAGTTCAGTTTAGCTCAACCGTCAGCTGCATAAGTAATAAAAGTCCCTCTTATTGAGGACCTAGTAAGTACCAGGCATTGTGCTAAGCATGCCACAAACTTCTGCTTATTTTATGTTTTTTTTTTTTTTTTTTTGCGGTACGCGGGCCTCTCACTGTTGTGGCCTCTCCTGTTGCGGAGCACAGGCTCCGGACGCACAGGCTCAGCGGCCATGGCTCACAGGCCCAGCCGCTCCGCGGCATGTGGGATCTTCCCGGACTGGGGCATGAACCCGTGTCCCCTGCATTGGCAGGCAGACTCTCAACCACTGTGCCACCAGGGAAGCCCTCATTTTATGTTTAAAACAGTCCTATGATTATAGGTGGTTTCACCTTAATTTTATAGATGAAGAAGGCTCAGGGAGATTAAGTAATTAGTCCAAATTCACCCAGTAAATAACGGGCTTGGAATTCAAATCTGGTTTGTCCAATTATATAAAGCGCATGCTCTTAACCACTCTGCTGTAATGAGGCTGTAGAATGGATTGATTTGAAACTGTGGGTATCCTTAACTGCCAAACCAAGGTGTTTGGATCTTATTCTGTAGCCAGTTGGGCACCACTGAAGTCTTAAGCAGTGGAGCAGTATCCCAGTTTGACTTCAGGAAGATCAGCGTGGGAGGCGTGACCATGAAGTGATGAAGTGAGAGAAAACGGGACCAGGGAGACTTATTTTGAGGCCACTGTGACAGTTCAATGAAAGATAAGGGAGAGCTAAACTAAGATAGTAGGGATGGAGAGTGGGGCAGAGGAGAGAATCATTGTTCTTTGTCATCATCATCTTATCCTTCATCATTTTCATCACAAATATTACAGGTAGACTTCTGTCTCAACTCCTTCCTTTTACACACAGCCCAGAGAGGGAAAGAGACTTTTCTCAGGCCACACAGCAATTCAGTGACTAAGGTGGGACTTGCATACAGAAATCTTGACCCCTTTCCCACTACTTTTCCTAATCCCTTGTACACCTTTAAGGGCAGGAGGAGGAGAACCGAGCTGAATCTGCCATCAGGCGGGCTCTGCTCTCCTTGGAGAAACTCTAACTTAGACTCAGCTCTGACAGGATTTGGGATTAAGATGTGTGAGAGCTGGAGCAGTCTGCTGAGAGCCAGGGACCAGGGGGCATTCAGAGTGGAAGGTCCCAGGCTTGGTTTATGAGCTGCTGCTGCTTCTCCAGCACTTTCCCAGACCTCTGAGAAGCACTGTGGAATCAGAGTCAAAGATGTTGCCTTCCAATGTGAGAAGAGTCAGCCCCAGTCTCCTCACTGCCCTGTGAGAGTATGGACCTGGCTCACCGGCACATGGAGAGTTTACTGAATCTTGACTGAGTGCCAGACACAGTGCTAAGTGCTTTAATGATCCCTCTCCCCAGATTCTCACGGGGATGCCATTTTATGGGTAAACTGAGGCTGGGGAGACTTAATGCTTTTTCTAAAGTTAGTGACAGAGCTGAGGCTTGAATCCATGACTGGCTGACTCCAAAGTCGTGTGCTTTTAAGTAGTACACTGTTTTCGCTTCTTTCTTCCTTTCTTTTTTGTTTTTGTTTTTTGTGTCAGTTCCTTTTATTAATAACATCTCATACTTATTAACTGCTTTTTTACTTTACAAAGCACCCTCACATTAGTTTTGTTCTATGAAGTTTGGCGTGAAAGGGCAGATTCTTATCTCCATTGGATAGACGTGGAAGCCCTAAAAGCTCAAGTTCCCAGCACTAGTTACTGGCAGATGCAGAATTGATAATAACAATGCACATAATACATTGAGATGTTACCACATGCAAGGGATGATGCTAAGTTCTTTATGTGTGTTATTTTATATTTACAATAATCCTGTGATGTAGGTTCTATTATTCTCATTTTACAGTTAGGCAAATTAAGGCACGCAGAAGTTAAAGTACTGTACCTGACGTCACACAGCTAGTAAGTGGCAAAGCTGGGATTTGAACCCAAGATGTTAATGCCAGAGCCCAAGCATTTAGCTACCAGACTACACCATCCAGAATCTCCCAGATTTGTACTGAGTGACACTTTTGTGATACCTCAATGCCATCAGCTACTGCCTCTGGCTGCTGTTATGTTCCTGTGGGTTTGTAGATACCCACAATTAGCAGGAAGTATTAAAAAAAAAGGCAAAGGAGTGGGGGTGGGAAGAATTGGGAGACTGGGCTGGACGTATATACACTTTTGATACTATGTATAAAATAGGTAACTAATGAGAACCTACTATATAACACAGGGAACTCTACTCAATGCTCTGTGGTGACCTAAATGGGAAGGAAATCCAGAAAAGAGGGGATATATGTATACGTATAGCTGATTCACTTTGCTGTACAGTGTAAACTAATACAACATTGTAAAGCAGCTATACTCCAATAAAAATTAAAAAAAAACACAAAAAAAACGGGCAAAGGACAAAAGCCTTCTGCCCCAGGTCCAGCAGTCTACTAGTGCTCCTACATCATTCCTGATTTGCCCCTTGAATTTTTTTTTTTTTTTTGGCCACGTCGCACAGCATGTGAGATCTTAGTTCCCTGACTAGGGATTGAACCTGCGCCCCTTGCATTGGAAGCACAGAGTCTTAACCACTGGACCACCAGGGAAATCCCTGCCCCTTGGATTTGACCCATTGTCTGCTCTACACTCAAGTACAGAGCTGGCAGACTCCCTGGATCCTGACCATTGCGTCCTTGGTTCCAGTTGCCTGCTCCATGCCTTCAACCTCTCCTAAGTCGCCACCCTGCCTGTTGCATTCTCATTTGGATCGCACATAATCAGGGCTTCACAACATTTGTTGTGAAGAACTGCTGATGGTTTGGACCAGTGGAGCGGAGCCTCTTTGTTTATCTTCAGGGGATCACTAAAGCCCAGCATGAGTTTAATAATTACATAAAAATGCTAATTGAAGCCACTTTTATTGGATGTCTAACATTTGCTAGAATTTTATATGCATTGTATCTCTAAACTTTTCATCAGCCTAGCACAGTGAATATTATTATACTCATTTTACAGGGGAGGAAACTGAAATTCAGAGAGGTTAAACAGAGGTTAAGTGTCTTGCCCAGAGTCCCATAGCTAGTAGGTACTAGAGCAGGAATATGAATCCACGACTGTCTGGCTCCCAATTTCACATTCTTTTGACAAATGCATGCTGCCTATTTCCTTTTTTCTTTTTGGCCATGCTGTGAGGCATGCGGGATCTTAGTTCCCCAACTGGAGATTGAACCCGTGTCCCCTGCAGTGGAAGTGCGGAGTCCTAACCACTGGACCACCAGGGAATTCCCTCTGTTTCCTTTTTTTGAAAACCAGGTTCCTAGATGGGTAGGTGAAAGAAACATAGTAGACATAGTATACTGGGATCTCACTGAGCCCATGTGACAGGTTGGCTCATACATATCCTCATAGTATCAGATGGAGAACTTTGGATTGTGATGCTAAACTGAGGTGGATTTGTAACTGGTTGCCAAAGGATGCAAATTGAAGCGTGGATATTAACCTGAAAAGAGGGAAGAGGACAGTATTGGCAGTACAGGGCATAAAAGTGAGACATGCCACTAGCGAACTTGGAAATATGGAAAAGAAGTTTGATCTCTGCGAGTTAACCTAACAGATGAACATGCAGCAGAGAAATTTGGCAAGGCTCAGCATCAATCACAATGACCCATGTGTAATCTCAATGATTTAGAACAGGCCTGTGCTTGTAATTTATTAAGTGGAACCTTAATTTGTTGTATTATGTCTTTTTTTTTAAGGGTTTTTGCAACTTTTAAAAAAATATTTATTTATTTATTTATTTAGGTTGCCCTGGGTCTTAGTTGCAGCAGGCAGGCTCCTTAGTTGCGGCTTGAGGGCACCTTAGTTGTGGCTCATGGGTTTCTTTGTTGTGGGTGGCTGGCTCCTTAGTTGTAGCACGCAGCCTCCTTAGTTGAGGCATGTGAGAGCTCTTAGTTGTGGCATGCATGTGGGATCTAGTTCCCTGACTAGGGATCGAACCCAGGCCTCCTGCATTGGGAGCGTGGAGTCTTAACCACTGCACCACCAGGGAAGTCCCTATTGTGTCTTGTTTAGAGAACTATTTTATAAACATATTGGAGACATTCATTCGATAGTATAAGAAAGGGCAGTTTGATGAGCAGGAATTTGGCAATTGGTAGTCTAGCATCATCTGAAGGATAGGGTCACACTGCTTGGGGGAACACCAACTATTTTTGTGTCTGAAAAAAGGATTTCTGTGTGGTGAGGAGGGATGGTTTCTTAGACCTCTCTCTGGCCTGGATGAGATTTTCCTCAAGACTGTCTTCCTTCTTTTCCTCCAATTTGGTATGTCAAAAGCAAATTTTGATTTGTTACCCTGGTATTCGGCGAATGGCAAGGGAGTGCTTTCATGGAGGACACAAGCATGCTGTTATTGGAATGGAAAGCCCCATCATAAAGTAAAATAACTTGACGGTCTTATTTACCCACTTCAGTCTTTTGTGGCTTTGATTGTCATTAGTCAGCCTTCCTGAATCTGATCTGATGGAGAGCCAACCCTGGGATGCCATAAATTCATGACTGTGATGCCTCCCATGGTGGTGTATTGGAGAGAGTCATCCAGCAGACGATACCAAGACTGCCTATAACCCCATTTTCTGCCTCTTAACAGACTCTATAGCATGTGTGAGGGCTCTCTCCTTGGCTTCCTCTCTGTCTGCAGTTTACCAAGGCTTTGTGGAGTGTCGAGATATGTCTAACTGGATGGCACTTAATAGGCTTTTTCTTGGACTTCCTAAATCCCAGAGTGTAAATGGCCTAGCATTAGCTGTGTAGGCAGACTGAACGTGTAATGGAAAAAGCAACAACAAACAAGGATCTCATCCACAATATTAACCAACCTCACACAATATTCAGTAATAAACCTAATGAGAAATGTGTGACTTGTGTGTATCTATATACACACACACATACACACACAACGAAATGATTCTAAAGCTTTACTGAAAGGCATAAAGGAATACCTATATAAATGGAGAGACATACCACATTTGTATAATATTGTTAAGATGTCAGTTCTCTACAAGTGAATCTATAAATTCAATGCAACCTCAATCAAAACCTGAGGCAATTTTTATAGGCATCAACAAGCTGATTCTACAGTTCGTATGGAAGAGAAAATGGACTGGAAATGACAAGAAAACCTTATTAAAGAAGAACAACAGAGGACTTTCTCTACCAGATATAGAAATACAGTGTTAAGCCATAGTAATTAAAATAGAGTGGAAACAGATAATAGAGCAATGGACAATAAACTGAGACTAGAGAAAGATATGTGTATATATATATATGTGTGCGTGTGTGTGTGTATATATATATATATATATATATAGATTTAGTTTATGAGAAAGGTAACATTTCTAATCAGTGGAGAAATAATGGTTATTTAAGAATAATGCTGGAAAATTACTATCTAATCAGAGAAAAATAGAGTCAAACCATCACCAAATACTTTACAGCAAACTAAACTCCAAATGGATTATGGAGGTATATGTAAAAGAAGAAACTTATAATATTATTCAAAGTGCCCATTGTGCAAAAAAAGAAAGAAAAAAAGCAAAGATACTCAAATTCACTAGGAATCTGGAGTGAAAATTAAAAATGACAGTGAAGTACCATTTAAAAAATCCCATTTGGTAAAATTAAAAAGCTTGATAATATCTTGAGTTGGCAAGGATAAAAACGCTGTTGTGGGAACAATTATTGAAGCTTCTTTGAGAGCAAGTTGGGCAATAATATTTGTCAAAATAGTGCAGGTCCTTTGATAAAGTAATTCCACTTCTGTAATATATCCTAAGGAAGCACGCAAAGAGTCATGTGCAAGACTATTCATTGTGGCACTTGTTTGTAATAGTGAAAGCTGCATAAACCTACAGGCCCATCAGGAGACAAGTGGTTAAATACCATGAAGTGATGTTATGTCCAGAGTGTGGAATTTTAGAGGTGGGCTGTAAATCTGGAAATACTGATTAAAATCATTTTGTCACATACTGAATGTAATAATAATAAACCATTGTTATGTTTCCAAATTTGAGGGTGTGTAGAACGTTAAGAATGCGGTAGACCTATATGTAGTGATGTGGAAAGATTCCAAGACATGGTGAAGTGAAAAAAGCAAATTGTATTGCACAATCCTATTTAGACAAAGATGTGTAATAACGAAGGGATGTATCGATACATTCAAGGAAAGAAGACCAGTAAGACATACACTAAAGTGTTTTCTGCAGTGGTTAATTCAGATGGGACAGGGGGAGAGTGCAAAGCAGGGGCATTCCTGTTTCTCTCTCTCTTCTCTTTTTTACTGGACTTACTACAAAACTTGTTTTCATCTGTTGCTCATATACTTTTAAAAAAAGTTCCAGAGTTTTGCTGTCCATAAGCATAGTGTCAGTCAACACTGTGACTTGTTACCTAAACTGAAATGTCTTTTTTTTTTTTTTTGGCTGCACCTAGTTCCCTGACCAGGGATCTAACCCATGCCCTTGGCAGTGGAAGCTCAGATTCTTAACCACTGGATTGCCAGGGAAGTCCCTAAACTGAAATGTGTTTGAGGTGGTGTGTGTAGAAATCATTTCAGGGTTCTGAGGAGGTCCCCAGAGTTACCTTGGGGGGGCCGATTGAGGAAAAGGCCAAGGCACTGAGATTTCTGGCTTCTGTTCCACTTCCTCCAGAACAGCCCATTTTCAAAAATCAGTGTGTTAAAGTGCTGCATAAGATTCACCTTAAAAATGGACTGTGGTGGTTGGCTGCTGTTAAAAACAATGCTTTGAAGCCCAGTAACCCAGAGTAAGGATGAGCATGGCCCTGGTGTGCTCTGCTCTAAGCACTCCTGAGGGTCTGGGTTCATAGCTTGGCCTTTCAGCTCAAGGTGGAAATTGACATGCTGGCTGTACTCGGAGAGCACCCTGGATGGGAAAGGGACTGAGAACCGGGGAGAATGGCCAAGGAAGCCAGGCATGGCCAAGGAGCGAGAGGACTGTCCTCAGTTATTGGAAGGGCTGTCAGGTGCAAAGATTGGTTCTCTGTGGCCCCAGGATCAGAATGAAAGCCATGAGCAAATGGAAATGTCAGAGGTGTCCCAAGATGAAGTGGGCTGCCTGGGGAGGTGCAGGGGTTCCCATCACTGGAGGTGTGCGAGCAGAAACTACAACATTTGTGGCAGAGGTTCTGACAACAGATGGGGGTTCAAACTGGAGAACCTCCAATGTTAATTCTCTACAAATATTGATTGAGCTCCTATGGTTCAGGCAAAGTACTGGGCAGGGAAATATAGGGATGATTGAGAAAGACAGGGTCCCCACTCTCAATAAAAAAGCAAACAAAACAACAAACTAACAAGCAGACTTCTACTTTTTAGGTATTACTCAGAAGATAATGGAACATGATGCGACAGTGACTGGAAGGGGGGACATTTTTAGTCAGGGAAGGACCTTCTGAAGAAATATCTGAGCTGAGACCTGAAGGATGAGAAGGAAACCATTCATGCAAAGATTTTTCTGGGCAGAAGGAGCTGAGCGTAGTAAAAGGATTAAGCAGCTGTTGCAGTATTTGAAGCAGGGGAATGCTGTGATGTGATTTAGGGTTTAAAAGGCACTATGGGAAGTGGTAGAGAAGGGGAGGAAGGGAGGCGGGGAGGCCGGTTAGGAGGCTGTTTCAGTCAAGCAGGATAGAGATGGTGCCAAGTTGAACTAGAGTTGACAGCAGCAGAGTTGGAAAGAAGTAGATGGATTAAGTTTTATCTTCTGTGATTCAAAATCAATTCATTCCATCAACTGATCCCAATTCATTCAATCAGTTGATTGGATTTAGTCAATCGATCCCAGAAGTAGGCTGGCATTCAGAAGTGACTGCTTCCTAAACAATGTGTTAACTTTTATGGTTGGACATAAGGGGCATTTAACCTCCTCACATGGTAGCTGTTTTCATAGATCTTGAGGTCTCATTTGCAAATATCCACAGGGATGGATAGCCAACGGCTTCTCTCAATACCAGTTCTGATAGAATTGCACAGATCCTACTTGTTAGCCAAACCAGAGTGCAGGAGACCAGGATGAAGTCATGTCCTCCCATGACCCTGACATCCCCTTGGCTCTGCAGCCTCTCCTCTTGCCCCAAACTCAGCAGGTGGCCTAGGCCAAGAGCAGGGCACCAGGATTCAGGCAGCCTGGGGATAATAACTGGTGATGGTGTTTATTGGCTGGAAAAGCTTGGGTGAATTAAGCCTCTCTGAGCTTCAGTTTCCTCATCTATAAAATGGGATTGTTGTGTTATATGAAATGATCCCCATACTTTGCTAACCGCAGATGCCTGGTTTTTAGGACAGTGCTCAATAAATGACACATGACGCCACCACCACCTCACCTTCTCTTTATAGCAGAGCTTTTTGAAAGAATTATCTTCCCACTGTCTTCACTTCCTTTTGTCTTGTGCTTTCCTCGTGCCCCTGAATCGCGTTCTCTAATTTCATACACGCTCCCCTCCCCCATCCTCCATTGCCAAACCCATTGGATAAGATTCTCTTTTCTTACTTGACTTGTCTCCTCTTTTACTGCTGTTGAACACACACCAGCTTTTAAAACTCCTCTCCTCTCTGGGTCATTCTACAATGCCATTCTCTCCTGGAAGTTTTTATTTTATTTATTTATTTATTTTTAACATCTTTATTGGAGTATAATTGCTTTACAATGGTGTGCTAGTTTCTGCTGTATAACAAGTGAATCAGCTATACGAATCAGCTATATATCCCCATATCTCCTCCCTCTTGAGTCTCCCTCCCTCCCACCCTCCGTATCCCACCCCTCTAGGTGATCACAAACCACCGAGCTGATCTCCCTGTGCTATGCGGCTGCTTCCCACTAGCTATCTATTTTACGTTTGGTAGTGTATATATGTCCATGCCACTTTCTCACTTCGTCTCAGCTTACCCTTCCCCCTCCCCGTGTCCTTAAGTCCATTCTCTACGTCTGTGTCTTTATTCCTGTCCTGCCCCTAGGTTCTTCAGAACTTTTTTTTTTTTTTTTTTAGATTCCATATATATGTGTTAGCATATGGTATTTGTTTTTCTCTTTCTGACTTACTTCACTCTGTATGACAGACTCCTGGAAGGTTTTAACATGCAAAGAACCATGATCAGATTTCTACTTCAGAAAAATTACTCAAAACCACACAACAGCATTGCCACAGCACCTGGCACATAATACATGTTCAGTAAGCGTTGCCTAATATTGCTGTTGGTCACTGTTATTCTCTGTGTTTCATGGCATCCTGTGCATACCTCTGTAATCTCACTCATCATACTGTGGTATTCTCTTTGGTTTCCTTGTCCACCTTCTCCAATACACTCCTTGAAAGCAGAGACCTACCTGGCTCCTGTTTACTTCTGGGGACATGGGAGGATTTTACTTTTCTTCAGGTAGGGCTATGTGGCTTCCTCTGGATAGTGAAATGTGAGCAGAAGTGCTATATGTCACTTATGGGTGGAAAGCACTTACTTGCCAGTGTGCCACCCTTTAATGCCTTCTTCCTCTCACAGCAAATGTGAAATTGCATGTTGATGTGGAAGTGCAAGGCTCAGCTACAACGTGGAGGACAGTAGTCCTGGAGAGTCCCCCAGATCTGTAGCAGACTTTAGGTGAGTGATACATCAGTCTTTGCTGTTCTAAGACACTGGGATTTCAGGGGTTGTTTGTTGCTGCAGGAAAGCCTAGCCTAATATGAGTAAAACTAATCTATATCCTTATAGCCTATTCAGCACGTACAGTATAGGACCTTAAAAACGGAGGTGGAAACAATAAATGAATAAATAGGGAACAGAAGGAAAAAAAAAACTAGAAAGACATTTCCTTAGGCTTATGTGTTGGAGTCCTTGGCTGACTGGTTCAATAGTTAATAACCCTTTACATTTCTGTAGCATTCATAAAGGACTCTCATACCCACTTGTGTATTCCTACACACCATTCTTAGAGCCAGGTGCCAAGGGGGAACTGAGTCTCAGTGGTATTAAACTGTGGCAGAACTAGAGCTCAAACCTTGGTCTCTTGTTTCCTGGTTCAGGGCTCTGTCCATTGCCCCCCTAATATCGACAAGTAAGGCCAAACATGTGGACGGTAGTTGCATAGGCCATTGCCAATCGCCAGGGGTCCTGGCCACAGTGTGCCTGTCTCTGTGCCAGGCTAGCCCGGCCCTTGGCAAGAGAGGCTGGAGCACATGTCCTCATAATGGAAATGCTGAGATTCATGCCCAAAGGATGTCAGGACCCACACACACAGACACTCACACACACATGCACACACTCTGTCTCTCTCTCACATCTGCTGACATTTAGTTCCACATGAATTCCAGCTGTCTGCATGTCCCCACGTATGCACACTCACATGTACACCTGAACACATGTATCGACATACTCATACACACATACTGTTACACATTAAATATTCTTTCACTTATTCACATGTTCTTGTATTTATGCACATTCACACAGACATATTGCTGGCTCAAATGCTGCTACATACTTAAATATGTGCTTCACAAATATCCACACACAATTACCTATGTGAAAATAATACCCTTCATGCATTTTCACTCTTAAGCACTTTCACGTACTCCTACATATATACGCAGATACATGCACATCCTCACTACACATATTCACATGTGCATTTATAAGCACAGAAGTACACATACTTATGTTCATACCTATACATGGTCAGATACATCTCTCTCTGAGGTTACCTATCTAAATCTGTTCAAACTAGTGTACACATATACACAGGCCGATGTGTACATTTGCACAAACACATGGTCCCACAATATACACATGCACACACATGCTCCATGATGTATAGAAGCTGCAGAGCACACACTTAGGCGCACTCGTAAGCACACGTGTCCAGACAAGATGGATGGTTCCCTCTCGGTCCTAGCTCCAGATCTTTCTCTTGTAGAGTGCTGAAGGAGCTGCTCTAGGCCAGGACTCCCTTCCCTCTTCTCCCTCGTCCGTCCCTGTCCCTGCTTCTACCTTGATTTCACTGCATAGACTCAAAGAGAGTCGCTGGAAAGGTCAGATGAAGGCCAGCCAGACTCAGCCCTCCCCTGGTCAGGAACGGATAGGGACCCCTATTGCTTTGCTGGCTGCCTTCTCTGCTCTCAGCTCTGGTGAATAAAGCCAGGCTCTGAGAGGCAGACAGTCAGGGCTGGGGACTCCAGCTGTTTACAGAGTGGCTCTGCACTCCTGTTGCTCTTAGAGAACAGACACAGCCTGGAAAGTTTCTGACATTGGGACTATGTCCATATTACCATGGACCCAGGGTGCACGACCAGCTCTTTGCGTGGCTGGTGACGCAGAGCCCTGGGATGAAAGTCTGGGGGGCCTGGGCATGTCTGTTCAATGAAGTTCCCCTTTAGCTCTAACTTCTTTATGATGAAAAGAAACAAGCAAGTGCTGGGTAATCCCAAACATCCGGAAATTAAATGTTTATATTTGGCTCAGGAGAACGTGGGGTTTGGGGTGATATAGATCTGAATTCAATTCCCACTTCTGCTACCGATTAGCCGCATGTCCTTATGCAAGTGACCTAACCTTTCTGAGCCTCAGTTTACTTATCTGTAAAATGGGGATAACATGTCCTGCCTCATGGGTGTTGTTGTGAGGTCTAAATGAGATGAAACATGTGGAAGTGCTCTGCATACTGCCTGGCATACAGTAGCATTTACTGTGTGGTTGTTGTCCTTGTTACTATATTAATACGAGTCCACTCTTGCTCTCCAAGCGTATTCTGAATAAAAAGGAAAGAGGCTTGAATGGGAAAGTGGTCCAGAGGGTTTGGTTGGTGGGATTTAGGGGAGAAAGAAGCTGAGGGGAAGGGGAACTTTGGCCACTGCAAAGAGCACTGGACCTGGGTTTCTGTCACACCTGTTCCATGCTGTGTGACCTTGCTCAGGCGACGTCACCTCTCTAACCACCAGATTCCCTCTTAGTAGGGTAAAGGCTGACTTAGGTTTCTTAAGGTTTTTTCTAGCTCTGAGATTTTAGGTTTTTTTCCCTAAATTGTCTGCGATGTAAATTAAACACATATAGATAATTAAGAACCCAGTAGAAAAAAATCACATATTATGGAATATGGAAGCAGGAAAATGACAACTCCTACTTTGGATTAACTTTAGTTAATAAGGAGAAAACTGTGTCAGCTGTGGACCATTCCCAAAGAAGCACCTCATCGCCAATCCTTCATGTTCTGTCTAAACATTATTGATCTCCACTCCAGGGGGCCATCTCTCTGCACCCCCCTTGTTGGTTATCTCCATTTTCATTACTTATTATTTTCTCCTGAGGCATGCTGAGCCTACCATGATTTGAGGTTGGATTTCCACTTTTGATAATGCTTAGGTTGTTGCTTAAGTGTGCTTTGTGGGCCTGGGGTCCCTCAATTTCCCCCGTCTGTGCTCTTCAATGTTCTGGCAGTTACAAGGATTGGATCTTAATCCCTGCCCAGTCAATAACTAGTTCTGGGATATGATGTCACCAAATCTCGGTTTCCTCTGCTGTAAATTGGGGTACATTGTGTCTGCCATGTCTACTTTGTAGAGTGGTCATTACAGTAAGTACTTGGTGAAGGAATCAAGTGAGAGAATGAGTGTGAAAATGTGTTGAAAATTACTAGTGGCATTTAATAATAATAACTGACATTCATTGTGTATGTACTATGTGTCAGACCCTGCACTTAGCACTTCTGTGCCTTATCTCCTAATCCTCACAACAGGTCACAAGGTGGATGCTATTGGTCCCCTGCTCTGCAGATGAGGAGGCTAACTTAGGGTACCTTGTCCAAAGCCACAGAGCTGAGCCTCAGATTTTGTCTGGGCATGGAAGACTGTGTCCTAATTGCTATACTGTCTCTGTAGAAAGCAGTATGCAGCAGGAATGAAGTCTGGAAAGGTAGACAAGAGATACCAGAGAAGGGTAAGGCTCACAGAAGTCTAGGAATTGCTCAGGATCACACAGCTAATCAGTGGTGGCTTTGGGGCTTCAGTGCCCAGAGCCTCCATCATCACCACCATCATCATCATCATCGAAAACATTTAGAGCACTTAACAAAGCATTTACTGTGATAAACACTTCCATGCACATAATTTCCATCCATAATAACTTGAGGAGGTAAAAAAAAAACAACTTGGTGAAGTAGTATGATGTTAATCACCCCTGGGATTTTACATACAACGAAGCTGAGGCTTAAAGATACAAACCAAATCAGCTTCTTACATATAGTGAGTGAACCCAGGTCTACGTCACTTCAGAGTCTCGGCTTTCAACCACCACACAAAATAAGGGCAAACCCCTACGCCTTTAGTAATCTGTAACAAGGAAATAGATCTCTGTGTGACAATTACAGGGAAAAAGGTGGGGCTGGTGTTGGAGTGAAGATATGTACACCTGTCCTCAGATAACCAAGTTCTTAACATAACCGGGTGGCCCCTGACTTGGTTTGATAACTTTTTACCATTTCAGAAGAAGAGAGGAAGTGTCAACAGTCACCGCACAGGGACTATAAATAATGCAGATGTGACTGCACTTCTGATTTGGGAGGAGAAGAAAAGCAGAGAAGTTCATTAGAAGCTCTAATAAGATATCCATTCACAGAGTGGAAAGACTTGGCTTTCGAACCTGGAGGCCCAGTGAAAAGCAGCCATGCTGGTTCTTAGTCGACAGGTGGGACCATCTCCATATGGAGATAAAAGGCCTATGAGTTTTAGGGAATTGATTGCTTTTCCTTTGGATGTGGGCAGGGTCTCTTGACCATATTAAGACAGACCTCTCTGCAGGAGCATAGATTTTGGACCATTTGCCCCATAACATACGGAGCTCAGTGATTTTTGCCAGTCTGGGACTAGAAGGTTAGATCTAATCTCCATAAATGTTTAGGACCAAATAATGGTTTGAATCAACAGACAATATATCTGATTTGGCTTATTTATTTTAGAAGATGACTGAGACCTGTTATTAGATCACTGTGCCAACTGCCGAGGTTACCACAGGAAATGAGACAAGATTCTGGCCCCCAGAGAACTGACATTATAGTGAGAGGAGGGACACATGAGCAGACTGTGAGAGTGTAAATGAAGGTGGTCAGTGCTGTTATGTGAATTGTAGTACGTGTCACAAGAATGGGTAGAGGGGACCCATCGCAGGCTTAGGTCAAGCGTACACATGAACTCACACACGTGTACACACGTGTTAGAGTGTGAAGGCTTCCTGTGGAGGTCATTCTCTTTTTTTTTTTTTTTTTTTTTTTTAAAGAACAGCTTTATTGCTTTGCCAGGCAAAGGGGGACACAGAGGGCTCCTGCCCTTGAAAACTATATGTCCCCTTGTGGAGGTCATTCTAAGCAGAGAGTTAAGGGAGCCTGGAGGTTGGCAATGGAAAGGAGGCTGGAGTGGGTGCTCTGGGCAGAGGCCTCAGCAGCATCAAGAGAAGGCTGAAAACCAGAGGGTGAGCACGGCCCGTGTGGAGAACGCTGGACAATTCCATTTATCCAGAATGGGAAGCAAGAGGGAAGAGATGCAGCCGAGCAGAATCAGAGGGGCCTTCTAAGCTTAATGCTGAAGGGGAGGGGGGTCCACAGGGAGGCGTTAATGCAGGGGACTGGCGTAGTTAGGTTTGTATCTTAGAAAGACCACGGTGTGAGGAAGAATGGATTGGAGGTGGGCAAGATGCAAGTCTTGGGACGCTTTGCAGTAATGTGGGCCAGGCACCATGGAAGCCTGAGCTGGACTAGGGTCAGGCAGACATAGGGGAATGGATGGTTTAGAGAATTTCAAGGCAGTAACATCTACAGGGCTTGGTGATTGACTGGCTGCTTCTGCCTCTGCTCATAAAGAGATGATTGAAACTGCCTTAATTATTTTCTCACAAGCTAGATTGCTCCCTTCAAAACAAGTATAATTGATTTTTTGTTTTCAAGGATTGAGAAAAAAAAATTGAAAGTAGCATTACATTTATTTATAATTACTAATGTAAGATTTACTCTTTGTAGAGATTAGAAAAATATAGAAATACTGAAGGATATGAAATCATGCATAAATCTACGATCCAGGGATAATTGCTGTTAACATTTTGCTATTTTTCCTTCTAGTCTTTTTTTCTAGAGTAACTGATTTACTTTAAACTTTTTACTATGGGAATTTAAAATACATACAAAAGTAGAGAGAAGAATCAATATACCCATTTTAGCTTCTGTAACCAGTCTTCTGCTATTCTGCAGTTGAATTTTAAACTTAAAAGCAGGTCTTTACATTTGCTTTAATCTAAAACTTTCACCTGTTGATAGAATTTTGCTTTTGTAATCCTGAGTGTTTAGCATGTGCTAGCCCTGCTAGCTCTTTGGCCATTTTCAGATGTATGTCTTCACCCAAAACATTGACTAGGACAGTAAAAATGTCCAAATCCCATAGTATACCACGGAAGACCTGAAAAAACACCAGATTTTCCACCTCCTTGGGGAAGACCAGTGCAGAGGGTAGATATTTCAGGGAGAGAGATATCCCGAGCAGGAAATAGCAGCTTGTGTTTTGACTCACTCACCATAGTTGTCTCAGCAATGGAACCGAAGCTGTTGATGAAAATGTTGCAGCTCACGTTCACCGGGGGACCTGCCAATCAAGAGAGATTCCTGCTTAGTTCCAAGGCCAAGAAGAAATCCCCAGGATAGGATCAGTTTGTGGGATTTTGACTTCAGGGATGGATCCCCCTTGGTGGAGGAGACCCTTGCTTGCCCTGTACCCCACCCCCGAGCAGCGGGGACTCCCAGCCACATTGCTATGCCAGATTCCCTGGTCCCCAAGTGAGCACCAGGTATAGAACACCAGAGGCTGAGCCGGGATGTACTTTCATTAAAAGGATAATTCATCATCCTGCCATATGGTTGAAATCCCTTCCCCAAACCCCATCGGCTGCCTTCTAATTTGTGGCTGCAAGGTTACAGCTACAACATTTGGAGGCCATCATGGGCATCGCAAGGAACAGCAAGTTCCTTGCCTTGAACTTATGAACCAAGAATGATTGTCTGAAAGGGCATTGATGGGAATTAACAGCTGAGGTATCCAGAGGGAACCTCAAAGGAAGTCCATAAGTCTTTGTTAAATACTTTCCAGGCAAGCTACTGCAAGGGCAGGAAGGAAGTGGAGGAATATTTGCTCTTTGGAATCGCATTGCTAGAGGGACCTCTGTCCAACTGAAGCCCAGTCTCTTCTTTTTTTTTTTTTGGTGGTACGCGGGCCTCTCACTGTTGTGGCCTCTTCTGTTGCGGAGCACAGGCTCCGGATGCGCAGGCTCAGCGGCCATGGCTCACGGGCCCAGCTGCTCCGCGGCATATGGGATCCTCCCGGACTGGGGCACAAACCCATGTCCCCTGCATCGGCAGGCAGACTCTCAACCACTGCGCCACCAGGGAAGCCCAGTCTCTTCATTTTATACTATCAATTACAGCAGCTACCATTTACTGAGCAGGTTTTGCTGTTGTGCTGAGAGTATTACTAACATTATCTCATTCTATCCTCTCAACAACTCCATGAGAAGACATGGTTATTCCCTCCATTTTACAGATGAGGAAACAGAGGCACAGAGAGGTTATTTGCCCACGGCTACACAGCTAGTAAATGGTCAAGCTTGAGCGCAGATTGATCTAATTCCAAAGCTAGTGGTCTTAATGGCTATACTTTTTGAAAGAGGTTCAGAGAAAGGAAGGGGCATACTCAAGGTCACAGAGTGGCAGAATCCAGGATTTTAAGCACCGGGCTTCTACATGTGCTGATAAGACAGCCAGCATAAAATAACCAGGGAGGAATGTGAGACCGTGGGTAAGGGTCATAGAAGCAGTAGGAGTCCAGGTATGAGAGAGTTTCTAAAGAGTGAGGCATTAGGGAAGACCTCATGAAGGTGATGACCTTGAGCTGACCTTGAAGGTGGGTAGGACTTGGATAATAGGTCATAATCCTTCACTTGAAGATTGTGACATGCCATTTGTGAATTTTTTCAGGTCCACTTTCTTGCTGATCCCCATGAGGTCCTGAGGTTGGCAGGGCAAAGTTACTGTCCCAGCTTCGTAAGTGGAGCACAGAAAATTTTAGTAACTCACCTGGGCTTATTTACCCAGCAAGTGGTGGAGCCAGGACTCAAACCCAAGTTTTCTGATACCCACTTCTCTCTGTCCCTCTTGAAAAAGTAGCCCAAGCATTTCACCCAAACTCAGCCAAGACTTCCTTCTTTTCAGAAATCCTGGTGTATAGAAAGAGACTCAATCCTGCTGTGAGAATCCAGGTTTTCCTTCCAAGGGATTGCCAGGATTCCTGGGTTTTAGACATAGCCCCAAGCTCTCCCTGACTCTTTGCCCTGAGACACGCCCCTTCCCTTTTCTGGGTTGCAATTTCCCCGTCAATTTGGTAGAGTAGATCTTGATCTGGGCAGTCATTCTCAGCTCCATGGGGTTGCAATTCCCTTATGGAAGCTACCCATTTGAATTATGATGTTACTGTATAGAATTTCAGGGCTGGAAGGTCTCTCTCTTTTTCTTTTTTTTTTTTTTTTAACATCTTTATTGGAGTATAATTGCTTTACAATGGTGTGTTAGTTTCTGCTTTATAACGAACTGAATCAGTTATACGTATACATATATCCCCATATCTCTTCCCTCTTGCGTCACCCTCCCTCCCACCCTCCCTATCGCACCCCTCTAGGTGGTCACTCAGTGCGTTGGAAGGTCTCTTAAAAGTCACCTAATCTATTGCTTCCCAAACTGAGGTGCAGATGGGATTGTCTGCCGTAGCATCATCTGGGAAACTTGTTAAACTACAGATTCCTGGGCCCAGCCCCAGACCCAGTGAACCCAAACCTGTGAGGATTAGCCCAGAGTTTATTGTTTAATGAGTGACCTGGGTGATCCTCATGCAGAGCCAGGTTTAGGAACCACTGCTATCCATGCAAGGCTTAGCGCTTGATCACCTCCAGCAGTGGGGAACTCATTTCGTCTCGAGCAGCCCTTTCCATAGTTGGATGGCTCTGCTTGCTAAAAACTTTGTCCTTATGCTGAACGGGAATCTGCCTCCTTGGTCACTTTCACCCAAACAAAGGCCCACTAGGGCTTTCTTCCCCTCATTTAGACTCAGATCCAGGTTTTTCTTTTCATTTGGCTTCATACCATTAAGATGCCCCAAAGAGTTACTGCCTGTGCCTTGAAATGACGTGCACAGAGTTCCCACCCAGGCCCTGTGCCTTGAAATGACGTGCACAGAGTTCCCACCCAGGCCCTGCAAGTGTCTGGTGCTGTGACTCCCATATAAATTAGATCCTGATTTATGTGTGCGAGAGGATGCCAGCCAAAAATGATCCCATGGGGAGGTGTGGTTCATTGAAATAAATCTGAAATTAAATTATCCTCAAGAAAATTACAATCTGGCTGCCTTTGGCAGCAGCATAATATATATATTTCATTAAATATTAAAGTTTAACTTTGCTTTTGTGTATATGTTTGCATTGGGCTGTGCCCCTGATCCTGGGAGCCATTGTGATATGCAAAGTCTTTGTGAAGATACAGAATACCGAAGCTGACAGGGCCTGGTCCTACTGGACCATTGTACAGATGCAGAGACAGAGGCCCAGATGTGTCAAGTGATTTACTCTGGGTCATAGATATCAGGTAAGTAGCAAGAGGGTTAAAATCCAATTTTCGAGCTCTTTACTTCAGTATTATGAGTTGCATTGCCACTATGTTCTGCAGACGGAGGCTGCTCTCCCCGGACCCCCTATCTTTTTTTTTTTTTTTTTTTTTTCAGGGTTGGATCTCATCTTTATTGAACATTTTGATATTTTGCTCATCGTGCCTTTTATGCATTAGCTTTGATTTTTCTTTTTTTTTAACATCTTTATTGGAGTATAATTGCTTTACAATGGTGTGTTAGTTTCTGCTGTATAACAAAGTGAATCAGTTATACATATACATATGTCCCCATATCTCCTCCCTCCATCTAGAGAGTCAGGAGCAGGCACAACTTCCTGTGCTTGAAGGAACCTGCTGTGTGATTAATCACGCTGTGGAGTTTTCAAAGCAGGCAGGCCTCTTCCTGTTGTGTCAGGGTCACGGGGCCTACTTGGCCTGGCCTTTTCAGGAGCTCTGTAGTTTGCGGGGGGCTTTTGGGAATCTCATGTGTGCCTGGGTGGGAGCGTGAAAGAGGCCATGGGGCTCAGGGGCAGGGGATCCCCTGCAACCAGTGTCTCTGCCCTCACCACAGGGAGAGTAGAGAAATCTTGCTCCCTGTCTCCTGGGGTGAGGTTCCAAGAAGCTGCACTTGTTGCTCAAAGCCCACATCGTCAAGGGGATTGTAGGGGTTAGAGATAGTGCAGGGTTGCGAGAGGCCTAAGAGATGATCTAGTCCTGTATATTTTGGGCCCAAGTGCTTGGAATAAGGTTTTCAAAGCGAGGAGGGGAAGGGCCCGATTCAACGGTCTTACAGTCTGGGTGAAATTTTATTTCTTAAACATGTTCACTGCTAAGTAAGTAAGTAAATAAATAAACAAATCAAGAAATAAGCAAATAAATAAATCAGTAACATTAGACAGAGAATTGAGTCGGAGCAGCTAGCTGGGTTAACGTCCCCAGTCTTGGCAGTGTGACTTGGGAAAGTCACTTAATAGCTCTACTTAGCATATTTGTGGGGTCATTCGTTCATTCATTCATTTATGACAGGCTTATTGAGGGCCTTCTCTGTGCCAAATACAGTGGTATGCACAAAGGATAACTAACACATGAACCCTGGATGCACCCACGTTCAGCAAACGAGCAAGACCAAGGCACTTCCACTCAGGCTGGAGTTCCAAGAGAGCCCACCAGGGGGCGCAGTGGGATGGAATTCCTGAAAACTGCTGCAGCTGCAACCTGGTGGTCAGTTCTCTGGTGTGTCTCATTTGGCCAGTGGTGTTTCAAAGATGTGATTTAGCTGCGAACTTGGAAGATTTCACATAAACCCCCAGACTTAAGTCTTATCTTGGAATGTCCGCTGCCCAGGGCCTGCATTCCTACCTGGCAGCTCTGGGCAGGAGCTGAGAAGCGGCAGCCCTTAGAGGAGCCTGTGCTTTCTGGTTTTCTCTGCTTATCCCCAACCTGCTTCAATCATGTACCATATCTGCCAGGCCCCTCTGGGTGTTTAGGGTGTTTGAGATTGTGACCCTGGTGAAGGGCTTGGGTGCCGACTTATCTGCCCTTGAGGGAAGAAAGGTTATGCTAACGATCCTGGAGGATAACGGCCTCAGGAGCAAGGCACCTTGAGGTAAACAGGGGTGGGAGGTGGGCCCCCAAACAAACCTCAGTGCATTTCCCGGCCTGTTTTCTGTTTGCAGAGCGCTCTGAGAAGGGGACTTAGAGGGTGGGGGACTGAGTGAGCAGATATTAGGAAGCCGTTACCAGCTGTCGCATCCCTTGTTTGGCCTTGGACTTGAGCCAAAAGGAGCAGTGAGGAAGGGCATCTGGAATCAAGAATTGATTAGGAGGTTGGCTGTGGGTCTTTGAAATAAGATTTTTGCAGGGGTGCTGGGAGGAAGGTCAGGGTCACAGACTCCCAAGGAGGTCCTTAAGACTGTGCCTGCAGAAAACCTGCCCAGCAGTTAGAGATGGTTAGAGCCTCCTAAGGCATCAGTGGACAAAGGGAACTGGTCCACTCTTGATGTAAGACATTAAGATCTCATAGGACTGTGAGCTGAGGTTCTCAAATCACTTCAGTTATGGTTTATAAATTGGCTACCCACAGGGCATATCTGGCTCCCAAACGTGTTTTGTTTGAATTTACATGTTTTAGGATTCAAGAAGTTTCACGTAAATCTTGATTTCTGGCTCTCGTTGGACTTTTGGATGGTCTGGCAGCATGGGACCCACATTCCTGTAGGGTAACTACGCGCTGGGTCTAAGGAGGGGCCGCCCACTTTCAAGGGGACTGCTCCTCTATTTCTCCATAGTCTCTCCCTATTGCCTTATTAGGCATTTGAAATTGAGACTCTGATTAGGCAAGAGAGTTCCAAAATTATTTGTTAATCCAGGGGAAGCTTTCAGTGGATGAATGGTAGTTGGAAGTTTCTCATGTAAGACGAATAAAAGTGCAGCTGCTTGGGGGAGAAGCAAGGGTGGGCTTGCTCATCCCGTCCTCTGTTTCTCCCTTTTGGGACACAGGGTGAAAGCCCCAGAACTCCATGAAGCATAGTTTAAAAACCACAGAGACAGTCAACTCCATGCCTGCAGAGAAGAGGAGACTGAGGCCCAGCGAAAGCAAGAGGCTTATCTAAGCTCAGAGAGTAATTTTGTGCCTGAAGCAAAACTTGAACCCATTTTTCCACATTCCACATTAATCTCTTGTCCATTATACCGGAGCTAGCAAGTAGGTTTAATTCACGTACTGACTCTGGTAACCAGAGATACTGTTGAGTTGGACTCTCCGAGCCTTTGTTTGGTCTTGGTGAATTGACTAACAGTATCTGCCTCGGGTAGAGGGAACAGTCATGGAATTCATACCCTGTATATATCATCCGCATACAATTCCATGCGGCTGGCTGCCACAGTCTAGGAAAGCAGATCCCTAAGGCTCTGAAAGGCAAGTTTATCTACCTTTAAAATTGGGCCTGATCCTGGCATCGTATCCAGAGGTCCTCCCCATTAGCTTATCCAGGAAATCCGAGGGTGACATAGACTTGGATGCGGAACGGGCAGCTTCAGCCTCCTTGGAAGCAGCAAGGCTAAGAAAGGAGAGAGAAAGCGGAGGGTTAATGACAGCCCTTTCTCACACTGTGATCAGATCCCAGTCTTGCTCAGCCCCTGTCGCTTACCCAGCGGTAAGAGCCACTAGAGAAATAGGTAATAGGAGTCCTTAATGAGGTAAGGCCCACACTACCTTGTTTACCCAGCCTAAGTATTAGCCAGCATGGGATCCTGGCAGGCAGCCGAGTGTCTGATTGATGCTGAGAAGCTGCTGACTCTTTTAAGGCTGTATCTCTAAGGTTTAGGGCAATCACAGTTGGCTGCTGGTTTCCCTGGGAGAGGAGATTGAAGGGTTAACCTCCCACTAGGCCCAGCCCTGTGCTTTGGGTGGCTGCACTTTCATAGGTCCGTGGAACAGTGCAGCCAGAAAGAATGTTAGAGATCAAATAGTCCAGCCTTTCCCCAAAGTTTCTCTTCAGAATCAGTTATTAATTTTCTAAAAAAAGATGCCAAAGTCAAATGCATTTGGGAACACAAATTGAATCAGGCGTCTTTACCTCGGGTCTTCTCAGAACCTACAACAAGTCTAGATCCTGTACTTATGGGACTATCTCATATACTTTAAAAAATGCTCAGTTGGGAAAACTGAGGCACAGCTAGTGAAGGAACTGACATAGGTCCCAGAGTCAATCAGTGGCAGCTTGCCTCAGTGTATCAAGAGTTGGGGGATTTGAAATCCGACTGCTGGGGATGCTACGCATTGTTTCTGTCACCCCTCCCCCCCAATAAAGTAGTTTTAGGTCTTCATTCGTGCCACAGTTAAGAATTATTGATATCTAAGAACAGCGGCCCTTCCCCTGCCACACTCTCAGAGGCATGCAGGTTCTTAGAACCGTCAAGACTGGAAGTTTAAGGGTTGAGGATCAATTATTTCTGTTGCTTTGGGCAACTGAGCTTCCCTGTCTTGAAATTATACCCAGGAGATAGCTGGAAGCTAGTGCAGCCCCGCTGTGCGTGCTGTAGGGCTGGTACGTTGGAGGAAGTGCATGTATAGAGATGCCTGTGTGTGTCGCATAAAATGAGAGCTTCTGTCACCTAGCCAAGCAGGACGTCGTGTCCCCCAAGGGTTTGTACTGCCTGTCTTGTTCTTTGCCTCGGTTCCTTTTCTGATCTCAGAGTTGTAACTGTTTAAGTGATCCCCTCTAATGGGTGGCTCTCAAATCTCTCTCTCTCTACCCTGGCCTCTCCCTTAAGCCCCCTTTCTTCATTTGCCAATGCCTGGGGGGGGGCGTGTCCATCTCGATGTCCTGCCAGACTTCAAGTTCATTCCAAACCAAATGCTGCAGCTTCCTTCCCAAACTTGTTTCTCCAGACCACAGATGCCCAGGTGGCACCGACGTCGTCTTCCCATTCTCTAGGACTAGACGCTTCAGAGCCGTCTAGTCTCTGTGTCCCCTCTCCTCTCGCGTCCCCTCGCTCATGGGGGCCTTTCCTGTCTTTCACATGTCATGGCCATGCTACCTTGTCAGGTAGTTACTTGTGTTTGTGTTCCGAGACCAGCAATCGTGGTGGTTGTATTTATCATTTGTTTATTTAATCTCCTACTGTGTCTGCCACATTGTGTCTCCCACATAACGTGCTCAGTAATTGCACAGTGAATGAACGAATGAATAATAGGCTACTTTAATTAATCAAATGTCCTGGTTAGTAGAAGTATTCATAAATATATATACATGGACTAACAATTTTAAAATAATTAGACCATTATACCCACTAATGAAAAATAGTGAAAATAGTCTGTTATTCCTCTGAAGGTTCAGAGGTATTCCAGGATGATTGAGACACTCATGCTTAGTAATCTGACCATTCTTTATTTATATCCTGAAGGGCTTGTTTTGATGAACAGAGTGAGGGACAAATGCATTATCCTGTTCTTGTAGGTGTGAATATGGATATTTGTGAGTTTGTGTGATGTGGGTAGGTTTCTAGGTGTGATGTGTATGCATGTTATGTGAATAAATGGATGGATGTGTATGGATGTGTGTGGGGACTAGAGCATGCATGGGGGCATCTGTGGATGTACAGTGGATTGTGTTACAGAGATTCAGATATGCAAAAATGTGAAGACCTGTGTTCCTGTCAAAATGTGTTGTTAAGCGTGGTATTTAGTGTGGGCATTTTTGTGTGTACACGTGGCATGTATGTGGACATGGGGTATAGGGTGTGAAAGTGTCAAATGCTTTCATGGCTGTATGTATGCGGTGGGTATATTACATGTGTGTTACTGAAACGTACTGTCACATGTAATGGAGAATACTTCAAAAAGAGTGGAAAGAACAGGTGATTTGGAATCAATCCTGTCTCAGTCATTTACTAGCTGTGTGACCATGGGAAAATTACCTAACCTCTCTGAACTTTAGTTGCCTGATATGTCAAAGAAGTTTTGCACAATTAGTAACTGAGATAGCACAGGTAACAAACGCCAAGGATGGTTCGCTGTGTGTGTGTATGTGTGTGTGTGTGTGTGTGTGTGTGTGTGTGTGTGTGTGTGTGTAGCAGTTGAGATTCAGGCTGGAGGTTCTTCTGGTCTCACTGCTGCTTTCAGCTGCACCATAGTCCCCACATGACGGGGAAGTCCTGCCAGATGCCTTCCATGGCCCACGGTTGGTACCACAGTCCCAGCCTTTTCTCCATTCAGCACCACACCCGTGGCCGCTGTGTGGCTCTGGTGTGGCAAAGGGGACCACAGGCATGCACCTGGTGATTTATGACTTTGCTGCTGCTATGATTCACTTCTCAAACCACTCTAGGAGTGGCAGTTATGAAGCTTTCATAAGCTCCTGTTCTCTCTAAGCCCCTCCTCTCAGATAATAAGATTTGGGAACGTGGTACTCCCTCCCAGCAATTACTACAGCACAGCCATCTCTGGCCCTTAGGCCTCTTTAATAAGCCTGAATCCCATTAGGCAGAACAGTGAGAGAATGAATTCACCCCAAATTATCTGCTGCCATTTGCTATTAGCAAAATATGCCATTTAATATCTGAATACTCCACAAATCTGGTTATTCTAGCTCACACATCTGCAGCAAGGTGTTTACAGTCTGGTCACCTGGCCTTTGCCTCACTAACAACCCTTGCATGGGGAGCTGAATTGGTGGGAATGGAGACTCCGAGAGGTTAAGTAACTGGCCTCAGGTCACACAGCACTTTAATGAAAGGATTAGAACTCAAATTTTCATGTCCTGCCTCATCCAAATGCTACAATGTATAGGAAAAACTTTTATAACCTGTGAAGGGTATAGATCATGATAGTAGCTATTATTACTACTTGTTTGTGAAGCTCGTCATATTGTTATGCAAGAAAATCAAAACACGTATCTGACTGCCGGCAATCCTGGCATACACAACTCTGAATTTCCCACGTTTAAAAATGGGGGAGAAGTAGTTGTGACTTGTCGAATGGTGCTCTGTTTTGTCAGGTGATTCACAGCAGAATTCTTGGAAATTTTGAGATTCTCTAGTCTAGCCTCTCCCATGTAACGTGGACCAGTGGTTTCTTGGATATCACGTTCACAATTTTCGCCCTGTTTCTGTACCACTTCTACTGTTAGTCACTTAAAAGTTTTCATTGAATTATCTCACTTCTTTAAAAAAAAAGAAACTTACTTCACTCTTTACAAAGAAAAACCGGTATTACTTGCCATAATAGAGGACAGCCAAAACAGTGAGTACAGTGAAAACCACACAGAAAGAGAAGTGTTTAAAAATCCTAGTTATATACTGTTTCTGGCTGAAGTCCCGAGCCTGAGGCCTCCCCTCAGTTCCAAAGGAAGATCAGCTAGTGTAGGAAAGGTGTTAGAGCATAGTAACACCTAACTGAGACTTTTCTTCCTGAGATAATGAGAAGGACTGAAATAATCATTCTATGTTATTATATGTTGAATGACCTAAAATCATCCCCCATCCCTTACTTCCCTAGTCCAAAATTTCTCTAGTTCTTTTTCAGATAAATCCTTCATTTGAATGTCAAAATAGCCATGCCTTTCCACTTGATGATCATTGTACATTTCTGGCTATATTTAGACAGCACATTTTGCACAGAATTATTTCTAGGGCCCTCTCAAGTAAATCTGTGCTTTGCGCCTTTGTGCAGAGAAAATATGCATCCAGGGGCCCTTCATGCTCATTTGGAGCCACTGCCTCTGGTGAGCTGAAGACTTTGCTTATACACAGTAAGGTACTGGACACAGAAGCTGGGAATGAGTCCGAGAAAAGAAACGCGTGATTGTTAGGATTTGCTGACCCTATAAAAGTATTTGGAAATGATGCAAATTGTTTCAGGGATTACTGAAATGTCATGTGGTGAATCAGACTTGGTTTAGACAGATTTGATTACTAGTCATTTTCAGAAGGATCGTAAGGTCTCCTGGGACCAAGCATTCTGTCCCTCGCTGAGAGGGCTTATGGTGATGGCTGCACTGACTGGACAGAGCCTTGAACTGTCTATCGCATTTTAGTGGGGGCATTTGTCACACTAGGAGACTTTGGCACTTAAAGGACCATAAGCTTTCACTCCTAATGACAGAGACTGTGGAAAAATCCAGGGGCCGGTTCCACAGTGGCACTGGAGGCAAGGTGACAAAGTTGAGTGGGAGCTTCGAGACCTTTGGTGAATCACTTCCCTTTTCAGCTTTCAGTTTCCCAAGCTATGAAATGAGGGGATTAGAATAATCTCTAAGAGTCCTTCTGGCTCTAAACCATCATTCTAGTAACCGTTAATATTCCCTCTCTTGTTTTTTTTCTTCTTTATGCATCTGGTCTTGGGACCTGAATTTGTCTGGACCCCTTTGGGGGAGTATGCTTGTGTTCGTGCCTTGCTTTCTCCCCACGCAGTCTCCACATTTCTCTCCAGTGGAACAGCTCATTTCTCAGGGATTTGCTGGAAGACCGGCCAGATCAATGCTCAGATTCTCATTCTCTAGTTGCAGCATCGTTTGGAAATAGGGAATCAATATGCAGCTGTCAATCTGAATTTCAAATGAGCTGGGGTTGGCAGTCAGGCTGGGGAGAAACAGTTTCAGTTAGACCCTTCATGGCACCATGCACCCAAGGACCACGCTGGATTAGCAGTGGGGGTCCCCCCAGCAGACTCCATCTCCTGAGTTCACCATGGGCAGAGAAGTCAGGAGGTCAGGGCTGGGAACAAGGGAGGAAGGACGAAGTGAGGGGCAGAAGAGGGACTCCGAGGCTGAGGATAGCCAAGGGAGGGATGCATAGGGCTGGGGGAGGGAGTTGGGGGTGCAGAGTGAGAAGAGAAGGGAGGTGGGAAGGAGAGAGGAAGAGGCAGGTGGAGGTGTCTGAGGTGTGGTCAGTACTATAACCAAGGAAGTCTGTGAGCACAGAGGACGGGCACCCAACTGCACTTGGCGGGAGTGGGGGTGGTCTCCAAGAAGCTTTGTGGAGAAAGTGGCTTTTACAGTAAAACTTGAAGGTTGGGTATGGAATTGGCCTGGAAGAAATAGGGAAGGGGAGTGGTGTTTTTTTTGTGTTTTTTTTTTTTTGCTGTACGCGGGCCTCTCACTGTTGTGGCCTCTCCCGTTGCGGAGCACAGGCTCCGGACGCGCAGGCTCAGCGGCCATGGCTCACGGGCCCAGCCGCTCCACGGCATGTGGGATCTTCCCGGACCGGGGCACGAACCCGTGTCCCCTGCATGGGCCGGTGGACTCTCAACCACTGCGCCACCAGGGAAGCCCAAGGAGAGTGTTTTGAGTAGAAGGAACAGCATGTGTAAAGTCTAGAGGTGAGTGAGGACTTGGAGAATTAAGAGAACTTTAGTGTGCGTGTGAGGAAGTGAAGGGGGAGTGAAGGAGAGAGAGAGAAAGGACAAAGATGAGAGATGAGGATGGAACACTGAGTCTGCAAGGTTGGGAGTAGCCAGGGTTTGACCCCCTGTTCTATGTCCTTATGGTGCGTCTGAAAGTTAATGAAGATTGTGCCTCCTCAGTGCCTTTACAGGAAGAATAATCCATCTGGATTTCTCAGCTGTTCTCTGGTTAAATTGACTTGTGGCCTGGCCAAGCTTGGGAAATGCACTCTCCAAAGACAACTCCAAATGGTGGGTGTCCAACTTGGTTTCCAGGCAATGTGTCCTCTGACTTGGGCCAGAACATCCCCTTTGCCTTGGCAGGGAGGTAATCTAATGAGCTGGTATTTATTCCGTGCAGAAAATATTATACCAAGTCAACTAGTTAGATGTTGTTTGAAGGTCTATTCTTCCATAAGCATTTACTTAAGACACAATTTCACTGTGGAATAGAGGGAAAAACATGAACGTTGGGCTGGGAAACCGGGATATAGTCTCGGCTCTGTATCTAACTTTCTCTCTGGTCATGGGCTAATTCTTTTTCTTTTCTTAGATGGTTCCCAGTTTCTTCATCTGTGAAATGGAAGTTTGGGATTAGATCAGGCATGGTAAACAGTTTTGCTTTGAGTGATTCCTCAGAGATCGGTTCTGGGGCCTGACCCAGCTGGGAAGGGTAGCAGGATGGATTATCAGTCTCTGTCAAGGGACTAGATTGTGGAGTGGGGGGGTCCTCTGATCTCCAGGGGTCCTCTTGCTCTACAGTCCTCTCATCCTTTTAATTTGTTACACACCCACTATCTGAATAAGGCACTGTGGAGGAGAGGCAGATCAATATGTCACTGCCCACAGACGAGGCCCTCCATGTGGACTGGGTTTGTGTCTGTCTCATTCAGTGCCTGGCAGGTAGTAGCAATCAATGATCATATCTTCTTTTTTTTCTTGGCCGTGCAGTGAGGCTTGTGGCATTTTAGTTCCCCCACCAGGGACTGAACCCAGGCCCTCCGCAGTGAAAGTGCGAAGTCCTAACCACTGGACCGCCAGGGAATTCCCAATGATCATTTGTTGATGAATAGCTTTTGTCCTCTTGTTGTTTATAGTTCAGCAGATAGACTAGGCTAGGTACATATAAACAATTATAAGAGGTTGCCACCTAGCCTAGGGGCATAATTGGAGTGCCGTAGTGCTTCAGAGGAGGAAGGCAGTATTTGGGGGCAGGTGGGGACAGGAATCAGAATTTTTCTGAGTTTTATGAATTTTTGCCTCTGTGCACTTTTGGAAAGACCTGACATTTGTCAATGTCCACGTTGTGTATTTTGGGGGAGAAAGCTTTCTTCTGCCTGTAGGCTGTCCTTGGAATGGAGTGGAGAGATGGTGGGAGGGCTGGGTGTCCTAGACTCCTGGGAAGGAGTGGGGCTGAGTGAGGCTGGCACTCTCTGGCCTTATGGGCTGAACCAGTTTCCTGTCCATGGCTCTGACACCAGGGGCTTGGGCCTTGCTGGTCACCATCAGCTTTGCCTGGGTTGCATCCTCAGGTCAACAGCTGGCTTCCCCTGGCCAGCTGTGCAATTCTGATTTTATTTGATTGCAGTAAGGGGCTTAGGCTGGCCCGGGAGTGCTTGACATTTTATTAGTCTCACTTCATGATCTGCTAAGCACCCCTGGGAGTAGAATGTCACAGTTGGCATGCCCTGAGCCCACTTCTCCCCAAGGTCTTATGGAACAAGACACCCTACTCCCTTCCTGTCACACCTCCTACAGCTGTATCTGCCTCTTTTAAGGAACCGTTGTCTAGGTAAGAAGCATTTGAACATGATTCTTTCTGCAGTAAGATAAAATCTTGGATCTTTGGAGCTGAAAGGAACCTTGAGATTCCAACTCGTTCTTCCCCTGCCCCTAGGGAAGTCTGATTCTCTAGGGATGTCTCGTGTTCCTTATCATTGTTTCCAGTGTGTTCTTCTCCATAGCCTTCCCTCCACAAACTCTTCTGCTTTATTTAAGTATCTCCACGAACCAGGGTGAGATGAATGAGGCTCCTGGCAAAATTTAAGGAGGCGCTCACTCTCAGGGTTGTGTACGTTCCAACCCTGCACTTGCGGAGACCTGAGAGTGAGCGCCTCCTTAAACTTTGTGCCCTGGGTGCCTCACTTGCTTCGCCCCATTCCTGGTCCTCCTAGAGCATTATACCTCTTTTTTTTTTTTTTTTTTTTTTTTTTTTTTTTGCTGTACGCGGGCCTCTCACTGTTGTGGCCTCTCCCGTTGCGGAGCACAGGCTCCGGACGCGCAGGCTCAGCGGCCATGGCTCACGGGCCCAGCCGCTCCACGGCATGTGGGATCTTCCCGGACCGGGGCACGAAGCCGTGTCCCCTGCATCGGCAGGTGGACTCTCAACCACTGCGCCACCAGGGAAGCCCACATCGTAGCTCTTTAAACCCAGTCTATCTAGGGTAGAGTTTCCTGTAGATAATCAAGTGTGTTCTGGAGAGGGAGTGTCTACTGCTCACAACATCTCATTTTATTTTCAGAAAGCTTCATTTTAATTTTTCTTGTCCGGTGGCAAAAAACATCGTTACATATTTTATCACAGTTTATCCTTTCAACAACCTGAGAGGTAGGGATGTCTGTGTCCATTTTACAGATAAGAAAATTAAGGCTTAAGGAACATGTGGCTTGATTGTCTAACTCTGGCGTACTGCACTGCATTTGCTTAAACTATGTCGATGTTTTTCTCTTTTCTCACTTCCCTTCTTCTTACCCCCTGTGCATGGTTCAAGGCTGGAATCATGGCAGCCCTTGGTGTTTTCTGGTTCAAGCTCAACCTTCAGCTCTCTAAACTTCCTTTCCCCCAAATTGGGGCAATCAGATGTTATGTAGATAAGACCCTGAGAGCATGACTTAGGCAAGCTTCTTCCGTGTGGTTTTCATGAAGTACAGAGTCTGGCACATGGTCAGGTCTCAGTAAATATTTGTTAAATGGATGATTATACACCTGGCACTTCAGAGGAAGTGGAATTTAGCTGTGTGGGTACTTGGGATCAGTGATGTGATTTTTTTTTTTTTTTTTGCTTTATAACAAATTTAATCAGTTATACATATACATATGTTTCCATATCCCCACCCTTTTGCGTCTCCCTCCCACCCCAATGATGTGATTTGACTGGAGTCAAAAGGCCCTGAAATCTTTAATCAGTCCCTGGGGAAAACCCTGATGTCCTCTGGGAAAATCCAAGGCAAGAAAATAGAAGAAGCCATCCCATTTTCTTTTAGGAGCATCTACGGCCCTCCCACAGAATGACTCAGATCAGTGTCCAAGGTCAAACCTATGTCTGCGCATTTCTCCTCCCTTAGGTCACTAATTATAATTCTACAACAGCCATCTCACTTTGCCCTGACTGTCCATGTGTATCTCACTTTGGGAAGTTTTCCTGTGCCTCTGACCTTCAGTGTCATTCCGCAATCTGGTTCCATGGTTAAAGAATTTTTGGCTTAGGGCTGTGGGCATCAAGTAGCCTCCCAAATGAGTTACAATGAGAGGAATTCGGGGCTGTAGGGGGGGATTCTTCAGAGGCTTGAGTGCTGAAGAACAGGCCTGTGGGGCTTACTCTGCCTGAGTCTAAGCTCTTATCAGGCCTTGGGTAATCAGCGTGCATCCCACAAGTCGGACAGGAGAGCAAATGCCTCTCATTACCTTTAATGCAGTTTTCTTTTTAATCAGATAAATCTCCCTGGAAAAGTATGTCTTTGCAGAGAATGGAGCTCAGGGATTCTAGACAAAAAGTTTTGGGAAAAAAGATTGCATTGATCAGCAGGTAATGGTCATTTGATGTTGCAAAGACCCAGGAGTATAAATATTGAGGAGAAATAGTAATATGATAAAAACAGATAAAAACGTGATATTAGCTAATGATAGTAATAGCTACTACTCACTAAGTACTTACTATGTGCTGGGTCCTTTACATATGTTACTGTATTTAATCTTCTCAACAGTCCTGTGATGATGACGGCATTACCTCCTTTTTGTGGATGGGGAAACTGATGCTTGCATTTTCAGAAATTTAGCTGAGGTCGTATAGCTTATAAGTGTCAGAGCCCAACAGTCTGCTGGTCTCTAAAGCCCACACTACTCTGTTGACTCTCCCAAATGATAGAGATTTGCAGAGTCCCTCTGAGGAGCTGCTCTTGTTTATAATAGAAATGTTTGTATGATTCTTTGGAACTGTGAGTGAGAATTCACGGAGCTCTGGGAATTGGAAATTATGGATTGAGAAGAATATGTTATTTGTGTGAAAGTGTGATCACTTTCACACAAATAACACTTTCGGTTTACTTGGCACTTCCACTTCATTTGATCCCCATGCCACCCCCATGACAGCATCTCCATGTACAGGTGATGACATTGAGGACCAACCGAAAGGTTAAGAGACAGGTTAAGAGACCTTCTCAGAGTCTCAGATGGCAGAGACCTAACATGGCCAGGGTCTGGGGCATCTTCTGCTTGACTATTTGGCCAGCCCCAAAAGACGGGAAGGTGATGGACAAACCCTTCTTGACTATTTATTAAATTGTCACTCAGAATTTCTCTGCAGTCAACTTGTCTTTCATTTTATTTTTCTCTGTCTCAGTTCACCCATCTTTGAAATACCACCTGCCTTTATCAACTACAGGGGTCATTTGAATGGCAAAAGGCCATGGTGCTTAAAGATGCTGTGGGAGTAAACTCTTTCCCTTCTTAGGTCAGTGAACTTTTTTCATTCACTAGGTACGTTGAGATAATCATCTCGTTTGAGATGGCATTAATTTATTACTTCACTTATTTACTTATTTATCTAAAATAATTAGGAGGTGCCTACTGTATGTCAGAGACTGTGCTAGGTGACTGAGCAGAATATAAATAATAAAAATATAACAGCCCGTATGGAGTGGTTATAAAGTACCAGGCCTTACACAAAGAGCTTTGTCTGCAATATTTAATCCTGAATATAATCCTTTGGGTTGGATATCATTACCCCCATTTTACTCATGAGGAAATTGAGGTTCATAAAGGTTAAATAACTTACCTAGATACACCTGACCCCGGAGTCTTCTCTTAAAAGTATCTCAGTAATAGATATGCCATAGCCCTTGTTTTCCAAGAACTCCCAAATTAATAGAGAGAGTGTGAAGACAAGTAAGTACTTGAATATCTGAGCCTAGTAGAAAAATATATCACTTCTCCCTCTGAGATCTATAATAGTTCAAACTTATAGCGGAAAATAAGCCAAGGTGCAATGAACCCATAGGAAATATATCAGCAAAAGGGATCTGTTTGTCCCAGAGAAAAAAGAGGTTTTCATAAGAATGAAGCTTGGATGTGTGTGGTCTTCAAGCATCCAAGAGACTGTGATTCAAAGGAGGATGTTGAGAAAATAATAAATAATCTTCACTGGGCACTGAGAAAGAAATGACCTTAAATTGTAGAAAAAACAACTTGGATTAAAATCTGCATCTGCCTTTAATAAACTGAGTGACTGGTCTTCAGAAAGAGAATACTTTACTGTGAGTTGAGAGGATTTAGTTGAAGTGGGTATTTGTATGTAAATACAGAGTTTTACAGAAGCTCCTGGGCTGTAATAACTCTCTAAATAGCCCTCCTTGTTTCCCCTGTATCCTCTAAGATAGAGAGCTGGCAGCTGTGCTCAGCGGGGTGGAACTTCTTTGTCTCACTCAGCAGGTTCCAACATCTTGGGGAAGAAGTGGGAAGAAGAGTCATAGAATTATGGGACCTGGACATCTTGTGCATTAAGAAAAGATGTTTTTTGAGCACCTGCTATAAATTAATAACTGTATATTATGGCTCTGCAATGTCAGTAGGGATGATCATCTTCGTTTGTAGATGAGGAAATTGGCTCAGAGATTAACTAACAATGATAGCAATGGCTACCAATGAATGATCAGACGCTTTCTGGGTGCCATGCACAGTGCTAAGAACTTTACCATACATGCTTTCTAATCCACCCAACCACTCTATGAGGTGAATACCATTTTCTTCTCTAGTTTTCACTTGAGGATACCGAGGCTTGGAAAGTTTAAATGACATAATCAAGGTAATTTGGTGGCTGAGTTGATATATGAATCTAATTGAGGTGGAATTTTGCCATATGTTTTGGAGCAGCTGTTCAAATGTGCTAATTTGAGCTATTAAAGCTCACTCAACTTTAATATATGCATTGTTTTAAGTTCCCGCTCCTCTGTGGTTTAGTATAAGCTTCTATAAGGAATATTTACTGAGGAGTGTTGAGGAGAAGACGTGTCAGTGAAGCCTGTGGGACTCAATGAGCTGAAAGCAAGGTAGGTGGACGATGAGGGAAGGACAAGGTGCCGTGGCTAGTGTCCCTTCCTGATTTTAGGAGGAAGGAGGGCTAATGGTGAAAGGATGGCAAGGGTCATTACGGAGACTTCTTTTCCTTCTGGGATTTCCTTCCTTTCTACCCTGTACCTTCAGGATCCTCCAGCAGGGTCACCTCCCTGTAGCTCATAGGAGGACAAAACGGGGGGCCCAAATTCCACTGCCCTCTATTTCTTGTTGCACGGCTCAGAGGCACATGGGACAAGCTGTAGCTGTAGAGTCAGAAGTCTTAGGTTTGGCTACTACCTGTTTCGATTCTTTCTTCTGTGATTGTGAGCATGTCCTTTAGTATATTGAAGCATCACTTTCCTCATCCATAGAGTGTAGATCCCTCCTATCCTAACTTATAAATCACTATTTGAAATTATGTGGGACTTCCCTGGTGGTCCAGTGGTTAAGAATTCACACTTGCACTGCAGAGGGCGTGGGTTCGATCTCTGGTCGGGGGACTAAGATCCCACATGATGTGCGGTATGGCCAAGGGGGGGGGAAAAAAAGAAATCATGTTGAAGAGAGCATAAGGTACTACACAAATAAGAACTCATTTCTGGATTGAAACAGCAGCATGGTCCAGGGTTAAGCACACAAATTCTGCCAGGCTCTGCTGTTTACTAGCTGTGTGGCTTCGGACAAGTTACTTATCCTGTCCGTCTTTGTTTCTGCATCTGTAAAATGGGTAATAGTTGTTGCTGCTCACAGGGTTGTGGTAAAGAATAAATAATTCTTCTGCAGTGTTTCTTTGGTGCCTGGAACATTGTAAATGTTCAATACAATTTTTATTGATTCAGATTTTCATTGGTTGATCTAAGCTCTATGACAGGGAATGAATATATGAACTTCCAGAGGCTTCTTTGAATTTTATGCTTGAATCTACAAGGACCACCCACACTCACATCTAGAGGAGTACCACAGCACTTTCTGGTAATTCTCCTGCTCTGTTCTTAGTAATTTATCTCTTAAGTAGTAAATTAATAGAATTACTTTGACATTTCAATCAATAGGATTAAGATGATCTGATGATAACGGAGTAGTAATTGCTGCTGCACAGATGGAAACTGTCCACTGGCAAAAACTGTTCTTCTCAAGCTGGCTGGCAGCCCTCAGACCAGATTCTTTCAATCCTTTAAAAAATAACATTTTCGGGCCTCCCTGGTGGCGCAGTGGTTGAGAGTCCGCCTGCCGATGCAGGGGATACGGGTTCGTGCCCCGGTCTGGGAGGATCCCATATGCCGCGGAGCAGCTGGGCCCGTGAGCCATGGCCTCTGGGCCTGCGCGTCCGGAGCCTGTGCTCCGCAACGGGAGAGGCCACAACAGTGAGAGGCCCGCGTACCACAAAAAAAAAAAAAAAAAAAAAAATAACATTTTCCTCTGATGATAAAAGCAATGAACACACATTGGAAAAATACAATGCGGTTCAAAGAAAAAAAATAAAATCCACCTGGAAATCCCATTATCTAGATACCTACTGTTAACATATTAGTAAATTTCCTCTAGGTTTTTTTTTTTTCCTCTATAGATTATAATCAGTTTTGTTTCCTGTTTTTTTACTGAAGATTCTAAGGACAATTTTATTTTCTCTTGTTATTAAACCTTTAGAAACACGATTTTAAATGACTGCATATGCCAGTGTGTGGCTGTATTAGCATTCATTTAGCCACCCCTCTTTGATGGCCATTTATATTATTTCCTTTTTTTTTTTTTTTTTTTGCGGTACGCGGGCCTCTCACTGTTGTGGCCTCTCCCGTTGTGGAGCACAGGCTCTGGAGGCACAGGCTCAGTGGCCATGGCTCACGGGCCCAGCTGCTCTGCGGCATGTGGGATCTTCCCGGACCAGGGCACGAACCCGTGTCCCCTGCATCGGCAGGTGGACTCTCAACCACTGCGCCACCAGGGAAGCCCCTATTTCCAATTTTAAGCTATTATAATCTATGCTGTGAAAAGCCCCCTTGGTCACAAACCTCTATCCATGCCCTGGAAGCAAAATTGCTGAGTCAAAGGGTATGAATATTTCTAAGGCAGAAAGACTCTACCAGTGTAAAGGGGCCCCTCCCCACCGCAGGACCAGCAGATTGGCTCCTTTTTGAAAATGAATTCTTCATCAGGTGGAGTCTGCTAGGGGCCAGGGCTGAAGGCAGTGGTGACTAAATGAAAGCTGAAGAAGAGAGATGACCGCTTCTTTTTCCTTTTTCTCCTTTAACTCACATTGCCTGAGAAGCTATATACACTGGAATGTGCTGGAGGGGAGAAGGAGAGATCTTTGTGACAGTGTAGTTCAGAAGTCCAATGTAGCTTGGTGCCATACATTTCCTTTTCTATTAAACTGCCCTGCCTATGTCTTCTCCCTGTGTCATATTCTTCTTATCCCTGAAAGTGCATATATATAGTAAGTATCCCATAAACGCTTGAAACGGGAGGTAGGATAGCTTGGTGAACTTAAATCTGATTCTGCCACATAACTGTGTGATCTTGGGCAAGTCACTTAACCTCTTCACATCTGTTTTATTAATTTTTTTATCAGTAAAGTAAGGGTAATGATAGTGCTCTTAGGATTTCTGGAGTTAAAGGAGAAAATCAAGTGTTGATACCGTGATAGATAGAAACCACCTAGTATCTTAGCCATTATTACAAATAAAAATAAAAATAAAAATTTCTGTTTGTAAGATTCAAATATTCTTCACTAAAATTTTATGCCAGTCTAGGTTATGATTCTGAAGAACTTCAGAAAAACCTGAAGACTAAAAGAAGCAGGTATGGCAGGAAATACTGGATGTGGGCTGTACTTCAAATCGTGGCTAATTTATTACTTTCTGTCATAGGTTCTGCATCTTAAGAGGGACATTAATAGGTTGGAGCAGGTCCAGAAAGAAACAACTAGGCTGGTAAACAAACTTGAAATTGACCTGTAAGGAATAATTTGGCTCAGAGAAAACATAGACAGATCATTTTTTAACAAATCTCTTTAGGCTATCATGGGAAGAGGGACTCAAATTAGTAAAATAATATTCTTGAATATTTACTATTTGCCAGGCACTGAACTAGGGTCTTTGCAAATACTATTTATTTCTTCTTCTCCAAAAAACTATGCGAGATTCATATTTGTGTTACTATTGTCTAGGTGAAGCAAACAAGGCACAGATGGTGGAAGTTACATGGCTAGTAGGTGGTAGGGGAGGAATAGAATGAGATCTTTCTGATTCCACAGTTTAGGTACCTTCTATAGCCCACTCACTTGTTCCAAGTGACCAGGGAAGGCAGATGGGACTCTCATATAGGGAGGTGGCTCCCTGATACATGTGAGGAAAGAATATTTTACCCATTAGAGCTACCCGGTAACAGGAGAGGCTGCCTAAGGAGATGGTGAGTTTCTTGTCTCTGGAAGTGTTCACGTACAGGCTGAACTCTTAGTATCATATTGTAAGGATGAATCAGCTGAGGAGTAGGTTAGAACCATGAATTTGCTACTTACTTGTATGACCTTGAAAGTTGCTTAACCTCTCTGAGCCTCAGTTTCTTCATCTGTAAACTAGGAATACTTAATTCTAATTTTAGGTCTGTTGGAGGAGTAAAAGATTCAGATAAATTGCTTAGCTAAGAAGCTGGCATACAGAAGTTGCTGATTATACGTTAAGTGAACAATTATCTATGGTCTTTTTAATTTATTTGTACCTGTGCTTCTCATTTATAGGGTGATCCTATCTATTTATTTCTTCCTTGAGGTCAATTCCAGATTTGGAGATGTCACCTGCAGAGTGGGTATTCTAGCTCACTTCTGCAGAGGTATCTGCCAGGCTCTGTCTCCTCAGGCAAATGACAGGTTGGACTTCGGAACAGGGGCAGTGGAGTAAGCAAAAGGAAGGATGTTTGGACTGTAATGTTAAGCAACAGAATAGATATTACTGAGAGAGCGAGAAATTAGAACCATTTTATTCTATTATCAATTATCAGATGGGTGTGAAAAGCCCACTGTGTGCCCAGCACCTGCCATGTGGATTAAGGGTATATTCAATCAGTTGGAAGCATTCTCTTTGTCTTCAAGGGCCTCAATGCCTGGGATGCCTCAGACAACTATGAAAAGATTAGAGAATAGGACTGAGTGTCATTCTGTACTAAGTCCTTTGGCACAGGGCAGTTAGGGAAGGGCTGCTTAGAGGCAGGAGGTTGGAAAGAAATGACCTTGAAAGATTTCTTCCTGGCCTGGGGGATTTTCTCAGTTTTATGGTTCTCAGGATTGCATCCTTGCAGGCACAGTGTGGTAATGTTGCAGTTGTAGCTCCCTTGGGCATATTTTCTAGTCATTTCCCTAGGGCATCTCCCAGAACCTGGGAATATGCTAATCATTTTTGCCCATTGTCAGGGAGGGGCTGTCCTCTTTCTCAGGCCAGAGAATAAGGCAACATCCTCCCTCCTTCCACAATTCCCTTCAGGCCCCTGTTCCTTAGACATCAGCCATGCCCCCCACCAACATCAGCCATGCCTCCAGCCAACATCAGCCATGCCTCTCACCAACATCAACCATGGCCCTCACCAGCATCAGCCATGGCCTTCACCATCAGCCATTGCCCCCACCAACATTGGCCATGGCTCTCACCAATATCAGCCATGGCCCTCACCAAAATCAGCCATGGCCCTCACCAATATCAGCCATGGCCCTCACCAATATCAGCCATGGCCCTCACCAAAATCAGCCATGGCTCTCACTGATAAGACATGGAGTTGGCTGCCTGAGAATAAAGCTTTTATTGTTGTAATTTTTGATGTGAAAGTCCTTCCTTCTCGTCTTTCAACAAAATAAGCAGATTCCACCTGCTTTGGGAGATGCCTTCCTTTTTCCTCCTCCTTTCATTATTCCTCCTTAACATTTGCTTCTTCCCACCAACATTTCTCTCCCCTTCTGTTTCTCTACCTTCTTCCTTTCCCTTCATTTGTTTCTGAATCCTAGAATGATGGAGTTGAGAGAGATCTTAAAAGTCGTCTAGTACAGTCTACCCATGCATTTTACAGATGAGAATTACTGTAGTCCAGGGAGGGAAAGAGACTCCCACAGTGAGTTCTTGGCTGAACCCAGAGTAGACCTGTGTTGAGTGCTCTTTCCTCTTTATTATTCTGCATGTCTCCCTCTTTTCTCCCCCTTCTTGTCCTTTCCCCCCTTTTATTTCTTGCCCAGTATTATTTCTTATTTTCTTTAGTGTCTTCATAAACCCAATGGTGATAGATGGAAAGGAAATCAGGGCCTTGGGTAGCAGAACTGAGGGGAAGTGTGTTGTCAGGTTCTCCTCACCTCTCTTCCTCACTGGGAAAGGCTGTGGTTTGGAGTGAGCCTCTCAGTTTTCTTCCTCAGAGACTCTACTCCCTCTACCCTGCCCCTCCACATCTTTGGAGAGGTTTGTACAATGTCTTTCTGCATATGAAGACTTTGAGCTGGATTGGCAGGGTGGCCTACAGGCATCCCAGATTGGGAAGATCCCTACCTCAGTTTCCTCATCCACAAAAGGGGTATGATAACAGTGCCTACTTAATAGTGTTGCTATAAAGATTAAATAGTTAATGCATATGGCGCTTTTAGAGAAGTTCCTGGCAACCTATTGGTAGGTTCTGAATACATGTTGTGTATAATATTGTTAATTATAAATATTATTATTTAGAGGAATTCCTGTCTGTGAGGCACAGGGTTGGGAGTCACAGATGTCATTCTCACATGAAAAGGGAATGGAGGGGACTTCTCTGGCAGTCCCGTGGTTAGGAATCCATGTCCTGAGCCCACTGCAAGGGGCACGGATTCAATCCCTGGTGGGGGAACGAAGATCCCGCATGCCACGTGGTGTGGCCAAAAAAAAAAAAAAAAGGGAATGGAAAACTGTGAATGTAGCTTAAATAGACCCTCGTTGCTGACCTTGTCCCCGCTGTGCTCTGCCTTCAAGTTTGATTCTGTGCCCATGCTTTCTGATATCCTCTTTTTGTTTTTGAAAAAAAAAAAAACTACTTTCCAGCTTTCAAAAGCAATACACATTGTTGTAAAACATCCAAGCATTACTAAAATATGTAATGTAGGAAATAAAAGTCCCCCATAGTCTCATTCTCAAGAGATAATAACAACTATAAACAGTTTTGGGTCCATTTCTCTAGACTTTTTTCCCCATATGAGAACAGTAAAACATTAAAAAAATAAAAACAGGATCCTACTATACATACTATTTTGCTACTTGCTTTTTTCCCCTATTTAATCCTTCATCCTCAGTATTTTTGACTCTTCTGCATGGAATGAGGTCATCTGCCTTTGGCACTTACTGGCAGTGAGACTTTAGATGAATCACTGCTCCTCTCAGAGTTTCAGTTTCCTCATCGGTAAAAGGAAACAGTCCTTTCCCACCTGCTCACCTCCATGTGATATAAGCTTTAAGGGAGATCGTGGGCATGTGTGAAAGTGTAGGCATCCTGTGATGGAGTCCAGTGAACCATTCTCTGTCCCATACTCCTGTTTGACTGGGTTTGGAGCACTGACCGTGGCCTGAAATTCTGTAGTTTCCCAAGTTGTTTCTTTATTTGTACCCACCTGTAGAAGTTAAGCTGTGTGAGAGCAAGGACCACATCTCTTCTGTTCATCACTGTATCTGTGCCCAGAATGTAGAAAGATTACTGGCTTATAGTAGGAAGTCAATACATATTTTTTGGATAGTGAAGAAATTATCCACGCTTAGCCAGGCTTCCAATTGATAAAAGACCAATTGGGAGAGAACAAGGCTGAGCAGGACTGGGCTGAGCCTGGGTGATGGTGGACAGCTGTCCCATCAGTGTCCTTGAACTCCACATCATCCAGCTTGCCTGTTCTGTAAGCCCTTTTCCTTTGCCTGCATCATCCTCTCTTGGCACTCTTTGCCACCTGGTGAATTAGTCATTCTTTATGGCCCAGTTTAAGTGTCCTGGCTCCTATTAAAATTGTCTTCAACTTTGTACTGTCCCCCCACCTCCAGGAAGAGTTAGTCAGACTCTTCTTTATGCTCCCACAATGCTTTGTACCTATCACTTTTTAATAATAGTAATCATGGTTTTCCCGCTTTGCACAATTGCTATGTGCCATAAGCAGTGCTAACACTCTACATGCCTTCTCATATTGAATTCTTAGGGTGATTTGTCAGGGTAGGGTGATTTGGCAGGGAAGGATAATTATTATTGCCATTTTATTTACTTTTATTTGTTTAAATAAATTTATTTATTTATTTTTGGCTGCGTTGGGTCTTTGTTGCTGCGCGTGGGCTTTCTCTAGTTGCGGCGAGCAGTGGCTACTCTTCATTGTGGTGCGCGGGCTTCTCATCGCGGTGGCTTCTCTTTGTTGCGGAGCACGGGCTCTAGGCGCACGGGCTTCAGTAGTTGTGGCAAGTTGTGGCTCGCGGGCTCAGTAGTTGTGGCACGTGGGCTCAGTAGTTGTGGTGCATGAGCTTAGCTGCTCCGTGGCATGTGGGATCTCCCTGGACCAGGGCTCGAACCCACGTCCCTTGCATTGGCAGGTGGATTCTTAACCACTGCACCACCAGGGAAGTCCCTATTGCCATTTTAAAGATGAGGAAAATTGAGGCTTAGAAATCTTAAAAACAAGCTTGCTCCAAGGCATAGAGCAGTATACCATAGCAAGTGGTATTACCAGGATTCCAGAACATATTTGACATATTCCCAAGCCAGAGTTTTTAACTTCTGGGTCTTCTATGAGCCAACTTAATTTAAGAATTATGCAATGACAGCTGGAAAGACATGGAGTCTTTATGTAGTCCAATCTTATTTTAGGGATGGAAAAACTGTGACTCAGTTACAAAGTCAGAGCAGCGCTTGAATGGGGAGGAAGATCTTTTCTAATCTCTAGGCTGTCCAATTTTGAGGTAGAATGGGGATTGACTCTTTTACTAAACCTTGTTGCCTTCTTTGTCAAGAAGTGTAGCTTTTCATATTTCAAGGCGTTTTCAATGAATTCCTCCAAGCCCCTTCTCTCTGGGCATGATGCAGTCTTTTCGTGGCTCCTGTGAAGAGTTTTTCTTTTCTACTAGATGTTTTAGATCACATCAAGAAAACTATATCCAATGAGGTCCATGTTTTCTGCACGATTGAAAACCATTTTAGAAAGTTTGCCTCGTCCTATGGAAGGGACCTCTCTGCAGACCCAGGTCATAGTGGGAAGCAGCCTTATCTGCAATGGCTTAGATGTTTTGAGAGGCCCAGAGTTTGGACATGCTTGGCCAGACAGCAAGGATAAGGCTGAACAACTCACTGCAACAGCTCCTGAGCCAGGGTTGAGCTGCATATCTAGCTCACTCTCACTGTGACTCATTTCTTGGAGCAAAAAGGGGTCATGGTGAGACATAGCAGTGCTTTGGGTTGGCTGGTTGGAAGCCTCCAGTCCTGGGCCTCTGCAGAGCCAATAAAAGAAGGATGGGAGCAGGCATATGGGGGCAAAACAATTCAATTCAATAAGCACAGGATATCTAACATACAGTACATGAACCACTGGGGTGATACTATCTATGTGGGGAAATGGAGCAAGTTGAAAACTCTGGGACGCACCAGGGGATGTGTCCCTTGTCTTCGTGTTGGCCTTTTACATGAACCAAGAAATCCATTAAGTTCCTAGCCTTTGAAGGGCTTACAATCCAGCAGGAAGGTTAGAAGGGCACCCAAATGTATGGAAGGCTACATTGAGCAAACTGACTGCTGAGGGTTAATGCCTGCATTTCCCAGGGGGTTTAGGAAGGAGAATCCATGCCCAGTTGGGGATAGTGATGGTGGCAGTCTGGGGTTGCTTCGTGGAGGAAGTGTTGCTAGCAGGGGCTCTTGAGGCGTGGATGGGATCTCAGAGAAGTGGAGAGGGAATTCACTCAGGGCTTGTGCTTTGCTCAGAAAAAGGGCTTAAAGGTGACTGCATTTATCTATCGGTAAAAGTGTTATCTCCATTTTTTAAGATGAGGAACTTGAGGCTCAGAAAGTTTGAGCAAACTGTCAAGATAATACAGCGAAGAAGTGACAGAGGTGGGATTCAAAAATCACCTGAGCTTGAATCCAGAGTTGGTGGGTGTGCCTTTCAGGGCAGAAATGAGGGGAGGGGTTTTTCTAGATATGTGGAGGGAGAGGGACCAGTGTGAGAAAAGTACAGAGCTGAGCACAGTGGACATGTAGCAGAGCAATAAGAAATTCATCTGAGGTGGAATTTGGTTTGTGTGAAGGGAAGGAGCTGGAGGTGGAGGTGGGGTTACATTGTGGCCACGCTGAGAGTGGGAGCACACTAAAGCCCCGTGTTCTCAGCGAAGGGCAGCGCAAACGCACAGACGCACGAGATGCATCTGTATGTGCACTGACACAGTATTGCTGAGGGGGAAAAAGGGACGTCACAGAGCTTGGTGTTTAGTATAAGCCCATGTTTGTAAAATAGGAACAGCTTATGCCTTCAGCACAGCAGTTAAAGACTCTCCGAAGCTGGACTGCTTGGATTTCAATCTGGCACTGCCATTTCCAAGCTGGCAACCCTAGGAAAATTATTTAACTTCTCTGTTTCCTCATCTGTAGCCTCATCTATACAATGGGATGAATAATAGTATATCCTTGCAGGATTGTTCTGAAGATTACATGGGTTAATACATAGTCAACTTTGAGAAAGGGGTCAGGCACACAGTAAGCATTCTTGCCATTATTATGTTATGAAAATTATTTGGAAAGATGAATATTGAATTGTTAAGTGATTTCCCTTAGGGAGTAGTATTTCTGTGCCTTTTGGTTTTAAACACATCTCCCTATGTGGTTTAAATATTTTATGGCGAATGAATAATGTTTATAACGCAAACAAACAAACCAGCAAGTTTATTTCAAAAGTTGACATTAGGAGACTTTATTTCTATTGTATTTTTTCTTCTACTAGCAACAAGCCTGCTAGCGACACATTCAGAAATGTCTCTGGTGTCACTCAGATAGCTATTGGAAACAGGTGTCAGAGACAGTGTTGTTTAGGTGTCCCACAGGCCTTGTCTGGAGTGATGCTCCTGATTATAAAGGAGAACTAGCCCAGTCCTTGCTGCCTCTCCCCATGCTGCTCCCCTGCCCTCATCTGGACTGGGTATGTTTTCCTGGCCTAGAGATATTCTGAGAAGTCCTTTAGGTCTGCTTTGGGAGCAGCAATTCTGGAGCTTGTGGTGAGATCTCCAATGCTGGAGATCGGACTGCCTTTCCAACCTCCCATACAGAAGATGAAGGGAAACTGGGTACCCTCAGTCCTGTGTGTCTGGGTGTTAGAGCCTGAGGCTTGAGAAGATCTTTGGTCTGAGTACTAGGGATCCGCAATGAAAAACAAATTAAAAACGGGCCAGAGATTATGCTGCCTTTCTTCCTTGCGTCCCCACTCAATCAGGCATTCTCTCCCATAATCCCCGATAGCTCTTTCATTGGAGTGGTTTGGGGACGAAGAAGCAAGGATGTGCTACAGGGACCTGTCTTTACCCTGAGACAGAGCTCTAACCCCATACTCTCTGCCAGGGGTGGAAGGTAGTGCAATTTCCCTCCTCTGTGAAGGATGGAGATTAAAAACTCACATCTATTTATGGATGTGTGTTAACTTTACTGTTATCTAGAACTACCTGCAGGAGATGAGTCCTTGGTTTTTTGAAGAGGCAAACTCCTCCCTTTTTTGCCTCCATCTTCCTCATCCAGTTCAGTCTCCTCCCTCCTCCTCCTCCTGGGTTCATTCTTGGAGTAATAGTGGCAGTACAATGGTTAAAAGAATGTTTTCTGCAGTCAGACTTATTTTTGAATCATGGCTCTGCCTCTTAATGAGTTGTCTTACCTTGGGCAAACTATATAACCTATTTATGCCTCAGTTTTGTCACCTGTAAAATGGAAATATAACAGTACTTTTGTCTAAGGATTTATGACATGAGGCATGTGATGTTAGCACAGTACCTAGCATTCAATAAACACTCAATAAATAGTAACGATTATTGTTGAGTTGTTGCAGTCAAGGCTGAGATGGAGCATCATAAGGGAAGGAAGAAAGGAATGTCTGCCTGCAGTGTCTGTTAACATAAAAGATGTGCATGCTCTGTGACCAGGCTAGTCCATTTATGTTCTGTTATCTGCCTGAAAAAATGTCTTGTGTTCGTTCACAAAGATGTAGGTACACTGTGGTTATTGCAGCACTGATTTCAGTGGAAAAATCAGAAACAAGTAGAAATGCCTATCAATACAGGAATGGCTGGAAAACAGCGGGATATCCCTAACATAAAATGTATTGCCATAGTTAAAAGAATGAGGTGGAGATGTATGCCTCGACAGATACAGCTTTCCAAGACATGTTGATATGTGAACAGAATAAGTTACAGAATCACACGGGCAATTTGATTCCATGAAATGATAGTATATATATTTCAATAGATAGTATATATAGTTCAATAGATTTCAATATTTATTTCAGCATATGTGTGTATAACTCTTGAAATATATATACTATCATTTCATATGTGCATATATATATGAATTAAAATGACCAAGTAGGATACCCCTTAAAGAAATAAAAGCTGGGAGGGACCTGGAGATCATCATCAAAGGGGATTTTAGGTTTAGGTCTAGTATCAGAGTTTTTTAAAAAGAGAATGTATGCATATATTGTACAATTAAAAGCGATCAAGAAGAGAGAAGGAAATACCTATCTGGCTAAGAATTGGAAGACTATGACTTTGTCAAACCAAAACCCTGATGGGAAATTTCCAGCTCATAGGCTTTTTTCTACCCCCGTGACCCACTGGTAGAGGGTGAGGGCTATTAGCCTGATATCTACATCAGCTCACAGTGGTTGCAGCTTTGAGAATATATAAAAGAGGAATACCTATATGTATCTATCTATATCTATGTCTATATCTATCTATCTGTCTATCTATCGATTGATCGATCGATCATCTATATATTTAGGGATGTATATATTCCAGCTGTAGGTTAGGAATATAGACATATGCCAGCTTTAAAAGGAAAGAGGCAGTGTGGTGAGCTAGGAGGAAGGAGATTTGTATTTGAATCCTGACTTTACCCTGAGATGAACAGCATTGTCTTAGGGAAGTCACTTTTCTTCTCCAAGTCTAAGTTTTCTCAACTCTAGAATGCGGATAGTAACCACTGCCTTGTATCTATTTTTTAAGGTGATTGGGAAGCTCATATGAGATTGCGGATGCGAAATACTCTATAAACTGTAAAGTGCTCTTGTAAGAGAATTCTGCAAGTCTGCCTGGCAGCCAGGGTTGCAGCAGCCTTGCTGCATTCCTCTGGAGCTGGGGACTGTTGTAGAACTGAGTGCACAGCAGTAAACACGGAGCTCTCAAAGGCTGAAGATCGTGACAGTCACTCTATTTGACGTATAAGATACTAATATGCTTTCTGGAAAGAATGACAGGTCAGAGGGGGAGAGAGGAATGAAGGACACGGTTCTGAGGTCAGACAGATGGCAGAATGGGGTGGCTTTCTCTGAACATCTGGGAGTCCTAAGTAAGCCTCCAGTTATGCAGAGTTGATAGTACAATGTGCGCAGGAAGACTGGTCAGTGAGATCATCCTTGGAGAAAGAAACCACCGATTCCCTCCTTCTGACCCCCTTTGCCCTATCTCTTCCATCAATCCCTATAGGCTCTCACTGCTGTGTCCCAGGGCCCCTTGGTGCCAGGATTCAAAGCCAGTTCCTCAGTTGCCCCTTCTCTTTATCCAGATGTCACACAATTGCAGTTCCCAGCTGTGTGAATGAGAACTTTTTGGTGCACCAAGACTCCCTTCAGTGTGGGGATGGGGATAGTTCCCTGAGGAACCCTCCTTGAGGTGCGTGTTTATGTTTATGAGGGAGCACAGTGTGTGAAAGGGCTGAAGGAAGGAAAGCACAGTGGCAGAGTTCAGGGCACGTGGGCTGTAGGGGAATAAGTCTGGGGGATGAGCACAACTGTGTTCGGCTTTGGGAGCGCTGACATTCACTCTGTAATCTTGAGGAAGTCATCCTCTCCTGATCTGCAAAATAAAAGGGTTGGTCTGTGTCCGGGGTCCCCAGTCAGAATGATTCAGAGCCCTGGTACTCAAACATTTGGTCCACAGAAGCATCAGCATCACGTGGTGGCTGCTAGAAATGCAGACTCGCAGGCCCCACCCCGACCTCCTGAGTCTGAATTAGCATCTTAATGAGATCTTCAGGTGATTCATACACACACTGAAGTTTGAAAAGCACTGACTTAGAGACTCTTGTTACCTTTAGAGGTTTCTGGGTCCCCATCCTGAAAGATTCTGTTTCAGTAGTTTAGTATGATGGTGGGAAGCTGTACGTTTGATAAGCCCCTCACAGCTAGATTTGAGAGCTGTTGAATTATAGAACTGCCCTAAGTCTTCATGATTCTGTTGGTACCTAAGACCCCCTGAAAGAAAGTGCGATTCTCTGTGGGTGAATGCGTGGGAGATGGAGAAAGGACCTTGCGAGCAAGGAGACTTGTTCTCTAGGTGCCTGGGGCTGCCCAGTATATGAGGCAAGAGAGAACGCTGCCCATTTCACAGCTGGGATTAATGACTGTCAGCAGCTCCCCTTTAAGACGGTAAACTTGTTTAGCAAGGGACACTGAAAAACAGCCGAATTCAAAGGCAAAGAGTGGTAATCTAATTGCACTGAATTAGCCTTCGGAGACTGGGACAATATCAACTTCAGAAAACCACAAAGGGATCCTTTATAAGGAGTTTCAAAAGCGTTGGGGCCTCAGCACCCCTCATTAGGGCTTGCATTACAAAGCATAGGCACTGTGCGCATAAGCCCCTCTCCTCAGCATCTCAGAGCACTGGTCCCTTCTCATGTGCTTTCTGAATGAATTTCCTGGCTGGCCCGATGGTGTTTACAGTTGTGTGTCAGGCTTAACAGGGAGTTTGTTCAGGAGAGACAGCTGGAGTTCAGGGCTGAGAGGCCTTTAGCCATATAGGCCATCAGTCCTGTGAACACCATCTGTGCCTGAGGACTTGTCTGTGGACCAGTGCGTTTTCTGGCGGTCTTTCTGGTTCTGACGTTTTCTTATTCTGAGGTCCTTCTCATTTCTTAAGACCAGATTCTTACATAACCAAGGTGATTTCCTTTTAATAATCCTTTGTCGCATCGTGAGTTTGTGTGTTTGTGTGCGTGTTCATTGCCCAGTTTATTTATTACCCAATCCATTTTAGAGAAGGAAAAGGCATGAGTGAGTGTGTGTTTATGGCATGACTCAGAGAGCTTACGAAGATCAGATGGGTAATTTGGTGATCAAGAAAAGGGGGGACCATAAGTATCGTGAAGATTTCTCTCTGACCTGCATTTCATTTACTTTTCTGCTGCAAATTGCAAATCTCAATGCACAAAAGTAGCTTGAATTTCTTCTGCATCCCTCCTGGGAGGTGGATTTCCAGTCTCTGCTTGCACACCTCCACTGACAGGGACCCTCACTACCACTGAGGCAGCTGGTGCACATTTGACAGATCTATCAGAAGTTTCCGAATTACATTAAAACAGAATTTGTGTGTGCACATTAAAAATATATTTATCTATTTACTGCAGTTCTTCTCTTGGAGCCATATAGAATAAATCAAATCTAATGTTTCCCAAATGGGGTCCCTGGGTACCTAGGGAGTTCATGAAATAGGAGTGAGGACTCAGAATCCATTTTAAACGTTTCAGAGACTAACAAATTACATATTTATTTCTGACAAGGCTCTATGGACTAACAAAAAAGCATTACACCTTTTCTTTTGTTTTTTCTTAGGTTAACTCAGTGTGGTGACTTTGCTTATCCCATGATGTTCAGTATTTCTGGCAGTTATGTATGCCTTTGGTTGATAAAGATGGGGAAAACAAGTTAATGGTGAATGGGGTTTGGTAAACAAAATTTTAAAAACATAGCCTTATAGGGGAGGAGAAAACCAAACAGAGTCACTGATGAAAGTATAGAAACCTTTGGTCTTTTTCTCAGGCCCCTCTTCAGATCTATGAGGATTGTGATCAGACATCATGTTTTCTCATCATACAAAGCATTTCCTGGGGAAACTGACATATTTATGGGATCTGTCAGTAATTGTGTCCAGATTGGGATAAATCTCCAGGGAGTGAAGTTGTTTATTGAGGCCCTCAATTCTTTTAGATCTTTGAGCCAGAATATAATTCTTGTAATAATTGAAATATACTGCAATAGCTGTAACCAAAACTGTTATGTCATGAAGGAGATTGGGAGGCGATAATCCTTGACTGGCACAGGTAAAAATGATTTTAGGGACAGTGATTTGTTAATTCTCTTTATGTTAGAGCTGAGAAAACTGAGGCCAGAAAGATCATGAAACCCTCTCAAGGGCATGCCACTAGCTAAATTCTGGATCCTAGGTCTTGTGCCCTTGGTGCCAAGGCCGCTTTGCCTAAAGCAGCAGAAAACCTGCAGAATAGCATCAAGTTGGCCAGGCAGGAGACAGTGCCATCCATCTTAAAAATCACTCTGATTTCTGCCAGCTGATGGAGGGAATAAAGTTAATGACGCCCACAGAAATGTGGTGCTGTCGCAGACCGTGCTCGCTGTCTGGAGGGAAGCTCTGTCTGAAGGAGGAAAGCGGTTTTTAATGTAGCTTGAAAGGGAGCAGTGTCTCCCCTTTCTGCAAGGACACGGACTGTGGCATCTGTTACCTCTGTCTCCCCTGCAGAGTGCCTAGTTTTGGACTGGACACGTAAACACATGATAAATAAATGCGTGGTGTAGAAATGAAGGCAGTGTCGGCACTGATGTAAATTCAGCCTGAGCCTTCATGGGTATGGGCCTCTGTCTTTCGTGAAGACCTTATCTGAGACTGGGGGGAACTTAGGGGTGTTGGAGTCAGTTACTTGAGTTGATTGGTAAGAAAACTGAGTCCCCATGAAGGAAGGAGATTCGCCAAAGCTGTGCTGCAGGGTAAGAGCAGAGCTGACTCTACCAAGAAGACTTTCAAGTCATAGCCTAACTGTTCTTTCCACGGCACTGCTTGGTTGCAACCTCTTTCATAAAGTGGTCTCAAAAATAAATTCCCTACATTTCCCCTGATAGTTCATTACCAGTTTTGCAAATATGCAGAAGTTATGTGCTGATTCATAACTCCATTTACCAGCCTAATGTTCTTGTCCAAGATGTCCCTCGGGAACAAAAACATGACATTTTCTTTTCTCTGTCTCAAGTTTCCTAAGCCCCCCAAAGAGGGTAGACTGACATTTTGATTGGCCCTAATGCGAACTTGCCCAAGGGGCATCTTTCCTTAGGAAAAAGTCCTTGGCCCACTCCAGAAGCTCCTAGACACTTTCTGCAGTGCCCAAAATGCAGCAGGTAAGATTTGAGGAAGAATACAGGTATGCTACCAGGAGCAAAAGATCCAGGTGGTCATTTGCTCCTCTTGGCAAGCTTGGAGAATGGGAAGCCGGAAGGGTCACCTCAGAAGAAAGCTCGTTTACCTTTTAACTGGGTGGTTTTTCAGGACTGAGGTATGAAGCAATCTACTTGCCATGCTCCTTTTGACCCTAGTGTGGGTAGAGACATCTTTCCTTCAAGGTTTTGATGACCTTTCTTAGCAAGTGAGTACCATATTCAGTACAAAACCCTGTTCAAGGAAACATCTACTGGGTTGGCAGATGGAAATGACACATAAAGAAAAGCACATAAAGATCATCTTTTGGAAAAACCACCCGTGGGTTAGACTTGGTTTATCTCCTCTGCCTTTATTCCCTTCTCAAGCACAAGCTAGGTCTCTGTTTGCTTCACTCTGGTGCTTTGTGTGTTCCATGGGGGCATTTTCTCAAGGAAACTAGACTTTCCTCCTCATTACAATTGGTTCATCAGAGCCCCGGGTTAAATATTTGGTCATTCTATACCAGTGGTTCCCAACTGTGGGCAATTTTGTGCCCCACCAACCCCATCCCAGATTTCTGGCAGCGTTTGGAGACATTTTTGACTGTCATGACTGAGGGGGTCGGTTATTGGTGCCAAGGATTCTGATAAACATCTTATAATGCACAGTTCAGCCCTCATAACACAGAATTTTTGAAAATGTTCAAAATGTCAGTAGTGCCAAGATTGAGAAACATGGTTATATACCATGGGTCTGAGTTACTCAGAAGGTGAGAAAATTTGGGGGTCACCCTGAGCCCTTCCCAGCCATAAGCCAGTGTAAGGGCTCTGGGAATCAAATCAAGTTCCCTTTGACTTGAAAGGAGGTTTGAAAGGAATATGCTTCCATAAAAAACCATATCTTTGCCTATTATTTTTTAACCGGTCTGGATATTAAGCCCCATCCCCAATTGAAAACAAAGAGACAAAATTTAGTTTATTGAATACTTGAATATCACTCATAGAATTTTAGAACCACAGGCTTTTAAAATATCAGAGCAAGAACTTCAGCCAAATCACCTCATTTTACTTATGGGGACACAGTTGGTGAGCACTACAATGCTGTTTGTCCCCCAGTACCCTCTTTCTCTCTCCCCCTCAGCGCTTCCTAAGGCCTCAATTCATTCTCTTTGTTGGCACTGTATGAGATTTCTCCCTTACTCACTTCAATTGTTGTTTTGTTTGTTTTGCTGTCATTATTGCCATTTTGCTGGTTATGTGCTGATGCAGCAGCACTTCTGTTATCGAGAGCCTTTCCCTTTCTAGCCCCCAGATTTCCCCAACAAGGTGAGCAGCTGGGCATCATTTAATCTAAGGAGTACCTGGGTGCCTGAGATGATTGGATTGGCTCGTTCCAACACGGTGCCTGTCCCTTGGGGGAGAAGGGGTTATTCACATGGAACCTGCTAGGGAGGCAATCTCCATTTACCCCCACATACATTCTATTGAGCCCCCAGATTTTAATGCTTCTGTATTTTCACCTAAACTTAAAAAAATGAGAGAGTTAGTAATGAAAATGCCAATTAGACAAAGACAGTACTTTCCCTCTTTGTGACCTTTTTTTTTTCTCGTCTCTCTGAAAAATTGCTGAGGGTATTTCCCTAGTTCAATTCCTTTCATTATTTTATGTTTCATGTTCTAAAACAACATTTATTACCCAAATGATGTAGCCATTTCTACATTTTGAAAGTGCAACAGTACCATCCCCTTTCCAGCTCTCCATAGTCATGCCTCTTCTTATAAACACATGGCATTATATCCCATATCCATTGCAGCTCATGTCTGCCTTGACGTATGTAGGGGAAGGAGATGTGGAGTGATGCTTCCTGATAGGCCACCACCAGTAACTTGAAGAATTAACACGGTGGATTCATAACCTTATCAAAATGACTACGATGCAAACCTTTTAGACTGTCTCCCTATTGCAAAAGACAATGTCTGGGAGAAGAAAATCAAGCATTACATACTGTTCATCAAGAAAAAAGGAGTTGGGAGAGAGGATGTGCTTGGTCCTGTTAATTTGCTCTTTAATCTCTCTGGTTCAGTTCTGTCTCAGAAAGCCAAACAGAGAATCAATTTGCGTACAAATTTTACTAAGTATCCCACCTCCACAGCATTTTACAGTTCTACTAAGGTATGTAGAGGAGAAATGATTTGATATTGTTAAGAGGATACTTCCTGCCCTCTTGCCAATAAAGTAGCTATATTTCACAAGGCCCTGGATTGTTGCACTTTGTTCCTTCTATCTGACTCCTTGGCTATTAGTATTCTGAGTAGTGGGCAGGACTATGACCTATCAAAGAATTATTTGAACTGGAGATTAGAAGCTTTAGCATTGGGTATCTCAGAGAAGGAGAGAGGTCTTATCTTCATCTCAAGAGAAAGACATGAAGAGAGGCTCACATATAGACCCTTACGATCTGGAGAGAGTTGTCATTCATTTAATTAAACCAACCACTGGATTAGTCAAACCAACAATTCATATACAGAGTTCTCTATAATGTAAAAAAGGAAAAAACAACAACAACAAGAATTGTTTGCTGGTTTATGATGGGAGAGACTAATATTTGTTGGTTACTTATTTTTAAAAACAACCTAGAGTGGGTTTTTCAAATGACTGTTAATCCAATGCCATGGTAAAACATGAGGGTCAGACATTTAAAATGAAGATTAATGATCCTTGCAGGTCATAGAAGAAGACTAATTTTTTTCAATTCATATAAATGGAATTTATCATAACAATCTCTGAAGATGGCATGATTCACCCACTTACAAAAAGACTGTATATTTCAATACTTCCTGAAGAGGTGATTTTTCACTTGTGCTGTCATAAGAATGCTAAGCCTATAGGCAGAAAATTTTAACCTGGGAGACCATGGGTTGGGGAACTCAGCTACTGAGTTGCAGATAGACATAAATTAAAAAAACAAAGCAAACGAGATTTGTCCGTCAGTTCAGGACCTGCAGCTAGCAAGTAGAGTTTGGAAAGCTGAATGGGGGAGAGGAGGGAGTCAAAGTTTCAAAAGAGAAATGTTTCCTGGAATCTGTTCCTGAGTAGATCCACTCTGCCTGCAAGTTCAGGGCTTTCCAGCCTGAGGTCATAACGCTGTTGTTTCCAAGCACTGAGCCTCAGCAACACTCCCACCCCCACCCCGCAGCGAAAGAAAACAAGAAAAAAGGAGAGAAAATGATTTTTCTGTGTCCAGCGAGTTCGAGTGCAACCTTCCCCGTCACCGCTAGTTGTCACTTGGCTCCCAGACGGGAGAGCTGAGGTTTTCGGCACTGCGGTTAGAGAGAATGCAGTCCTAATTAAACTGAGTAACTCCTAAAGCTTCCCCTTAAAGTCCTCAGCCGAGCGAGAGCCGATATGCAGGGGGGTTGGGGGCCAGTGATGGGGCGGGGGTATAGCAGGCAGAAGGACAAACAAATCACAAGAAATAGGCAAACAGCTGCCAGGGTAGCGACTGTCTCAGACCTCCACGCACAAGCCAGACACCCTGCGGGCGGGAGGAGTGGGGAGGAGGAAGGAGGGAACGGGGATGGAAGGACCCGATTGCAGCGGTATACAGCACCCTCCTCCCCCGAAAAGAGGGGACCACGGACAGATTCAGCCTCCGTGCTCCTTTTCCCCATTTCCATCAGAGCGATGTGGTCAGTAGAAAATTGCATACCTGAAGAATACAATGGTCTCCCAAAGGTAGAGGCGAAGAGTATTGAAGCTGTACATTTTTCAGGTCCTTGTGCTTTGTAGTCCACGAGTTAGGGGGGCAAAAATGTTTCAAATTGGCACTTACAAAACAGTGAGCGCTGTTGAAAAAAATAATCCAAATCCTAAGGGGAGGTGGGGAACAGGGGCGCGGAGGGAGAGCCCCAGGGGAAATTGGAGCGAGGGGGCTCTAGGTACCACGGACAGAGCCTAGAAGCGTTTCAGCACCACGGAGAGCGTCCAGCCCTGCTTTTCAGGAGCGCGAAGAGTATTGCTGTTTGTGAAACTCCAGCGTGTCTGTTGGCTCCCTGCGGCGCTGGGGAGGCACGTCTGGGGGCGGGTATATTTTGTTTTTTACCCGTTTTTCTGTTTAAACGGCCAGCCCCGCGAAGGGAAGAAAAAAAAATCTTCTGTGGAGATCAGAGCGCTGGCCTTGGACCGTTAGATTGGGCGAGCATCCTGGGTAGGGAGAGCAGGGCTTTATGCCCCTGGGCTGGCCTGAGGGGGTTACGGGCGAGGGGAAGCGATTGATGGTGCTGCCTTCAGTTAAATCCCAGAGAATGTGCCAGGCTGGCGCATCGCGACAGAGTCCCGGAATCTCATTCCCCTGCCTGCGTACCCGTCTGCTGTTGCCTTGCGATCCCTGTTCTCTGGTCCTCTCCGAATAAGTTATGATCGCTGCAGGAAAGGTGTCCCATTGCTCGGGGCTGCAGGCGTGAGACAGCTCAGGGCAAGTTTCAGGGGCTGCCGGGGTCCATGGCAACCCCGCGGGGCTCAGGAGCCCAAGGCTTCAGATGCATCTCGGTTTTCTGAGCTCGCCCGTCTTCCTTTGGCCAGGACTCCCTTAGATCTTCAGACTTTCTTACTGCATTAATTTAACAAACTGGTGGCGAGGGGGATTGCGGGTGGGGGGGCGGGCGATGGCCGACGGGAGGGGGTGGAGAGAAAAAAAAGGGGGGAAAAACTCCTTAGTATCTTCAAACCCTCCCACTCGAGGTGTTCATTGGCCCGCGGCTGCGAAAACCAGATCTTTTCCCGGTTCGGCCAATCGAGTATTAGACTCTGGGTTGAGTTTAACGCTTAGAGTGCTGGAGGAGATCCGTGTCTCCCGTCTCCCCTCTCCCCTGCAGGCTGGCGGTGGAGTGGGGGAGGTTATGGAGTTAATCTCTCGAGGTCTCTCAAATTATTGCCTTTATTTTTAAAGAATGTAGTTGTATGTGAGTAAAACAAACACCACGGGTCCCAGTTCAGACGTGCTTTTTGGCTCAGTTTATCATCTTAAAAGGGAAGCATTGAACCAGATCCCTGAGTTTCTTTAGAGCCCTGAAGTAGTAATATTTGGCTCCAGAAAAAAAACCGAGAGGTTTCAAAAAGAAGTCTGATCTATAAAGGGAGATCCCCCCTCTCCCTCCCCAGGGTGGCAGTGGCAGGAAAATACAGGAGAAATTCCTTGAGCAGTTTTCAGGGTCAAGAGAGAGCAGCCCTGGCCTCACTGCTGGCACTCTTTGGGGAGATAAGGAAGATATGCCCTCTTTTAACTGGACAGGAGACAGTTTTATTTACATTCACAGGTTTGGGAAACAGAGCCTCAGAGAGCTGTGGCTTGCTACAAAATAATGGTAGTGCCAACCTGTACATACAGGTATCCAGTACTCACCAACTCCCCTCTGTTTTTTCTTCCTCCTGCTTCTCTGTTTTCCCAGCTTATTTGAATCTCAGAAAGCAACTATACATTTCACTCTAGAGCCCAGCTGGGGAGGTGGAATTAATCAGATTTTCTCCAAGCTGCTGGACTTTAGTGGATTAATAGCCTCTGCAGGATTTTCTGGCTGATTTGAACTGTCTGGGACAGTGGGGTCTCTCTCTCCCAGCCTACTGAAAGGGGATAACCCCTCCCTCTCACCCAGTAGCTTTACGAATTCTTTCTTTTGAGTTTTTGGAGGCTGGTTCTCCCTAGAATAGTTCTTGATAGCTGAATTCTCTCCAAGCCCAGGCTTTCTTCCCAGGAAAGAAGTCTGGAAATCTTTGTTCACTAGCCTCGTATCAGCATAGATTCACCCCCTACCCCCTACACTGTTACAGCACACCCTACATTACTTCCGTTTTCGTTGCCTCCCACACACCAGAACAGTGAGAGGTTGTTTAGAATTTCCATGAGATTCTGAGTAGTGACTGAGAAGGAAATTTTGCTTTGAAGGTGAATATTCACACGAGTTTGATACAAATTTATATTGTCAATCTATTATCTATCTATCTATCTATCACTAACCCTTATTAACGTGTCTTCAATGTACCAGGCACTATTGTGCACTTCATATAATCTCATTTACTTCTTATAGTCATACCTTGAGGTAAATACTATCTTTGTGAATGTGTTTGTATACTTATGTATGTGCACATTTGTGAGTTTGCTCGGGAAAGACAAACACACATATTTCTGTGTATATAAATTCACTTGCCACACCTGACTAATTCTGAAGTGAATGTGAAGTACATATGTGTATTTGTACATTTGGGTTTGTAAATGGGTTTCTGCACACATAGGCATATATGTATGCATCTATGTGTGTCAGTGATGTGCCCCTTGAGGTACTGAAGTAAACTGCGAGCTGACAACTTTGTTTTTCCTCCTCACCTGGCTAGGAAGCACCGTGTACGTGGGTGTGGATGCACTGTGTAGAGTTGGGTTTTCTTCTCCTTTAAGTGATGCTGTGTGTGTGTGTGCGCACGCGTGTGTGTATGTGGCGTTGCTGTTTGTGGGTGTGAATGGCTCTAAGGCTGTGGCCTGTGCAGGAGATGAGACTAATTATTTCCCGTTTTCTAGTAGCCGTTTAATCTGAGGGTGCTACTTTTATTTAGCCAGCACGCATGAACTGAGCATGTGCCAAGCATTGGGGATATGACAATACGTAAGATAAACAATAACTTGAACCTCTGGAACATGCGGTCACTTCAGAGGTTCAGTGAGAAAAGTTCCTCATGTTTTACCTCGTACCTCACATATTTCTTATGCCTATAAACAGTATACCCAGATCTTCCTGTCTTGTGTAGGTCACTTTTGAAAATAAACAACCATAGACTTGGAGGTCAGGGATTTATGTTCTTATTTTCTCTCTGCCTCAAAAAGCCTGGCTGACATTGGATAAATTACTCTCTGGCCTAAGTCAAACGAAGATAGTCATGCCCACTCTTCTCCCCACAAGAAGCTGTAGAGAAGCAATGGCATTCAGGTCTAATCTTAGGGTGACTACCATGCTATGAAACAGAACTCTTTTTTTTTTTTTTTTTTTTTTGCGGTACGCGGGCCTCTCACTGTTGTGGCCTCTCCCGTTGCAGAGCACAGGCTCCGGACGCGCAGGCTCAGCGGCCATGGCTCATGGGCCCAGCCGCTCCGCGGCACGTGGGATCCTCCCGGACCGGGGCACGAACCCGTGTCCCCTGCATCGGCAGGTGGACTCTCAACCACTGCGCCACCAGGGAAGCCTGAACCAGAACTCTTAATGGAATGGAATGGATTGGCTTCCTCTGATGGTCCATTTCTAGTGGTAAACATCCTTTGTAGCCTAATTCCAATACTTGATTTGTCCCTTATAGGCCCCAGTAGCCAGATTTGAGCCCTCCTAGGTATAACTAAATTATGACCTGCACTGATAGTTATTTTATTACTAGGGGAGACTTATCCTTTCATTAACTCAACAAACATTTATTGAACATTTGCTATGTGTCAGGCGTTGCTCTAGGCACTGGGGATATAGCAGAGAACAACACAGGTAAAGATCCCTCTTCTATTGAAGTATATCTTCTAGCAGATGGAGACAGAAGATAAACAAATTATGATGTATTAGGCAATCATAAGGATTAAAAAGAAAAAAGCAGGGTAAACCTGGGTAAAAGGCAGAGACTAACACAGAGATGCTAGTTTCTACAGGGTGGTCAGATCAGGGACTGACTTCTGAAAAGGAGACATTTGAAAAAATGAATGAAGGAATTGAGGGAATGAGGCTTGTGAACCTCAGGGAGGGGAGGAAGAGCTTTCCAGGCAGTAGAAAAGAAAATGCAAAGGCTGGGCTTCCCTGGTGGCGCAGTGGTTGAGAGTCCACCTGCCGATGAAGGGCTCGCGGGTTCGTGCCCCGGTCCGAGAAGATCCCACATGCCGTGGAGCGGCTGGGCCCATGAGCCATGGCCGCTGAGCCTGCATGTTCGGAGCCTGTGCTCCACAACGGGAGGGGCCACAACAGTGAGAGGCCCGCGTACTGCAAAAAAAAAAAATGCAAAGGCCCTGAGCGGGGAGTATGCTTAGAGTGTGCAAGAAACAGCAAGGAGGCCAGTGTGCCAGGATGGAGTGAGTGAAGGAGAGGGTGCCAGGAAAGAGGTTAGGAAATAGTTAGGGGCTAGATTGTGTTCTACCTTCAGGGCATAGCGAGGGCTTTGGGTCGTATTTTGAATGAGACCCATTGGAAGGTTTTGAGCAAAGCATTAACAATATCTGACAACATGTGAACAAGATTAGTCTGGCTACTGTGTTTAGATTAAATGTACAGGGAGGAGAGGGGCAAAATGAAAGCTGGAGACTAGTTAGGAGCTAACTGAAAAAAAAATCTATGTGACACTCTTAGAGACTGCTCTTGTTCCACTCCAGAGAGGTTAAACAACTTACCCCTTAAACTAGTAGCAGAGCTGGGATAAGAATACAGGTACTGTAATTATGGCTAAAGGATCTTTCCACTGCTTTTTGCTCCAACTAAGATAAAGTTTAAGGAAATCTACAAGGGAAGAACTTTACCTGGCTTGTTACTGATATATACCTAGCACTTGGCACACCTAGTGCCTGACATATAGCAGGTGCTCAGGAACTTTCTTGCAAGGATAAATGAGTGAATAAATGAAAGCATAACAAAAAAATTCAGGCAGAGGGCATGAAGGGAGGAAAAGAAAAGAAAGGAATAGTGTTAATCAGGTGCAATTATGTTGTCTTGAGCCAGCTAATGTAATTAACACAATGACAAGCCTCTGTCCAAAATGACATTCACAGAGGAGAGTGCTTGAGGCTTCAACACTGCTTTGACAGGCTCCAGTGATACTTTGTAAAGAGAGATGGATATTTGGAGCAACTAAGCAGCTTGCTTAATTGTGCTGAAGTATTATGATGAATATGAGTCTGAAAATGGGACTATGGAAGAGCCTTTCCTCCAAGGAGCTGGTGGCTTACTGCCAGCCTTTCCTAATCCAACTTAGAAAATGAACTTGCTATTTTTTTTATTTTAATTGCAAAGCAATAGTCTGTTCTTTTTGCTTTAAAGAAGGGAACTCAGAGCTACTTAGGAAATCTCAGTGGCACCAGAGAATTTTTAGTCATAAGGAGTAGATGATAAAATACTGAGAGACCGTTCCTCCCATTTTGCAGACTAGTCACCCAGGGGCCAGGAAAGTGATGTGACTGGCTTAATGTATCACAACAAAGTTGAATCTAGAACTCAGGATTCCTATCTTTCAAGTTGTAGCTCCCAACTCCTTCACTCACAGACCTAAAATAAAAGAAGAGAAGGTAAGATGAGAGAGGACAAAAGCTTCCTATCACGACTGATCAGACCCTGGATTTCTCCCTGAAGACTCCTGGATTTTCTTTCTCTGCCAGGTCTGTACTTGTACCCTTTGCTCTAGTAGCTTGACATCCATGTGAGACTTTTTATAACCTCCTAGTTCTTCATTTTCTTCTTTCTCTCCCTCAAGCCATCTCTGTCTCTTTTTTTCCAGCTTTCTGCTCAGTCTGCCCTTAACTCTGATTTCATGTTTCTTCAGTCTGTTCCGCTTATTGCGTCTCTCATCTTCTACTGCCTCCGCAAGGACTTTTGGCATCAAGAAGGTTCGCAGAGGATACATCATTTTTTCTGAGTTTTCACTCAGTGGTTCATTCATTTCTTTGAAAAGGACATGTATTTTGAATACTGGCTGTGTGTCTGACATGGTGCTGAGGTTTTACATGTCTAGCAAAAGATTTGTTCGTTCATTTAAAAAATTTTTATATATATACATTTTTAACATCTTTATTGGAGTATAATTGCTTTACAGTGGTGTGTTAGTTTCTGCTTTATTTATTTATTTATTTTTAATTTAATTTTATTTATTTTTTTATACAGCAGGTTCTTATTAGTCATCTATTTTATACACATCAGTGTATACATGTCAATCCCAATCGCCCAATTCATCACACCACCAGCCCCACCCCCCCGCCGCTTTCCCCCCTTGGTGTCCACATGTTTGTTCTCTACATCTGTGTCTCAATTTCTGCCCTGCAAACCAGTTCATCTGTACCATTTTTCTAGGTTCCTCATATATGCGTTAATATACGATATTTGTTTTTCTCTTTCTGACTTACTTCACTCTGTATGACAGTCACTAGATCCATCCACATCTTTACAAATGACCCAATTTCATTCCTTTTTATGGCTGAGTAATATTCCATTGTATATATGTACCACATCTTCTTTATCCATTCATCTGTTGATGGGCATTTAGGTTGCTTCCATGACCTGGCTATTGTAAATAGAGCTGCAATAAACACTGGGGTGCATGTGTCTTTTTGAATTATGGTTTTCTCTGGGTATATGCCCAGTAGTGGGATTGCTGGGTCATATGGTAATTCTATTTTTAGTTTTTTAAGGAACCTCCATACTGTTCTCCATAGTGGCTGTATCAGTTTACATTCCCACCAACAGTGCAAGAGGGTTCCCTTTTCTCCACACCCTCTCCAGCATTTGTTGTTTGTAGATTTTCTGATGATGCCCATTCTGACTGGTGTGAGGTGATACCTCATTGTAGTTTTGATTTGCATTTCTCTATTGATTAGTGATGTTGAGCAGCTTTTCATATGCTTCTTGGCCATCTGTATGTCTTCTTTGGAGAAGTGTCTGTTTAGGTCTTCTGCCCATTTTTGGATTGGGTTATTTGTTTTTCTGATATTGAGCTGTATGAGCTGCTTGTAAATTTTGGAGATTAATCCTTTGTCAGTTGCTTCATTTGCAAATATTTTCTCCCATTCTGAGGGTTGTCTTTTCATCTTGTTTATGGTTTCTTTTGCTGTGCAAAAGCTTTTAAGTTTTATTAGGTCCCATTTGTTTATTTTTGTTTTTATTTCCATTTCTCTAGGAGGTGGGTCAAAAAAGATCTTGCTGTGACTTATGTCACAGAGTGTTCTGCCTATGTTTTCCTCTAAGAGTTTGATAGTGTCTGGCCTTACATTTAGGTCTTTAATCCATTTTGAGTTTATTTTTGTGTATGGTGTTAGGGAATGTTCTAATTTCATTATTTTACATGTAGCTGTCCAGTTTTCCCAACACCACTTATTGAAGAGGCTGTCTTTTCTCCATTGTATATTCTTGCCTCCTTTATCAAAAATAAGGTGACCGTATGTGCGTGGGTTTATCTCTGGGCTTTCTATCCTGTTCCACTGATCTATATTTCTGTTTTTGTGCCAGTACCATGCTGTCTTTATTACTATAGCTTTGTAGTATAGTCTGAAGTCAGGGAGCCTGATTCCTCCAGCTCATTTTTCTTTCTCAAAGTTGCTTTGGCTATTCGGGGTCTTTTGTGTTTCCGTACAAGTTGTGAAATTTTTAGTTCTAGTGCTGTGAAAAATGCCAGTGGTAGTTTGATAGGGGTTGCATTGAATCTGTAGATTGCTTTGCGTAGTATAGTCATTTTCACAATGTTGTTTCTTCCAATCCAAGACATGGTATATCTCTCCATCTATTTGTATCATCTTTAATTTCTTTCATCAGTGTCTTATAGATTTTTTTTTTTTTGCGGTACATGGGCCTCTTACTGTTGTGGCCTCTCCCATTGTGGAGCACAGGCTCCGGACGTGCAGGCTCAGCAGCCATGGCTCACAGGCCTAGCCGCTCCGCGGCATGTGGGATCTTCCCAGACCGGGGCACGAACCTGTGTCCCCTGCATCGGCAGGCGGACTCTCAACCACTGCACCACCAGGGAAGCCCCATCAGTGTCTTATAGATTTTTGCATACAGGTCTTTTGTCTCCCTAGGTAGGTTTATTCCTAGGTATTTTATTCTTTTTTTTGCAATGGTAAATGGGAGTGCTTCCTTAATTTCACTTTCAGATTTTTCATCATTAGTGTATAGGAATGCAAGAGATTTCTGTACGTTAGTTTTGTATCCTGCTCCTTTACCAAATTCATTGATTAGCTCTAGTAGTTTTCTGGCAGCATCTTTAGGATTCTCTATGTGTAGTATCATGTCATCTGCAAACAGTGACAGCTTTACTTCTTCTTTTCCCATTTGGATTCCTTTTATTTCTTTTTCTTCTCTGATTGCTATGGCTAAAACTTCCAAACCGATGTTGAATAATAGTGGTGAGAGTGGGCAAGCTTGTCTTTTTCCTGATCTTAGTGGAAATGATTTCAGTTGTTCACCATTGAGGATGATTTTGGCTGTGTGTTTGTCATTTATGGCCTTTATTATGTTGAGGTAAGTTCACTCTATGCCTACTTTCTTGAGGATTTTTATCATAAATCAGTGTTGAATTTTGTTGAGAGCTTTTTCTGCATCTATTGAGATGATCATATGGTTTTTATTCTTTTATTTGTTAATATGGTGTATCACATTGACTGATTTGCGTATATTGAAGAATCCTTGCATCCTTGGGATAAATCCCACTTGATCATGGTGTATGATCCTTTTAATGTGCTGTTGGATCCTGTTTGCTAGTATTTTGTGGAGGATTTTTGCATCTATATTCATCAGTGATATTGGCCTGTAGTTTTCTTTCTTTGTGACATCTTTGTCTGGTTTTGGTACCAGGGTGATGGTGGCCTCATAGAATGAGTTTGGGAGTGTTCCTCCCTCTGCTATATTTTGGAAGAGTTTGAGAAAGATGGGTGTTAGCTCTTCTCTAAGTGTTTGATAGAATTCGCCTGTGAAGCCATGTGGTCCTGGGCTTTTGTTTGTTTGAAGATTTTTAATCACAGTTTCAATTTCAGTGCTTGTGATTGGTCTCTTTATATTTTCTATTTCTTCCTGGTGCAGCCTTGGAAGGTTGTGCATTTCTAAGAATTTGTCCATTTCTTCCAGGTTGTCCATTTTATTGGCATATGGTTGCTTGTAGTAATCTCTCATGATCCTTTGTATTTCTGCAGTGTCAGTTGTTACTTCTCCTTTTTCATTTCTAATTCTATTGATTTGAGTCTTCTCCCTTTTTTTCTTGATGAGTCTGGCTAATGGTTTATCAATTTTGTTTATGTTCTCAAAGAACCAGCTTTTAGTTTTATTGATCTTTGTTATTGTTTCTTTCATTCCTTTTTCATGTATTTTTGATCTGATCTTTATGATTCCTTTTGCTAACTTTGGGGTTTTTTTGTTCTTCTTTCTCTAATTGCTTTAGGTGTCAGGTTAGGTTGTTTATTTGAGATGTTTCTTGTTTCTTGAGGTAGGATTATATTGCTTTAAACTTACCTCTTGGAACTGCTTTTGCTGCATCCCATAGATTTTGGGTCGTCGTGTTTTCATTGTCATTTGTTTCTAGGTATTTTTTAATTTCCTCTTTGATTTCTTGAGTTATCTCTTGGTTATTAAGTAGTGTATTGTTTAGCCTCCATGTGTTTGCATTTTTTTACTGATTTTTTCCTGTAATTGATATCTAGTCTCATAGTGTTTTGGTCAGAAAAGATACTTGATACAATTTCAATTTTCTTGAGTTTACCAAGGCTTGATTTTTGACCCAAGATATGATCTATCCTAGAGAGTGTTCCATGAGCACTTGAGAAGAAAGTGTATTCTGTTGGTTTTGGATGGAATGTCCTATAAATATCAATTAAGTCCATCTTGTTTAATGTATCATTTAAAGCTTGTCTTCCTTATTATTTTCATTTTGGATGATCTGTCCTTTGGTGAAAGTGGGGTGTTAAAGTCCCCTACTATGATTGTGTTACTGTCGATTTCCCCCTTTAGGGCCGTTAGCATCTGCCCCATGTATTGAGGTGCTCCCACATTGGGTGCATAAATATTTACAATTGTTGTATCTTCTTCTTGGATTGATCCCTCAATCACTATGCAGTGTCCTTCCCTGTCTCTTGTAATAGTCTTTATTTTAAGGTCTATTTTGTCTGATATGAGAAGTGCTACTCCAGCTCTTATTTAACTTCCACCTGCATGGAACATCCCCTCCCATCCCCTCACTTTCAGTCTGAATGTGTCCCTAGGTCTGAAGTGGGTCTCCCATAGAGAGCACATATATGGGTCTTGTTTTTGTATCCATTCAGCCAGTGTATGTCTTTTGGTTGGAGCATTTAATCCATTTACATTTAAGGTAATTATCGATATGTATGTTCCCATTACCATCCTGCCAATTATTTGGGGTTTGTTATTGTAGGTCTTTTCCCTCTCCCGTGATTCCTGCCTAGAGAAGTTTCTTTAGCATTTGTTGTAAAGCTGGTTTGGTGGTGCTGAAATCTCTTAGCTTTTGCCTGTCTTTAAAAGTTTTAATTTCTCCATCGAATCTGAATGTGATCCTTGCTGGGTAGAGTAATGTTGCTTGTAGGTTTTTCCCTTTCATCACTTTAAATATGTCCTGTCAGTCCCTTCTGGCTTGCAGAGTTTCTGCTGAAAGATCAGCTGTTAACCTTATGGGGATTCCCTTGTATGTTATTTGTTGTTTTTCCCTTGCTGCTGTTAATATTTTTTCTTTGTGTTTAATTTCTGTTAGTTTGATTTGTATGTGTGTTGGCGTGTTTCTCTTTGGATTTATCCTATATGGGACTGTCTGCGATTCCTGGACTTGATTAACTATTTCCTTTCCCATATTAGGGAAGCCTTCATCTATAATCACTTCAAATATCTTCTGAGTCCCTTTCTTTTTCTCTTCATCTTCTGGGACCCCTACAATTCGAATGTTGATGCATTTAATGTTGTCCCAGAGGTCTCTGAGACTGTCCTCAATTCTTCTCGTTCTCTTTTGTTTACTCTGCTCTGCAGTAGTTATTTCCACTATTTTATCATCCACGTCACTTATCCATTCCTCTGCCCAAGCTATTCTGCCATTGATTCCTTCTAGAGAATTTTTAATTTCATTTATTGTGTTGTTCATCATTGTTTGTTTGCTCTTCAGTTCTAGGTCCTTGTTAAACATTTCTTGTATTTTCTCCATTCTATTTCCAAGGTTTTGGATCATCTTTACTATCATTACAGTGAATTCTTTTTCAGGTAGACTGCCTATTTCCTCTTCATTTTTTAGGTCTTGTGGGTTTTTACCTTGCTCCTTCATCTGCTGTGTGTTTCTCTGTCTTCTCATTCTGCTTAACTTACTGTGTTTGGGTCTCCTTTTCTCAGGCTGCAGGTTCATAGCTCCCATTGTTTTTGGTGTCTGCCCCCAGTGCCTAAAGTTGGTTCAGTGGGTTGTGTAGGCTTCCTGGTGGAGAGGACTGGTGCCTGTGTTCTGGAGGATGAGGCTGGATCTTGTCTTTCTGGTGGGCAGGACCGTGTTCAGTGGTGTGTTTTGGGGTGTCTGTGACCTTAAAATGATTTTGGCAGCCTCTCTGCTAATGGGTGGGGTTGTGTTCCTGTCTTGCTAGTTGTTTGGCATAGGGTGTCCAGCACTGTAGCTTGCTGGTCGTTGAGTGGAGCTGGGTCTTAGCGTTGAGATGGAGATCTCTGGGAGAACTTTTGCCGTTTGATATTACGTGGAGCTGGGAGGTCTCTGGTGCACCAATGTCCTGAGCTAGGCTCTCTCACCTCAGAGGTACAGGCCTGACACCCGGCTGGAGCACCAAGACCCTGTCAGCCACACGGCTCAGAAGAAAAGGGAGAAAAAAAAGAAACAAAGAAAGAAAGAAAGAAAGAAAAATAAAATAAAACAAAAAGTTATTATTAAAAATAAAAAAGTTAAGAAGAAAAAAAGAAAGAAAAAGAAAGAAAGAAAAGAGCAACCAAACCAAAAAACAAGTCCACCAGTGATAACAAGGGCTAAAAACTATACTAAAAACAAACAAAAAAAACGCACAGACAGAACCCTAGGACAAATGGTAAAAGCAAAGGTATACATACTCACAAAAAGAGTAAAAGGAAAAAAATATATATATCGTCACTCCCAAAGTTCACCTTCTCAATTTGGGATGATTCGTTGTCAATTCAGGTATTCCACAGATGCGATGCAGGGTACATCAAGTTGATTGTGGAGGTTTAATCCGCTGCTCCTGAGGCTGCTGGCAGAGATTTCCCTTTCTCTTCTTTGTTCGAACAGCTCCCGGGATTCAGTTTTGGATTTGGCCCCGCCTCTGCCTGTAGGTCGCCTGAGGGCGTCTGTTCTTCGCTCAGACAGGACGGGGTTAGAGGATCAGCTGATTAGGCGGCCCTGGCTCACTCTGGCCGGGGGGGAGGGAGGGGTACGGAATGCAGGGCGAGCCTGCGGCGGCAGAGGCCGGCGTGATGTTGCATCAGCCTGATAGGCGCCATGTGTTCTCCCGGGGAAGTTGTCCCTGGATCATGGGACCCTGACAGTGGTGGGCTGCACAGGCTCCCGGGAGGGGAGGTGTGGATAGTGACCCCTGCTTGCACACAGGCTTCTTGGTGGCTGCAGCAGCAGCCTTAGTGTCTCATGCCCGTCTCTGGGGTCTGCGCTGATAGCCACGGCCCGAACCCGTCTCTGGAGCTCTTTTAGGTGGTGCTTTGAATCCCCTCTCCTCATGCACCCCGAAACAATGGTCTCTTGCCCCTTAGGCAATTCCAGAATTTTTCCCAGACTCCCTCCCGGCTAGCTGTGGCACACTAGCCCCCTTCAGGCTGTGTTCACACAGCCAACCCCAGTCCTGTCCCTGGGATCTGACCTCCGAAGCTTGAGCCTCAGCATTCTGCCCCCGCCCGCCCCAGTGGTTGAGCAGGCAAGTCTCTCGCGCTGGTGAGTGCTGGTCGGCACCAGTCCTCTGTGCGGGAGGAGTCTCTCTGCTTTGCCCTCCGCACCCTTGTTGCTGCGCTCTACTCCGTGGCTCCAAAGCTTCCCCCCTGCCCACCCCCCATCTCCGCCAGTGAAGGGGCTTCCTAGTGTGTGGAAACTTTTCCTCCTTCACCTCCCAGAGGTGCAGGTCCCATCCCTATTCTTCTGTCTCTGTTTTTTTCTTTTTTCTTTTTCCCTATTCAGGTACGTGGGGAGTTTCTTGCCTTTTGGGAAGTCTGAGGTCTTCTGCCAGCATTCAGTAGGTGTTCTGTAGGAGTTGTTCCACATGTAGATGTATTTCTGATGCATTTGTGGGGAGGAAGGTGATCTCCATGTCTTACCCTTCTGCCATCTTGAAGGTCTCTCCGTTCAGTTTTTAACAAACATTTAAGTACCTTCTCAGTGCTAGGAACTATGACAAATGGTAAAACAAGAATAGCCTAAACAGTGTTGCTTGAAGGGAGGAGGTCATGAAAAGAGATTCTTGTATTGCATATTTAAAAACCATTTAATATGGAAATACACACATATAAAGTGCATGAATTATTTCTAAAATGCAAGTTATCCGTATCATGATAGAGAACATTACCAGCCCTTTAGAAGCCTGCCTCATATCCCCTCCCAGTCATTATCTGCCAAAGGGATCTACTATTCCACATTCTGTTACTTCTGATTTGCTTGTTTTTTTTTTTCTGATTATAATCGTTTTTGTTCACAATAGGGATTGACTTGTAACTTTCCTTTTTAAAAATGTCTTCAGGTTTTGGTATAACGATTGTGGTGGCTTCATCAACAAGCTGTGAATATTTCCTCCTTTCTCTTCTTTAGAAATGTTTGTATAAGATTGGTGTTATTTCTCTTTAACAGTGTTTGGAAGTGTTTATTGGTGAAGCCATTTGGGCCTGGTGGTTTCTTTCTTTCTTTTTTTTTTTTTGCGGTACGCAGACTTCTCACTGTTGTGGCCTCTCCCGTTGCGGAGCACAGACTCTGGACACGCAGGCTCAGCGGCCATGGCTCACGGGCCCAGCTGCTCCATGGCATGTGGGATCCTCCTGGACCGGGGCATGAACCTGTGTCCCCTGCATCGGCAGGTGGACTCTCAACCACTGTGCCACCAGGGAAGCCCCAGGCCTGGTGGTTTCTTAGTGGAAGGTTTTAATTTACACATTTAGTAGATGTAAGACTGTTAAGACTGCATATTTCTTCTTCTATTTTAATAAGTTGTATTTTCCTAGGCATTTGTCCATTAGATAAAATTTCACATTTAATTGCATAAAATTTCTATCACCCTCTTATCTTGTTAGTCTACAGAATCTGTAGTGATGTCTTTTTTTGTTGTTGTTGTTATATTGGTAATTTGTGCTTTCTCTCTTTTTTCTTGATTATTCTTTCAAGGGGATTATCCATTTTATTTGTGCCTTCAAATAACCAGCTTTAATTTTTTCCTATGTTATAAATTTGTTTTCTATTTCATTTTTTTCCCATCTCAATTTATGCATTTTTCTGGGCGGGGGGCGTTAATTTGCTTGTTTTTCTGGCTTCTTAAAAATTGATGCTTAGATAATTGATTTTTAACTTTTCTTATTTTATATATATATAACTTTGTTTTTTCTCCTGAGCTTTACTTTAGGTACATCTCACAAATTGTTATATTTTCAATATTCAGTTCAAAATATTTTCTAGTTAAAATATTAAACCCTTAGAGGTATTTGGAAGTGTACTGTTCAATGATATAATTCCATTTTTTTTCTGCCTTACATCGTGTGTTTGGAAAGTCAGCTAAAAGTCTTATTTTTGATTCTTTAAAGATAATGCATCATTTTTCCTGGTGATTTTTAATATTTTACTGTCTTTGGTTTTTATCAGTTTTTTTTTAAATTGAGGTATAGTTGATGTACAATATTATATAAGTTTCAAGGGTACTACATAGTGATTCATAATTTTTAAAGGTTATACTCCATTTATAGTTATTATAAAATATTGGCTATATTCCCTGTATTGTAAAATATACAGCTTACTTTTAGCTTATTTATACACAATAGTTTGTACCTCTTAATCTCCTACTCCTATCTTGCCCCTCCGCCCTTTCCTCTCCTTCCTGGTAACCACTAGTTTATTTTCTATATCTGTGAGTCTGTTTCTTTTTTATTATATTCATTAGTTTTTTAAAATTAATTTATTTATGTCTGTGTTGGGTCTTCGTTTCTGCGTGAGGGCTTTCTCTAGTTGTGGCAAGCGGGGGCCACTCTTCATCGCAGTGCGCGGGCCTCTCACTGTTGTGGCCTCTCCCGTTGTAGAGCACAGGCTCCGGATGCACAGGCTCAGTGGCCATGGTTCATGGGCCTAGCCTCTCCGTGGCATGTGGGATCTTTCCGGACCGGGGCACGAACCCATGTCCCCTGCATCGGCAGGCAGACTCTCAACCACTGTGCCACCAGGGAAGCCCTACTCTTTTGATTAATCTTCTGATTGTTGTGTTTAATCTGTTTTTTCACTTATCTATTGAATTAATTTAAATTGTTTTAATATTCAGGTTGGCATTTCCACTTGCTTCTTTTTTCTTTTTAAAAAACAGACTCCAGTTCTCAGAAGAAATTCTCCATCTTTTCATCTATTTTCTGGAACATATTAATCATAATTATTTTTTACAGTTCCTGTCTGACAATTCTAGAATCTGGGTTTTCTATTGCTTGATATTTAAAAAATTGGATTTAGGTCATTTGTGCCTGTATACTGTCATGCCTGGTATTTTTGCAGTGAACACCTTAAATTGTCTAAAAATTTAAAACTTATAGTGGCTTTGTATCATGTTATCTTCTAGAAAGGATTAAATTTCCTTGTGGCTGGCAGAGTTTGGACAGCTCACCTTGATCCAACCATGGGTTGAGATGATTTGAAGCTGTGTTTCAGGCTTTGTGAGGGGTGTCTATTTCTGATTCCCTTTATCCTTGGGCAGAGCCTATCAGGGTCTCAACTGAAAACCAGTACCTTCTCTTTGGTGGGCGCTAAACTCCAACTTTTCTTTCCCCAAATCTATGGGATTGCTAAAATTATTGCTTAGCTTTTTTTTTTTAACCTCTTTGCAGCTGCTTTTTCAAAAACAATCTTTTAATTTTATTTTGTAATGAAGCCTTCCCTGACCACCATCCTCCCTAAAGTATCCCCCATCACTATCATTCATTTTGTTTTAAGTTTAGATTTACAGAAATTCCCATATACCCTTCACTCAGTTTTCCCTAATGTTAACATTTTACATATCATGGTACATTTGTCAGAACTAAGGAATAAATATTGGTACATTACTATTAACTAAACTATAGACTTTATTTGGATTTCTCCAGTTTTTTTTTTTTTTCTCCTGATTATCCATTTACTGTCCCAGGATCCAATCCAGGATACCACATCACATTTAGTCATCACGTCTCTTTAGTTTCCTATGAATTGTGACATATTCTCAGTCTTTCCTTGTTTTTCCTGACCTTAACAGTTTTGAAGAATCCTGGTCAGGTATTTTGGAGAATGTCACTCAATTTGAGTTTGAATTTTTTTCTCATGTTTAGACTGAGTTTATGAGTTTTTTGAAGAATATCAGAGTGGTGAATTGCCCTTCTTGTCACATGATATCAGCAGGTCCATGATATCACCATGGCTTATCACTGTGGGTGTTAACTTTGAGCATTTGGGTAAGGTAGTGTCTGGCAGTTTCCTCCACTGTAGAATTACTCTTTTTCCATTCCCATTCTCTGTTCTTCAGAAGTAAGTCATTAAGTCCAGCTCTTACTCAAGGATTGGGAAATGAGCTCCACCTCCTAGAAGAAGTTATCAGGTTTGTTTGGCCTCTCAGACTCTCAACACATACATGTGCATCTGAGAATTTGGCAAGTGCCCTGAGAAACTTCATGCAAAATATTAAGCTCACTTTTCTGTCATTCCTTTTTCTCTAGGATATCGGCTCTTCAATTTCTGGCTGCTTGTAACTCATTTTTTTGTCCTTCCAGCCCAGTGGAACTGCTAGGCCGCTGTTTTTTGTTTTGCTTTTTTGTCCTGCAATGAGAATCAGAAAATACCTCGAGTGGAGAAAGCACCAATTTAGGACCAACTTCAGTATGTTTTCCTTTCCTCTGGCCCTTCAATTCACAGCTGTCTTGCTCCCCATTGCCTTCAGGCTCCTGATTTTATTTTACTTTTATTATTATTTATTATTATTTTTTTTTTTGCGGTACGTGGGCCTCTCACTGTTGTGGCCTCTCCCGTTGCGGAGCACAGGCTCCGGACACGCAGGCTCAGTGGCCATGGCTCACGGGCCCAGCCGCTCCACGGCATGTGGGATCCTCCCGGACCCGGGCATGAACCCGTGTCCCCTGCATCGGCAGGTGGACTCTCAACCACTGCGCCACCAGGGAAGCCCCTGATTTTATTTTTGATCCAGTTTTTATAGCTGTTCTCGGTAGGAGGGTTTGTCAGATACAGATTACTGCTTCATAGCCAGGAGGCAATAGGGAACCACTGATGGCTTCCTACAACTACTCTGCATTATGTGCATGGCTTCCCTCAGCTGGCTCGCTTTTGGCCCATCTTTCTGTCTTTCTCACCTGATACTTTCCTTAGGGATCAGCTGTAACTTTCCTACTTCTTTTCTTCCCTCAAGCAGTTTTTCTTTACTAGCTTATTTCTACTCTTACACCCAATTCATAGTCCATTGTTTACACAGTAGCGGAGTAATCTTTAAAATATTAAATCTTTGCATTGAATCCCATTTGCTCGTAGAACGAAACATAATTCCTCACCATGGACTTATATGATCAGCCCTGATCTCCCTCTCCGATCACACCTCATCCCTCTCTCCCCTTATCTCAGCAAGCTACAGATGTTTTTTCCACTTGTCTTTGAGCTCAGACCTTCACACAATTAGTTTTTCATCATTCATGTATCACTTAAAATGTTACCTTCTCAATAAAGCCTTCCCTAACCATCCTCTCTGAAGTCCCTCTCCCCCATCATTATCATTCATTATTTTCTTCATATTTATTATCCTCATTTAAAATTTTTTTGCTCATTTACATATTTACTTTTTCATTTTAAAATATAAGCAGCACAATAATAGGAACTTTCTTCTCCTCTGTATTGCCAGTGCCTATAGTAACTCTTGGTACATAGTAAGCATTAAATGAATGAATGAAGTCCTATAAGATTTCTTTATTATATGACACACACTGTATTTTTTTTCCTGATGAACTCTGTCATTAAATTATCACAATAACCGTATAGAGTCTATTATTGCCCTCATTTTACAGAGTAATAATGCTTAAGGCACAGAGAGATCAAGTGTTTTGTTCAGTTATAGCAGGTACTGGTGGTACTGAGATTTGGTCCCAAGCCTACACTTTTTAAAAAAAATTTAGCTTTGGCTGTGTTGGGTCTTCATTGCTGTGTGCGGGCTTTCTCTAGTTGGAGCGAGCAGGGTCTACTCTTCGTTGTGGTGCACGGGCTTCTCATTGCGGTGGCTTCTCTTGTGGAGCACGGGCTCTAGGCACATGGGCTTCAGTAGTTGTGGCACGTGGGCTCAGTAGTTGTGGCGCACGGGCTTAGTTGCTCTGCAGCATGTGGGATCTTCCCAGATCAGGGCTCAAACCCGTGTCCCCTGCATTGGTAGGCAGATTCTTAACCACTGTGCCACCAGGGAAGTCCCCCAAGCCTGCACTTTTAACCCCTAACTTCATTTTTTAGACTTATGATCTGTACTGTATACTTCAGGTTATTTGTTATAATTAGGTTTTCTATTAATTTTATGTGTGGCAACTTCCTCTCAACTAAATAATAGTTTCCTTGATGACAAAAATGTGGTTGTGTTGTGGATTTGCACCAGAGGAGTTTTAAGAATAGGTGTCTGCTGTTTTTGCCCAACCAGCATCCATTCGTCGCTCTTCTGGTAACAGCACCTGGATTTTCCTTGAGGAACTCCCCTCACCTCACCCACTGTCACTCCAGATGGTTTGGGTGGAGTTAGCCCAAGATCATGGGGTGGGAGGGCCTGACACAGGACTGCGTAATCAGTATACTCCAGCCCCTGAACAGCGACTTGCTCAGGAATAAACAAATGACCCAAATCTATCCAATTACAATGAATTAAACTTAGTGCTTTGAGGATGTAAATAGGAGAGCCCACTCCCCTCACCCCCCTCCACCCCCATTAAAAAGAAACAAAAATGATGAAACCAGTACTGAGTGGCGAGTTGGAGAGAAGTTGGATTCCCAGTGATATTGTTAGAGTACCTGCATCTAGCCAGCCTCAAACCATGATCTCCTCTGGCCTTTTTAGTTAAATGGATCAATCCATTTATTTTGTGCTTAAGCCAGTTTTAGTTGGATTTCTCTTCCCTTTACACCTGAAAGAGCCCTGATTCATATAGTTCTCCGTAAATGCCTACTGTTGGTTGATTGGCTATGTGGACATGCAACTTGTACCTAACCCAAGAGTGAATCCATGTAGCCTGACTAGAGGCAGAAGGGTGTCTTAAGTGACCTTGCAGAAAACCTCACCACACACCTTCCTCTGCTCTCTCCTTGACTCTGTGTGAGGGTGGGCTCTCCTTTCTCAGGTGGTGGTAATAGTGAGTCAGATGGAACAGTTGCTGATGCTTGGATATCAATTAGTGAAACTCTAACTGCCTGAAAACCTCTCAGACATGTCCTGAGTGTCTTAATCTCTCAGTAGGCCTTCTCCTCTAAAGGCTTAGGTGGCTGATAATATGTTTGAGCTGTTGATCCTTTCTTTGATCACCCTTATAGGATTATTCTGCAATGAGATGGAACAGCTGAGGAACTGGGGCTATTATTTAGTTGTCTTGCTTACGATTAGGCCATGTTGCTTCACTCTGGCATTTCAGTTTTCTTTCTCCTCCTTTTGTTGGTGCTGGAATAGAAACCCTTCAATGGCATTCTCACCAAAGCTTGTGTCTTCCGATTCCTCCAGCTCTCACGAAGTTGTAGAAAGGTCAGAGGAATCCTCAAATAGGAAAATAGGGTTTATCAATTCCTTGCACACCCAAGGCAGTTTCGCCTCATTATCATCTTATTTCAAAACCCTGGTACCTGATCCTTAAGGCAACGTGGAGACAGTCAGGGCAGGTGTTATTTGTTCCAATTTACAGATGAGGGAAAGGAGGTGCAGAGAGATACAGCTACAGGACAGCAGATCCATTCCAAGACCAGTGCTCTCATTCTTACACCATGCCAGGACACTCTGACCACCCAGGTCTTTGCAACAGCAGACGGTCGGTAATACTTGTCATTCTTCAAGACCAGGCTCCAACGGCATCTCTTCTAGGCTGTCTTCACATATGACCCAGCTGGAAAAGATCTCTTGTCAGAACCTGTAAGGGACTCTACCAGGTATTCCTATGTTTTTTTAACTTTTTACCTTGTAATATAATCATTTGTGTATATTTTCATCTTCTTTCTGAGAATTTAAGCTCCGATGTCCCCTCAGCACATAGATAGCAGAGTGTTTGATCTGTGGTAGGTATTCAGGCAATGTGTATTGAGAGTGTGAACAAGTCAATAAATGCCTTAATTTTTTTTTTTTTTGCAGGGGTGGCAGGTGAGAGGGTGGTATATCTGAAGGGACCAGAATTGTTTCCAAGGTACCTGGAGGACTGTTAGGTGGAAGAAGGGTTGAATTTGTTCTGTGCCATCCCAAAGGGCAGAAATAAGCCCAGTGGGTAGACATTTCAGGGGAACATAGGATGTCCCTATGTTCAGCTCAATATAGTATTTCCTATAGCCAAACTCTTGAAAGGTGATGGGTCTGTCTTATAAGGAAGGTAGTTAATGTTTGTGTCATTAAAAGTATGAAAGCAGGTATTGGATGATGACAAGGATAGTGCAGAGGACATTCCAGCACCTTAGGAGGGACTGGGCTTCTAGGCTCCCTTCCTACTCACACAGTAGAATTCAAGAGATCTTCAATGTGGTTTGTTGTGGAATGCTCTTGGGAGAAAAACTTATACTCAAAAGGTAACTCCTCACTCATTTTATATACATGTAGATGGTGGTCACAATGACTAGAAATGTGGGCTGCGGGGTTTAAGTTCTGGCTTTGCTACTTGCTAACGTGTGACCTTGGCAAAGCTACTTAACAGCTCTGAACCTCAGTTTCCTGATCTGTAAAATGGTGATGATAACAATACCCACCTCATGGGGATATTGTGTACTCATGCATAAAAAAACTGCCTGGGGCTTCCCTGGTGTCTCAGTGGTTGAGAGTCCACCTGCCGATGCAGGGGACACGGGTTCGTGCCCCGGTCCGGGAGGATCCCACATGCCGCGGAGCGGCTGGGCCTGTGAGCCATGGCCGCTCAGCCTGCACATCCAGAGCCTGTGCTCCGCAATGGGAGAGGCCACAGCAGTGAGAGGCCCGCGTACGGCAAAAAAAAAAAAACCACAAAAAAAACCCTGCCTGGCCCAGAGAAAGTACCCAATTATTATTTTCGTTATTATTACCACCACTCTCCCTCTCCCGCCATGATCCCTAGACTGTGAGTGTGTCCTGAACTTCCTGGGGGCTCTGTCCATCCTTCCTCCTGGTAGCATCTCAGGCTTCAGGCAGAAGAGGTCCAGGCAGGGCCCCCGGAAGTCCCAGAGCTTGTGCCTCTGAGCAGTCAGTTGACAGCTGACTGTGAGACTGAGGATCTGAGTCTTTGAGGCCTCCAGCCACTTTCCAAAGCCAACAATGCAAGATAAAAACACAGTATCATTTCTCTACTCTCTCCTGGGATCCTGGTTGCCATCGCTAATTAAAGGCGGTTTTTTCCTGAATTTCAGAAGCAAGCGGTCCTTTTTTGTTTTAAAAGCTTTGCATCTAACATTGGGTTCCCAAAAGGCTGATGACAGTTTCTTCAGTTTCCCTCCAAATCCCTGACCTGAATTTCCAGTGCCTGGGTTATTAGTGCATCAACGAAACATGTACTCTGGGATTAGAAAATCCATACTTGTCCTTTGGTCATTTAGAAAGTGGCAAGAGGAGATCTCAAGTCCCCAGCTCATCCTTTGGTTGAGAGCAAAGTTGCTCCCAGAGTAATTTTCTGTCCTGAGCAGTTTGAGATTTAGTAAGGGTGGAACAAAATTGACTTAAAGACTCTCTTATATAATTCTTCTTTTATATAAGCTCCTTGATAAGAAATTATTACATATGGTAGGTGCTTAATAAATGTTTTATCTGCATAATATCATCTCCATTTTAAAGAAGAGGAATGAGGTAGTGTTTTCACTTCTGCTTTAAACATAAAGAAACACAGAGGCACAGTAACTCATCCCACCCAGTTAGTAAGGGGTAGAGTTGAGACTACAAATCTGGCCCCCAAAACTTGTATCATTTATGGTGAATCATGCTGTCTTCTGTTAGGAGGGCTATAGGGGATGACTTATTATTTTATAAAAAATTTAGCAAATTAACAAAACAGTTGTAGAAACCTCTGACACGATAACATATATATACAATGAGCTGACATATACATGTTCATGTTTACCACTCAGGCCAACCCTGAGACATCGATGTTCATATCCTTGATTTATAGGTAGGAAAAAACAGACTCCAGGAAGTGAAGGAGTTTTCTCAAGCTAGCAAAATAGCCCAGAGAAGCAAAGCAGGTTGCAAAAACTGCTTCCTAAACCATTGGGTGGTGCATTTTCCATCACATCACAGTTGTAGCCCTCCAACAAATAACTTTTTAAAAATCACCCTCAGAGGGCTTCCCTGGTGGCGCAGTGGTTGAGAGTACGCCTGCCGATGCAGGGGACACGGGTTCGTGCCCCGGTCCGGGAAGATCCCACGTGCCGCGGAGCGGCTGGGCCCGTGAGCCATGGCTGCTGAGCCTGCGCGTCTAGAGCCTGTGCTCCACAACGGGAGAGGCCACAGCAGTGAGAGGCCCGCGTACCGCAAAAAAAAAAAAAAAAAAAAAAAAAAAAAAAAAAAAAAAAAATCACCCTCAGAATATACCTTCTTTAACTTTTTCAAAGCACTTTAAGGGATCTTTGTGGAGTCTCTCCATGATCCACCAAGTTTGGCAGAACCGGCTTTCAATACCCTGTTTTAGTAATGACAGGTTTGCCTCATGTCAGACAAGGAGACTGATGGGCAGGTGAGAACCAGCTCTTCTCACTTATGCAAAGCTCAGCTCTGGTTCTCCTCTGCTTCATATTTTGTTTTGCTCAATTTCCCAATCCCTTGAGTCATTCAATTTCTTTTGACCACTCAGGGTCTCCAGTCTGGTGCTTCCTTGGGCCTCCCCTTCCCAGTCATTCATTCAGTCCACACACTGTACGCCAGGTAGCTGCTGAGAGAAGAGTTTACCTGAAAACCAGTTATTCTGCTCTATCCCTCACTTCCCCACTCCTTATCTCTCTCCCAAACCTATTACCTATCCTACCCCTCAGGGACCTCAGAGCTCATAAACACATCGGGTTTTATAGATACACGTTTAAGTTTATGATAACCTAAAGTGTTATCCCTGTGTAACAGAGGTCACTGTGAGGATGGGAAAAAGTCAACAACAAGTTCTTAGAGACAAGGAGAGAGCCTGAGATTGAGGTTATGAGATCAGTCTTTGGAGTCAGATAATGTATGTTCTAGTGTCTGTGTAGCCCCTTGTTAGCTGTGTGACTGTAGGCAAGTTATTTAAGCCTTTCCAGCCTTGTTTCCTAATCTAGTAAATGTGTCCAATTTATAGGGTTATTGTGAAGATCACAGGAGGTAATTAATATAAACTGTTTAGCACAGGCATGCATTCTTTCGTTACTATAGTAAATGCTAAATAAATGGCAGTACCATTAATTGGGTAGATAAGACTTATGTAGCATAATTCAGATACAGAGCAGGGACTCTATTTCAACAACTATAGAATCTCCAGTGCCTTCTTCAGGATCTGGCTTAAAGTTGAGGTTCTAGGTCTGTATCTGTGGGTATCATCTTAAATGATTTTCTTGCTCCAGGCATGTGCTAAGAGTTTAGTGTGTATTATATAATTTAATCCTCCCAGTACCCCCTGAGGAGGGCATTCTGGCTCTCTTACAGATGTTACAGATGATGAAGTGAGGTTTGGAGAGTTTAAGTGAGTCATTCATGGTCACATGGGCTACTCTAAAGACTATGGACCAGCAGAGTCAAGGTTTGAAGCCAGTTATATCTGCCTCCCAAGCCTGTGTTCACTCTCTAATTTGAGGAGTGATTTATTCAGTCAAGCAACATTTCCCGTGGGAGAGATACTGGATCTAGTGCTGGGAATGCAGTGGCAAAGATGGCACAGTTGTTGCCTATAAGGAATTCGTCATCTGGGAAGTGGACTCCTATAACATGGGGAGGGAGGATGAGGGCCATGAAGTGGGCAGCATGGGAGCTGTGAGCATGCTCCAGAGGGACTTGTCTCCTGGAGGAGGTGGAATTCAGACTTTGGAGATGGGTAAATGGTAGATCAATGAGAGGAGGGCGTTCTAGAGAGTAAGCTTAGCTGGGGCCAGCGGTGGGGGCAGAACTCCCTTAGGAGATGGACTGTGGGTCTCAGCAGAGGGTTTGGAGGAGAGCAGTGGGGAATAAAGCTGAAGAGCAAAGTGAAGACCAAGCTGAAAATATGCTGAAGAGCAGCTTAAGGAGGGCAGGGCGAAGGTGAGCTAGGCAAAGTTGAGTTAGAAATTAACAGAGACTTGGGAATGTGGGAGCTTGCATACACAGAAAGTGTTTGCTAGAACGTGGGAAGGCAACGATGAATTTGAAACAGTTTTGATTTTTTTGAGACGATCTTCCTTGCCAGAGGGGAGGCTCTGAATGTCAGGTAGGTGAGCAGAGTCAGGAGAGATCATTTTAGGGAGTGGGAGTTCAGCGTCGTCTCACATCAGACACTGGGTCTCAGCTGTCTTGCCCCACTTCTCTCCCAGGAGATTGTGAGCATGGAATGAGATATGGTAAGCCCTCCACAAGCCTCAAAGCCCTGTGTGCACTGTGGGGTGACTATGTCTAAGGGGGCACAGGATGGACCGTGTATCTCTGACGATTCTGCCGAGTGCCAGTCCTGCTGCCTCCATAGGAGCTCCTGGGAGAGGCCCTGCTGGGTATTTTCTGCAGCTGCATTGCATCCACATTGCCTTACACTGTTATTCCAGTGGCCAATTATGAGGTTATCAAGTTATCAAACACTCTGGGAGCCCTGCAGGTGGGAGGCGGCTCCTGCAAACTGCATTTGCTTCTCTGTGATTACATTGCAGTCTATAAAGGAGAACAGTTCCCATATTTATGTATGGGTTTCCAAATGGAAGTGAGAGCAAGCAATTGAGCATTTGATGCTCTCTTCTTTCTTTCTCTTTAAAAGTTACCATCAATGCTGCTCCATTCTCGTGCCAGTTCTGTGTGGTGTAATACATTTGGTGGCCCTGGAGAGCTGGCCCTGAATCCATATTCTGTGTGTGGGTTCGGAGAGGGTAGTGGGATCCAGCTTTGAGAGCACTTAATTTGGAGTCAAACAGAGTTCCTCACTACAGTCACCCAAAAGAGACCACCTCAACTAATTCCCCGGTCAGAGCTCCTCCTTAGTTTGGCTGGAATTTGAGCAACTCAGTATGGTCAATACCAGTCTCTCATGGTAACTGGCAAGAATGTATGTCATTGGTTAAGCAAATAGAGGGACAATCACTGAGACTTAAATCATGCAGGACTTAAATCACTGAGCTATTTTGAAGCCAGGAATGCACGAGGGTAAATGACAAATGGGTCTTCAATGGTACAAAAGTCCAGAGCCACCAGTCCTAATTTTTCTCTCTGTCCCCATGGGCCTTCTCTAGAGACCCTGGTTCACATCTCTTTATCTCCTTCTCAGAGAAGAACCTAAAAATATAGCCTTGAGCATCCACTGACTTGGGGAACATTGAGAAAACAACAAGGCTTGTATCCACAGCCCTCAGCATGCTATTCCAGGCCATTCGCAACTTAGAAGCCACACCTCTTTTTTTGTCCCATCTCCACTCACTCCTTTTCTCAGTCAGTCTGGAATACTCTTCCTGAATTTTATGTCTAATGAAATGCTAGACATTATTCAAAGTCCTGCTGAAAAAGGCCCCATCCTCTACAGTTTTTCCTGCCCTCCGTCTGGTTGGTTCTCTCTTGTTTGTACAAACCTAGGGCACTTGGCTTGTGTGGCAGCAGTTTACAGAATGTGGACCTCATGGGCCTGGTGTCTGGGAAGTCGTGGACAAAGTCATGGACAAAGATGTGGAAGTGAGGTACATGGTGAGGAAGTTGTTTCCTCTTCAGTATTTCTGACTATACCAAGAAGAAGGTCTTCTGTTGGTGCCGCTATGACTTTTAACACCTTTTTGCCACTTGCCAGTTTCTTTTTTTCAAATAAGGGCAGAGGACAGAGCAGGCCTCAGTCCCAGAGTGATTGTAGACAGCTAGAATTTAATAGCACTCATTTAATTTTATGGTTTTTGATTAGGTTCATCTTATACTTTTGGCCAGTAATACGGATTTTCTGTTTATAAAAGTGTTATAACATTAAAAAAGAAACTCATGGAAATAAGAAAAATGAGTTGATGGAGAAAAAAAGGATTCAATAATAGAAGTTTCCTGCAGATGAGGCAAGTATCGTGGAAGTTGTACCACAGTGAGTGAAATTTAACTGAAACGAATTCTGTAGGAGTAGAACTGGTTATGCCTCCTCTTCTCTCAAGTCTGGGAGGGTAAGGGGTTATGCCTCATTCATCACTAAGATATTCTAGGACAGGAATTGGCAAGCTACCATCCCTAGGTCAAATCTGGTCCACTGCCTGCCTGCTTTTGTGTGGCCCACCAGGTAGGAATGGTTCTTACATTTTTTCAAAGGTTGGAAAAAAAATATTTCATGACACATGAAAATTATGTGAAATTCATATTTCAGTTCTGTTGTAAACACAGCCACTCCTGTTTGTTTATATAGGTCTACGGCTGCTTTCATGCCACAAGGGCAGAATTGAGCAGCTGTGACAAAGATGGCACAGCCCACATGTAAAGTGTTTACTGTCTGGCCCTTTGCAGAAAAAGTTTGCAGACCCTTGTTCTAGAGGGTCACTGGGCTTGGAGTCAGGAGGCCTGGCATGGACCCTTGGAACTTCTACTTAGTTACCAGGTGACCTTGGGCAAATCAAGCCCATTCTTCCACCTTTTTCCATTTATAAATGGCGATATTGATAGTACCTACTTCCTAGGGCCATTGTGATGATTGGATGCATGTGAATCTACTTTATAAACATGAAAGCATTATAAAAACAAGGTATTTTGATTTCCCTCAATAGTTCTAACTTTTGTGAAAGACAGTGTATACTCATAAATACCTGCAGTTCCTCATACTTTCTAATGGAATCTGGAGGTCTTCTATCTTTAAGCTAAGGAGAGAGATTATTTTCTCTCTTTTTTTCTGCTTCTAACATTTATTATATCACTGTATTCCACTATTTCAGGTTTTTTATTTTTCTCTCACTGGTAATTAAGAAGCACTTCCTCCCCCCTTTTTCTTTTGAACTTCCTCATCTTGACCACGGTAATCAACTCTGTCCCAAACTCAGGATTCTTCCTCCAGACCAAGTTGTGCTTAAGGAAAATACTATCAGATCTGAAGCAGGAAAGTATTTCTCCTTGGTATCGTTCTAGATCTGCTGTGTTCTCTAAGAACATCCTTAACTTCTCTTTGCCTTTTCATATAGAATTTGCTCAGGCAGGGATATTTGCATGAAATTGTGTGTGTGTGTGTGTGTGTGTGTGTGTGTGTGTGTGTGTGTAAGAGATAGTATTTGGATGAAAGATGCTGAAAGAAATTATTTGGCATTTATTAAGCATTTACTATGTGCTAGGCACTGTGCTAAAGGGTTTTGCATTCATTGTCTCAATTTAATTCTCTCAATAACATTAAGAGGAAGATAACAACCCTACTTAAGAGACTGGGAAACTGGAACTGAGGTTGAAGTGACTTGCCCATGATCTCCTAGCAGGAAAGGGATGGTGCTGGGACTTGTGTCCGTGTCTGATTACACTAGAGCTGGTAGGCTTAACAGTAACAATATACAGTTGACCCTTGAACATGGGGGTTAGGGGAGCTGACCCTCTACACAGTTGAAAATCTGTGTACAAATTATATATCACTGTTCATCTACCAGTTTCCTCTGTATCCACAGTTCCATATTGGTGGATTCAACCAAACCCGGATTGTGTAGTACTGTAGTATTTACTATTGAAAAAAATCTGCAAATAAGTGGACCCATGCAGTTCAAACCCATGTTATTCAAGGGTCAACTCTACAGCTACCCTTGTCCAGCAAGTTCTCCCTGACCCGCTATTGGTCCTCTGAGTGTCATGCGGTTCCCCCATCCCAGTCTTTGTGACCCTGCATTGCAGTTGCATGTGTAGTTAGTCAGTCTTCCCAGCTAGCCTAGAAGCCTGAGGAAGGCAGAGACCTGGCCTTTCCTGTTGTTTGCTGTATTGGGCGCTGGACTGATAGGGAGTGGGTATCTGCAAATGTTTCAAATGTTTATCAAATGGATGAATAAATAAATGAGTATAATGAGCATTTATATAGCTCAAAGCATTCACCTAGAGTCTAAGGGAAAGGAAGATGATACAGTCATATTTCATGCAAAGTCCTCTGCTGCTAAGGAAGCCTTGGGAAAACAAAGGAAAAAGGAAGTGGAAGAGCCCCAGTTTTCATTTCAGCTGGAAAAACAAGGCAACAAAATATATTATTTAATTTGAGAAAGGAGGAAAAAAGTTGCACTCCATGTGTTTCTTTCCCATTAATCCGGTATTTCTTCAATTTTAGTGTTTCGTATTCTAGCTTTATGCTTGTTGCCATATCTGGGAACCAACTACATTATTTACTTAATATTAAAAAAAATCAGTCCCCTTTAAAAAATACATATATTTATTTTAAAAGGATCTTTATAACACTACAATAAATGGGAAGCCATTACCACTTGCCTCAAAAAGTAGGTGATGTGAAAGTAAATATAACAAAAATAGAAAAAGTAATTACATTCTTGCAGATATTGTTGCCTAAGGGACCTCGGCCAGGGCCTGCTTTTTTTGTTGAAAAGGATAATTAAGAAGTGGTAGAAGAGTGTTAGAGACACACTAGTACCAAACAGAGTCTTTCTTCTTCATAATGAGAAGGTTTTAAGGAGAGTTAGAGAGGAAATAACTTCCTCACGAAGTGACTCAATGTGATTTAATGTTGTGTCTGAGTCTTACCTAAAATCATCTCTTGTACCGCAGGAAGCGAGTGTTGCACTGATTGGAAAATGCTGAATCAGTGGAAGTAGGCCTTCTCTCTCCTCAGTGTAATATCTTAGACAATCCTGCTAAAGGCTATCTTCCTTCTGAAAAGAAACAGAATGGTTTATTTCTTCCTGTCTCCACTTACAGCTCTGTTCCCAAGAGAGGGGAGGGGACAGGGGACAAGCTGCCAATGGTCGGGACCCTTCCATCCAGGGTCACTTATGCTCCAAGTCTTCAGGGCTCACCCCAGGCCACGCTGGATGGCCTGGAGGTAGGTGGCAATCCCAGGAAATCAAGGGGGTCTGGGAACCTCTGCAAACAAAGCAGATCTACTTCAAGTCACCTCTTCAGCCAGCACATTTTATTCTAGTGAAATCTCTCTCCTGCCCCAATTCACTCATTGCAAAAACCAACATAATTTATCTTCTGGAGGGAAAGGTGCAGAATTCAGCCTGGTTTGTTTTTTTGTTTTTTGGCTCAAGTAACAGCTCAGCCTAAAGTCACTTGAAAAAAAGAGGGAAAAAAAAGCTTAGAGCAGGTTGCCAAGTTGCAAGTTTGGAAATAAAAATCAACATGGGCATTATCTCAAAGGTTGGGGAGAAGATTGCCTCAGTGCTCTTGAGAGACAGGAAAGGAGGTTCCATATCAATGTTTTGTTTGTCCTATTTCTGTTGGAATCAGAGTTGAAAAAATGTTATGAGTCTTAGGATCAGGGGATCTTGGAATTCTGTGTGCTCCCTTAGAGGGAGGGAGGGAACTAATACTTGCTGAGGACCAATGTGCTTGCAGGGTGCAGGTCACATACCCCCACCCCCCATTTTCACCCCCACTGATAACCCAAAGAGAAGAGGAAGAAGGGTCAGCCACAGTTTACAGATCAGGAACACTTCCCCCAAGGTCATACAGCCTCTAAGTAGCAGAGCAGGTACTGAACTGTATTGTCCTGATTCTAAAATCTGTGCTATTTGAACTGCTGCCCTCCAAGAATCATGGGAAGAGAACCCAAGATTTGGAAGGGCCTTCAAGGCCTCTACTTAATTCTACCCACAAAGGATCTGCTACAGCAGCAGTCCCCAACCTTTTTGGCACTAGGGACCGGTTTTGTGGAAGACAGTTTTTCCATGGACTGGGGGGGCTGGGGGGATGGTTTCGGGATGATTCGAGAGCATTACATTTATTGTGTACTTTATTTCTATTATTATTACCTTGTAATATATAATGAAATAATTATGCAACTCACCAAAATGCCGACATGAGGCGGAGCTCAAGCGGTAATGTGAGCGATGGGGAGCAGCTGTAAATAGAGATGAAACTTTGCTCACTCACCTGTCGCTCACCTCCTGCTGTGCAGCCCAGTTCCTAACAGGCCATGGACTGGTACTGGTCTGTGGCCCAGGGGTTGGGGACCCCTGTGCTACAGGGTCCCCAACAGATTCAGCCTCCCTTTGACTCCTTGTTCTGTGGAGCCAACCCATTCCATTGACAAAGGACATTAATTGTTAGTGGGCTTTCACTGATGTAAGAATTGCCTTCCTCCTCTGCTTTCCTCAGTGCCTTCCTTATTCCCCCTGGACATCTCAACACAGACTCTTGGAGTGGGGTTACCATCCCTAGCTTCCACAACAAAGGGACCCCAGGAGATAGGGCATTTCGAAATCTTGTTTTGTATTTATTTAGGCTGTGCAGGGGCTAAAAGTCTCTGTTAGGTTAGCCCAAGGGTGCTCACTTGCTGGGACCGACAAACAACTCAACCAAGACTCCAAGAAAACACAGGCCTCTCATTAAGGCTACTGTGCAGATGGTGGCACCCAACCTTCTTGCACATAGTGTGTTTGTCTGCAGAGGCTGGAGACATGCCGGGGCAGAAGCCAGATGGTTGGGATTTCCCAGCTGCCTGTCCAGTGAGTGATGGTCCCCTGTCTGGGCCTGTTGGGTGCTGCAGGGGACGTGTCTGTCTGGTCAAGAGAGAATAAAGGGAGAAGCCCTGGGTTTCGTTCTTTGTGCTAATTTACTCTCTTGTCTTGGCCCAGCCCTTCCTCTCTCTCAGCCTTAGTTTCATTTCCTCTAAGAAGGTGATGACACTACTGACTTTTGTAGATCGTATAGTCCCTGAAAAAGAGAAACACACACGCACTGAGCCTCCATCCTTCACTGGATATATAGAGTGTACAGCCTTGGGCTAAGCACAGCAGCCTCACGACTTCTACCGGAGAGAACAGAATTGTCAGCATGTGCTCCCTGGGACCTGTCACCTCCTCTTCCCTGGATCCTAAATATTGTCTGTGGCCACACCTTGGTCTCCTCCCTGATCCCTGGTAATGTCTCATAACTATGGATCTTTGGTACCAGCCGTGCTACCTCTGGGAGACATTCCGGTGTTGGTTGCAAGACTTAATTACAAGCCTGGTGCTGGGGGTGTGGGTGGGGGTCCGTGAGACCTAGATCCCCAGAATGATCATGCACCGAGTGTGCTCCTTTGGCAAGTTTCCTAACTGAACAGCTTTGATGCCCTCTTTTAAGATCCCTCACTTTTTACACTTGAAGTTTGTTATGAGCCTGCACATGAGATGGAAAATGAGGAGGCTATTTGTAAAGAAGCATGGAAACATGAAGCAGTGCAGGGGGGTGGTTAGGGATGAAGGCTCTGGCTGGGACAGACCTGCCTGGGTTTGAATCCTATCCCTGTGACTTCTGAGCTTGTGACCTGGGACAAGTTACCTAACTTTACTGCTGGAGGAAGAAGGTCATAGCACTTACCTCACAGGGCTGTTATAAGGATTAGGCATTGAGAACAGAGCTTGACATAGAATTAGAATTCAATGAAAACTATTACTGCTGTGACTTGTATTCATATTTTTATTACTGGTAACGTGGGCTGCAAACTGTGTAGAGGGGAAACTTCAAGGGCTGGCAGAGAGGGATTAATCAGCAAGACTTCCTGGAGGAGGAAGGCTTTAACTCGTCCTTAGAGCCTGGCTAGGGGTGGGGAAATTCTAGGCAAAGGGAAGAATGCAGGCAAGTGCTAAAAACAGATGTTGGAGAGAGTAAGGTAATTTAGGGGGAAATCTACTTCTGAAATGCTAAGTTGTTGAATGTATCTTTTTTTTCTGGATCCCACATGTGTGTGTGGCGGGTGCTTTTTATTCTCAGTCAGGGCCAGGCTCTCCCTGAGCGCATTTTGGGGGAAAGGTGGAAAAGGAAGAGAGCAAGGTCTTCTCATTGAGACAGGCCTGGGTTTGAATCCTAGCTTTGATCCACACAGAGGGACTTTGGGCTAAATTATTCAACCCCCTTGAGTTTCACTTTTCTCACTTGTAGGCATATTGAGAAATGATTTAAAGGAAGAGATATCTTTTTCTCTCCTTCCATCCCCCTGCCTCTCTCCCTCCTGCCCCCTGCCCCTCCTTCTCCTCATCTCTCTCTGCTCGCTCTTTGGGAGAAGGAATCTCTTGCCTGGCTCCAGTGCTGCTTCCCATGAGTGCATCTTGCTGCCAACTCTGGTAGGGTGCCAAGGAGATGGTGCCATGGGAGAAAATTGTAGATACCGTTGAAAGAATGTGAAGGAGAATTCCATAGATTTGGAAAGGTCCTAAGTAGCTCTTTAATGTGGGTTACAAACAAGTAGACTTGTGAGAGTTTTGTTTTGCTGTGTTTTTTGTTATACCCTTCCAGGGTTTTAGTCAGGTGACTGTGACCTGCGGCTAAGCAGCTTAGCACCATTGCCATCTGCCCAGTCATTTTAGATATTTATATATACATGTAAACTGCCTCCCCCTAATCACTTAAATTTGTGCACCCTGATCTAGCTCACGCTTTTCTCCTTAGAGACGAGGATGCTGAGGTCAAGAGGGCAGAAGTGACTTGCCCAAGGTCACACAGTGGCCGAGCTAGACCACTTGGGTCTCAAAACTGAGCTCTCCTTTTGGCACAGAGAATGGTGTTAAAGCAGAAGGACAGGGTTGGGACAGGAGGAGACACTTTGCAGGAAAAAGGGAATTTGTCTCCTGGGTGAGGTCAAGCTTTCTTAGATTGTTTTGTTTAGTCCAGAATGAGGATTCCTCCTTGGATTCTGCTCCCAGCATCCTGTGGATTGGATGTTTCTCACCGTCCTTTTAGGCCTGGTGAAAAAGAAAAAAAAAAAAGATCACAGCCCTGAATTTCCCTGAGAACCTGTGGCTTCGGCTCCCCTGCTTCCTTTCAGGGCCCCTCCTGTAGGCAGGTTTTTACATATGATGAATTGCTGTGGTCAGTGCGGCAGCACGCTGTGCCCAGGGGAACCCGTGCTCAGCTCCGTGGCCAGTCTGCATCCCTCCAGCAGGACAGCCTGCTGCATGCGTCCCCGCGTAGACACTGTCACCGCTGCTGCATTCCCTCCGTCCCAATGGAGGCATCGCAAATCACCGGGAGGGAAGTGTCCACCCCCTGGCCTGGCAGAGCGGAGAGAGAAGGTGGGTGTTGCAGAGTCGGGAGAAGCTGCTTCTGGTCACCGGGGGCTTGAATCATCCCACTAGACTCATTAGGTTTCTCAATGTTTCTTTTACGAATGGACTCGGCTGGAGGCTGTGCTATGGACATGCCTGGGGCCCTGGTCGCTCTGTCCCATAGACGCAGCCAACGCTTTGCTATTCACTTAGGTCTTTCAGGAAGCATTTGTTGAATCTCTAATGCCCTGCTGCATGCAATGGGGGATATGGAATTGAAAGACCAGTTTGACCTTCCATACTTGCATTCTGGTTGAGGTGCATTTTCACAAGTCAGTAAGTCAATAAGCCTGTGGGAGAGATGGCACCAGGGAGCATATTAATACATAGGGTAAAAGTTCATTGGCTGCCTACTGTATGCCAGGCATTGGTTTATTATGGTTGAAGTTCACTGGTCAGTGATCTCGAGGGGTCTGGAAGAAGGAAAAATGTCAGTGGGCTGCCAAGTTTCATCATCCCAATAGCCACTTATATTTATTCAACACCTGCATGGGGTTAAACACATGATGTGGAAACCTCGTTATCACCCTGTGAAGGAGGGACAGTCATCACCCCACTTCACAGGTGGACCCCAGAGAGGCTCAGAGAGTCTAAGAACCCTCCCCACCAGGTCACCAGCTGCTAAGTGGTGGGCGGAGCTAAGACCAAGCCCCACGTCTGTTTGACTCCAAGGCCTCAATCCCCAAAGACTTGACCCTTCTGGTTGGAACTGAATTTGAAGAGTAGGCAGAGTCAAGGAGGAAATAGTATCATGGGTTGAGCCTTTCCAGAAGTTTGCACTTTCCTAAATGTGTCAAACTTGCTTCCTATTACGGAGACAAAAGAAGACTCGTAACAGTATAACCTTCTAAATGCCCCCTGGGCCTTCTAGGCTGCTCAGTTGTTCAAAGCAAGGACATTAATTTCTCCATATTAAACTTGTTTCTGAGAGGAACAAGCAAGAAATGGTTCCATCTTCCCAAGCACATTTTCTCCCTCTGCCCTATGATGGCCCAGCTCCCTGGCCCCCCCACCCAACTCACAACCTGCATGACTTCAGGTGAGTTGCCTGAATTTATTGAGACTCAATTTCTTTTTAAATTGGGGTAATAGTAGCTACCTTTGAAGGTGCTGTGAGATTAAATAAGATAATATTAAGTGCACAGTTCCTAGAGTAAGAGCTCAATCAAGTTAGCTTTTCTTAATTATTATTCTGTATTTTCTGTTTTGCCTTAATTTTGGTCACTGTACTAGATGCTAATCCCCCCCCCCCCAAGGTACTTTTCACCTCACAGAATTGAAATATCAGTCTGGAAGTACAGTTTGAGGCAAAAATGAATGGATGTCTAAAGAGATATTTTCATTGTTTATATCAGGCAACAGTGAACAGGAGCTCAGTTAGCCCCTCATGCTTTAATCAATTATATTTTTGCTTGTTTGTTTTTTCACTCTTACCCACCCACTCACCATTTCCTACTAGGACTCATTTCCTACTAGGGACGAGTAATAGTGCCAGGAATTAAAGGGTTTTTTTTTTTTGTTTTTTTTTGTTTTTTTTTTCTTGCAGTGGAGCTGTTTAAAAGTACAAAAAATAGTAGAGAATGATATAACAAACTTATCACCCAGTTTTAGCAGTTATTGTCATTTTCCTAATCTTGTTTTAACTATCCACTTTTTTTTTAAACTGGAGCATTTTAAAGTAAATGCAGAATCATGTCATTTTAGCTGTAACTACTTCCTAACTAGCTTAACTGATAAAGACTTAAAAATTATTGTGTCTATAGCAATATTTATCATAACCCTTTAATATCATCTGTTACCTGTCATGTTTAAATTTCCCAGATTGTTTCAAAAACTGCCTTTTAATAGTTGATTTGTTGATAGAATTTAAGCAAGGTTCCCACATTTTTGTTTGGTAATTATGTCTTTTAAGTCTATATTTCATTCTCCCCACCTTTTAATACCAATGACCTGTTTGAGAAATTGGGGTCTTTTGTTGATGATCACACATTACGGATTTAATTGATTACTTCTTCCTGGTGTTATTTTAGTTGTTCTTCTATCCCCAGTATTTCCTGTAAAGTGGTATTAGGTCTAGAATGTGATTATATTCAGTGTCAGTATTTTTGGCTAGATGACATTGTAGGCAGGTATGGTGAGTGGGTTCTTCCTTTTCTACCACATCCTGGGCATGTAATGTCAGGCTGTCCTAAGTTCCATGAGTCAGCCTGGTCTCACCATGACAAAGTTCTCCATCAACTTTTTACCTAATGGGTTTAGCATCCACTGATCTTGTCCAGATCATCTTCTCGTTAGTGGTTGCAAGATGGGGATTTTCTAATTCTTTCATTCTTTCCAGGCCCTGTTTTTTATGCTTTTCCTACCCTAATCTTTTTTTTTTTTAAATAGTATCCAGCAACCTTCAAATGTGAACATATATGGGGGCTCCAATAGTTTGGAGTTGGGCTGGCTATGTAAAAATCAATGGGGATCTTTATAAAAATACACATCCCAGGGTTCCACTTTAGGGGTTTCAGACTTAAGAGGTCAGGAGAAGGATCCGGAAGTGTTCTTAGTTTTTAAATCAAGTTGCTAAAATGTAGCCAGTCCAGGGAAGTCGAGCTTTTAAATCCATCACTGCTTAACATTGCAAAGGACAAAGTTTGCCACCATGTATGCATGTCCTTGTTTGATGGGACACCAGATTGGGGACAGCAAGGGTGAGAGAAGCTGAAATGAACTTGGAATGTTCCAGGGTTATTGTGGCTCCCCCATGCTGCCCCTCACTTGGACTTTGTGGCTGTGCTTTCCTTTGCTGCTCCTGGTCTCCCTCATTGCATGAACCTCAGAAACTTCAAATTGCATTAATATATGATTCCTTTGTGCCTCTCCCCAGTCTAGATCTAATTGCTCTGAGCTGCTGGGACTTGAGCATGATGACAGAGGATTTTCTAGGATTATTCTCAACATGTGACATTCAGTTACCACTCCCTAGGAGGGCAGGGTTTAGCCAGGCAGGGAGCTGGTAGAGCTGGATAGGATTTCTAGATAAGAATGGCAAGAGGCTCAATTTCTGGATGGATTCTAGAGCTGTGCTGCCTAAACTTTAGTGCATGCTTGTTAAAAAATACCATTCTGGGGCTTCCCTGGTGGCGCAGTGGTTGAGAGTCCACCTGCCGATGCAGGGGACACGGGTTCGTGACCTGGTCCGGGAGGATCCCACGTGCCGCGGAGCGGCTGGGCCCGTGAGCCATGGCCGCTGAGCCTGCGTGTCCGGAGCCTGTGCTCCGCAATGGGAGAGGCCACAACAGTGAGAGGCCCACATACCACAAAAACAAAAACAAAAACAAAAAACCCGTTCTGGCATCCCATGCCTGACAGTAGGTTTTAGTAGGTTTGGGGTGGAAACCGGCAGTTAGCGTTTCTAATAAGCTCCCAGCTGATTTTGGTGTATGAGGGTCATGGACCTTAGAGAGTCACTGTAATGGGCCCTCAAAAGCCTTGGGAGATGGGAGACTCAAAGGCATCTAGAAAAGCAGACGGCAATATGGAGCAGGTACCAACCTGGAGATTAGGAGACTGAGTTCTAACCCAGCTCTGTCAGTGACCCCTGAGGGATCCTGGGCAAGCCCTTCTCCTTCTCAGCCCTTACTTGCCCTTGTGTAAAATAACAGCGTTGATTGGATCTGTGATCTAATTTTTTAAAGCAGAGACTGTTTTTGCACTCTCAATATTTAAATGGATTAAATGGGGGCTGTTCTGATAGAAACAGGGATATGGAGTCAGCACCCTCAGCATAACCACTTGCTTCTCTCATCAGATTTTGGGACTCCCGCCGCTGACATCCACACACAGCCTGAGGTCTTTGCAGAGCTGGTTTGAAAACCACTGATAGCTAGAGTTTCTTCTCACCCTAACGTTCAGTGATTCTGGGTTTGATCCTTCTGTACCTGACCACGGACTCTCAAATCCCGGCAGCACTCTTCTTATAAACTTCATGAGAGGGTGAGAATGCTGTAAGGCCGCTTATCCCGCCTAGTAGAAATCGAAATTAAATGCACATCTGCTGCTGCTGATAGGTGGGGCGAGACAGGTTTTCTGAGTTCCTACTTTGAACAACATGTAGGGTACTAGGCATCATGGAGTCAGGCAGACATAGCTCCTTTTTTTCAAGGACTTACCTTTTATTTGGGGAGGTTTTTTTTTTTTTTTTTTTTTTTTTTTTTTTTTGTTAGGAATGTTCATTTAATGAAGCCACAGAATCGAGGGACATATTATAGTCCATTCTAGTTATAAAATGACTCACCCAGGCATTTAGATAAATCTATGAATGCATTTGTTCTAGTTCCAGACTGAAGTTACATCACAATTATGAATGCTTATGACGTAGTTATAATTTATGAGTTGAGTGACACATTTAAAACTCAAACATGTATAAAACATTCACTGAATTTGACTTCCTAGAGAGATGATTCTCTATTGGTTAGTATTGGATACCACCAACCATTTCACATAACCCAGAATACTGTCCAATCAATGTGGTGTCGCAGCACATATCTGGCAGTTTTTCACACTGTCTTATTCATTCATAAATGCTTTTAAGACTCCCAAAATAAAAGCCCATAAAGATATGAATATATTTTTAAAGATATCTATAAAATAATGCTATCCAGGTATCAAAACTGAATTGCATTTTACTATGATACCTACTTTTCTTATTTCTGATATTTTCAATAGGTAAAGTAGTACAAGTCAACTGACAATGAAGTGCATCTTTATAAAGTATAGAGAAGAGCTTTTTTTCTTTAGTCAAAGATATTGTTAAACTCATAGAGCATATGAGAATTAAAGCATTAATTTAACTACTCCCAAAATTAAAACTTTTACAGAATGTTCATAAAGCTCCAAAATAGGTGATTTTAACCTACCAGCATGAAGCGTGGCTTTCTCTAATTTCTAAGTAGCCAAAATATTCATACTGAGGCACTATTCAATTTCTTAAGAGTTTGTGTCAAAGAACTGTATCTACTTCTTGGTGGATTTCTGTCATACTCTCCATTCCTAGACATAATCACCATACCAAACAATGTGCAAATAACTGTTTAGGAAAACTGAAATGCCCACCCTAGATAGCTATTTACTTTAGGAATAAAATAAACCAAAAACATCTCAAAATTTTCTACAGGCTATGCAGAAGACAGGGAAGGATGATTTTTACAGGCCATGCAGCTAAGAGAGAGAGCTGATTCAGTGAATATAATACTATAAGTTTAAACATATTATGCCTTTTGTAAGGCTTTTTGTAAATCACCATAGTGTTGATTAAAGTGCTTGCCATGGCTGTATCTACTGCAGACTGGGGAACCATTCCACGCAGATTCGTCTGAATATAGCCTGTCAAAAGACTCTGGTTTGGACTATCTTTAAGAGGAACACAGAACCAACCACAGGGATGGTTATATCCACGAACAAATTCTGATCTCTTTTCACTCCAGTCAAGACTTATCTCACAGGATAAAAGCCCTTCTTTATAGTCCACAGTATAGGAGAAGTCAACAAACTCTCTTGGGGAAATTATATTCCAAAGCTGACCAGCAGTAGTATAACGCATCACACAGCAATTCTCTTCAAAGTACTCCAAAATATCCAATGAGGTCATTAAGCTGTCCCAATCCAAGCGACAGGGACCTGGGCGTATATGGTCTATTACACTATTGATGACATCGTCTATAACACCTTGGGCTTTGAAGAGATATCCATTAAATTCTTCTGAAGGTTTCCTCCAAATTGTTACATCTTTCATTTTCTTAGCAACTCTCCACTTGTCATCTTCAAGGCTGTGGTATTGGATGAGAGTGTTTTTAAGTCTAGTCGCCAAAACAGCTGCATCAGGCAGGGCTTCCATTTGTTTTCCCTGTGAGGTCCACACGCGTCCGGACGCCGGTTCCGCCATCCTGGACCTCCACGGCGGCTTCCCTCGCCCACTGCCCGGAGCAGCTCCGGGAAGACGACCCTGTCGCCCCGCCTCCAGGCAGCCTCACCTCCGTGCTTCGTGGGAGGTTCTTTTTTTGAAAAATTGAAATATATTAGACATATAAAAGATTTAAGGTGTACAGGACTTTGATTTGATACATTTGTATGTTGTAATATGATTGCCATTGTAGCGATAGTTAGCACCTTTATCACATCACATAATGATCATTTGTTTTTGTTTTTCGTTTTTTTTGCCGTACGCGGGCTTCTCACTGCCGTGGCCTCTCCCATTGCGGAGCACAGGCTCCGGGCGCGCAGGCTCAGCGGCCATGGCTCACGGGCCCAGCCGCTCCACGGCATGTGGAATCTTCCCGGACCGGGGCACGAACCCGTGTCCCCCTGCATCGGCAGGCAGACTCTCAACCACTGCGCCACCAGGGAAGCCCTGATCGTTTGTTTTTAATGGTTGGAATAAATAGGATCTAGTCTTTTAGTAAGTTTGATGATTATCATACAGTATTGCTGCCTATATTCACTCTACTCTGCATTAAATCTCTAGGACATTTTCCTTTATGACTCATTGCAAGTTTGTACCCTTAAACAACATCTCTCCAATTCCCCTGCCCTCCAGCTCCTGGTAATCATCATTTTACTCTCTGTTTTTATGAGTGTGGCTTTTTTAGATTCCACATATAGGTGATATCATACAGTGTTTGTCTTTCTCTGTCTGACTTATCTCACTTAACATAATGTCTGCAAGGTCTGTCCGTGTTGTCGCAAATGGCAGATGTCTGTCTGTCTTATGGCTGAATAATGTCCCATTATGTTTATGTATGTATATATCTATGTATACACACATACACATACACACCACATCTTCTTTACCTATTCATCCTTTGACACACACTTAGGTTGTTTCCATAATTTGGCTATTGTAATAATGCTGCAGTAGACATGGGGGGAGCATAAGATCTCTTCAATATTCTTTTGTCATTTCCTTTGGGTATATATCAAGAAGTGGAATTGCTAGATCATAGGGTAGATTTATTTTTAATTTTTTGAGGCACCTATGTATCATCTTCCATAGTGGCTGCACCAATTTACATTCCCACTAACAGTGTACAAGAATTCCCCCTTTTTCCACACCCTTGCCCAAACTTATCTTTTGTCTTCTTGATGATAGCCATTGTAACAGGTATGAGGTGATATCTCATTGTGGTTTTCATTTGTATTTCTCTTATAATTAATGATGCTGAACATCTTTTCATGCACTTTTTGGCCGTTTGGATGTCTTCTTTGGAGAAATGTTTATTTAGTTCCTCTGTTTTTAAATTGAATTGGCATATGAAAAATGAACTAATTAACAATATGTGGGAATATGGAGTACAAAATTGGTGCTGTAAAGTGAGAGAAGAGAGCTTTGAGGAATACACTGAGAGCTTCAAGAATGATTGGGGTTATTTACCATTGTTCACAAAACGTATTACACACACACATGTAGTTGCTGATTAGCAAACACACGTGTTAGGTCTGTTATAGAAATCCAATTCAGTGAGTTTAAGAAGGGATCTGTTGGATCACAAGATTAGGAATTTTAGGATCACTCCAGCTTCAGGCATGACTGGATCCAGGATCTCAATGATTTGGGCTTTTTCTCCATTTTTTGGCTCTATTTTCCACACTGTCTCGCCTTCATTCTAAGGCAGGATTTCTCTATATAGGAGAAGCAACATAATAAATCTGCCAACGATTCTTGGCTTATTATGATCTTTTCAGCTTGAAATTCCAGAGGAAGAGCAAGGCGCTCTCTCTGGCAACATTCAGATATTAAGTTTTAGAGGCTCAGACTGGGCCGGGGCTCTCTTGGAACCGTCTACTCTGCTCAGAGGAGCAGAGAACTTTGCCTGGCTAGCCTGAGGCATGTGCCAGTCTCTGGGGTGAGTGACAGTGAGGGAGGCAGGGACAGGAGCACTATGGCTGTCCTGCCACAGCAGTGTGGGTGGGATAGGTGTTCCCCAAAGGAGAAGTAGAATGTGAGTGTGCCAAAGTCAACTGCTGTCCACCAAAAATATGGAAGTAAGAAAGAGCAAAATCGCTAGTAATCTAATGTAGGAGTTCATGTGCATACATGTGCAGAAAGACGTTTATGCTACTTTAAGTAAAAAACAAGAGACCATGATAGAACACAGTTCATACAATAACATTTTTAATTTTTAAATGTATATTCTATTTGCAGATGCACAAATATATATGCTTTGAAAGCATAAAAATGAAATGTGCTATTTTCTTGGTACAGGGTTTTTCCACTTGACAATCATGAACATTATTCCTTGCTGTTAAGTATCATCCTACACTGTCCTTCTCGGGACTGTATTTTGTTATGTGGTTGTAGGATGATTCAGCTGATACCTGAGTTCCCTTAGGAGTGGGGAACGGCACTGACTGAGCTGGCATTGGGGTCTGTGGTCCCAGCTGTTCCTGCTAACTTGTGTTTCAGAGTAGACAGTGTCTGCCTTGCATTTCCTTTTTGGGTCCTTATTAATGGGACCCAGTCACTTAGGCCCCCAGCAGGCTTGGGGAGTTGAGTGAGACCTTTAAGCAGGAGTGTATCGACTGCTTCTGAAATAGGAATTCCAGGGTCCTGGCATTTATATATAGCCTTTATCTCAGCAGCCTTGTGCAGAGCTGGCATTTTTGGGGTCAAGGCAGAAAAGATCAGGGACAAGTGAAAGCTGCAGGAATTGGTTGGTGGAAAGTAGTTTCTTCCAAAGCCGAGGTTGGGGTTCAGGCTTGACGATAACCTAGTGAAACTCCAGAGAAGTTGTATGCACACCAAGGATTCAGCTGTCTTGTCCACCTTGCAGAACTGCTGCAGACGAAAGAGCCGCAGGTAAAATGGGGGAGGGGAGGGAAACATGGAGTTGGCTGCAGTAACTGCTCTGTGCTTTGGGCTCTAAGGAGCCCTGACTGGACTTGCTGGTGGCCTCAGTGATAGTGGGAGACCTGTCAGGTCACTAGTGTGTGTCAGGCCAGTGGAGGACACAGTTTTGCTGAGACCCTCACCTGGCGGCCATGCCAAAGGCCATCCACTTCACTTCCGGGAAAGGGTTGACCCATTTGCTGACTCACCCACCTAAGACACAAGGTGAGGAGCTTGGGGAGAAAAGAAGCCAAGGTGTTGATTCTCCATCTCAGAGCGGGGCCTTCCGGACTGAAAAAAAAAAAAAGAAACAGAAAAGAAATGATAGGTGGGCTGAGAGTCCCTTTCTTCCAAAAGAATTGTGCTTAGGTGGGAAAACATGGGGGTTGCCAGTATAGGCCCTGAGGATGTGACTCTGGCTCTACTTCTTGCTGGCTGTATGGCTTTGAGCAAGTTACTTAATTAACTGCCAGTTTCCTCATGTCTAAAATGGGAATAAAAATAACAGCTACCTTACAGGCTCATTGGGAGTATTAAATGAGATCATGATGCACAGGAAAAAGCTTAGCATAGTGCGTGATAGATAGTGCTCAATAAATATTAGCTGATGCTATTAACAGGCATGAAGACTGGCTTTGATCGAAGCCAAGGTATGAGAGGTTACCTTCTAGAACACTACATTTTATATCATGCATGTATAGTTACATAGGGACAAAAGATTGAGTGTCCCAGTGTGTTGTAGTAGAAAGTGCCCTCACCTAGAACCTGTGAGTCCTGAACGCTAGTCTGGATTCTGCCCTAAACTCACTTTGAGACTTGGAGTTACTTCGTTCCTCTGGGCCTCAGTTTCCTCATTTGTAAAATGGGCTCTTAGGTGGATGGTCTTTGGACTGTTCCCTGGTACACCCAAGTTTCAAAGAGGTCTGGTGATTGCTCTGTGCCCCCGATTCTATGACAACCAGGGCAGTAGTTTGGATTTGATCAGTTTGGCATGTTGGGGTACTACCCAAGATTCCTTTTGAGAATAGGATCTGCTACTTATAACCTGCTCTGCTAGCTGCTTTCTAAGGATTCTTGCAACTCTAGCACTTTACAGCATGGGATTAGAAATCCAGGGGACAATTCTGTGTTCTTGTCACAGCATCATTACGATGACAGCTCACCCAGTGTCCTCATTTTAAAGATGAGTAAAGTGAGGGGAAAGGGGGGAGGGTTAAATTAGGAGTTTGGATTAACATGTACCAACTACTATATATAAAGCAGAGAACCAACAAGGACCTACTGTGCAGCACAGGGAAATCTACTCAATATTTTATAACTACCTATAAGGGAAAAGAATCTGAGAAGAATATATATGAATATGAAGGTGAATATATATATTAATATAAATATAGATAAATGAGTCACTTTGCTGTACACCTGAAACTAACACAACATTGTACATCAATTAGAATTCAATTTTTAAAAAATGACCAAAAAAAAAAAAAAAGATGAGCAAAATGAGACTCATAGCAAAGGGCTCGAGCAGCAAAGTCCAAAGACCAGCAGCTGATGCCAAGACTCAACTTGTGTCCTGGGTTCCCTGCCTTCCAGGGCTTCACTGCTTTCACTCCATTGTTCTGCCTTTTGAAACTCCTGGACACTGCATTTTATAAAATGGGGCTGCCACAGGCTGGGTGAATTCAGTGTTTCCAATACGCTACTCATCTTAAAATATCACCATCTTGCTGTGCTCACATCTCAGACACATTTATCGTGAAAGAAGGGCAGATAGACATCCAGCCTTCACTTGACCTTTAAATTACCTCCCTCTCATCGGCAGTGGCTGATCAGTTGCTCTTTTGGAGAACAGGAGGGTCGACATGAAATTGATTGGTTTTCTCTGCAGGGGATGTGACTTGGCCCACTCCAACCCTCTGACCTGCAGAGGTCCTCTGAGCTCTGGGAGCCTCAGCCAGAAACAAGAGCATGGATTAGTATGGCAGGAGGAGGGGTCCTCTGTGCCTGGATCTAGGAGCAGGAGAGAATAGCTTCTGAAGACTCAGAAAGAAGGCCAGTATTTGGGACCTTGGACAAGTCCCTTGGTCTCTCCCTCCCTGGGATCCTAAGATGTTTTTGATAATCAATGAATGTCACTCACCATCTGGCTCTAAAAGGATCAAGTCACTGGCCACTGCACTTGCTGACGTTTAACACACCCTGAAAGGAGTTCAGGGAAGAGATCAGGAATGAGGCACTCTGCGCTCTGGGAAAACTGGCAGAACAGGTCTTCAGATAGTTAGATATTTTCAAGAGAAAATTTTATGAACCCAATTTCTTGCATCTTCCCATACTTAGAAAGGCACTAAAATCATCAACTGAGGTATCTGTTCATCATGACTAGCAGTAACCTCCTACCAAGGTGTGTGCTTGATTGCACGTACCCCTTCTCCAAAATCACATCTATGCTGACCTCCCTCCTTGCCTCTTTGGAACAGTTTCTCAGGGCTATCTGAGAGACTGTCTCCCTGGCTATAAGCCTCAGTAAGTCCCCAGAGAAAACCAAAACTCACAGTTCTCACGTTGTGTGTTTTTATTTCAGTCAACAAAAATTGGGTAAGTAGATAGAAACTCAGCAGCCCAGGATGCACCAATGCACCAGTGACTCAGAAGCCATTGTGCTGTGGTAGAAAAAGTATAAGCTTTGGATCTAGCAGACCTGGATTTGAATCTCAGACCTGGTGCTTATAGGAAAGAAAGTGTTGAGGTAGTTGTGAAACCTTGGGCTGGTCACTAAACTCCTCTGTACCTCAGTTTCTTCATCTAGAAAAAGGAAATAATAATGCCAACTTGCAGGATTATCATAAGGGTTAGGATCATCAATTTGCCCGGTGCCTGTCTTATAATAGGTGCTCAAAATAATAGTTTGTGTTATTACTATTTTTTAAAAATTAATTAAATTTATTTTTGGCTGTGTTGGGTCTTCGTTGCTGCACTCGGGCTTTCTCTAGTTGTGGTGAGCGGGCTGCTCTTCGTTGCGGTGCGCGGGCTTCTCATTGCAGTGGCTTCTCTTTGCGGGGCATGGGTTCTAGGTGTGTGGGCTTCAGTAGTTGTGGCACGCAGGCTCGGTAGTTGTGGCTCGCGGGCTCTAGAGCGCAGGCTCAGTAGTTGTGGTGCATGGGCTTAGTTGCTCTGTGGCATGTGGGATCTTCCCAGACCAGGGCTCGAACCCGTTTCCCTTGCAATGGCAGGGGGATTCTTAACCACTGCACCACCAAGGAAGTCCTACTTTGTGTTATTGACAGGAGAATATTTTATGAAATAAAGACCTAAGGGCTTATGAGAGATGATGATTATTTTATTGGCTAACAGGATGTCTATTCCTATTGGACCAACTGATAACAATTAGTTACCTCACAAAGAAAGAAGAATTTGGAATGAGTCAGAACACATGAGTTTCCTTGGGTTTTGTCTGTGGGTTCTGTTTGGTTGCATTCAGCTATGAAACAACCAATTGTTGAACAGTGGAGCTGAGTTACACACTGGCTAAAGAAGTCCACTTTGAAAAAAGCTTAGAGAGGTCTTAGTTTTCTGGGAGCAAGCCCATCAGCAGCCAATGTGTGACCGGGCTGCCAATACAGATAATAGGCTCTTGGAGTGCATTAAGAGAAGTAGCAGGCCTACAATGAAGGAGGAGATGGCTGGGATACGCTTAGAAATCTGGGTTCCGTTCTCTGAGAGTCTCATTGTCAAACTTAAGTGTGTCCAGAAGAAGGTGATTAAGATAGGAAGGGTCTGGAGACCTTGCCAAATGGGGAACAAGGACAAGGATGGGAGATTTTTATCCTAGAGAAGGCAAGTGTCAGCGTGATCCATTTAAATCCCCGAAGGGCTGCCTTGGGGAAGAGGGAGATGTTTGGTTCTGTAGGACACCAGGGTCACAGGGTTGGGGGGTGGGGGAAAGGCAGAGTCAGTGCTTTTTGCACAAAGTTTTCAAGAAGGCATATTCAGTTCAATTTAAAAAGGTAGCTTGTAGCAAAAAGACACCTTGTAGCAAAAAGACATCTACCATGGAATTAGGCCACATTCTGAGGTAGTGTGTACCAGAGGCCAGCCAGAGTGACACAGGATGATGTGGAGGTCGTGAGGACAAGATTTGATGTCAGATCTGGGTTCAGATCCTGACACTGTCATTTACTGTGTGGGCAAGGAAGCAAACCTCTCTAGGTGTAGTTTCCTTAGCAATAAAATGGAGATAGTGTCTAAGTTCCTGGGTTGTGAGGATTAAATGAGCTAATATACAGAAAACCCTTAACAGTTGCTGTTCCTATTATTTTGGTTACTTATGGTGGATGTTCTGCTGGCTGGGTTTCCTTCCCGCTCCTCATTCTTGAGATTCTATGAGTAAACAGGCCACTGCTTTTTCTCCTTCATTGTTCTCCTTTGTTCTCCACTTGCAACCAGTTGCTGTTTCACTGTGTTGTGTTAATAACATAATTCTAGAGAAAGCTGGCCTGATGTGATTGTTTATTAGCGCTTCTTCCTCATTAATTTATATCTTTTTCCCCAGCTGATGAGCATTTTTTGCTTAGAAGTTCATTACTTCTCCCCTCCCCCCACTCATTCCAGCAACGCAATTTAAACAACATTAATCTGGTATTTAGCGAGAAAATGGGGTTTTATCATGGGAAACACTCAGTTTGAGAGGTAATCTTCTTTTTCTCTTTCTTTTTTTTTTTTTAAATTTTTATTTTTTGGCCACGCTGTGCAGCATGTGGGATCTTAGTTCCCCAACCAGGGATCCAACCCACACACCCTGCGTTGGAAGCGGGGAGTCTTAACCACTGGACTACCAGGGAAGTCCTTTCTTTTTTTCTTCTTAAATAACATTAAAAAAAATCTTAAGTTAATGACGAATCACCACCACTTGTCTTGGAGGAAGGTTGCAGAGGAGATAACAGATGAGGGTTCTGGAATTTTAGAGCCAGACATACTCTCCTCTAGCCCCCTCATCTTATATGAGGAACTTGGGCCTCAGGGAGGTTGAATTATGGGCTCCTGGCCACCAAAGGGTAAATAGCAGAGATGCTGGGGTGTGAATCTTTTCCCACTGTACCGAGCTGCGTTTCCTTTGCTGCGGTGGCTGCAGGCTTGAATCCTCTTCTTCTGCTGTGTAGCCTGCACTTGGCAAGTATTTTAACTTCACTGAAGCTCAGTTTTTTAAATTTATAAACTGTCCGTGTGGTAATAGTTTCTTCCTTGTAAGTATTATGGGTAGGATGATCTAAGTAAAGCCATTACACCATTGCTGGTAACTAGAAGGTATGGAAAGAGTATTTCTTAAATGAAGGGATAACAAGTTCAGGTTGTTACTGTTGATAGTGGTTATTTACCTGAGTGCTTCCCAGAGGCCAGGCATTTGCTGAGTCCTCCATACAACCCTGGAAGGTAGGTATTATAATATGTCTCTACTGTCAAGAGAACTCTGCAACTTGTGTTATTTCCCCATCCCTGTCTTGTTTGTTGCTCTCCACCCCCATCCATTCCTACAGGACTAAACAGTGACACCCTTACAATGGAGAGTTATTAGGGATCTGTTTCAGAATCTGACTAATCATCCCTTACACCAGTGGGTCTCAACCAGGGACAGTTCCCCCCCCGCCACCCCGCCACTAGGTGACATTTGTCAATGGTCTGAGAATTTTTGTTGTCACAGCTGGCAAAGGGGGGTGGTATGAGTGTGCTACTGGTATCTTGTGGGGAGAGACAAGGATGCTGCTAAGTACCGTAAAGAGCACAGGGCAGCCTCCACAGCAAAGGATGATCCAGCCCCAAATGCCATTAGGGCGAAGGTTGAACTCCACTGCCCATACTCATCCAGTGATTTGATCTTCGTAACACATTGTGAAGCTGGATGAAAGGGAGCTCATACTTAATAAGGGTAAAGGGACCTCTTTTGTGCCAGGCATTGAATTAGGCTAGAGTTGGGAAAATAGATTTTAATCTGCATGCCAACTTGATCAGTTGGTAGGGGCTTCTTGGATCACTCTAGGGACAAGGATTCTGAGGCTTAGCAGGAAGGCTCCCAGCTCTGCCACTTTTCAGCCATGTAGCACTGGGCAGTTACTTAACTTTTCTGTGCCTTAGTTTTCATATTTATAAAATGCCAGTGATAATAGTATCTACCTCACTGGGTTGTCAGAGGATTAAATTAATATTCCTGGGCTTCCCTGGTGGCGCAGTGGTTGAGAGTCCGCCTGCCGATGCAGGGGACACGGGTTCGTGCCCCGGTCCGGGAAGATCCCACATGCCGCAGAGCGGCTGGGTCCGTGAGCCATGGCCACTGAGCCTGTGCGTCTGGAGCCTGTGCTCCTCAACGGGAGAGGCCACAACAGTGAGAGGCCTGCGTACTGCAAAAAAAAAATAATAATAATAATAATAGTAATAAAAAATAAAATTAATATTCCTAATGTACAACAGTGCCTGGCACGCTGTTATCATCATCATCACCTTCACTATCAGGGACATAATCTTGCCATATATTTACCATCCTTGTTGTACTCAAATTATATACAATCTCTTAAGTAGGCAAGACGTATAATTGGTCCTATTTTTTAGGATGAGAAAATTGCATTGCAAGCTGGTTAGAGCGTTCAGAGAGATGATTCCGAGTGTTAAAATATAGAGGAGAGCCTTTACAGAGAGTGTCATCTTAATTCATGAAGTGTTTTGTCAACCAGCTTTATCCCTTGCCCAACTCTGAAATGTCTGTACAGATCCTCAGGGGCTGATCTTTACTGCACGTTTGTACTGTTTAGGTTGGTCTGAGCTGTGCTCCTGTCGTTAGGCAATAAAGGGCACTTTGGCGCTTACTGATCTGACCTGCCCGTGGGGCTTCCAGAACAAGAGCAAAGTGGAATCACTGAGACCATAGGTGATAGGGGCACCTCTGGCTCACATATGGGCAGCCCACATATGGCATTATTTCGCTTGTCTCTCTCCATTTTTCTTAAATTTACATCTTCGAATTTTCTTTGTTTTCAAAGACTAATTGACACGGAAATTTCTTTTTTTAAAAAACTTTTAGCCCGCTGCCGCCACTACTGTAGCACTCAGGGCCCCTCAACGCAGGCGGCGGAGGCGGAGGCCGTGGCAGCGGGATGGCCGACGCAACAAACCCGAGGTGCTTAGGGCTGCTGGCGACGACAGCCCGCATGCGCAGCCCGCGGAGCCGCCGGGGAAAACCTCACCTGCCCGAGCAGGAGAAGCAGCCGCCGCAGCACAGCGGCAGCTCCAATGACATTAAAGTGGAGAATGATGAATCAAAGAAGAGAAACCTGAATTAAAAGAAAAATCTACAGAAAATAAGAGGGCCAATGGATTTCATCCTCATTCAAAAGACAAGAATTCAGGCACTGGAGAAAAGAAGGGTCCAAATCGTAACAGTTTTTATTAGCAACATCCCATATGACATGAAATGGCAAACCATTAAAGATCTAATGAGAGGAAAAGTTGGGTCAGGTTACATACGTGGAGCTCTTTAAGGATGCGGAAGGAAAATCAAGGGGTTGTGGTGTGGTTGAATTCAAAGATGAAGAATTTGTCAAGAAAGCACTAGAAACTATGAACAAATATGATCTTAGTGGAAGACCTTTGACTATCAAAGAGGATCCTGATGGAGAAAATGCTCGTAGGGCATTGCAACCGACAGGAGGATCGTTTCCAGGAGGACATGTACCCAACATGGAATCGGGATTGATGAATTTACCACCTTCCATTCTCAATAATCCAAATGTTCCTCCTGAGGTTATCAGTAATTTGCAGGCTGGTAGACTTGGTTCCACAATTTTTGTTGCTAATTGCAGGCTGGTAGACTTGGTTCCACAATTTTTGTTGCTTGGTTCCACAATTTGTTGCTTCAAAGTTGGTTGGAAGGAGCCAAAGGAAGTGTTCAGTGTAGCTGGAACTGTAAAGCGGGCAGATATTAAAGAAGACAAAGATGGCAAGAGCAGAGGAATGGGCACAGTCACTCTTGAACAGGCAGTTGAAGCAGTTCAAGCAATTTCTATGTTCAATGGACAGGTTTTGTTTGATAGACCTATGCATGTGAAAATGGATGACAAGTCTGTCCCTCATGAAGACTACCATTCACATGATAGTAAAACACCACAATTACCACGTGGTCTTGGAGGCACTGGAATGGGACTTGGTCCATGTGGACAGCCTATTAGTGCCAGGCAGTTGAACATAGGTGGTGGAATGGGAAATTTAGGTCCAAGTGGTATGGGAATGGATGGTCCAGGTTTTGGAGGAATGAATAGAATTGGAGGAGGAATTGGGTTTGGTGGTCTGTAAGCAATGAATAGCATGGGAGGATTTGGAGGAGTTAGTCAAACGGGAGAGCTATACCGTGGTGCGATGACTAGTAGCATGGAGAGAGATTTTGGACGTGGTGCTATTGGAATAAATCGAGGCTTTGGAGATTCCTTTGGTAGACTTGGTGGTGGAATGGGTGGCATGAACAGTGTGACTGGAGGAATGGGGATGGGACTGGATCAGATGAGTTCCAGCTTTGATAGAATGGGACCAGGTACAGGAGCTATCAATATGGAAAGGACTATCAATATGGATTGAAGATTTTTATCAGGTCCAATGGGAAGTGGAATGAGAGACAGAATAGGCTCCAAAGGCAGCCAGATATTTGTCAGAAATGTCATGTACTGTTTGCAGAAATAAAAATGGAGAATGGAAGGTCAAAAGGCTGTGGAACAGTCAGATCTGACTCCCCAGGATCAGCTGAAAAAGGCTGCAGAATAATGAATGGCATAAAAATCACTGGCAGAGAAATTGATGTTCGCTTGGATCATAATGCATAATTTGAAACCACGGTTGGAACATTCTTACATCTGTTTTGCTGAAACTCCTAGTAAAAGTCATTTTTTAAAGTAATACTGTATGCTTACAAAAGTTGTAAAAATATACTTTTAAAACTCCCACCAGCTTTTAACAGTATAGTGTTAAATATACTCTGATTTTTGTTAATCTCAAGTTTGGATTTTTAAAGACAGGAAGTCTGGTCATTCAGTTTAAATGAATGGTTATACTATTTTTAATGAAATAAGCCATTTTCATGTTGTTTTTAGTTCTACGTAGTGGGATTTGTTTGTTCAAGTGTCCCCAGCTTTTATCAACATATTGCAAGGTAAAACATAGGTGGTTTTTTCAAAACTTCTGTTTAATATATGTAATTGTCCTTGAAAAGCAAGGGCTCAGACAAATTAGGATATGATCTTGGTTGGTTTTAAATTACTTTTTTGTTGGTGATAAAGAATTATTGTAAGTTTTAGATTCTAAAGTTCAGAATATTTTTTATTTGACTTAAATGAAGAAATGGAGTTTTCCTTCTCTGCCCTTCCCCATCATTCACATTTTCCACATAACACTATAACATTAACCGCCACAGCCCCTTATTTTATTATTTCCAATAATTCCAAGTTCATACAGAACTGATAATGTTGCAATCCCCAAGTATAATAATAGGCAGATTACTCCCAACTTTCTGTCTAGTTTCCAGCCATTAAGGTGAACTGCTAAGAAAAGAAAACTAATTGAAATGTTGAGAAAGATGGTTATGTAAGTTAGTCCTCTACTGTTCACTTCTACAGGAGCAGATGCATTTATAAATGCAGTTTTAATAAACCATGGAACTCCTAGGCACAGAATATCGAACACGTTGGATCCCACAGTGTTAGACATAGCCATATCTCCTTTGCCTGCAAAAAAAGCATGTTGTTAAAATATGCATACCAATACTGTATTTTATTAATAAGCTTCATAAGAAAAAACACTGGATACTTCTTCTGTTTGTTTTGGAAAATTGTTGTATTAGAGCAAAAGTTACTGAGTTTGTATTTTTGAATTTTGGGGGGGGTTAGTGTTTGAAGTCTTAACATTTATTTATCCAATAATTATCTATTTATTAAACCATTTTTCAATAAGGTATGTAGATTACTTGTTGCTTTTCATTGTAACGTGATTAATTATGATTTACTGCACATTTCAGATGAATATTATTTGGGGGTTTAAATTCAGTGAAATTAATCTGCTATTAAATAGTAAATCCTTCCTCTTGAGTCACTCCTTTTTTTTTCTTCAAAGTATGTTACTGAGGAAATAAACATTTTAAAGGTACCTTTGCTCAGTGTATTTCAGCCCGGCTTTTAAGAATGGGCATTGCAGCTTGACGGACCTACTTCTTACCTTTTCTTAGAACAAACACACTTGCGATCGTGTGTGGTATGCTTGTTCCTGCTGCTAATAAAGTAAGACCCATTACTGTATCTGGAATTTCTAAAGTTTCCCCTGTAATAAACATAGATATTACAAGTTCCAAATTTTATAGATTGACTAACTGTTCTCTGCAGATATTTCAGATATTTCTTTCCTGAAAAAGAAAATAGACATATTTAGATTTCAGAACCAAGATGTAATTACTTAGATTTTAGCTAGCAAAATATTTGAATAATATTGGTGAATTGGTAACCCAAGTAGCACAGATTTTTAATGGCAGATATTGTTATTTGATACACAAAATTCTACCAAGGAGGAATTTCCTTACCTGCTATGCTTACAGAAGTTTTGGATGTCCACTGTTATCAAGGCTGTTGCTTAATATACGCTAATGAGATTGGTCGTTTTCTCTTTTCTTTTTAAAAAACATTTCCTAAAGAGGTCAGATTTAAGCAAATTATTTATAGCTGTTTTTAAGCTGTAAATATGTTAACACAGTATGCATTTTTAAAGTCCCACTTTAGTGACAGACCTTAGTTTAGTGTTTTCTTTGGGAAATCATAAATCTGAGGAAAACAAAATAGGATTCTGCTTGAGTCTTTCTAACTTTATGGTCCTAGTTTAATACTTCTGTTAAATCTGATGTCAGTTCAACATTTTTCATAAACGTATTCATTTTGGGAAACAGAACTAGAGGGAAGTTTAAAAAAAAGTAAATGTAACTGCTCTTAATATTGTAATTGAAAACTTACTTTAGAATTTTTTTCTTAAAATGTTAATTAAAAGAACTTCAAGTAGCATGTTTATTGCATGCTTATATGTTGATACTGGAATTGCAGTTGGTTGTTAATTTTGTTACTGGTTTGCCAGAGTTCATATGTACATAAATAACACTAATATTTATCAAAAAATTTTTTTTAAATTTTATATTGGAGTTCAGTTGATTAACTGTTGTGTTAGTTTCAGGTGTACAGCAAAGTGATTCAGTTGTACATATACATGTATCTATTCTTTTTCAAATTCTTTTCCCATTTAGGTTATTATAGAATATTGAGCAGAGTTCCCTGTGCTATACAGTAGGTCCTTGTTGGTTATCTATTTTATATAAGTAGTATGTATATGTCAATCCCAAACTCCCAATATATCCCTCGCCCCCAGCTTTCCCCTTTGGTAACCATAAGTTTGTTTTCTAAGTCTGTGAGTGTGTGTCAGTTTTGTAAATAAGTTCATTTGTATCATTTTTTTGAGATTCTGTGTGTAAGCGATATCATATGATACTTGTCTTTCTCTGTCTGACTTACTTCACTTTAGTATGATAATCTCCAGGTCCATCCATGTTGCTGCAAATAGCATTATTTTGTTCTTTTTAATGGCTGAGTAATATTCCCTTGTATTTATGTACCACATCTTCTTTATCCATTTATCTGTCAGTGGACATTTAGGTTGCTTCCATGTCTTGGCTATTGTGAATAGTGCTGCTGTGAACGTTGGGGTGCACGTATCCTTTTGGACCATGTTTTTCTCTGGATATATGCCCAGGAGTAGGATTGCTGGATCATATGGTAGCTCTATTTTTAGTTTTTTAAGGAACCTCCATACTGTTCTCCATAGTGGCTGTACCAATTTACATTCCCACCAACAGTGTAGGAGGTTTTCCTTTTCTCCACACCCTCTCCAGCATTTATTGCTTGTAGATTTTTTGATGATGACCATTCTGTCTCGTGTGAGGTGATATCTCATTGTAGTTTTTTTTTTTTTTTTGCGGTAGGCGGGCCTCTCACTGTCGTGGCCTCTCCCCTTGCAGAGCACAGGCTCCGGACGCGCAGGCTCAGCAGCCATGGCTCACGGGCCTAGCCGCTCTGCGGCATGTGGGATCTTCCCAGACCGGGGCACGAACCCGTGTCCCCTGCATCGGCAGGCGGACTCTCAACCACTGCGCCACCAGGGAAGCCCCCTCATTGTAGTTTTGATTTGCATTTCTCTAATAATTAGCTATGTTGAGCATCTTTTCATGTTGCTGTTGGCCATCTGTATGCCTACTTTAGAGAAATGTCTATTTAAGTCCTCTGTCCATTTTTTTTTAAATACTACTCTTTATTTATTTATTTATTTTTGGCTGCGTTTGGGTCTTCGTTGCTGCGCACAAGCTTTCTCTAGTTGCGGTGAGCGGGGGCTACTCTTCGTTGTGGGGTGTCGGCTTCTCATTGTGGTGGCTTCTCTTGTTGTGGAGCATGGGCTCTAGGTATGTGGGCTTCAGTAGTTGCAGCATGTGGGCTCAGTAGTTGCGGCATGCAGGCCCTAGAGTGCAGGCTCAGTAGTTGTGGTGCATGGGCTTAGTTGCTCTGCGGCATGTAGGATCTTCCTGGACCAGGGATCGACCTTGTGTCCCCTGCATTGGCAGGTGGATTCTTAACCACTCTGCCACCAGGGAAGAAGTCCCCTGTCCATTTTTTTGATTGGGTTGTTTGTTGTCTCTCTCTATTTTTAAAATTTGAATTTGTGGTCAACATTTAAAATTCAAAAGATAGCTAATAAAAAGGTAAAGTTCCGGGCTTCCCTGGTGGCGCAGTGGTTGAGAGTCCGCCTGCCGATGCAGGGGACACGGGTTCGTGCCCCGATCCCGGAAGATCCCACATGCCGCGGAGCGGCTGGGCCCGCGAGCCATGGCCGCGGAGCCTGTGTGTCCGGAGCCTGTGCTCCGCAACGGGAGAGGCCACAGCAGTGAGAGGCCCGCGTACCGCAAAAAAAAAAAAAAAAAAAAAAGGTAAAGTTCCAGTGTCTTTGAAAATGAGAATATCTGGTTATACTCAGCCCACATTACTGCACGGTAAAAATTGGCTGGGGTAGCCTCTCTCCTCGCTTCAGTTGCCAGACTTGCTAGTTTTCCCCACTCCCCACCAGGCCTCAGTGTGTCCTCAACACTGAGACTGAGTGGCAGCTGCTATCTGTTCACTCACACTTGGTCTGCTTTACTTGTTTCCATTGCCTACCTGGTCCTGCAGACATTGGAATTGGCAGCTGTTTGCACAGAGCTGATTATAGTTATACTCCTTACATTCAAAGGATGTGTTGACCTTTGCTACCTGTGAGGAAGTCAGGGCAGGGATTATTGTGCCCATTTTCCAGATTGGGAAACTGAGGTCCAAAGTTAAACAAGTTGCCCAGGATCACATAGCAACTTTAGTGCTGAGATGGGAGTAGTTTTACGGATGCTCAAGCTTTGCATTTGGTTTGTAATTTTTGACTATGAGGACATGGAGACATTTAATTTTTTCCCACTGTCCTCTGGTGCCACAACTATAAAAAGAGAATACTGGTTTAGATCGGTAGTTTCCAGACTTCATGGATTTCTAAAATTCCCCCAAAATTGGGGTACCTGAACACAGGGTTGTCAACATTGATGTCAACTTACAAAACAAAACCCCAAACATTTGCTACACCACTTTCATAAAAGAAGGGATAAATAATAACTATAAAAGAAGGAATAACATAGTCTCAGAATAAAGGAGGTTTCTTTCAGGAAAGTGTCTATGCATATGTACAGATATTATAAAACATTTCCTTAATTTTCCATTTCACCATGGCAGATAGAGGCACTAGTTTTGGGGGAGTCGCTGGCTTGGGAGATCTTTAAGGTTATGTCTAGCTTACTCATTCTAGATCTTTCTTTTTTCCAGTGCTGTAGTGAGAGCCAGTTCACCAAGCCAGCCCCCAAATATACATCAGAATATCTGCAGTGTCCTGGGCAGTTATTTGGGCACATGCCCTTCTGGTTTCTGTTCTGCTCCTGTTTCCAGATCCTCTGGCCTTCACGAGTAGAAAGAAATCACCTGGTCCTTATGAAAAGATTATTCGATAGTTGGGAGTTAGTTTCTGGTCACAAATGGAGCGTTCACTGAATAGAACCATGCTAAGGGCCCTCTGAGGGGGTGACAAAAAAGAAGCTGGACACAGGGCCTGCCTGATCTCAGAAAGCACCAATTCTCAGAAAACAGTCTTAGAAAACTGGAGAAAAATAAGCTTTACAGGAGAGGTCGAGAGAGAAGTGGTTGAGTTCCAATTCTGCTACCAATTTACTGTGCAACCTTGGACAATCCACCCACCCCAACTCTGTGCCTGAGTTTCCTTCTCCATAAAGCAGAGGGATTGGATTGGATGCTTTAAGTTTTCTTTTAGTTCCCATATGCTATGATTTAATGTAATTCAGTTCATAAAATCAAAATATAAATGGGGAAGGCCCTTACAGGTCATCTCGTAGAAGTACCCTTCTGTCTATTTAACTACATGCAAATGAAACCTCTCAGCCACAGCTGATGTCCCTTCCATCCCTCAGAGCAGTGCTTTGCTCTGAGAGAGGCAGGGAGGTGGAGTGGTGGAATTACCCAGTGTGCCATTCATGGGCTAGGAAAGGGCCTTCTTGTTTCATTAAGAGCCCAACTTTCCTGTCCCTAGGCTACAGGGCTCTTAGGAGGAGCAATCTTCGTTTTCTGCTGTGTTTGTTGACTCCAGTTCACCTTTTCTTTTTATTTTCAGTTAGGAGCAAATTATGACCACCTCTGTGGGTTTACTTCCTTGCTGAAATTTTTTCTTTGGAACCTCAGGGAATGTGGGTGGGACTCACGGGTCCTTAGAATCAGGGTTGGAGAGACACACAGAGAGGATCCAGTTTGGATCTCCAGCTGAAGTGTGAGTCACTCCAGTTACCTTCCTATCAAATGCTTACCCAGCCTTTCCTTGACTACCAAAGAGAAGCACTCTGTATTTTGGCGTAACACTGAGTGATGTTCCTTTTACTGAGCTGAAATCTCTTTCCTGTGATTTTTTACCAGTTGTTTCTGGCTCTGTCCTCTGCAGCCACTCAGGAGAAATCTGTTTCCTTTTCAGTTCTGAGGTCAGACCTGTAGACTTTTCTTGCAGCTGAGCATTTCCTGCACCCTCACCCATTTCTCTTTTGATATAATTTGTAGACTTTCTCCTTGGGCCTCACCCTGATTTGCTTATTCAGTTTCTTTCAACAAGTGAGTAATTTTTATCATACAACAAATGAGTAATATTTACTAAGTGCCTACCATATGCTAGGTATTGTGCTGGGTGTTGGTGATGGAGTGGAGATTAAAACCCACTTCCTGGCTTCTGGGATGTGGTGGGAAGAACATGCCGTTCGTTGAGTGAGGAATTCGAAGTTAGAGTGGTTGGGTTTGAACTCCAGCTCTACCACTTACCATTTTGTGCCATTGGACAAGTTGTTCAACCTCTCGGATCTGCAGTTTCCCCATCTGTTGAATGGAGGGAAATAATAACGACTACTTCATTAGGGTTGTTATTAGTAGTTAATAAATAAAAAGTGCTTATCTATTTTGATGATCTATCCCTCTGTTTCTAAATATTGAAAGATAAAATAATTCAATGTGCAAAAAAAAAGTGCTTAGAGTCAAGCTTGGCACATTCTAAACACTGAAAAAATGTTAGCTCTGGTTACTATGATGGAGCAGGAGACACTGAGGTGTATAGACTGAGGAATGCACTAAGCTACTTCACTAAGGAAGTAGCTTTTAAGCTGAGATTTTGCAAGGTGGGCAAGAGCTGGTTAGGTGTCAAGGGAGAGGACAGCAGTTCAGACAGAGGAAACAGCATGTGCAAAGGTCCTGAGGAGAAGATCTTGGCATGTGGCAGGAGCTGAAAGCAAGCCCACGTGGATGGCGCTTTGTTAGTGAGAGAGGGAGAGCAGTGGGGGACATGGGGCTGGAGTGGTGACTAGGGCTGTGTGATACAGGACTGCATATGTCATTTGAAGGACTTAGGTATCCTAAGAGCAATGGCCAGTCAAAGGGCTTTAAGTGGTGGAGAAGCATGACAAAGATTTGCTTTTTAAGATCACTCTGGCTGCTCCATGGATTCTGAATACCTGGAATTCTTTGGAATCCATGTCTTTTAATTTGTACCCTCTTGTTAGCGCAACCAAGGATTGTATTTGTTCTTTAGGCGGTCTTAAAAAAAACAGTGGCTCGGGCTTCCCTGGTGGCGCAGTGGTTGAGAGTCTGCCTGCTGATGCAGGGGACACGGGTTCGTGCCCTGGTCCGGGAAGATCCTACATGCCGCGGTGCGGCTAGACCCGTGAGCCATGGCCGCTGAGCCTGCGTGTCCGGAGCCTGTGCTCCGCAACGGGAGAGGCCACAACAGTGAGAGGCCCGCGTACCGCAAAAAAAACCCCCAAAAACCAAAAAAACAAAAAAACCCAACAGTGGCTCATATCCAGGGTCTCATTACAGAGGCCTTGCTTTCACTTACTAGTCTTCAAACTCCCCAAAGAATTATGTGATAAAGGCTTAAAGTATTTTCCTATATAGAAAAGTGACAATCGTTTAGGTTGGAAATCTTTAGATTATGGGAGCACAAACTCCAACTGTATGGGTTCAGGCATTGTAACTGGTGGTGGCAAGGAAGATCTTCAGATAGACCTGAAAACCTGAGGTGGTCTGAGCCCTGTGCTCTCCAGGCTTGGGTGCCTTTGACTGTGCACCATTTGGGATGCCCATGGAGTTGAGTGAGCCCTTTGAACCAAGTCTTGGGTGGAGAGACAATTCTTTTATGAGGTACCATGCCCCCACTCCTTTCCGGTCAATAGAACTACAATAATAGGGCAAAAGTTAGGTGGATTGTAAGTGACCCATTGACATCAGAATGACAGATCAAATAATTTATTTTCTTCTAAATCTGGATTATGCTGCTATAACTCCCAGGAACTAGTTTTAGTGCCCATCACTCTTGTTCTACTTGTGAGCATTTGTTGGGGTGTGCACACATCACACATACACACTGCTTAAAGAGACACACACTCACACATCCTCAAACGGAAGCAGGTGTGAGCATGTATACACGAGTGACCTTGATCACAAGAGCACGTCCAGCCTCCAACTCACAGTGTCTTCCCTTGACCTACAGACTCACACATCCCTGAAAGCACATCCCACACAGGCCTGCCTTTAGATCTGAAGAGGTCATTTGGCCATCCCCTGCTTCCTTTTGTGTCCTGGTTAACTGCCTGAGAAGTGATTAGGATCTTGCTGCTCAAAGTGATGTTGGTGGACCAGCAGCACTGGCTGGCATCACCTGGAGGCTGTTAAAAAGGCAGACTCCCAGGCCTCCTGAGTCAGAATCTGTCTTTTAACAAGATCCCCAGGTGATTTGTATGCACGCTGAAGTTTGAGAAGCCCTGAGCTAAAATATTTGCCTTCTTTGGTAAACACAGCTGCAGCTCCAACCAGAGGAACTCTGCTTTTATGTTTTATGCCAATGGCTTCCACAGAGGATTTTGCTGGAAGAGAGGGCTCCCCTGCTAGGGTGAATGTGAAACTGCCACACCACACTGTGGGCTCTCAGGCTTGTAGGATCTGGTCTCCTCTCAGAGCTGCCTCTGTGGCTGCATTTTTCTATCTGGGACCTTCTCATAAACTTTTCCTGTTTGCTGGAACTTTCTCTCTCACCACATCTCCCTTTGCACAGCTAAATCCCATGCAAGAGCAGATCTCTCAGTTTCAATTTAGCCATCTCATAGGCTCCCAGTTCACTGTGTTTCTTTCCTAATACTGGAATTATGTGCTCAAGTCCACCTCTCCAAGAGATTACAAACTCCATTAGGTGAGGAATTACATCTGTCTTGTTACCTGTATAGGCACACAATAAATATGCATTCAAAGAATGAATCATTCATTCAAGAATGAATGATAAAGGTAGCTTATTCTAAGAGGAGTATGAGTAAAAGTCATTCATTCATTCATTCACGCAGAAAACATTTCTTGAGCATCTCTGTGTACCAAGCAGTGTGTGGAGTCCTGGGGACATACATAGCTCAGGTCTGGGTCCTGACTTTGTTGCTCAGAGTCTAGTAGGTGGAGATGGACGTGTAAACCCCTAGGTACAGGTGGAAGCCCATATCGGTTACCATGAGACACAAAGGAAGGAGGGGCTGATTGTATCTTGTCCCTGAGATGGTTTGTTAATATCTCAGCCAGGCCTTGAGCTGCTCTGTTTCTCTATTAGTGAGGAACTGGCTATTCCAAGGAGCTTTCTCGGAAGGAACCCTTGGCTTAGAGGACATTCTAATCTTGATTCTGAATTTTTCTTAATTTCCATGGATAAATTTCTCAAGCATAAATATTGATTTTTAAAGAATAAATCTCTGACTTCTCTTTTTTTTAAAGCAGTGCTCTTCTATTTCAGTTTGTTGGGGGTGGTTCCCTATCCTTCATTTCTCCCCAGAGGTCAGATGTAGAATCAACCCGAATATAAAGACAAAGCAAAGGCCTGAATAAGGAAAATCTTGGAGAGCTTAGGCAATTTCTTCTTTCTTTCCTGTTGTCTCTCTTTCCATCCCTCCATCCTTCTTTCTCCTTTCTTATGTTCTTAGGATTCAGTATCATTCACCTCCACACATGGCTTAACATCTTAGCGGAGCAAAGAGATAAATAAGCAATGTAGCTAAGTGTGCCATATGTTCTGATGGGAAGGGCGAGTTGCTGTGAGGGCACACAGCAGAAGTATCTGTCCTAGTCTAGAGTCAGGCTCCTGGAGGAAGCAACATTTCAGTTGAAAACTGGGGGATGAATAAGTGTTAGGGGAAGTGTCAGAGGTTGAGGTCAGTGCCAGGGTAGGGGGGCAGTCAGAGTGGTGGGAGTGTTGCAGGTAGTGCATAGCATGTGCAAAGGCCCGGAAGCAAGAGGGAGCACAAAATGTTGGGGGAGCTGAGAGAGGAGCAGCAGTGGCTGGGACATAGGAGCTTGGAGGGAAGGAGTTTGGGGGTGATGAGGAGGCAGTGGCCTCATGGTGCAGGACTCAGTAAGCCACTTGCAGTTGTTTGGACTTGGTCCTGGGCAAATGGGGAGCTAATGAAGGGTTTTAGGCTGAGGAGTGGTATGACCATATTTGAGTATTGGTAAGATTGCTAGTATGGAGAACATATTCATGGGACAAGTCTGAAGGTAGGGCAGCTAGACAGGGGGCTGTTGTAGTTGTTCTGGATGAGCAAAGTAGTGAGTGTGCTCCTGGAGGCGGGGCTTAACGGCACTAAAGGCCACCTTGACCCTGGGGGACGGGGGAAGGGTTGGGCAGTGGTTTGGCAACTACCAAAATAAGATGCCTTTTAGGAAAGTGTTTTTAAAAATGTAAGCTGCACTCATAAGGATGATTCTAACTGGGAAGTGAATTAATGATTTCCTATGACTCCAGGCCACCCTGGAGGAGGTCCCCAAATGGGCAAATTGGGGGTGAGTTATGTGGAAGGATTTCAGAGTCCTCCGAAGTCCCTCTGCCCTGTACCACTTTCCCTCACATCCTGTAGATGTCTAAATTCTATCACTGACACCTTGGCTAACACACAAATCCAAATGGACCTGTACTATTAAGTTAAGGTGTAACGAATGTATTTACGTTGCAGAAAAACACTGTGCCTGCATGGATTTGGTCCTGAGTTCTTTCCCTGGCCTAAAATTCTTTGTCTGGAAATAATGGATTTTCATGTATTTTCTCCCACTGATCTGCAGTCCTCATAAAATCTGTAAGAGCTGGGTGGAGAGGTCTGGGATTATTATTCCCATTTAACAGATGAGGAAGTAGAGGAAGGCTCTGGAAAGAAACTGAATTGCCCAAGATTAATGGCAGAGTTAAGACTAGAGACTGGGGCCTTCCTCCTGCAATGGCCTCCTCACTACTCCACACACAAGTCCAAGTGCAGAGTTAGCTGACCCAACCTGAAACTGGAGGGAGGGGCGAGCAGAGGGCTGGAGAGAGGAGAAGGGTGCAGGCATCCATCTGGTGGGAGCCCACCTGCCCGAGACTTTCTGACGGTTCCTTTCCCTGCAATCTCTTTGGGCAATCTCCCAACCCAGGGACCTTCCTGTGGGCTCATTCATCCTATTTGCTTTCTGCTCTGCCAGTGGGATGGGAGAGTCAAAAATCATTTGCTATAGGCTTTTATTTCACTTATTTATTTCTTAGATGAGTGAGGAAGGGAAACGGATCAAAGGGGGAATGTCAGGCCAGAAGAGGGGAGACAGGGAACATCACTGATAAAATATTAGCAGACCCTCTGCATGAGGCCTGTTACAGGAGAAATAATGACATTAAATATCTTTGTGTCAGCAAAGTTCTTTATGGCTCAGAAAATGCTTCCATCTCCATCTTCTCACTCAACCCCTTTCTAGTACTTTCCTGGTAGGTTTGTTGAAGGGAAGAAATGAGATAGTGTCATAAAGTATGTGGTAGAAGTGCCCAACTATCACGAACACCTCATCTTCCTCCTTCATCCCTCTGTGTTGCACTGGGTACAATTTCAGTGATAACATTCAAAATTGCTTGCATTTATCAAGCACTTACTATAAGCCAGACACTATGCTAAGCTCCTTGCAGGCCTTATCCAATTTAATCTTCATAACAGTCTTCTAAGGAAGGGAATATGACACTTCTTTTAGAGATGAGAACACGGAGGCCAGAGAAGTAAACCTGCTAGATAAGTCAGCACAGCTATATTGTGGAAGAGCTCGATTTTGCATCCAGGCTGTCTTCAAGCTCCTTGCTGCCTCTCAGTCAAAAGTATTGTCTCCTTTCTCCTCCTCAGATCTGTCTGAGCTCCCACTACCAGCATCTTTACCCTTAAAACAGTGGTTCTCAACCTTGGCTACACATTGGAATCACTGGGAGAGATTTAAAAAACACTGATGCCTGGGTCCCACCCCAGATACCCTGATGTAAGTTGTCTGGGCTGTGGCCTGGGCCTTGGCATTTTAAAAGCTCCCTGGGTGAGTCCATTTTTTACAGCCAGGGTTGAGACACAGCTGTAAAGTGTTTGTAATGGTATTTGCCTCTCCCACTTTTCACAGGTTGACTAGGTTTTTGCTTACTCATGGGACCTTAGATACCTACAGGGATCAGGCAGGTAGAAACAGTTTAGTTGGTAGGCTTTTTTTTTTTTTAATCAACAAAGTGAAAGTGTGATAATAAAGACAATTGGGTGGACGTTAGGGAGTGGTGGGGACAGTGGTAAACTTAAGAGCCCTTACCCACGTAAGGAGGAACCACGCTACTCCAATCAGTTACTGCCATCTGGGCCCAGAGTGGCCAAGTCTTATTTTTCTCAAGAGAAGATGAAAGTCACTATTATGGGAAATCTCCCGATTTCTAAATGTTGACAATCCCTTTTAAAATATTAAAACACTGTCTGGGACTTCCCTGGTGGCTCAGTGGTTAAGAATCCGCCTGCCAATGCAGGGGACACGGGTTCGAGCCCTGATCCGGGAAGATCCCACATGCCGCGGAGCAACTAAGCCCACATGCCACAACTACTGAACCTGTGCTCTAGAGCCTGTGAACCACAACTACTGAAGCCCGTGTGTCACAACTACTGAAGCCTGCACGCCTAGAGCCCGTGCTCTGCAACAAGAGAAGCCACCGCAATGAGAAGCCTGCGCACTGCAACGAAGAGTAGCCCCCCACTCACTGCAACTAGAGAAAGCTTGTGCACAGCAACGAAGACCAAACGCAGCCATAACTAACTAACTAACTAACTAACTAACTAACTAACTAACAAAAAAACCCATAACACCATCTAGATTAAAGATGTTTAGTTTTCAGATGTACCTTGTGGGCCCCCAGTTCATGTTCTCTCTCTTAATTTTTTTACTCTACAAACTACTCAGAACCCTGGCCCTTAGGGTTTATTTATCTGACCACAAATCACCTTGTGTTGTTAATTTACATTAAATAGCTTGTGATTTTTAAATTGGTAAATGTAATACATGTATTCATTATAGAAAGTACAAAACATGCACATAAAGGACAAATAAAAATCATCTATAAAAAAAAGAAACAAAAAAGAAAAAAAAAATCATCTATGTTCTATCTACCCAGAAATAAGTGTGTCGTGAATACATTCAGTCTTTACTTCTCTATCACATACAGATCATTAGATATGGAACATGGTAAAAATATGGATTCCTGGGTTCTGCTCTTCGGCCCATTCAGTAGTGGTCCTGGGGGAGGCCTGGGAATCTGAATGTATAACATGTTTTGAGTAGATTATTATGTACAGCTGGCATTGCAATGCTCTTCTTAAAAAGTAGGCTTTCAAAAAAATTCTTTTCTTATGTCATTTAGTATTCTGTGTAATTAATGCTTATGTAACATTTTATCATTTGCATATATCACAAGCTATTCTTTATCATTGGACATTTACAGTGTAAACAATGTTTTATATAATGAATAATGGTGAAATGAACATCTCTCTAAATAAATTATCTTATATACCCGTTTCATTAGGATAAATTCCTACAAGTAGAATCATTGGATCAATAAATATGTATATATTCAGGCTTCTGATATAAATGGCCTAATTGTATTCTGCAAAGACTTAAAAGAATTAAACCGTTTACATGTTTGTCTTCTGTAGAGAGCAGAGAATCAGTTTCTCTACGTCTCTGTTAAAACTGGGAATTAACATTTAAAACTAATTCAGTAGAAGCAAATGCAGCTTATTTTTATTTGAATTTGCTTGTTGCATGCTAGAGAGGTTGAACATTTTTTTCTTTTTCTTTTTTGCCACTTACATCTCTGTTAATGTTTGTCCCTTTCCTACTTATTCTTGTTTATATTAAGGGTTTTATATCTTTTTCTGTCATGTATGTAAAACCCCTTTTTCCAATTTTAAAATTTGCCTCTTAATATTAAAAAGTGTTTTCATTCTGAAATTCTAATTCAGTATAGTCAAATCTGTAGATGTTTTTTCTTTATGTAGGTATTTTTTTGTTTATGTGCATGAGGATTTATATAATCTCAAAGTTTAAAAAACTCACATACATTTTCTTCTGCTTAAGAACTACATTTTAAATTTCATTCTTAAAACCACTGCAAATTATTTTTGGCGTATAATGCAAGATGCCATTCACATTTTATTTCAAGTTCTTCCTTTGCTATTAAAAGTCATTTTTTTAATGTCTTTTTGAGTGAATTTTGTTGATTTATCTTTTCCTAGAAAATAATCTATTTCAATGAGATTTAAAAAATTTATTAGTGTTCTTTATACTGAAAAAGAAAATCTCATTTCTAATATTTTACATTTGTTTTAGCTTTCTTCTCAGATTTTCTTTTTTTTTTTTTTATTGTTTTCTTTTTTATTTTTTTTTTATTTTTTAATTAGTTTCTGCTTTATGACAAAGTGAATCAGTCATACATATACATCTTTTCCCACATCCCTTCCCTCATGCATCTCCCTCCCTCCCACCCTCCCCATCCCACCGCTCCAGGCGGTCACAAAGCACTGAGCTGATCTTCCTGTGCTCTGTGGCTGCTTCCCACTATCTATCTACCTTACGTTTGGTAGTGTATATATGTCCATGCCTCTCTTTCGCTTTGTCACAGCTTACCCTTCTCCCTCCCCATATCCTCAAGTCCATTCTCAAGTAGGTCTGTGTCTTTATTCCCGTTTTGCCCCTAGGTCCTTCATGACTTTTTTTTTTTTTTTAATTCCGTATATATGTGTTAGCATATGGTATTTGTCTTTCTCTTTCTGACTTACTTCACTCTGTATGACAGACTCTAGGTCTATCCACCTCATTACAAATAGCTCAGTTTCGTTTCTTTTTATGGCTGAGTAATATTCCATTGTATATATGTGCCACATCTTCTTTATCCATTCATCCGATGATGGACACTTAGGTTGTTTCCAGCTCCGGGCTATTGTGAATAGAGCTGCAATGAACATTTTGGTACATGTCTCTTTTGGAATTATGGTTTTCTCAGGGTATATGCCTAGTAGTGGGATTGCTGGGTCATATGGTAGTTCTATTTTTAGTTTTTTAAGGAACCTCCATACTGTTCTCCATAGTGGCTGTACCAATTCACATTCCCACCAGCAGTGCAAGAGTGTTCCCTTTTTTCCACACCCTCTCCAGCATTTATTGTTTCTAGATTTCTTGATGATGGCCATTCTGACTGGTGTGAGATGATATCTCATTGTAGTTTTGATTTGCATTTCTCTAATGATTAATGATGTTGAGCATTCTTTCATGTGTTTGTTGGCAGTCTGTATATCTTCTTTGGAGAAATGCCTATTTAAGTCTTCTGCCCATTTTTGGATTGGGTTGTTTGTTTTTTTGCTATTGAGCTGCATGAGCTGTTTATAAATTTTGGAGATTAATCCTTTGTCAGTTGCTTCATTTGCAAATATTTTCTCCCATTCTGAGGGTTGTCTTTTGGTCTTGTTTATGGTTTCCTTTGCTGTGCAAAAGCTTTGAAGTTTCATTAGGTCCCATTTGTTTATCTTTGTTTTTATTTCCATTTCTCTAGGAGGTGGGTCCAAAAGGATCTTGCTGTGATTTATGTCATAGAGTGTTCTACCTATGTTTTCCTCTAAGAGTTGGATAGTTTCTGGCCTTACATTTAAGTCTTTAATCCATTTTGAGCTTATTTTTGTGTATGGTGTTAGGGAATGATCTAATCTCAAACTTTTACATGTCCCTGTCCAGTTTTCCCAGCACCACTTATTGAAGAGGCTGTCCTTTCTCCACTGTACATTCCTGCCTCCTTTATCAAAGATAAGTTGGCCATATGTGCGTGGGTTTATCTCTGGGCTTTCTATCCTGATCCACTGATCTATCTTTCTGTTTTTATGCCAGTACCAGACTGTCTTAATTACTGTAGCTTTGTAGTATAGTCTGAAGTCAGGGAGCCTGATTCCTCCAGCTCCGTTTTTCGTTCTCAAGATTGCTTTGGCTATTCGGGGTCTTTTGTTTTTCCAAACAAATTTTGAAATTTTTTGTTCTAGTTCTGTGAAAAATGCCAGTGGTAGTTTGATAGGGATTGCATTGAATCTGTAGATTGCTTTGGGTAGTAGAGTCATTTTCACAATATTGATTCTTCCAATCCAGGAGCATGGTATATCTCTCCATCTATTTGTATCATCTTTAATTTCTTTCATCAGTGTCTTATAATTTTCTGCATACAGGTCTTTTGTCTCCTTAGGTAGGTTTATTCCGAGATATTTTATTCTTTTAGTTGCAATGGTAAATGGGAGTGTTTTCTTGATTTCATTTTCAGATTTTTCATCATTAGTGTACAGGAATGCCAGAGATTTCTGTACATTAATTTTGTATCCTGCTACTTTACCAAATTCATTGATTAGTTCTAGTAGTTTTTCGGTAGCATCTTTAGGATTCTCTATGTATAGTATCATGTCATCTGCAAACAGTGACAGCTTTACTTCTTCTTTTCCAATTTGGATTCCTTTTATTTCCTTTTCTTCTCTGATTGCTGTGGCTAAAACTTCCAAAACTATGTTGAATAAGAGTGGTGAGAGTGGGCAGCCTTGTCTTGTTCCTGATCTTAGTGGAAATGGTTTCAGTTTTTCACCATTGAGGACAATGTTGGCTGTGGGTTTGTCATATATGGCCTTTATGATGTTGAGGAAAGTTCCCTCTATGCCTACTTTCTGCAGGGTTTTTATCATAAATGGGTGTTGAATTTTGTCGAAAGCTTTCTCTGCATCTATTGAGATGATCATATGGTTTTTCTCCTTCAACTTGTTAATATGGTGTATCACATTGATTGATTTGCGTATATTGAAGAATCCTTGCATTCCTGGAATAAACCCCACTTGATCATGGTGTATGATCCTTTTAATGTGCTGTTGGATTCTGTTTGCTAGTATTTTGTGGAGGATTTTTGCATCTATGTTCATCAGTGATATTGGCCTGTAGTTTTCTTTCTTTGTGACATCCTTGCCTGGTTTTGGTATCAAGGTGATGGTGGCCTCGTAGAATGAGTTTGGGAGTGTTCCTTCCTCTGATATTGTTTGGAAGAGTTTGAGAAGGATGGGTGTTAGCTCTTCTCTAAATGTTTGATAGAATTCGCCTGTGAAGCCATCTGGTCCTGGGCTTTTGTTTGATGGAAGATTTTTAATCACAGTTTCAATTTCAGTGCTTGTGATTGGTCTGTTCATATTTTCTATTTCTTCCTGAGTCAGTCTTGGCAGGTTGTGCATTTCTAAGAATTTGTCCATCTCTTCCAGGTTGTCCATTTTATGGGCATAGAGTTGCTTGTAGTAATCTCTCATGATCTTTTGTATTTCTGCAGTGTCAGTTGTTACTTCTCCTTTTTCATTTCTAATTCTATTGATTTGAGTCTTCTCCCTTCTTTTCTTGATGAGTCTGGCTAATGGTTTATCAATTTTGTTTATCTTCTCAAAGAACCAGCTTTTAGTTTTATTGATCTTTGCTATCGTTTCCTTCATTTCTTTTTCATTTATTTCTGATCTGATTTTTATGATTTCTTTCCTTCTGCTAACTTTGGGGTGTTTTTGTTCTTCTTTCTCTAATTGCTTTAGGTGCAAGGTTAGGTTGTTTATTCGAGATGTTTCCTGTTTCTTAAGGTGGGATTGTATTGCTATAAACTTCCCTCTTAGAACTGCTTTTGCTGCATCCCATAGGTTTTGGGTCGTCGTGTCTCCATTGTCATTTGTTTCTAGGTATTTTTTATTTCCTCTTTGATTTCTTCAGTGATCACTTCGTTATTAAGTAGTGTATTGTTTAGCCTCCATGTGTTTGTATTTTTTACAGCTCTTTTCCTGTAATTGATATCTAGTCTCATAGCATTGTGGTCGGAAAAGATACTTGATACAATTTCAATTTTCTTAAATTTACCAAGGCTTGATTTGTGACCCAAGATATGATCTATCCTGGAGAATGTTCCATGAGCACTTGAGAAAAATGTGTATTCTGTTGTTTTTGGATGGAATGTCCTATAAATATCAATTAAGTCCATCTTGTTTAATGTATCATTTAAAGCTTGTGTTTCCTTATTTATTTTCATTTTGGAAGATCTGTCCATTGGTGAAAGTGGGGTGTTAAAGTCCCCTACTATGATTGTGTTACTGTCGATTTCTCCTTTTATGGCTGTTAGTATTTGCCTTATGTATTGAGGTGCTCCTATGTTGGGTGCATAAATATTTACAATTGTTATATCTTCTTCTTGGATCGATCCCTTGATCATTATGTAGTGTCCTTCTTTGTCTCTTCTAGTAGTCTTTATTTTAAAGTCTATTTTGTCTGATATGAGAATTGCTACTCCAGCTTTCTTTTGGTTTCCATTTGCATGGAATATCTTTTTCCATCCCCTTACTTTCAGTCTGTATGCATCTCTAGGTCTGAAGTGGGTCTCTTGTAGACAGCATATATATGGGTCTTGTTTTTGTATCCATTCAGCCAATCTGTGTCTTTTGGTGGGAGCATTTAGTCCATTTACATTTAAGGTAATTATCGATATGTATGTTCCTATTCCCATTTTCTTAATTGTTTTGGGTTCGTTATTGTAGTTCTTTTCCTTCTGTTGTGTTTCTTGCCTAGAGAAGTTCCTTTAGCATTTGTTGTAAAGCTGGTTTGGTGATGCTGAACTCTCTCAGCTTTTGCTTGTCTGTAAAGGTTTTAATTTCTCCATCAAATCTGAATGAGATCCTTGCTGGGTAGAGTAATCTTGGTTGCAGGTTTTTCTCCTTCATCACTTTAATTATGTCCTGCCACTCCCTTCTGGCTTGTAGAGTTTCTGCTGAGAGATCAGCTGTTATCCTGATGGGGATTCCCTTGTGTGTTATTTGTTGTTTTTGCCTTGCTGCTTTTAATATGATTTCTTTGTGTTTAATTTTTGACAGTTTGATTAATATGTGTCTTGGCGTATTTCTCCTTGGATTTATTCTGTATGGGACTCTCTGTGCCTCCTGGACTTGATTAACTATTTCCTTTCCCATATTAGGGAAGTTTTCAACTATAATCTCTTCAAATATTTTCTCAGTCCCTTTCTTTTTCTCTTCTTCTTCTGGAACCCCTATAATTCGAATGTTGGTGCGTTTAATGTTGTCCCAGAGGTCTCTGAGACTGTCCTCTGTTCTTTTCATTCTTTTTTCTTTATTTTGCTCTGCAGCAGTTATTTCCACTATTTTATCTTCCACCTCACTTATCCGTTCTTCTGCCTCAGTTATTCTGCTATTGATCCCATCTAGAGTATTTTTTATTTCATGTATTGTGTTTTTAATCGATGCTTGATTCACCTTTAGTTCTTCTAGGTCCTTGTTAACTGTTTCTTGCATTTTGTCTATTCTATTTCCAAGATTTTGGATCTGGGAAATAGAATCTTGGATCATCTTTACCATCATTATTCTGAATTCTTTTTCAGGTAGACTGCCTATTACCTCTTCATTTGTTAGGTCTGGTGGGTTTTTATCTTGTTCCTTCTCCTGCTGTGTGTTTTTCTGTCTTCTCATTTTGCTTATGTTACTGTGTTTGGGGTCTCCTTTTTGCAGGCTGCAGGTTCGTAGTTCCCGTTGTTTTTGGTGTCTGTCCCCAGTGGCTAAGGTTGGTTTAGTGGGTTGTGTAGGCTTCCTGGTGGAAGGTACTAGTGCCTGTGTTGTGATGGATGAAGCTGGATCTTGTCTTTCTGGTGGGCAGGTCCACGTCTGGTGGTGTGTTTTGGGGTGTCTGCAGACTTTTTATGATTTTAGGCCACCTCTCTGCTAATGGGTGGCGTTGTGTTCCTGTCTTGCTAGTTGTTTGGCATAGGGTGTCCAGCACTGTAGCTTGCTGGTCGTTGAGTGAAGCTGGGTGCTGGTGTTGAGATGGAGATCTCTGGAAGATTTTCGCCGCTTGATATTATGTGGAGCTGGGAGGTCTCTTGTGGACCAGTGTCCTGAAGTTGGCTCTCCCACCTCAGAGGCACAGCACTGACTCCTGGCTCCTCAATTTGGGATGATTTGTTGTCTATTCATGTATTCCACAGATGCAGGGTACATCAAGTTGATTGTGGAGCTTTAATCCGCTGCTTCTGAGGCTGCTGGGAGAGGTTTCCTTTCTCTTCTTTGTTCTCACAGCTCCTGGGTCTCAGCTTTGGATTTGGCCCCGCCTCTGCGTGTAGGTCACCGGAGGGCGTCTGTTTTTCGCTCAGACAGGACTGGGTTAAAGGAGCAGCCTCTTCGGGGACTCTGGCTCACTCAGGCCGGGCGGGAGGGAGGGGCACGGAGTGCGGGGCGAGCCTGCAGCGGCAGAGTTCGGCGTGACGTTGCACCAGCCCGAGGCGCGCCGTGCGTTCTCCCAGGGAAGCCGCCCCTGGATCCCGGGACCCCGGCAGTGGCGGGCTGCACAGGCTCCCGGAAGGGCGGTGTGGACAGTGACCTGCGCTCGCACACAGGCTTCTTGGCGGCGGCAGCAGCAGCCCCAGCGTCCCACGCCCGTCACTGGGCTCCGCGCTTTCAGTCGTGACTCGCGCCCGTCTGTGGAGCCCCTTTAAGCAGCGCTCTTAATCCCCTCTCCTCGCGCACCAGGAAACCAAGAGGGAAGAAAAAGTCTCTTGCCTCTTCGGCAGCTCCAGAGTTTTCCCTGACTCCCTGCCGGCTAGCTGTGGCACATTAGCCCCCTTCAGGCTGAGTTCTCGCCGCCAGCCCCAGTCCTTTCCCTGCGCTCTGACCGAAGCCCGAGCCTCAGCTTCTCTTCTCAGATTTTCTAGAAGTATTTATTAAAATTGGATGGTCCCTTGGATAATTTATTCAAGTCAACTTATCAATCAATTAAATTCATTACTTTTTGCTGTTGGATTTATTATTTTTGCTTACCTTAGTTTATTATTTTTCTAATATCTTCAGTGCTTAATCCATTTATTTCCACTTTTTCTTGTTGAATAATGACAAATGTGAAGTTACAAATTTTAATACGTGTACAGCTTTGGCTACATCTCATATACTTCGATATGTAGAAGTCTCAAACTTTATTATTCTTGAAATAATTGGTAATAATGATTTTCATTTTCAGTTTCAGTCAACAACTAGTATTTAGGAGAATATTAATAATTTCTAAGTTGTTATTTTAAAAACTTGAATCTAATTTCTAGGTTTATTGCATTATGATCTGAAATGTGATCTATACATATATTTTTGCAGCTTATTGAGGTATTCATTGTGGCTTAATAAATGATCATTTTTTTATGACTCTTTCATAAGTGCTAGAAGGAAGCTGCATCCCATTATTGTAGGGAAGCCCAATTTGTTAAATCATAATTAATTTATGTTATTTATGTCCTTGTCTTAATTTTTGTTCACTTTTCCAGTCAAAGATTTAGGTATATTTAATGATCTCAGTACTAATTTTTCTCCTTAATATCTATGTAATGTTATTTATTTCAAAGAAATTTCTTGGTGCATAAAAATCTGGTATTTTTCACTATGTGTTTTATTCTTTCTAACATATTTGTTTTATTTTCTTTAAGGCTTCTTTTTTTGAACACTGAACTCAACTTTTTTGGTAACAATATTGTGATCCCAAGTTTTTTGTTAAGTTGCCTGTCATGTCTTTCTCCATTTCTTTAGTTTTAAAACTTTTTCTGGGTGTATATTACTAGGTTTTAGAGATGCTTTTCAATAACATGGAATTTAGTTGTGTGTGTGGTGAGTGTTTACTCACTTTGAGAGTTGTTAGTTAAGAGAGTTGGTAAACTCATTTGTATTTATTTTTAATGTCTATTATACAGTCTTTTATTTTATGTTACTTTATACTTCATTGTTTTATTCTCTGTGTTTTATGGAGTATATGTTGCTATTTTTTTCCTAGTGTTTTTGAATAGTTATATCCTATTTGTGATTACTTAAAATGTTTGTGAGAACAATATATAATCCATATTTATCTAATTTCGTCAAGAGCAAAACTGTATTTACTTTAAAACATTTATTACGTATTTAGTAAACTTCTGATCTCCTACATGCACATCTCACTCTTCATTAATATAACCTTGGGATTTAGATCTAGATTATTCATGCTAAATTAGTAATTTTAATATTCTACTTCAATAATAACTTTCACATTATTTGTTCTAGAGTTGTAGTTATGGAGATTCATCTCACTACCTGATTTTAGTGTTTACTGTTCATCTTTTTATACCATCAATCCTCTATTTCTGAAGTCTTTTTTTTTTTCTCTCCTTTCTTTGCTCTTTGGGGTATACCTTTAAACAATTTTTTAGAAGTGAACACAGCATGTTCTTCGGAGCCCTAGCCTACCTAGTACTAATTGGCTGAGAGTGATTCTTAGGTTATAATTCATTTCAGAGCAGAAATATGAGAACTACCTGATTTTTGTTCCTTCATAGAAATCCCATTTTTTTCTTTTCTTTTCTTTTTTTTTTTGCTTTACGTGGGCCTCTCACTGTTGTGGCCTCTCCCGCCGCAGAGTACAGGCTCCGGACGCGCAGGCTCAGCGTCCATGGCTCACGGGCCCAGCCGCTCCGCGGCATGTGGGATCCTCCCAGACCGGGACACGAACCCGCGTCCCCTGCATTGGCAGGCGGACTCTCAACCACTGCGCCACCAGGGAAGCCCCCATTTTTTTTTTCTTTTTAAAATCATTGCATACATATAGTATTATTCCCTTTATTCATATAATTTCTAAAAAGATGATGGCAACTTTTTTATATGAGGGTGCCTTTTAATTGATCAGGAAACCAGTGGACCTTCTCAATATGTATATTCATGAGTCTTTTCCATCTGAGCACATTTCATTTTTGTGTTATCTTTGGTTATTGCCACTATTTCTTTTTTTCTAATGGGATTTTCAGAAGTGCTAACTATCTACATATTAGCTTTTTATTTTCTTTCTTCCAATTTTCTCATGGTTTTTATCTTTTGCTCTTTCTCTTTGCAGTCGTGGGAGAACATCTCACATTAGTATTATGATTTTCTTTCTTTTTTTTTTTTTTTTTTGCCTTACGAGGGCCTCTCACTGTTGTGGCCTCTCCCGTTGCGGAGCACAGGCTCTGGACGCGCAGGCTCAGCGGCCATGGCTCACAGGCCCAGCTGCTCCGCGCCATGTGGGATCCTCCCGGACCGGGGCACGAACCCGTGTCCCCTGCATTGGCAGGCAGACGCTCAACCACTGCGCCACCAGGGAAGCCCCAATGATTTTCTACTTTATCAATGATGCTTATTTACTGCCTCTCCTGTGTAGTTTGATTCTGTGATTATATTTTTAGTTTTTGTTAAAACTTCCTAAAAATCTCATCCATTTTTACTTCATTCTATCCTTTTACATCATTGGGTCATATCATATTTATTACCTTTTCATATTGGCCATCTGTCCTCATGGCTTTCTGCTTACTTCATGAATGCTATATCTTTGTGCTCTCTGTTGAGAGTATAAAAGTTTTCTCAAATTTTCTTCTTTATCTTGCAGTAGATTATTTCTGGGGTCTTTAGGATAATCTTCCTTTTCCTTTGTTCTGCATTTTTTCCCCACGAAGCCTGTAACTTTTTTTTCACACTAGTTATCCTTCTAAGTATCTCAAAACCTTCAGTTTGTCGATATTCAAGTATATAGCCTTCCCCTGGGTCTCATCCAAGTGTATTTCTGTGGTGATGGGTCAGCTTTACAGCTAGAGGGCAATGTGATGTGAATAGCTCACCATATGATTTCTAGTTTCTTAAATATTCATCTATGACAGTGGTCCTCAACTGAGTGAGATTTTGTCCCCCAAGGGACATTTGATAATGTCTGGAGACACTTTTGGTTGTTACAAATTGGGGAGGATTGTGTATCTAGTGAATGGAGGCCAGGGATGCTGTTGAACACCCTATAATGTATAAGATATTCCCCACAAAAAAAGAATTATGTGACCGTAAGAGTTAACAGTGCCAAAATCGAGAAACTCTGATCTATGACAGATCTATGATCTGTTCTGCTAAGGTGGCATTTCATCCTAGTCCCTCTATCTTTTTTTCTGATACTCTGAATCAATGGAACACATGTAAAATCCAATTTTCAATGTCTATTGCTTCCCCCAATCCTTTTTTCTTTCTTTTCCAGATTGAATAACTTTATATATACAAATGGCATGTTCCAGGATGCAGTTTACCATTCCCAGCTCTCCCTGCTTCGTGCCCACAGAAGTGCTGTCTCTCAAAGGATATAGAATTAGGGTGTTAGGAGTAGCAGTATGAGAATGGGTGGATCAGGGAAGGGCTTCTTCATTCATTTAGCCATTTAGCAGGTATCTAATTAGTGTGCACTGTGTATCGTGCACTGTGTATCAAGCACTGTGTTACAGCCTCCTCAAAAGGCAGCATCCATGTACTGTAGATATGGCTGTTTGGTGATTTGCTCGAGTCTCTGGGTAGGGCAGAGAGTAGGGAGATACGTTTTTAGGGTTTCAGGAGATGAAACCTGGTATACCTGGTATCTTGAGGCAATACTTTGCTAAATTTTTCTCTAGCAAAATCAGCTGCCTCACCATTAGTAAACATTCCTACGAGAGTCTGTTTTTTTTTTTATTATGAATTTTTATGTGTTTTCCTCTATCGTCTGGATATTTTAGTGGGAAGTTGACAAAGACTGCATCAGGGGCTAATAAGCAGATGCATTTTAGAGTTCTGTTTGATTTTTTAATAAGTACATATTATGTCTCCCCTACCAAACTCTTCCCTCCTTGAAAGAATGAGCTACATTTTTTCTGACTTTGTAGCCCTCATGGAATCCTGTGTAATGATATTTGGCAACTACTTGTTCAGTGATAAGGTTTTATCTGCATTCATAACATGAGGACCAGAGAGAATTTACCACATACCTCTTTGGACTATATAGTGTGGCTGAAGTATGGGTTAGTGATTTGGCTCTAGAGACAGGGTTTGTAGAGAATCTGGGCAGTGTCACCTGTAGCTCTAATGTGGACATTTTGACTGTCAGCTCTGTGGAAGATTTTAAACTGCTTTCCCCATCATCTGCAGAAAAGCCTGTATGTGGCCCTGCAGCATCAGCAGCAGTTATAGCTGCTTCCTTTTTGTATTTTATTGGTTAGAAATACATTAACTGCAGAACCATTTGGCCAATAAGAAGAGACCAAGGCAGGCATCATAAATATGAGGATAGATCATCTATGATAGCCAAAGAGTAACCTTTTCCTTTTGCTCTTAGCCATGTCTGAAACTCCCTCCCTTTCCGGGTGAGCCCTGCAGCAATTATATCAATGACATGAACATCTGGAGCCCCTCAGGGAAGCATGACATGGAGACATTATATAATTCAATGGGCTAGACAGTCTTTCGGACATGTCTGCAAAGCACTTGGGCACGGAAGCTGAAGAAAGACAGGAGGGAGGATAAAGGGCAAATAAATATCTCTCACCCAGATGAAGGCAACAGTGCACACCTGGTTATTCCAAACACCATTTTCCTGTGCATTTCCCAGTAAGAGGACTTGTTTTAGGGTCGAGGGTCACGTCCCTGAGCCATAATTTCCATTTATAAGTATGTGGCCTAGCAGCTATGACCTTGGACTTGGGTTTGGAAATCCTGGTTATAGTCCTGACTGCCCCTCATCAGCTGTGTGACCTTGGGTAAGCTCCTTTCCCTCTCTGGGCCTCAACTGCCTTATGTGTAAGTAAGGGGACTGGATAGAGAATCCACAAAATTCTGATTCTGTGACATGGAGAGGCATTTCCTATCCTTGTATAGGAATGAGTTTTTGGTCAGCAACTTTGGCAGGGCTATTGAGAGTTTTGTCACACTGGTAAGCAAATGCAAGCAGAGGGTCACACCAGCTGCAGAATCTATATATGAGAACAAAGCTGCTTCTTTTATTTTCTCTCTTTTCAAACCCCTTCCTTCCTTCTACCCCCAGCACATTGGGCAAGTGACTGATTCCACCCACTGCCTCTTAAGCATTGACCTGCAAGTCCCTGAAAATCCTGTCTGCCTCAGTACCAACCCTGTCACTTGATTTTTAAGGACCATAGTCATCCTCACATGGTGGGATGTCAGGGTAGTCACGATTATAAAGATAATACTCTAAGGATGACACTATTATATATTTGGACTTTATAGTAATGACCATCATTTATTGAATACTTATATGTATCAGGAATGGTACCAAGGGCTTTACTTAAATAACTACACTAATAATAGCTAATACTTATTCAGGCTTATTAGGTACCAGTGCCAGCCAGGTACTCTTGTAAATACTTTACATATATATTTAATCACTGAATCCTCATAACAATCAATTGCAGTAGGTACTGTTATTATTAGCATTTTACAGATGATAAAACTGAAGCACAGAGAGGTTAGGTGATTTTTCCAATGTCACACAGCTAGTAAAGAGTGGAGCTGGGCTTGAACCCATATAATCTGATGACAGAGTCCATGCTTTTAACCATTATATAGGCTCTACTGTCTTTTTTAGTTCTCTCAACCCTGTGAAGTATTTAAAATATAATTGCCCTGGTATTACAGATATAAAAGCTGGGCCTTAGAGAAAGTAGGTAACTTGCTTTAGGTCACACAGCTAGAGCTAGGATTTAAACTCAGGGATGAGTGACTTTAAGCCCAGGTTTCTAATCATTGAAGCTTGTCAACAAATTCTTCACTGATGAAACAGCCCCATGAGCTAGCTCTGTCTGATCTTATCCTGGCCACCCATCAGATGAGAGAGTGGAGGCTCAGAGAAGTGAAGTATCTTATTCGGGGTCCCACCGGACTCTATACTTCCTTCTTCAGTCCCTGGTCATTCATCCATACCTATCCTATGGCCCCAAAGAATGACCACGTTCCATTCGTCACTGAGAGATGAGGCTGGACATGAAGATATTTATAGCAGAGAAAATATGGTGACTGACATTCTCCCTTTGCTGGAAAGGACAGATATGAGATGCCTTTTCTGAAAGCAGTCTTTGATAAAGGGAGAGGAAGACAACATGAAGACATCAAGTCCCTGGGTGGGAAGAGAAGACATGATGGATTGCAGAGAGTTTGCACAGAAGGCGGAGGCTCGGGGGGTTGACGTCAAATCTGCAGCTGCACAATTTTAACTGGGAACGCGTTTCATTTAAGGCTGCACACCTTTTCTGCATTGAATCAATTTTCTCTCTGTAAAGTTGGGTTTCCTGCAGCACAGATACTTTTCCAACCCAGCTTCATTGCCAAGAGTCCACTTTCCATCCAGAGAAGAGGGTGGGGGTTGGATCTCCATCCATCTCGCCGAGGGCTATTGAGCAGCCCCAGCTCCAAGGCGAGTCAGCCACGCAAGTGCACGCCGGAGAGGACGCATGGGTTGGGTGGCGGCGGGGATGTCGCAGATGGAGGTCGCTGGGCTGCAGTTGGGGTCGAGCAGAGAGCTGAGTCCCCTCACCGCTGTCTGGCAGCCCTGCAGCCCTTGGCTGAGACAGAAGAGAGTGCTTGGCTCTTCTGCTCGCAGCGATGCGTGGTTTGGGAGACGGGCGAGAGAGGACCGTCGCAATGCAGAGGCGGCTAAGGCAGTCCCCTGGGCTCTCATGCTGGGGGTGGAGCCAGGCAGAACAGAGAGGGTGGGTGACCTTTCAGGAGCTGGACAACTGGTCAGCAAGTGTGATCATTCAACCTATTTTCTTTTATGGGGTAGGAGGCAGGTGGGGGTGGGACAGAGCATTATTCCCGTAGATCTGGGATGATTCAGAATGAGGCAGAGGTCAAGGATCAAGCAAGAGCTGAGGACGTCAGCAATGGGTGACCTCCATGACTTGGGTTATTAGGGCATTTTCTGGTCGCCATAGAGACCCTCAGATATTTTGGATTGAAGGGTGGTGACGGGGAGGGGCAAGCATCCTTTATGTTTGGCGGCTGGGAAAGTAAAATAAGTGCCTTAAGAACTAAATTTGGAGTTAAGAGAAAGAGATTTGCCTTCTTGCCACTGCACTAATTTGCTCTGTGACCTGAGTGAATCATGTCACATCCCTGAGCCATCTGCGATGGGGATATTAGCTGTGCTGCTTCCCTCGCAGGGTTGACACAAAGATCAAGCAAAGCATATCTGAAACAGAGATTTGGTATAACATTGTGAACGTGGCAAATCCCATACCTTGTTCTTTGTGGAGAACTGTAAAGTGACTAACAGAGAGGGCCGGGATCAGAGAAATGTCACACCTCCCCAACTTGGGATTCACCTGTGCCCCTCATGAGGCATTGCATTGGTGGTGAGGTCTTATACAGGTAATGACAGAGCCAGAATGAATTGGCCAGGTCCCACTTTGTGACAGGCAGTGACCAGAATCCCAACCTCCAGTCCTTGGCAATGGGACTCTACCTGATAGGTAATATTGTCATCCTAAGCTCTTGGATAGTGGTGAGTTTTTCTGCACCGGGGCAAAAATTTCCTTGCTGCCCCTGGCACAGTCAGTTGTTTGCCCTGGACGGCAGTCTGAGCAAGTGACTGATTTTCAGTGACATGATGCTGATCCACAACTGACAAACATGACTGACCAGAAAATGGGCAATAGACCCGGGAAAGAGTGGGGTTGGAGGAGACTTATGGGTCACCTAGCCCAGCTCTCTCATTTTATTGTAAGGCTGGTTTCGGTGTATTCATCACTTACTATGTGCACGTGATGCTTGTGTTCTTCCCTTGCATTATTATCTCATGTAATTCTGTGAAGTCAGGACCTTTACTCTGTCCTCTACAGATGAGGGACTTGAGTCATAAAGAGGTTAAGTAAAATCTGAGGTCACACAGCCAGAAGTGGAAGAGACAAAATTTGAGCCCAGGTAGGGTGTGCTGTTGGCTAAGTGTATCCAGCCAGTGACAGAGCTGGGTCAGAAGCACAGAATTTCAGAGTTAGCAAGAAATTTAGGCCTCCTCAGCATTCACTTCCTCCTTGTGTAGGTGAAGATACCGGGATGTAGAAAGGGTAAGGCTGTTCTGAGGTCCATCCCCCAGTGAGTCACTGGTAGAACTAGGATGTGAACTCATGTCTCCTAACTATCCACCAGTGCTTTCTTTCACTTAGGCTCCCCAAGTCCAGATCATTCCAGACTCAGTGACTTCCTTACTCATTCACCTCCCTAAGAAACGAGAGAGCAAAAGAGAAGTGACAAATTCTCTCTTCTAAGGTCACATATGAGACAGCTAATAAAGGGGACTTTTAAAAACAGGTGAGTCTTTGAGCCAATAATTATGTGGGCAGAAACCTATTGATACAATTCACTCTCTCAATGTGGAATTGCATCAGAGATACATCTTGCAAACTGAGAAACATGCTTAGCCAAAACAAAGGAAAATAACCAAAACGACAGTAACAACAACAATAGAGGCATACATGAGAAAACAGCAATTTCAACAGTCAAGGCAATCTGACTACCATTCCCTCCTATGATGGAATGCTCCAGAGTATACATGAGATGGGAGATGCGAGAGACACAGGTTCAGCTGGTCTTGATTTCTACAGTTTCTCTTAGTGTAAACTTTGCCACACTAGTGATATGCCAGTGGTTAAAGATTTGAATTTTTACATATAGCATGGTTGCTGTCTAAACATATTATCATCCAGTGTTGATATAAAAGATCACATTTACTATATTATATTTAAAGAGAGATTTATGGGGTTTTCAAAGATAATTTTGATTAATCATTGTTTTCACTCTTTTCTCTGACTTCAGAAATTAACTCCATCTGTGAGTATCCCAGAATGACTTTCTTTGCTGCCCAAATGGCTCCTAAGCCAGACTGCCCCGGTGTCTGATATTCCATTGCTATTCCCTTGTTTAAGGCAACAAAGACTCATGTGAAGAAAAACCTTGGGACCTCACTAATACTCTAATATGGACTGATTTTCAAAAGAACTTGAAGCCTGAGGGTATGAGATATGGTGCAGATATATTTCTGATTATGGAGGATAAATGAAGAAAGGGGTAAAGAATATGGAAGACTAGATTAGGGATATCAAGCTAAAAGGGGAGATGGGAGAATGCAAAACCCATAACCCCCATCTCATAGGTTACTTCAGGGCAGCCCTACCAATGTCCCCTCCCCCAAATACTTTCTTTTATTTGGTTTTCCTGCTGTCCCAGAAATTGGCACCTGTTATTTGAGTACAACTTCTTTCTGCCATTCCTTGTGCTTTAGGAAGTGAATTATTCCCCGTTACAGGCAATGATTCTTCACTTTCATTATCTACTCCCTTGAGTTTGTAATGAAAATTGTGGAATCTCTTCTGGGAAGTATGCACGTATCTCTGAAGTTTACCTAGATATACAGAGGGTCCTTTGGTCCTTAGAAGCCTCTAGTTCATCTAGTGGAATGTATAATGAATGTAGAGTTAGGCGGTTAGGTCCTAGCCCCGGTTTTTACCAATTACCCACTATGTGTATTTGAGGAAATATCTTCTCTGAGCATGAATTTTTCTATTTTTAGAATCGGGATGACTCAAGATGATGTGGATAGTGCAGTTCAAACCCTAGCCTTCAGAGAGGCCCTGGGAGAAGGAATTGGGGCAGGGGGAGGCTATGGGTAGGGCTCCTTGCTCTCCATTCTTGAATCTGAGCAATCTCTGACCATTGGAGTTCTGTCTGGTTACTGCTGGAAGTCAGAAGGGCTCAGTGTTATCTGGCTGGTCCTCTTAGCCCTTTATGCGGTGGGAGGGAGTAGTCAGGCTTCCCTTTACAGTAAGTGACTCTCAATGCCCCTGGCCATGCTTGAATATTCATGCGCTTTGTTTTGCCCACTGCACTGTTCAGTCTTCCCAGCTGGCTTGTCTCCTGGGGCTGAGCCCTGGCTCCTTCAGGAGAAGGTCAGGCTCTATTACTGCTGGGTGGAAGAGCTTGATTGTGTTTAATTGCTCCAGAAGAATGGGGCCCAGGTTGAAGAGGCAGGAGGTGGGGAGAGACTGGGGGATGGGTGCCCTGGCTCAGCTGTCGCCCTTTTGAGAGGTGAAAGGAAGATTTATGATGCCATTCGTCACCTGAAAGACGGATGGAGGGACCCAGACTGTGAGCTTGTGTTTGAAATAGGAGGTTATGGTAATAAATGGGGCCCCTGGAGATATAGCTGTTGGCGGTGGGGATCACCTCTCTTAACAGGGATGATTCCCAAGCCCCCTCCTTTCTCTCTTTCCCCTAATGGGCATTCTTTGTTCCTCTGCTGAGTCTGTCACTCTTTTGAGCACAGCCAACTACTGATTGATTATCTGTGTTTATAAAGGGGAGTGCCATCATGCTGAGAAGAAATCATTCATGTTAGTGTCCTGGAAAAGTGGAACAATGAAAAATGCAAAAGCAGTTTATTTTGGGTTCAGAATTCATGCTTTGAACTATTGGAAACAACCTGTATGCATATGATTGCCCCTTATTTTATGTCCACCTCTGATCTCCCTCCATTTAGCACTATCTAGTCAGGAGGTAGAGGATAAAGAGGACCTGGAAATGCTCTCAAAGAATGCCCCTAGAATGTTCAATGGGATGATACTCCTGGGAAAATTTCTCTGAAAACATGGACACCAGGATCAAATACTCTTGGGAACCACTGTATACACATCATGGCCTTACAGAGTTAAAACCCACTCTGGCATATGAAAAGGTTGGGAAAGTCCTGTAGTGGAGAATACTGAGAATACAGTTTGAAAGTTTCCCATCCGTTTGGTTACAGATCATTTTTTTTTTTGCATGACACTTACTAACCACCTGCAGGTTTAGTCTTATTCAAACCTTACTTTGGAAAGCGTTAATGTTAATAAGAAGAATTGGCAATAGCTAATATCCAAACCAATCCAGTCCTCCAAGTGGAGTGTGGATTAGATGTTTTCCAGCCCGGCATTGGTGTAGACTTGATGTATGACTTTTGCAAATTTGCCATAACTCATTTTAAAAATAATCCTAATATGTGGCATTTATCCTGTTTAGAATGAGCCCTTACTGGACTGTGGTTATGAGTGGATTTGTTGTGGTAACACTTCTGTTTAAAACCTGAAGTATAATTGATATATAATAAACTGTATGTATTTTAAGTGTATAATTTGATACATTTTGCCTTATGTACACATCTATAAAACCATTACCTCAGTCAAGATAATGAACATACGTATCACCCAAAAAGTTTCCTCATGCCCCTTCTTATTTTTTTTTTATTTTTATTTATTGGATGTGTTATTTTCTGCTTCATAAAAAGGGAATCAGGGCTTCCCTGGTGGCGCAGTGGTTGAGAGTCCGTCTGCCGATGCAGGGGACACGGGTTCGTGCCCCGATCCGGGAAGATCCCACATGCCACAGAGCAGCTGGGCCCGTGAGCCATGGCTGCTGAGGCTGCATGTCCGGAGCCTGTGCTCCACAACGGGAGAGGCCACAACAGTGAGAGGCCCGCATACTGCAAAAAAAAAAAAAAAAAAAAAAAAAAAAAAAAAAAAAAGGGAATCAGCTATACATAAACATATATCCCCATATCTCTTCCCTCTTGCGTCTCCCTCCCTCCCACGCTCCCTATCCCACCCTTCTAGCTGGTCACAAAGCACCGAGCTGATCTCCCTGTGCTATGCAGCTGCTTCCCACTAGCCATCCATTTTACATTTGGTAGTGTATATATGTCCATGCCACTCTCTCACTTTGTCCCAGCTTACCCTTCCCCCTCCTCATGTCCTCAAGTCCATTCTCTAGTAGGTCTGCATCTTAATTCCTGTCCTGCCCCTTCATGACCATTTTTTTCCCTTAGAATCCATATATATATGTGTTAGCATACGGTATTTGTTTTTCTCTTTTTGACTTATTTCACTCTGTATGACAAACTCTAGGTACATCCACCTCACTACAAATAACTCAATTTCATTTCCTTTTATGGCTGAGTAATATTCCATTGTATATATGTGCCACATCTTCTTTATCCGTTGATCTGTCGATGGACACTTAGGTTGTTTCCATGTCTTGGCTATTGTAAACAGTGCTGCTGTGAAGATAGGTTTGTGGGTATCTTTTCAAATTATAGTTTTTTTCTGGGTGTACGCCCAGGAGTGGGATTGCTGGATCATATGGTAAGTGTATTTTTAGTTTTTTGAGGAACCTCCACACTATTTTCCACAGTGCCCACATCAATTTACATTCGCACCAACAGTGTACAAGGGTCCTCTTTTCTCCACACCCTCTCCAGAATTTATTTGTAGACTTTTAAATGATGGCCAGATAGCAGAATGTACTCTTGGAATTGGAATTGCTTCTCAGTTTTCTCATGGTAACTTGAATCTTTTTTCTGAAAAAGGTAGTTAACTCAGTTTTCAACCTCACTTTCCATCAATCATTTACATCAGTCCCCTCCATATTCTTTAAATCAGAAGGAGGAAAATAACAAAAACTCTTTCACAGGATGGCAGGTAGGTTATAGAACTTTTTCCCCCTTCCTACCACCTCACAGGTCTGGATGCTACTGGTAACTTTTACATTTTTATTGATTTTTACAATTTTGGGGTACTTACTAAGTATTAGAGGAATACTTTTTCTGCCGTATTCACTTAGACTTCTTGGCTGTTTTATTTATGAATAATTTAAACATTAAAAAAATTTGTATGTGTCCAGGTGTTTCAAGGTAAGCTTGTATTACTTTAATGAATTAATTTTTTAAATTGAAGTATAATTGATATATAACATTATATTAGTTTCAGGTTTACAACATAATAATTAATATTTGTATATATTTAAAAATGATCACTACAGTAAGTTTAATTAACATGTCACCATATATAGCTACAAAAATTTTTTTTCTTTTAATTAGGACTTTCAAAAACTACTCTCTTAGCAAGTGTCAAATATGCAATACAGTATTATTAACTATAGTCACCATGCTGTAAATTACATCCCCATGACTTACTTATTTTATAACTGAGAGTTTGTACCTTTTGATGCCCTTTACCCATTTCATTCATACTCTAACCCCTTGACTCTGGCAACCACCGATGTTTTCTCTTTATCTATAATCTTGTTTTTTTTCCTTTTTAGATTCCGCATATTAGTAAGGTACTATAGTATTTGTCTTTTTCTGTCTGACTTGTATCACTTAACATTATGCCCTGAAGGTCTATCCATGTTGCAAATGGCAAGATTTTCTTCTTTTTTAATGGCTGAATAATATTTCATTGTGTGTGTGTGTGTGTGTGTATGTGTGTATGTACCACATTTTCTTTATCCATTGATAGATGCTCATATTTTTTCCACATCTTGACTATTATAAGTAATGCTTACAAAGAACATAGGGATGCAAATATCTTTTTGAGTTAGTGTTTTTGATTTCTTTGGATAAATACCCAGAAGTGATATTTATAATTTTTTCAATTTTTTGAGACACCTTCACACTGTTTTCCAATTAGTGGCTGCATTAATTTATATTCCCACCAGCAGTACACAAGGGTTCTCTTTTTCCACATCCTCACCAAAGCTTGTTATTTCTTGTCTTTTTGATAGTAGACATTCTAACAGATGTGAGGTTATATCTCATTGTGGTTTTGATTTGCATTTCCCAAATGATTAGTGACATTGAGCATATTTTTATGTATCTGTTGGCTATCTGTTATATCTTCTTTGGAAAAACGTTTTCCAGATATTCTTCCAATTTTTAAATCAGGTTATTTTTATTTTTATTTTTTTTTGCTGTTGAGTTGTATGAGTTCTTCATATATTTTGGATATTAACTCTTTATCAGATATATCATTTACAAATATTTTCTCTCATTCAGTAGGTTGCCTTTTCATTTTGTTGATGATTTCCTTTGCCATGTATATTACTTTTATAAGTAAAAAGACATTTCACAAATTTTATTTTCTGTCTCTTCTTCAAGGTCTACTTCAATTGCTATTCCTTTCAAGAAACCTTCTCTGATATCCCTCACAAAAATAACTTCTCTTTTCATTGAGTTTTCACATCATCTTTCTATTCATTTAAAATATATTTTATTAACTGCTATCATGGGCTGGGCACAATTTTAGGTGCTTGGAATATAATATGTAAAACATAATTTCTGTCTTCATGATACTAACATTTCAGTGATTGGAGGCTGGGGAGGGAGCTTAGCCTATCATCTTTTTTAACTATTTGGTTCTATACGTTTTAGCTTACTGAAGTTAGAGTATTTTATTCACTGATGTATCCCCCACACAATCTCATACAATGTACAGCACACAGTAGGAGCTGATAGATGTCTGTTAAATTAACAAACTCAAAATGAATGTCTTATTAGCTAGGATGTGAGAGGGCAGTGCTTCAGAGACAGAGGCAGGTAAGATTTCAGACCCATTTGGCTGATAATATGCTTTCGTGGGCAACTTTAATAGCCTCTCAGTGGTACAGGCATGTAAAAAATAACAATGAGAAGCTCAGGTGAGTGGTCAAGGCTAAGAAATGATGGGCGCAGGGAATATTAATGATTGTTGGAGCAGAAGGAGCCAGCCCAGGTAGCCCTGAGATAGTCCCTGGAGTAGGAAGTTTAAGCCATATTTCAATGTTCTACCCCTTCTCCAGGCTGTAAATTTTTGTCCACATTACTCAGCACAGAAAGTGCAAAATCATTTATCACTAACTATCAGGGGGAAAGGCATGAGCACCCACAGACTTAGAAAGAGTTGAATTCTCATAGTTAATTTCATTCTGGAAAAGCTAAGCTGGGAACTTTTCCCCTTTTTTATTATAAGGCTGCCATGTGGCTAGCTTTTGGCAAGATAGGGTTGAAATTTTTCCAAAATAAGGGTCTTCACAGCCATCTCATTTAGAGCATTAAGTAATGAAACATCATTCTTTGTTATTATGTGGCCAAGAGCAAAAAGGAACCCGGCATGGGAACTAAAGAAACCCACAAGGCTGGGCTAATATAAGTGTTCCCTTATATTTTGCTTTTTAAAAAATTAATATCTAGGCTTCACGTAAAGCACTCTGTATAAAGCCTACTATATAGTTAGTGTTCAATAAAGGTTATAATTTTTTTATTCTAAAGGGAACTGAATATTTTACCATCGGAGATTTGTCAATATAGAGAGCAAGAGAAAGTTTTAGGGAAGAAGAAAAGGACATGAGGAAGACCTTGAAATAAATGGGGAAAATGGACTCAGACCTCTGGAATGAATGCAGTTTTGAATAAGCTAATACATTCTGAAGACTATTTGACCATAGAGTTGAAAGGGTCATCTAGTCCAGTGTTTTGAGGAATGTGGTGATTTTAGTTAGTCTACAGTTGAATATCACGTTAATGATTGTTCATATACTTTGGAGTGTATTAGGGAAAATCAACTCCAAATTCATTTATATGGAAAAGCAGTCTAATTTAAAGGAAATATTGAGTAAATAACAGTACTGGCAAAATTTAAAAGTGGAGGTTATAGCTTCCAGAATAAAAGTGGAGGTTATGGCTTACAGCAGCCTAGTGCTGTATAGAATGTCTCCAAAGGATATTAAATTAATCAGCCAAGGATTATTGTATATTTTCTTGAACATCTTTGAGCCTTTCTCTAGGGTGTTTGGATGGAGTTTCTATGATGAAAGTGTAGCAGGAAAAGCACTGTTCCTGTCATACAGATGGCAAATGGAGAGACTCCAGATGGGCAGCATGGACTCAGCATCCAGAAGTCCAGTGGATTCTCTGGGAATATGAATACACACTGGCCTGAGGACAGGGAGCTGTGCTCTATGCTCTGTTTAGAGAAGGCTTAAGTTGGTAGGAATGAAAAATCTGTTTTTTCTATTGTACTCTTTCAGAATCAAATGGCAGCCAAAAATCCCAGAATTAAAAAATGAGACCTCTCTTTACAAAGATAATTGAGCAGGAGGAGTGCAGACCGAAAAGATATGGCAAGCGTACATAGTTACCAAGAAAGTGAGGGATTCCTCCCAAATTAAAGTTCATACTGGATGACGAAGATCACACACACAGAAAGTGTGTCTTGCGTTAAGTGTGAGAAATGTAATCTAGACCAAAAGCATGTTCGGTGTAGGAAGATAGTAAGCAAAGAATGAGGTGGGGTGGATGGATAGGAGATACCTCCTCACAGCATACATCTCTTCAGTATTAGACAACTCCGGTCCTTGTTAGAGTATCTGAGTTGTGTTGTTTTTCCCTTTAGGTCAAACATTCCTAATTCTCATTATTATTTCTGATTTGACATTGCCTTTATTGCCTTTACCCTGGATGATATCTAGTGATATTATCATAGAAAGATAATGACAGAAAGAAACTTAGGCATCACCTGATCTGGTGCTTATCAGACTAATAGCAACAGAACCCCCTTCCTTATCTTTCTCCTCTTTTCAAAAGAAAGTCTTTGTAGGACTGCAAGAGATAAGAAAGAAGCTTCCCTGGATTAAGTGGGTGACGATGAAAGCATAGAGCCTGACAGGCCAATCTATTCCCCAGCAGGGTTGTTTTGTTTGTTTCTTTGTTTGTTTTTGAATTCTACTGCTCTATGAAACACAGTCTGAAAAACATTAGTTTCCATTACATATTGCTTGTTGTTTCTGATTGATACATAAGCGATCCAGTTTTTAGTGGCTTCAAGAATAATTTATTATTATTTCTCATGTTTTGTATGTTGACTACGGTCAGCTGAGTATTTCTTTGTTGAGGTCTCATAAAGTTGCATTCAGATGGCATCTGTAGCTGGAGTCATTGGGAGACTTTTTCATTTTTATATCTCTGGCTTGAGCTGGGATGGCTAAAGGAGCTAAGGGTTGATTGGGTAGCTCTCTTTTAACCTGGCCTCTCCATATGACTAGACTGGGTTTCCTCACAACATGTTGGTCTCATCTTGCATGGTGACTGGACCCCTATGTTGGGTGCATAAATATTTACAATTGTTACGTGTTCTTCTTGGATCGATCCCTTGATCATTATGTAGTATCCTTCTTTGTCTCTTCTAATAGTCTTTATTTTAAAGTCTATTTTGTCTGATATGAGAATTGCTACTTCAGCTTTCTTTTGGTTTCCATTTGCATGGAATATCTTTTTCCATCCCCTTACTTTCAGTCTGTATGTGTCTCTAGGTCTGAAGTGGGTCTCTTGTAGACAGCATATATATGGGTCTTGTTTTTGTATCCATTCAGCCAATCTGTGTCTTTTGGTGGGAGCATTTAGTCCATTTACATTTAAGGTAATTATCGATATGTATGTTCCTATTCCCATTTTCTTAATTGTTTTGTGTTTGTTATTGTAGGTCTTTTCCTTCTCTTGTGTTTCTTGCCTAGAGAAGTTCCTTCAGCATTTGTTGTAAAGCTGGTTTGGTGGTGCTGAACTCTCTCAGCTTTTGCTTGTCAGTAAACGTTTTAATTTCTCTATCAAATCTGAATGAGATCCTTGCTGGGTAGAGTAATCTTGGTTGCAGGTTTTTCTCCTTCATCACTTTAAATATGTCCTGCCAGTCCCTTCTGGCTTGTAGAGTTTCTGCTGAAAGATCAGCTGTTAACTTTATGGGGATTCCCTTGTGTGTTATTTGCTGTTTTTCCCTTGCTGCTTTTAATGTTTTCTTTGTATTTAATTTTTGACAGTTTGATTAATATGTATCTTGGCGTATTTCTCCTTGGATTTATCCTGTATGGGACACTCTGTGCCTCCTGGACTTGATTAACTATTTCCTTTCCCATATTAGGGAAGTTTTCAACTATAATCTCTTCAAATATTTTCTCAGTCCCTTTCTTTTTCTCTTCTTCTGGAACCCCTATAATTCGAATGTTGGTGCGTTTAATGTTGTCCCAGAGGTCTCTAGACTGTCCTCAGTTCTTTTCACTCTTTTTTCTTTCTTCTGCTCTGCAGTAGTTATTTCCACTATTTTATCTTCCACGTCACTTATCCGTTCTTCTGCCTTAGTTATTCTGCTATTGATCCCATCTAGAGTATTTTTAGTTTCATTTATTGTGTTGTTCATCGTTGCTTGTTTCATCTTTAGTTCTTCTAGGTCCTTGTTAACTGTTTCTTGCATTTTGTCTATTCTATTTCCAAGATTTTGGATCATCTTTAGTATTATTCTGAATTCTTGTTCAGGTAGACTGCCTATTTCCTCTTCATTTGTTAGGTCTGGTGGGTTTTTATCTTGCTCCTTCTCCTGCTGTGTGTTTTTCTGTCTTCTCATTTTGCTTATCCTACTGTGTTTGGGGTCTCCTTTTTGTAGGCTGCAGGTTCGTAGTTCCCGTTGTTTTTGGTGTCTGTCCCCAGTGGCTAAGGTTGGTTTAGTGGGTTGTGTAGGCTTCCTGGTTGAGGGGACTAGTGCCTGTGTTCTGGTGGATGAGGCTGGATCTTGTCTTTCTGGTGGGCAGGTCCACGTCTGGTGGTGTGTTTTGGGGTGTCTGTGGACTTTTTATGATTTTAGGCATCCTCTCTGCTAATGGGTGGTGTTGTGTTCCTGTCTTACTAGTTGTTTGGCATAGGGTGTCCAGCACTGTAGCTTGCTGATCGTTGAGTGAAGCTGGGTGCTGGTGTTGAGATGGAGATCTCTGGAAGATTTTCGCCGTTTGATATTATGTGGAGCTGGGAGGTCTCTTGTCGACCAATGTCCTGAAGTTGGCTCTCTCACCTCAGAGGCACAGCACTGACTCCTGGCTGCAGAACCAAGAACCTTTCATCCACATGGCTCCTCAGTTTGGGATGATTCGTTGTCTGTTCATGTATTCCACAGATGCAGGGTACATCAAGTTGATTGTGGAGCTTTAATCTGCTGCTTCTGAGGCTGCTGGGAGAGATTTCCCTTTCTCTTCTTTGTTCTCACAGCTCCCGGGTCTCTGCTTTGGATTTGGCTGCGCCTCTGTGTGTAGGTCGCCGGAGGGCGTCTGTTCTTCGCTCAGACAGTACAGGGTTAAAGGAGCAGCCGCTTCGGGGCGGGGAGGGGGGGGAGGGAGGGGCACGGAGTGCGGGGCGAGCCTGCGGCGGCAGAGGCCGGCATGACGTTGCACCAGCGTGAGGCGCGCCGTGCGTTCTCCCGCGTAAGTTGTCCCTGGATCCCGGGACCCTGGTAGTGGCGGGCTGCACAGGCCCCGGAAGGGAGGCGTGGAGAGTGACCTGTGCTCGCACACAGGCTTCTTGGTGGCGGCAGCAGCAGCCCTAGCGTCTCATGCCGGTCTCTGGGGTCCGCGCTGTTAGCCGCGGCTCGCGCCCGTCTCTGGAGCTCCTTTAAGCAGCGCTCTTAATCCCCTCCCCTCGCGCACCAGGAAACAAAGAGGGAAGAAAAAGTCTCTTGCCTCTTCGGCAGCTCCAGACTTTCCCCCGGACTCCCTCCCGGCTAGCTGTGGTGCAGCAACCCCCTTCAGGCTGTGTTCACGCCGCCAGTCTTCTCCCTGCGCTCGGACCGAAGCTCGAGCCTCAGCTCCCAGCCCCCACCCGCCCCGGCGGTTGAGCAGACAAGCCTCTCAGGCTCGTGAGTGACGGTTGGCACCGATCCTCTGTGCGGGAATCTCTCCACTTTGCCCTATCCAGGTATGTGGGGAGTTTCTTGCCTTTTGGGAGGTCTGAGGTCTTCTGCCAGCGTTCGGTAGGTGTTCTGTAGGAGTTGTTCCACGTGTAGATGTATTTCTGGTGTATCTGTGGGGAGGAAGATCTCCGCGTCTTACTCTTCCGCCATCTTCCCCGGAAGTTCGTCATTTTTTAAATTGGATTATTTGTGGGTTTTTTTTTTTTCTCTTTGCTATGGTGTTTGTGAATTCCTTATATATTTTGGATATTAACCCCTTATCAGATATGTGGTTTGCAGATATCTTCACCTGAATAAACATTTTTGAAGAAGACATACAAGTGGCCAGTAGGTATATGAAAAGGCACTCAAATCACTAACCATTAGGGAAATGCAAAATCAAAACCACAATGAACCACTTCATACCTATTAGATTGGCTATTTTGAAAAAGATAAGAGACCATAGGTGTTGGTGAGGATGTGGAGAAAAGGGAACACTTGTACACTGTTGGGGGGGAATGTAAATTGGTGCAGCTACTATGAAAAACGGTATGGAGGTCCCTAAAAAAATTACGAATAGAACTACCATATGATCTAGCATTTCCACTTCTGTGTATGTATCCAAAGGAAACAAAATCAGTATATCAAAGACATATCTGTACTCATGTTCATTGCAGCGTTGTTCACAATAGCCAAGATATGGAAACAACCTAAGTGTCTGTTGATAGATAAATGGATAAAAACATGTGGTATGTATATACAGTGGGATATTATTCAGTTATAAAAAAGAAGGAAATCCTGCCATTTGCAACAACATGGATGAACCTGAAAGGTGTTATCCTAAGTGAAATAAGTCTGACAGAGAAAGATAAATACTGCATTTTATCACTTATATGTGGAATCTGGGGGGAAAAAAGCCGATTTCATAGAAATAGAGAGTAGAATGGTGGTTGCTGGGGGGCTGGGGAGAGGGGAAAATGGGAAGATGTAGGTCCAAGGGTACAAAATTTCAGTGATAAGCAAAATCTGAGGATCTAACGTACAGCATGGTGACTATAGTTAATTATATGATATTGTACACTTGAAATTTGCTGAGCGGATCACACACATACACACACACAGAGTTAACTATACAATGTGATGGATGTATTATCTTGATTGAGGTAATTATTTTCATAATCCAATGACTATGTATATAAAATCATCTTTTAATTTAAACTATATATAGTTACATTTGTCAATCATTCTTCAATAAAACTTGAAAAAATTACCAAATACATAGAAGCAGACCATGTTAGGGCCAATGATGAGACCAGGAATTCTGATTAATCTCATTCTGTGCATTTAAGGTCTAACCAACCAACCAACCTACCAACTAACCGAGCCTTGATAAGTATTGTTCAACCTAGGTAATCTGCCCGTCAATTGAAGAAGGTAAGCTGGCCTGTGGCAGAGTTATGAGATTGGGTAGGTTTATCTTTGCTGCCTGTCCACTGGCAGAGCTTGTGCCTCTTTTTATCTATCTCATGGGGTGTAGAATGATTGACATTTTGAATTGGAAAGGTCCTAATATTCCAAATATTCTCCCTGTTCTTAAGAGGAGGAAACCAAGGATAAGAAAGGTTGTGTGGCAGTAAAATACAGTCAAGCCAGGACAGTAATATAAATTATATTACTCCTTGTCTGACTTCATATTTTTTTATTAATCAAGTTTTAAATCATTGATGTGCCATTAATAGGTTTGTACAGTGAACTGAGTGCCAGAAAAGGACGGATCACTCATTCTATATATATATATATATATCAGAATGATTACCTCCATCAAATTGGAAGGAGAGAAGTAAGTCAGGTTTACATTTATTAAAAGGAATCTGAGGAATAATTTTCTCATTTTGTAACTGAGGAAGGCCGCAGAGGGAGGAGGTATTTTGGGGGTAGTCTGGAGATAGCTCTAATTAATTATGAGAAGATGATGGACTGACTTGCTGTGACAACTTGGCTAGGCTAAATATTCAGCTGTTTAGTCAAATACTAATCTAGGTATTTGAAGGTATATTTGAAAGTATTTTATAGACGGGGTTAACATTTACTATCAGTTGACTTTAAGGAAAGGAGGTTACCTTTGGTCATGTGGATGGGCTTCACCCAATAAGTGGAAGGCCTTCAGAGCAAAAACACATTTCCAGAGCAAAAACACAGAGGATGAAACCCTGTCTCAAGACTGCAACTCAACTCCTCGAGTTTTGCTGGCCTGCCCTACGGATGTAGGACCTACTAGTCTCAGTGATTGTGTGAGCCCAATCCTTAAAATAAATTTTTTTATGCACACACACAGGCCCCATTGATTCGTTTCTCTGGAGAAGCCTGACTGATACCCTTGCCTAGCAAGGTACAAGAGTACTGGAAACTGGAGTTATGTCTTGACTTTGCCATTAACCAGTTAGGTGAACTTGGTCAGTCTCTAGACTCCTTGAGGGCAGGGACTGCCTTTCCCTTACTGATGTTTCCCTGGCACTTATGTAGTACTTGGCATACAGTGGTGCTCAGTTAAGTATTTGGTGGGTGAATGAGTGATCTGCCTTTTTCTGGGTCTCAGTTTTGATTTCTGTAAGATGAGGATGTTGGTTTAACTAGGTTCTCTGAGGCTCTTCCAGAAATGTAGAGTGGCAATTAAGAGACTGGGGTCTGGATTTAGGCATAATGGGTTTGGATCCTAGCCTTACCACTTAATGACCTTGGGTGAGCTACTTTAACTAGTCTGGGTCTCAAGTTCATCACCTGCAAAATGGGAGTTTTAGCAATGCCTCTATCATTAGACTTGTGGTGAGGATTAAATGAGGTGGTGCTTAGTGCTGAGTGCTGTGCTGGCCCAGAAGACATATCACTAGGTATTAGCTGCTGTCACCACCACCACCAGCACCATTATCATCATCATCATCATCTATCCTTGTGATTCACTGTCTCTTAGGCATCTTTCTCTAGGGTTCTGATTCTCTGGAGAATGTTCTGACTGGGGAACAGGGATAGAAGAGGTATATATACAACTACCAAAAGTTAGAAGTTGAATCAGAGGGCCAATGCGAAGGCTGAGAAGGACACAGCAGCCCAAGAAAGTAGGCATTCAGTGTCTCAGAAATTCATAGGTAAATTCTGGTAGTGTTGGATGTTTTATAAACTTCCTTCCATAGAGCGAATACAACTCACTGTGTCATTGGCCCTGAGCCTGCAAGTACATGAATGCTTGGATGACGAGGAGTCAGAGTGATCTTGCAGCAGAGATTGGTGTGGTTGAACTGAATTTACAGAGCATGTACAACTAGACCTCATAGTCTTGGGGCCAGTCTCACCATGGTCCCTTGCCATTTCTACAGGAAGTAGAGGACCTGGGTATAGAGCAGCATCATTTCCTGACTCAAGTTACCTAGCAAGTTGATGGAACAGAGAGAACTTGACTTTTGCAGACTCTGATTGCTTTGTTCAATCTGTGCTGCTAGAGCCAGGACCTGCAAGACTGGGCCCTCTCTCTCTTTGTGGATAAGCCCTAGGAAGGCAACGTGACATGTAGGTTCCAGGAGCTGGTGGTTCTCTTTCTGACTATGTGGTCAGGCCACTCAAGATGGCTGTTCTCTTGCTCTCTGTACACCCCCTGCCCGACCGGTGCCTGCTGTATCTCTGCCTTACGCACATGACTGACCTTCCTACATACTTGCCCCAGGCCCCAGCTAGTGATTGTTCTTATCAAAGGGGCGGTGAGGGGTGTGCCCCTCTGCTAGTTTCCCTGGTAACCGATGAGCCAACCTGACATCAATTCCCCCTATAAATGGCACCCCCCACCCCCAGCAAAGACTGCCACCATGTCCTGTTTGCTGTCTGCCACACATGGTGGGGTGTTGCTCTAGGAACTTGCTTCAGACATGTAAGCTCCCTGTCCATTAAACCATTGATGTGTCTGTTGCTAACTCCAGGCTCTTTCTTTGGTCTTAAAGCTGGGCAAGCACAGGCCTTGTAGGCCTGCAGGGTACAGCCCAACACTGACTCTCCCACTGGCTAATCCCTTCCCATCTCTGGGTCTCAGGTTCCCTACCTGTTTTGTGAGGACATGGGAGTAAATGATGTGTATATTTCCTTCTAGCTTCAAAAGTCTAAGCTCTTGAGTGACACATGTGCCCTGATTCTCTAAGTGCTTTAGATATGTTATTTTATTCCATTCTCACAATAGATTTGACAGGTATATGTATTATTCCTATTGCATAGATGACGAATTGAGGCTTAAAGAATTAATTGAATGGCCTAAGTTCACACGGCTGATAAGTGGCAGTGCTGGGTTTCAAACCCAAATTTGTATGATGTCCAAATCCATGTTTATAAATATAGTCTCTCCAAAATATTTGTCTAACAAAGGTTTCATACCTTTGTATGAAGTTCTTTGTATCCAGAACTCTGGATCAGGGTCGCCTGCGATGTTCGTGGGTGAAACACTATTATTTCTGTTTATTCTCCCTGGAGGATATCCTTCTCTGTCCCAATACTCTCAACCAGGGCAGGAGCACGTGCGAGTCTCTTCAACACAGCAGAGACATCAGTGCTTCCTCCTGTTTTCCTTGCTGGTCTGGGTCACAGCCAAGTGTGCTGCCCAAGACATTTGGCAGACTAACCTCAGGTTCAGTTATGTGTGTAAAGAATAAGTAAATAGATCAATGGGCAAATGTAACAAGGTCAAATGTGAACTCGGCCCTCATATGTATTACACCCTGAGCAATGGGATTTGGTGTTCAGTGGAGTTGGGGACATGCTGGGTCACAAGTAAGAGGTGGAACTCAAGCTTTATTTCTCATCTATGAAATGAATCAGGTTGGGTACCAGGGTCACAGGGATTTCCCATGAGGAGACCCTGAACACTATTCCACGGGGAGAACCATAAAAGATCTGTCTAGATTTGATACTAAGTCAGAAACCAGAGTGGGAACCAGGCATCTGAAATCCTCCCAGAAGTCTGCTGCCGTCTCAACCAGCTGCATACTCGGTATCACGTTGTCCTATGTTATTGTCTTCACATCACCTAACATCACCTGACATTATTTTGTCCATTTATTCATTTGCTTATTTACTGTCTGTCTCTCTGACCAGAATATAAGCATTTCAGAGCAAGAACCTTATCTATTTTGTTCACTGTTGGATCATCAGCTTCTAGAATAGTTGGTTCAATCTTCTCTCTAGGGGACATCTGAAAGGCACCAGGCAACTGGTAGGGATGTAGATTAGTTTTGTTCTTTTTCTTGGCCACTGACCAAACACCTTTCAAGATCATGAGATTATAGGGGAAAGGAAAAGTTTGGATAAAAATTGCTATAGTCCCTCTCTGATCTAAGCTTCAATACACTATGATTTATCTTCTAAAAATTCCCTTCTAGTGCTAGTCGATGATTTTATATGCTTAAATTTGCAAGTTTATGAAATTAATAGAGAGTAACCAGGGAAAAGAAGGTTACATTTTATTTTTTTTAACATCTTTATTGCAGTATAATTCTTTTACATTGTTGTGTTAGTTGCTGCTGTAGAACAAAGTGAATCAGCTATACATATACATATATCCCCATATCTCCTCCATCTTGTGTCTCCCTCCCACCCTCCCTATCCCACCCCTCTAGGTTGTCACAAAGCGCTGAGGTGATCTCCCTGTGCTATGTGGCTGCTTCCCACTAGCTAGCTATTTTACATTTGGTAGTGTATATGTGTCAATGCCACTCTGTCACGTTGTCTCAGCTTTCCCTTCCCCTTCCCTGTGTCCTCATGTCCATTCTCTACATCTGCATCATTATTCCTGTCCTGTCCCTAGGTTCTTCAGAACCTTGTTTTTTTTTTTTTTTAGATTCCATATATATGTGTTAGCATACAGTATTTGTTTTTCTCCTTCTAACTTATTTCACTATGTATGACAAACTCTAGGTCCATCCACCTCACTACAAATAACTCAGTTTCCTTTCTTTTATTAGCTGAGTAATATTCCATTGTATATATGTGCCACATCTTCTTTATCCATTCATCTGTCAATGGACACTTGGGTTGCTTCCATGTCCTGCCTATTGTAAATAGTGCTGCAGTGAACATTGTGGTACATGACTCTTTTTGAATTATGGTTTTCTCAGGGTATATGCCCAGTAGTGGAATTGCTGGGTCATATGGTAGTTCTATTTTTAGTTTTCTAAGAAACCTCCATACTGTTCTCCATAGTGGCTGTATCAATTTACATTCCCACCAACAGTGCAAGAGGGTTCCCTTTTCTCCACACCCTCTCCAGCATTTGTTGTTTGTAGATTTTCTGATGATGCCCATTCTGACTGGTGTGAGGTGATACCTCACTGTAGTTTTGATTTGCATTTCTCTAATAATTACTGATGTTGAGCAGCTTTTCACGTGTTTCTTGGCCATCTGTATGTCTTCTTTGGAGAAATGTCTATTTAGGTCTTCTGCCCATTTTTGGATTTGTTTGTTTGTTTTTTTAATATTGAGCTACATGAGCTATTTATATATTTTAGAGATTAATCCTTTGTCCGTTTGCAAATGTTTTCTCCCATTCTGAGGGTTGCCTTTTGGTCTTGTTTATGGTTTCCTTTGCTGTGCCAAAGCTTTGAAGTTTCATTAGGTCCCATTTGTTTATTTTTATTTTTATTTCCATTACTCTAGGAGGTAGATCAAAAAAGATCTTGCTGTGATTTATGTCATAGAGTGTTCTGCCTGTGTTTTCCTCTAAGAGTTTTGTACTGTCTGGTTTTATATTTAGGTCTCTAATCCATTTTGAATTTACTTTTGTGTATGGTGTTAGGGAGTGTTCTAATTTCATTCTTTTACATGTAGCTGTCCAGTTTTCCCAGCACCACTTATTGAAGAGACTGTCTTTTCTCCATTGTATATCCTTTTCTCCTTTGTCATAGATTAGTTGACCATAGGTGCGTGGGTTTATCTCTGGGATTTCTATCTTGTTCCATTGATGTATGTTTCCGTTTTTGTGCCAGTACCATATTGTTTTGATTACTGTAGCTTTATAGTATAGTCTGAAGTCAGGGAGTCTGATTCCTACAGCTCCGTTGTTTTCCCTCAAGACTGCTTTGGCTATTCGGGGTCTTTTTTGTCTCTATACAAATTTTAAAATTTTTTGTTCTAGTTCTCTAAAAAATGCCATTGGTAATTTGATAGGGATTGCATTGAATCTGTAGATTGCTTTGGGTAGTATAGTCATTTTCACAGTATTGATTCTTCTAATTGATTCTTCTATCATCTTTAATTTCTTTCATCAGTGTCTTATAGTTTTCTGCATACAGGTCTTTTTTCTCCCTAGGTAGGTTTATTCCTAGGTATTTTATTCTTTTTGTTGCAATGGGAAATGGGAGTCTTTCCTTAATTTCTCTTTCAGATTTTTCATCATTAGTGTATAGGAACAGAAGAGATTTCTGTGCATTAATCTTGTATCCTGCAACTTTACCAAATTCATTGATTAGCTCTAGTAGTTTTCTGGTGGCATCTTTAGGATTCTCTACGTATAGTCATCTGCAAACAGTGACAGTTTTACTTCTTCTTTTCCAATTTGTATTCCTTTTATTTCTTTTTCTTCTCTGATTGCTGTGGCTAGGACTTCCAAAACTATGTTGAATAATAGTGGCGAGAGTGGACATCCTTGTCTTGTTCATGATCTTAGAGGAAATGCTTTCAGTTTTTCACCTTTGAGAATGATGTTTGCTGTGGGTTTGTCGTGTATGGCCTGTATTATGTTGAGGTAGGTTTCCTCTATGCCCACTTTCTGGAAAGTTTTTATCATAAATGGGTGTTGAATTTTGTCAAAAGCTTTTTCTGCATCTATTGAGATGGTCATATGGTTTTTCTCCTTCAATTTGTTAATATAATGTATCACATTGACTGATTTGCATATATTGAAGAATCCTTGCATCCCTGGGATAAATCCCGCTTGGTCATGGTGTATGATCCTTTTAATGTGTTGCTTGATTCTGCTTGCTAGTATTTTGTTGAGGAATTTTGAATCTATATTCATCAGTGATATTGGTCTGTAATTTTCTTTTTTTGTAGTATCTTTGTCTGGTTTTGGTATCAGGGTGATGGTGACCTCATAGAATGAGTTTGGCAGTGTTCCTTTCTCTGCAAGTCTTTGGAAGAGTTTGAGAAGGATGGGTGTTATCTCTTCTCTAAATGTTTGATATAATTCACCTGTGAAGCCATCTGGACTTTTGTTTGTTGGAAGATTTTTAATCACAGTTTCAATTTCATTGCTTGTGCTTGGTTTGTTCGTATTTTCTATTTCTTTCTGGTTCAGTCTTCGAAAGTTATACCTTTCTAAGAATTTGTCCATTTCTTCCAGGTTGTCCATTTTATTGGCATACACTTGCTTATAGTAGTCTCTTAGGATGCTTTGTATTTCTGTGGTGTCCATGGTAACTTCTCCTTTTTCATTTCTAAGTTCATTGTTTTGTGTCCTCTCCCTCTTTTTCTTTTCTTTTCTTTCTTTTTTTTTTTTTTTTTGCAGTACGCGGGTCTCTCACTGTTGTGGCCTCTCCTGTTGCGGAGCACAGGCTCCGGACGTGCAGGCTCAGCGGCCATGGCTCACAGGCCCAGCCGCTCCGCGGCATGTGGGATCTTCCCAGATTGGGGCATGAAGCCATGTCCCCTGCATCGGCAGGCGGACTCTCAACCACTGCGCCACCAGGGAAGCCCTGGATTATCTTTACTGTCATTACTATGAATTCTTTTTCAGGTGGACTGCCTATTTCCTCTTCATTTGTTTGATGTGTTGGATTTTTACCTTGTTCCTTCATCTGCTGCATATTTCTCTGTCTTCTCATTTTGCTTAAGTTACTGTGTTGGGGTCTCATTTTCACAGGCTGCAAGTTCATAGTTCCCGTTGTTTTTGGTGTCTGCCCCTAGTGGGTAAGGTTTGTTCAGTGGGTTGTGTAGGCTTCCTTATGGAGGGGACTGGTGCCTGTGTTCTAGTGGATGAGGCTGGATCTTGTCTTTCTGGTGGGCAAGACCGTGTCCAGTTGTGTGTTTTGGGGTGTCTGTGAACTTTGTATGATTTTAGGCAGCCTCTCTGCTAATGAGTGGGGTTGTGTTCTCGTCTTGCTTGTTGTTTGGCATGGAGTGTCAAGCACTGGAGCTTGCTGGTCGTTGAGTGGAGCTGGGTCTTAGCGTTGAGACAGCTCTCTGGGAGAGCTCCCACTGATTGATATTACGTGGGGCCAGGAGGTCTCTGGTGGTCCAATAGCCTGAACTCGGCTCTCCCACTTCAGAGGCTCAGGCCTGACACCCGGCCAGAGCATCAAGACCCTGTTAGCCACATGGCTCAGAAGAAAAGGGAGAAAAAAAAGAAAGAAAGGAAAATAAATAAATTAAAATAAAATAAAGTTATTGAAATAAAAAATTTAAAAAATATTATTAAAATAAAAAAATAAAAGAAAAAAAAGAATAGAACAACCAAACCAATAAACAAATATACCAATGATAACAAGCACTAAAAACTAAACAAGGATAACCATATAAATCAGAAAGTAGTCAGTCTCATACAGCAAACCCCAAGTCTACAGTTGCTCCCAAAGTCCAATTTTGGGATGATTTGTTGTCTATTCAGGTATTCCACGGATGAAGGGTACAAGGAAGGTTACATTTGAAAAATGAGTGTGGATGGTTTTTTTCAGCCTGTCCTTTCCTCTCCTTACAATAGCTGGGACAGACAACTACCAACCTTTAGTTTAGGGTTCAGAAATCTGTGCTCTAGCCTTTTTTATGTCAGTAGCTCCCTGGGTGAGATTGGGAAGCTTACTGTGCCTTTCTGGATGTTGGTTAATATTCACCCCATAAATATGTGTTGAGCCCTTACTGGATGGTGTGTGTCAGTCTGGATGACAGGGATACATCTGTGGTGGGGGGGGGAACCCAGTCTTTACCCTCATGGAGTTTACCTGGCCAGAGTTGGGTGGGGGGGTGGAATAGACTGTAGAAATGTAAAGCAATAAGAACATTTAAGGTAGTGATAAATGATACAGAATAAGAATATAGATAGATCATAGATTGATAGATAGAGAGAGATGGATTGATGGATGCATTGATAGAGAGAAAGGGAAGGAGGAGGAGGGAGGGAAAGCAGGGAGAGAGGAAGGAAAGAAGGGAGGGAGTAAGAGAAAGAGAAAGAAAGAAAAAAGGAGAGAAAGAAAGAAAAACAAACCAAGATAAAAGATTATGTGAACTGAATAGGTAGTAGGAGAGGGAATGCCTCTTCATGGAAGCAACATAAAAGCTCTCAGAATTAAGTGACAAGAAGAAGTCAGCCAGAAGGTCTGGAAGAAGATCTTCCCAGACAAGTCCAAAGCTTTTTTTTTTTAAATTAATTAATTAATTTATTTTTGGCTGTGTTGGGTCTTCATTGCTGCATGCAAGCTTTCTCTAGTTGTGGTGAGCAGGGGCTACTCTTCGCTGTGCGCAGGCTTCTCATTGTGGTGGCTTCTCTTGTTGCGGAGCATGGGCTCTAGGTGTGTGGCCTTCAGTAGTTGCAGCATGTAGGCTCAGTAGTTGTGGCTCGCGGGCTTCAGAGCACAGGTTCAGTAGTTGTGGTGCATGGGCTTAGTTGCTCCTTGGCAGGTGGGATCTTCCTGGACCAGGGCTCAAACCTGTGTCCACTGTATTGGCAGACAGATTTTTAATCACTGTGCCACCAGGGAAATCCCAAGTCCAAAGCTTTGAAAGAAGAATAAGTTCCACTTGTTTTAGGGACAAAATGATGTCCAGTGTGGCATAGTGAGTAGGGGGAAGGCAGGTGATAAAGTCGGAGAGAAAGACTTGGTTAGATCACCTAAGGCCTCTAGACAAGGTGTTTCCATTTTTTTCTAGTGCCATGGTAAGTGACCCATGTTATATCTGATTGATTTCTCCTTTTCTTTTACATCTTTTAACTATGGAGTATCCCAGGGTCCAGTCTGTGGACCTCTCTCTCCTTTTCCTATTCTGGCTCTCTCCCCAGGAGATCTCATCCAGTTCCCTAACTTTAAGTTCCATCCATATTATCTTTTTATTCCTGATTTTATACCTGCAGAGCAGACCTGTTTCCTGCATTATAGACTTGTATATACAATTGACTACTCAGTGCCTCCACTTCAATGTCTAAAAGGAAACTTAAACTTAACATGCAAGTCTGAATTCCTAATCATCTCCTGCTGTCCCACAGTCTGCTTCACCCACCACCTTCCCTGTGTCTGGGAAGGGTGAATCCACTTGTCCAGTTTCTTGGATATCCTTGATGTCTTAGTCCCCAGACATGCACTCTGTTAGCAAACTCTGATGGTTCTGCCTTCAAATTCTATCTAGATCTGACTCCTCAGCACACACATTGCTTCCCCTTAGTTCAAGCCCCTTCATCCATCTCTTGCACTAACCTCTTACCTGATCTTCCTGCTTTACCCTCCTTCACTGTATTCTCAACACAGCAACCAGAGTGTACTTTAAAAATGTAAATTAGGTCATATTGCTCTTAATCAGTATCCTCCAAGGTCTCCCCACCTCACTCAGGGGAAAGGTCAAAGTCCTCAGCATGGCCTACATGGTCCTATATAACTGGGCCTCCCGTTCCCTTCCTGAGCTCCCCTCCCACTGCTCCCTTCCTGCTCACTCTGCTCCAGCCGTGCTGGCTTCTCCTTCCTGCTTCTGGAACATGCCAGGCCTGCTCCTGCTTCCAGACCTGTTGCCTCCATCTGGAAAGCTTTCTCCACATGTTCACATGGCTTACTCTGTCACTTGTCCAGTTCTTTGCTCAGATGCTACCTTCCCCTTGAGGCTGTTCCTAGCCATCCATAAGAAAATTGCACCCCCAGCCCTCCCCATTATTTGTATATTTTCTGCCTCCCTAACTAGGATGTGAGCTCCCAAGGGCAGGCATGTCTGTTCAGTTTGTTCACTATTACTGTATATTCCTAACAGCTCAGACAGGACACCATGAATGCTCACTGTTGGATGAATGAGAGGATTTTGAGCAGGGGAGTGAAGTGATGTATTTTACAAAGATTGTTTGGTTGTTGTATGACAAGTGGACTGTAGGGGAGAGTGGGAGGAAGCTGGGACATCCCTTAGTGGCTATTGAAGTAGTGAAGGAGTGAGATGACGATGGTAGCTTATTCTACGATGCTTCAGGGGAAACTGCCAAGAAATGGACAGGTTTGGGATATATTTTGGAAGAGCTGGTAGGATTTGCTGATGAACTGATTGTAGATTGATGATGTAGAAACAAGGACAACTCTTAGGTTTTTTACCTAAACAATTGGAGAGACAGTGGTACTATTATCCAAGATGAGGAAGATTGAAGGGGGGAGGGCTGGCTTTTATTCATGATTTATTTATTTGAGGGTGGATTAAGAGTTCTTTTGGATGCATATTCAAAGTCCCTTTATTTATTTATTTGGATTCAACACCTATATGAATCTAGAGCTCATGGGTGAGATCCAGGCTGGAGATATAAATTTGGAAGCGTTAGCATGTATAAAATAAGGGAAATTGGATGAATATGTCATCCCCTACTCTGGAAGAGTGCCTGGGGGAGAGGCTAAAGGGGTGGGGAGAAAGTACATCCAAGTAAAAAGTAAAGCAAGTAACAGAGAAATGGTGCCGTCAATCAGTCATCGAAGGACTTATCTATGGAACACCTGTAATGCACCATGCACTCTGCCCAGTGCTGGTATCCGTGGGGTAAATGACATGGACGTGATCTCTGCCTTCAGGGACTCACAGGCTATAAATTCGTCTGCTTACTCCTAGTTCAAGAAACATCAGGGCATAAGGGACAAGAAGATCCTATCACTTACTTTGATAGAATGAATGGATTTTCTTCCCACCCTGCTAGGTTAGAGAATTCTGACAGTGAAGTTTGAAGCATATCCAAAATTTATCTCAGCATAGATGCATGTGGATATGCAATGATTCTAGCCAGGTGAATGTTGCACTCAAGTAATGGCATGATATCCCTGGGCTACCCGGGTCTCTCTTAGGTCAAGGCCATGGTACAAAGTAATTGTCCTTTATTTCTAATTCTTTGTGATAAAGGAGAACAAACATTTATTGAACCCTTAGTGTGTGTTATGTACTTAATACCATTTACCTACATTATTTAACCCTCCCTGTAATGTATGAAGTAGGTAGCATTATCCCCATTTTGCAGCCCAGGAAGCTGAGACTGAGAAGCTTAGTAAATCTTCCAACATCAAAGAGTGAGGCATTGGTGGATTCAGTACCTTCCCTGAAATCTGACAGGAAACACTGTGTTCTTTCAACTCAAAAGCCCACAGGAACACACAATAAACTTTGTTTCCCTTTCAAATTATAACAAATACTTAAATTCAGTTTACTTTTCCTTCCCCGGATGCCTTTCCTTGGGCTAAACATCTTCAGTTCTTTCAACGAATCTGTGAGTGACTTGGTAACTGTTAAAGTACTTGGCAAAGTGCCTGGCATGTAGTAAGTGCTTAACAACTGCTAGTTAATGTGATTATGCCACTTGAAATAGAAGGAAATAGAGCTGTTTGAAATGGCTAAGGAAAGAGAGTCTCAGAGAAGGAAAGGGACTTGCCCAGTACACCACACTTAATTGTCTGCTCCACTTGTAAGTCCTAGGCACAGCCTACCTTTATCAGTGTTTATTTCTGATATGCAGTCTAACTAGAATAAAGCCATTCCTCTCTCATCCCTTATTCAGACCTCTATACTTCTTTTAATGTGGTCCTGAATGTCTCAGAATTCAGAGAACTCTCCCTATACCCAAGGCTTGTGTCTCCTCTTTGGTTTAGTGCAGCAGTTTATTTATTCATTCACTTTCTGAAACTGGAGCTGGCTGGCTGGCAGAATTTAATCAGAAGATTGTGTAAGCATGGCAAGAGGCTGCCCAAATCCATAACTATAATGAGAGAATGGGTGACAGGAAAATTGAGTTAAAAGGCAGCTTGCTTTGCAAAGGGGAAATTCCAACTCCCCCTCCCCTTCACTTCTCACTATTCACCTGTGAGAAGAAGAACCGAAACTGAAAGTGAAAATGTGGAGGGAGATGAGTCCTGAGTGACCCCAGGGAATTTCTAAAGCGAGGGGGTTAATTAGACACGTGGAGTAGTCTTGAGTGATGGAGTCTCTGGAAGAAATGAGATGGGTATCACAATCAGCTTACAGAGAAGTGGAATCAAAAATGGGTTATGTCCAAGACTTCCTGAGAAGAACCCCGATTCCTCACTGCATTTTCCCACCTATTCTGGTGCCAGAGATTTATCCACTTGGCAGTCACTGCTTTAGCTTAACAACCACAGCCATATACATGCAACACTTAGGAATGCAAAGTGATATTTCACATCTGTCTTCTTATTTGAATCCCATAGAAATGTGAGGGGTACAGGGCCAGAAGAGTTGATCCAGTGCAGGAGATCTGAGCAAAAGTTTGGAGTCGAGAGGACCAAATTGTTATGGGGCCTTGCCATGGTATTAAATCTCTCCAACTTTGGGTTTTCTCACTGTAAAGTAGGTATAATAATACATATAGCTTGGGCGTTTGGTGAGGATTAAATAACATAATACAGGTAATAGTGCCTGGCATATACTAAGTACTCAGTTCATGTTTGCTATTATTATTATCCCCATTTGACGGATGAGAAAACTGACAATTAGGTTTAGAAAGTGACTTGCCCAAGACTGCCAGAGCTGGATGGGAGCCCATGTCTCCTGACTTCCAGCCAGCTCTGCCTGCTGCAGCCTTAATTCATCTCCCTTCACAGCAAGGACAGGGCCATCAGGGTGAGGATGCTGTCAGGTTAGCAGAGGAAACACTTTCTGTTTTTTCCTAAACCAGATTTTACTTCAGGGTCATTAAAATGCTGCTACGGTTTGTAGGATTTGTTGCAGTTTCTAAGTATCTTTTAATTGCTAAGCACTGCTTGAAGCTTCAGGGCAAAGGTGTTTGGGTTTCTTTGTTTGTTTTAAACAAGATGAACAAACAAACAAGGAGGAATAAGATGTTCCATGAAGAGGTTGGGCTGGCTGGGTGCTGAGGTCCTTTGAGCACTGACATCCTGGGCATCTTACTGCTCATCTGTCACTTCCCAGCATACACCTAGTGGGAAATCAGTAAGTGCCCAAGGCCACACCTTCTAACTTTGTCTACCCAAATCACCCAGGGAAGAAGGCTAATCTCGGGGCCAGGTAGTGAGTTGGTGTTTGGACTGTGCTCACTTCTCATAGGGTCATTTAAGAGGATGGAGACAACCTGGAGTGGTTTGACCAGGATCACAGAGTGAAAGTTATAGAGGCAAGGCTGAAACTCAGGTCTTGGGCTTCTCAGGGTAGTGTGCTATCCACTGCACCACACAAATGCCCCAAGAGCCCTCAGAAATGCTGAGTGTGTACATGAATAGGTGTGTGTGTGTCAGGGGATACTGCTGGAGGATTGGGAGAACACTGTCACACTGTGTGCCCTCTTCTCTTCTCCTCTCTAACGGGTGTATGTTCCAGGAAATACACTATTTGGTAGCATTGATGGCAGCCTTGGGACAGGATCTTTGTTCCTGAGAGGTGGGCTGCAGTCTGAGGCTCGCACATTCAGAGGTGAGGCATCTCCATCATGTCACCTAGGAACTTGTTCCCCAAAGTGTGGTCCCTGGACTGACAGCAGTGGCAACACCTGGGAGCTTGGTAGAAATGTGGCATCTTGGGCCCCAGTCTGGACCTAGTGACTGAGAATGTACATTTTATAAAGATGCCAAGGTGATTCCTAGGCATGTTAAAGTTTGAGAAGCACAGATTAGGAGATGGTAGGGACTCACAAGTTGGCCACATATGTACAGGCTGTAGCTTGCCAACTTCTGGTCTAGATGGGTGAAAACAATGTGTTTGTTTCATGCATAGCTTTGAGTTAAAATTTCCTTGGAGCACCATGTTGAGAAGTATTAATGGACTTGTCATGATCAATTAGTGACTTCTGCCATAGGTGTGGGATGGGGAATTGGGTCCTGTGGGCTAGCTACTAGCTGTCACTGAACTAGACTACATCAGAAGGCTCTTTTGTCTCTGACATTCTCTAACTTTAATACTGGCAAACCACTCTTGGACCAGAGACTGCTCAATGTCTTATGAAGTCACAGTGGTTCTGCTAGCTAGCTCCATGACCTTGGGGAAGTCATGTACACACCTGGAGCCTCAAATTCCACATTTGCCCCTGCCTAACTCTAGATTCACTGGAAAGCTTAAATGAGATAGAGAATACCAATAAGCTTGTGAATCAAAATATGCTGTAAAAGTAACAGGTATTTTTATAATGATGATGAGAATAATGAAGACAAGCCCAGAAAGTATCAGTGGTATTTCCGGAACACAGGGAGTTAACCGCCAAGTCAGGGCCAGAATTCAAGTTTCCTGATTCCCAGGTATACTGGCTGCCTCTTGGGATCAGTCCTAGGTTCCATTACTAAACCTTTGAACAAAGAAATCATACAGATGAACACATCCAGATTTAGTGGTGGTGATGGTGATGTGGTAACTGCTAATATTTATTGAGTGTGTGTTTTACACTAGGCACTCTGATAAGTCTACTACACATATTATCTCTTTTAGTTCTTCTATCAACTCTTTGAAGTGGGTGTTTTGCATACCCCCCACTCTACACGAAGAAACTAAGGCTGAGTGTGTTACTTTTCATGAATGTTTTGCTTTTTAATGGGAGATGATGCTTTAAGTCAAAGGGATACATTTATGTAATGGTGGAGGTTCAGGCCCCATGATAGGCCCAGTTGGGGGTGGGAGGAGAGGTATGTTTTGGATACCAATCGGGATATTCCAGTGCTCCTGAAACTGCACCACAGAAGTGGTAGCTGGCACTGCCAAGAAGGCTTGGCAAGAGCTGAGTTTGTCACCTTGTATCAGTGCGAGCTTTCCTGCTCCTCTCAGCCTGAAGACAATGTAGCTGGCAGTCCTCCGGCAGGGAGGTGCCCAGCCAAGTTGGAAGGCAGGACTTCAAGATGAGATGACTGGCCAAGGTGGGGCACAGAGCTACTTCTGTGATAATGGGCATGTTTATTATTCGCTACACCTCAGCTTTCTCATGTGTGATGTAGAGATAACAACAGAACCTGCCTCATAGGTGTGTCAGGAAGATTCAGTAAGACAGTTGGTTTAAATTCATCACAGTACTTGACACAGCAAATATTCAAAACAGAGTAGCTTAAAAATATTGCTACTGTTAGCATCATTATCATCATGATGATTGTTGGGGTATATCCAAGGGGGTCCAATAAGTAGTGGTCCTTTTCCCTGCTTGTTCTGCATCAGTAATGAAATAAGACAAAGGAATCAATCAATGGGAAGCCAAAGCATCACCTTTATAACTGGAGAGCTGACACTGGAGGATGTGGCTTGTGCACAGAATTGCAGAGCCTGACTCCCCCATCCTGGCCAGCACTCTCCCACATCTTAGGGGAACCCATGCCTGTATGATTCACTGTCCAGAGGATGGAGATGTGCTCCCTGCAGGTCACCTGGCTCTCAACAAGGGAGAGAGGAAAGTTAGAGATTCCTATACCTTTCCCGCAAATTGCTATTCATATAAACCACTCCTCCTGCTGGAGGTGGGGATTGGGATGGGGAAAAAGGAGTGAGGAAAGGGATTTTACAATAATGAAGGCTGCTCCAAGTGGAATGAATATCACGAGTGGATAAGAGGGTGTCCCCATCCTTCACCATATTAAAAAAAAATAACCGTGGTGTCCTGAGCACATTTGACCTTTGGAGAAGATCACTTAAAACCTCCTTCACCGTTAGACAACACAGTTACTTTCAGTAGTAACTATTTAATGATCAGGAATAATCATTGTTTTCTTGGCTCAATCTTTCGTTTTAAAACAACTGACACACAAAACAGAAGAATTTTATTTTTAATGGTATTACTCAAACTCGGTAAAATATTTCACACCTCAACTCTACTTTTCAGTTACCAAACAAAAATATTGCACTTTGCATTTTTCACTGTTTTAAATTTTAAACTCCAATAAAAACTTAAAGCAGTTACATAGGATGACAAAACTGAATGATCTGAAGTTTTGTTTTTCCTTCTTTTCATTCATTGTTTATTTCAAATCTACTGCTTAAACACAGGAATATAGTACAGTAGGGGTTAGAGACAGTCTGTGGCTGAAGCAAGCTCAAGTGATTTCAAATTGTCACAGACTTACTCTTGAAATTAGTGTGGAAAGCTGAGCCCATGTGTTTCAAATTACTTACATAGTATCAAAATTTGGCAATAACCTCAGCATTGTTTTTAACTTAGACAAACCAAATTTTTTGGGGGAGGATGTGTATTTTATCACTGGCATTGTTAGAGTTTGAAGCACATGACAATGATAAAAAATGAACTGATTTCTGGTCACTTTAAGAATTATTGTTTTAAATTCTCTACAGACAGTGCACGTCCTTACTGCCCACACCTGGGACCGATTGCTCCCACTTTCTGGCCCTTGTTACACCACTGAGTAATAACTACACTGGGTTGGGATTGGGAGTTAGAATTTCTGGGTTTTAGTCTGATCTCCGCCTGCAAGTGGCAATTCTTAGTTCCTAACTGGGAAATTCTCATTTCCTCTTTGGGCCTCAGTTTTCCTAACTGTAAATTAAGGGAGCCGGACCGGGACGTCTCTCAAAGTTCTTTCCTGCTCCAACTCTGGTTTGAGAAGTCATCTTTCACCAGGTAGAGCGAGACTGGGGAACACATTTTGAATGTAAATTTGTCTCTGTTCAGGGAGCTGTGCTGATTTACTGAGAGGAGCCAGTGAAAGGAGATCATCTGCCTTTGATTTACATCAGAGGCATGAATGCTCTGGCTGCCGCAGCTCTTGTGCAACTGAGAATGAAGTAGAGGAAGTTTCAGGGTTGGCTGTGAGAGGGAGGAAGAGGAGGAAGCTATGATCTGGTGAGGGTGGCAATGATGGTGCCTGCAAACATTTACTGAGTGCTTATTATATGCTAGGCATGGGATCGTCATGACATAAGTATGATGAAGCCACTACTATTTATCCCTGCTTTACTGATGAAGAAATTAAAGTTGTTCTCAAGGTCATAGAGTTGGTAAATGGCGATCATGGGATATGAACCCAGGTTGTCTGGCTTTAGACTCCATCTTTTAATTGCTATGGTAGAGGATAAGGATGTGAGTTGCTGTTCTCTCCTAGACTTTGTATCTCTGCTTGATGCTGGTCATGTCTCTTCCGGCTCCTGGAGTCATAGACACAGTCCCTGCCTTCACGGAGCTTATAGTCCAGTGCTGGAAAGATGTTAAATAAGCCACAAAATAGTTATTTAATTACACTTGTCATTATTTAACTTATATGAGGATTCAAGGGTATGGAGATTGTTTTCCTAATTATTATGGGTAGTCCAAAAAGAACTATGAACTCTTTTCTAACCATAGCCTTTCCCTGAAATTTTATATTTCAATTTTATGATATCTCACTTTGTTTAAAAAATGTGGCACATTTTACAGTACACTGTCAAAAATGTCACATTGTTCTTTATCCAGGACAAATGAAATTTACCTTGTAACCAAGTCTCTCTTTCTGAAATAGCTATAGATCTGAGCAGAAAACAATGGAAGGTAATATATCTTCTTCTGTGATTGCCTTAACATTCATCACCTTTCTTCAATTTTTTAAATTAAAAACTAAAGGTTAGAAAGTCCATTTTGTTTGCATTTCAGTCAAGGTTTGTTGAGGATTGCAACTGGCCGGGGGTTCCCTACATCTACATATAATCAGTTATAATGCCTGGTAAATGTCATGGAGCTTTTTATTTTCTCTCTGGATGTTTCAGTTATGGGACACCAATTTTCTAATTCAGCTTCATAGTACAGCACAGTAATCCCATTTTACACAGTGAAACAAGTGAGGTGATGTTTCTCATATAACACAACTAAGAAAAGAACTGCTGACTCTTAAGTTGGGGAATCTTCTCTCACAGGTGATATTTATTCTTCTGAAACCTAGACAGACCTGAGTGAGAATCCCAGCATCTCCACTGTTATCCATCCATTCATCCAACACATATTTATTGAACATCTTCCATAAGTCTGGCATCTTACTAGATGCTGAGAATATATAAAACAGATCAAGTCTCAGCTTTCATGGAGCTTATATTTTAGTTGGGTTGACTACTATAAAAACGTAAATAAATAAACGTGGTAACTTGAAACTGTGGTAGGGACAGTGAAATAAAAGGCCAAGGTTGTGGGAATAAGACGAAATTGGTGGTGGTGGTGGTGAGGGTCACAGCTTTTTTGAGGAAATGACACTTGAGTCTCAAAAGAAAAGAAGAAACCAGCCAGATGAGGACTGGAGTGAGAGCACTAGAGCACATGCAAAAGCTCTGAGGTTGGAAATGGCTTGGTACGTTTGAAAAACTGGAGGAAAATCAGGGGACGTGGAGTCTGAAGAGCAGAGGTGGTGGTGGGGAGAGTGATGGGATGTGAGCGTGGAAAGGAAACAGGTCGCATCATCCGGGGTCTTTAGGGCGAGCAGGGAGTTTGGAGTTTATTTAAGTATAGTTGGGAAACCAATGCAAGTTTAAGGGAGTGATGATTGCATTTTAGGAAGTTCATTCTATGAGACAATTTAAGGGGAGTAGAATTGAAATAAGGGAAGCTGTCACAGTGGTCCGGGTAAGAGACAGTGGTGGCCTGGCCTAAGATGGTCAACTGGAAATGGAGAGATGGAAAGTTTCAAGATAAATTAAGAAGTGGGAGCAAGGGAAAGATAATTAAGGCTGTCTCCCTGACATCTGGCATGGGCAGTTTATTAGTTGTGTGCTTTGGGGAAAGATTCTTATCTTCTCTGAGCCTGAGGATTGGCTGGGCATGGCATGAGACCCTGGGCAGAGACTGAAGGCCTAGGTGAGATAAGCCCAGGTGGCAGTGAAGGAAAGACCGGGAATGGTGTGATTATCTATGGAGTGGACTGGATCACTCCCTTCACTAATAATCATAAAATGGCACTACCTGAAGAAACCTCAAAATACCAATAGCATCAGTTACTCAAGGAAAATGACTATAACATATGTTGCTTCTGCTTATACCTACAATACCTAGTTAATAGAAATTAATAAAGACTTGTTTTCTGACTAAAATATGTAGTATTCAACGTTTTGGATTACACATGAAAGGAATGCACTTGAGCTCATCAAAGCAAAAAGAAAATTTGATGGCCAACATAATGAGAAGACAAGGGGGTGGAGTGGAACTTCAGGCCTGGTTTGATCTAGGTGTTCATGTATTGTTATCAGTCATCTGCTTTTCTCTGAGGGCAGGATCTTCCTTCTTTTGTGTTGGCATCTTTCTCGGGCAAGTTTCCTAAAGGAGTAGAAAAGCTGTCAACCCCTACTTCCAGGTTTGTATCTTAGCAGCTCCAACAGGAAGTAAGCACCTGTTTCCCAATAGTTAGAACACAGTCTGGGTGTATGTACTCTTTGACCTGGCTTGGATTACATGTTTGCCCCTGAAACAATCTCAGTGGCCAGAAGGCATAGTATGTAGATGGGCCAAGGTCTGGCTTTTGAGTGGGGTCACCCTCATCTGAACTATTTGGACAGAAAGTGGATGATTCCCAAAGAGAAACTGGGCTCCTGTTGTTGGAAGATGTCATCCATGCTGGAAAGGCAAAAACGACAGAACAATAAGAGTCCCCATGAAATCCAAGTAAGCATCTCACCTGCCCAACCCTCATGTCTCCATCCACCTACTGATATCCTTGGAGGTGGTCAGAATGGGGGAAGCATACAGTCTTACAACTGTCAGAAGGCAGAAGCAGTGCTTTTCATGTTACCCATGGTTCCAAACCTGCAGGAAAGGTAGGGGGATACTTTGGACATCAAGCCCGGTACAGGAACCTTTGGAATCAAGAGTTGGGTAGCTCAGCTTTTTTTGGTGTGTGGGAGAAGGCCATGGTGAATGGCACTGAGGCAATTTTACTCAGCTCTCCTCCAAAGACAGCATTTCTTTTTTTTTTTTTTTTGCGGTACACGGACCTCCCACTGTTGTGGCCTCTCCCGTTGTGGAGCACAGGCTCCGGATGCGCAGGCTCAGCGGCCATGGCTCACGGGCCCAGCCGCTCCGCGGCACGTGGGATCTTCCTGGACCGGGGCACGAACCCGTGTCCCCTGCATTGGCAGGTGGACTCTCAACCACTGCGCCACCAGGGAAACCCTGAAAATGTCTTCTTATGAAGCGTCCCACACGTAGGGCTCATGATGGAGCATGTGCTGCTGAATGAGGACTTGCTGGGCTGGATGAGGAATGTGAATAGGTGTCCTGATTAAAATCTTGAATGCTAGACCCAAATAGCCTTGCATATGGATCCAGGCTCTAACATTTATACCTTGTGTGAGCTTGACCAAATTACTAAACTTTGCTGAGCCTCAGTTTCTTTACATTTTAAATGAACAGATTCATACAAGCCTACCTCATTAGGCTGTTGAGAGGGTGAAATGAAACTAATGGATAAAAGCACTCAGCACACTGCCTGGGGGATTCTAAGCGCTCAATGTATATGTGAGCTGGGGTTGTTGCTGCTGCCATTATTATTATTATTCTTCCAGGTAACATTGGGTGAGAGTTTGATATACTGTATAACTCATTCAAGATCAGTGGTGGTTCAGAGTAAAGTATGTGTATAGTGTGGATTTATTGGAAGATTAGCTCTACTTGGTCCAGTGCCCACACTGTCCTTCTCTCTTTGGAGTCCCTAAATGTAGACATTCTACAGTTTCTGCCAGAACACCCCTTTATTTTATCACATAGTCTTGGTGACTTGTACATGATCCCCTGAATTCACTGACTAATTCTGATACCTTCCTCTCCTTCAATTCAATAGATTCTTCCTTGGCTCAATACCTCTCACTCCACAAGGACTCAATGAAATAATACAGGTAAAACACTTAGCCCATGTGGTTGGCACACGGTAACTAATGATTAAATGTTAGCTACCAATATTACTCTTCTGACAACTCCTGGAATGATTGTCAGCACCAGGCACAGGGATAGCAATGAGAGTGAGAATGACAACTGGGGGCCACCAGGACGCACTTCTTGTCTTTTTGAAAACGCTACGCCTGGTTCACATTCATCACCCTATTACTTTTTTTTTTTCTGGCAGGAGAAATAATTTATTAGATTAACTTCTTCTCATCCCTGTTTTTAAGGTCAGTTAATGTCAATTAAAAAAAAACAAACACCTCTATCATAGATCCTGTTCATTACCTATTGTTCCCAGTTATTTCCTCTTCACTAATCTGGTTTGGTGCTTGAAAGAGATCTTAGAGGCCAAAAGTCACCCATTAGAGAGGCAAGATTTCCCACATACAAGTTTGATTTCTTCATCATCGTCAGTTTTCAGGGCACTTTGTCAAACATCTTATCCTTTAATCCTCAAAATAACCCAGGGTTTACAGCATATTGCTGTCCCTGTTTTATAGAAATGGTGTCAGGGAGGAATTAAGTAACTTGTTCAGTGCCAAAGAGAAGTAAATGTTTAATCTTTTTGGATCAAAATTTGTTCTGCCACATCACAGGGGCCCTCGTGGGGTTTGGTGTAAGTTGTCAGCATGGGGGTGAAGTCATTACATCCATTCTTCATACTGGCCTAGGGACTAACGTGGGGGAGAAAACAGGGCATCTCAGAGACACTGACATTCATCAGAGGCTGAGCATGTGGGCTGGACCGTTAGCTGTAGGAGTTTAGTTGGCATCTTTTACTATTACCCTCAAGGGTCCTTCCACTGGCTAAACTCACTGCCTTGTATTCATCAGGTCTAGTACTAATTGTACCTCTGTGTCACAGCTGTAAAGTGAGGACAAATCATGAGGAGTATTTTTGAAATCAGATATATCTAGGCTTGAAACCAGCCATGTACCAGCTATGTGACATTGGGCAAAGTAAATATTTTCTAAGTCTCAATTTCCCCATCTGCAAAGTGAAAACAAGAATGCTTGGGCATACTTTCTATGTTATAGGGAAGAGTAAGTTAAATTATCTGATTTATGTAAAGTGCCCGGGAAGTAGTAAGTCTGAATAAGTTCAGCTGACCATCATCACTGCCTTTAATATTTTATTTTAATATTTTAAAAAGGAGAGCCCTTGAAGCATGAGAGCTGAACAGGGAAATGTTAAGTTCTGCAAGCCCAATCATAGGCCCTTATATCTCACTTCTCATGTGATCTTGTCATTGCCCTCAGATTCAATTACTCACTTTACACTAATAATGTCTAAATGTATATTTTGAGCCCCAGATATGCATATACAGCTACCTGATTAACGTTTCTTCCTCAATGCTTCAAATCCACTGCAAATTCAATATGTCTAAAACAGAACTCGTAATCTGCCCCCAAATCTGATCTTCTTTCGGTTTTCCTTTCTTGGTGAATGGCCCCTCTGGCTGGTTTTGCAGGCCAGAAGCCCCAGGCTGTCCTTGAAACACCCTTCCCAATCCATGCATCAAAGTCCTGGCTATTCTGCTTCCTCCATAAACATTGAATCTATTTCTTGCTGTGCTCAGTACCATCCTGATCGAATGTACCATCATCTCTTGCCTGGACCCCTACAAAAGCCTCCCAGTTGGTTGCCCTGCATCTACTTTAGCCTCTTCCAGGCCAGCCAGAGTGATTTTTGGGACAGCAACCATCCCATGTCCTCCCCCATCCCACCGTACCCCAAACACCTCTTTTGTGGTTTCACATTGATTTTAGGGTAGAACATGCTCAAAGACCTGGTCTATAAGGTCTGTCATGATCTGCACCCTGGCTATCTTTTGGGTTCGTTTTCCATCATGTTATCTTTGTGTTTTCTCTGCTTAGACTGATCTGCTGCCTGGCCATGCTTCCCACTTACTGTGTTTCTAAAACAAGTGCTTTGCCATGGTTGTCCTTTCTGGAGTATATTTCTATCCTATTTTCACCTAAATTGTATCCATTCCTAATTTAGTTCTCAGACCCTTGTAACTAGTTCACAACCCCCTTTTCTAGGCTTCTCTGTTATCCTGAATCTCTCTTTCATAGCACTTAGCAGAGTTGCAATTTTACTTTTTTTTTTTTTTTTTTTTGCTGTACGCGGGCCTCTCACTGCTGTGGCCTCTCCCGTTGCGGAGCACAGGCTCCGGACACACAGGCTCCGCGGCCATGGCTCGCGGGCCCAGCCGCTCCGCGGCATGTGGGATCTTCCGGGATAGGGGCACGAACCCGTGTCCCCTGCATCGGCAGGCGGACTCTCAACCACTGCGCCACCAGGGAAGCCCGCAATTTTACTTTTGATTGAATGATTTTTGTTTCATATCTGTCTGCCCAGACTAGATTAGAGTCTTCACCAATTTTGCTCATCACCGTTTTCCAGTACCCAGTGCGGTGCCTGGCACGGGTAGTCAATGACTATTTGTCCCATAAATGAGAATCCCCAAGGAGGATTTCTGTTTCTGAACCATGAATCCAGAACCATTGTTCTGGTTCATGGACCTCTAAGCAGCAGTTTATATATCATTAGCTAATATGCCCAGTGCTTCACTGCTAGTAAGTGTCACAGCTGGTATTTGAAACCAGGTCTTCTGTATGAAAAGCAAGCATCTTAAGAGTCTAACATGAAGTCTTACTGCTCTCTCTCGAATTCCATCCAAGAGAAGAAGGGATAGGGTGGGCTGAGGCCTTGCCCTGGGAGCAGTTCTGCTCCAAAGTCAGTGATCTAGAACTGGAGGTTTAAAGATGTGCATGAGTAAATGGTTCATTGGGAAATGACTCAGAGCCTTCTGAAGACCTTAGGAAACATTCTTTTTACTTCTGGCTGGTCGTGTATAGGACTTAGGAACAAATGGAATGATAATGGAATATATTTTCTACCTTTGTTTGTCATCAACTGAGTTTTGGTAAAATCTGCTCTTCTGTAAAGGGAGGAAGTAGAATTTATAGAGCCAAGGCAAAGTCATATCTTCTCTTGTCTTCTCTACTGACCCAGATTTATGTCCCTAACTGCTTACTCACTTTCCATGAGCAATGTTCTGGGTAGAAGCTGCATCCATATGTTTCTCTGATTTCTTTCTTCTACTGCATTCTTACTGCCACCCTCACAAGATCCTCATCACCTCAAGCACTGGTCCTGGTTTGAATGTTGATAATGTTGGGGCTCAAGCATCAGGTTCTCTCTTAGCTGATCTATTTCCTACCTTAAGCGGATTAATACTTCTTATGCAGATAAGCTCAAGAACCTACAGTATAGCACCCTGTGACCTGCAACAGCACCACGGAGCTCTTCTCCTTGGTCTTCAAGGGACTTCTTAATATGATTCCATTGTCTTCTCTCCTATTTCTCCTTGTTATGTGCCATGAGGATGTTTTTTTTCCCCATTGCCTATCATTACTTAACTCACATATTTTAAAAAAATGCTTACTGAGCTCCTACTATGTGCTAGGCACTGTATCACACATTGGGGTAAAGCAGTAGTAAGATATCAGTCATGACACCTTCCCTTTCTTCATGGTTCCATATGAAGAGACAGACATTTAAATAACTCCATTCACCATTGCTTGTCTAATCAGAATAGTAACAAGTGCTGCAAAGAAGGAAGAGGTGCTAAAAATGTGTTAGAAGAGACCCTCATTTAGGAAGGAGAATCAGGGAAGGTTTCTTTGGGAGAAATGGTACTGTTTAATCTTTTATACCTAGTTCTGTGTTTTTCTTCCCCCTAGGAAAAATACCCTTTCTTCCCTCTCTCTACCCAAAAGTTCTCCATTCCTTTAGAGCGACTTGTTAGGTGAGTTGGCTGGAAAACATGGTAGTTAAGAGCTCAGATGCTCCAATCACACAGAGCTGAAGTCACCTCCCAGCTCCATTATTTATATGCAAATTATTCACTTTGTGTAATACTTGCTCAGCTGTCAGATGAGGATTACAGTGCATTCCTCTCAGGATTATTCTGGGTATGAAGTGCTTAGCCCAGTGCTGGCACTTACTAAATGCTCAGTTAATGATGGCCCAGGTTATTATAATGTTTGACTTGTGGGTTGGCCAGTACCCATTTCTTCCTCTCTTTTCCTTTCAGTCATTCGATAAATATTAGCCAAGTATTGTACCAGATATGAGGGATACATCAGTAATTAAGATGGCCCTACCCTCAACCCTGAAAAATCCTCTTTGATCTCTGCTCCACCCCCCTCCTCAGGGCTAAGCCCACTCTCAGGTTTGGGTGGAAGAATAGCCTGGGGCCCAAAGTGGTGTGACTCAGCACCTAGTCCCCCACCTGCTCTAGGGTTTGCTTGTGAAAACTGACACTCTGCCTGGCGCCCTGTGCCTGGGTCCCTTCCAGGTTTCTCCCAGGCCTGGCAACAGCCTTTTGCTTCCTGGCACATCCTCATATCTGTCCCCTCCTCTGCCGCAACACATATCTGGGATCATAGAAGGTGTCCAGGAAAGGCTGGTTCACTGGTTGTGCTGAGAACCAAGACTGACATCTGTTCTTAGCCACTATTCCCTTCTCAAAGGAGCCCTCTGGTGCCTGGGGTTTTCACCAAGCAGCTCCTGTTGACTTTGTAGCTTCATTCCCCAGGTCCGGAGCCACCAAGTGGATGTTACCAGTGCTGGCTTCTTCATTAGGCAAAACACACAAACTATTCTGCTGTCTCCAGCTCAGGCCCACCGCTCATGTTCCTGGGTCTCCTGGTCACCCACTGATGAGAACTAACTCTGAGCAGAGCAGATAGGCCTGAATCTTCCTTTTTGGGGGCAGCGCCCGTATCCCCTGACTTGGATATCCATAGGGTAGGGGGTGATGGATTCTGCATGAGAACCAGCTTGGGGGTAGGGCAGCAGTCTTTAAGTCTTACTGAACGGAACCCTTTCTTTATAATGAACTCTTGGTTAGTGAGTCAAACTATACAACAGGTAAAAGGACTCTGTTCTGATGAAGGAGGGTGGACTGGGATGCCTGGAATACACCTCCCTTCCCAACCTTAGGCTGGATTTGAGACCCATCTTTGTTATATGCTAACTTAGGAGCTGGGGCAAACATTTCCCATCGCTTGACTTGAGGTTCCTCATCTGTGACGTGAGGATTCATTCACTCATCCAGCCGAGCTCTTAACACCTGATACGCACCAGCACTGTGCTTGGGCTAGAAGCACTGTGGTATGCAAAACAGACATGTTCCCTCCCCTCACAGGGCTTCCTTGGGAGAGAGGGAGGAAGATGCAGATGAAGATGTGAAAATGGAACCCATGACAGAAGCAGTGAAGGAAGGTTTTGCTGCCCTGGGGGAGGTGTGCTGTGGCAGGGGCTGGTCTGGGGCTTGGGGCAAAGCAGGCCTTGGAGCTCAAGGAACAGAGTTCTTTGATACTTGCCCTTCTCACCTTCCAGGAATCATGTGGCTAAATGAGATGGTTTGGTAACTCTTTGGCTTCACACACGTGTAAAAACTGCTTCTCAGCTCAAGATCATCTCCTTTGACAGCTGTCCCTCATCCTCTGCAGTCTAATGGAACCTCACACCATTGGCTCTCATGAAATCCCTCTCTTCCTTTATAGCCTTAATTGCAATAATTAATTATTTACTTAGCATCTGCTCCTCTCCTAGGCCAGAAGGACAGGCATTGTGTCAGTCTTCATCTGTCAAACCCCAGCCCTAAATATATCTGCGTAGAGGCTCAATAAATATCTACTGAATAAATCAATAAAATGATTAGAGATGACGCTGAGCTCTAGTATGTGAAAATCATAGTATTCTGCAGATTTGTGAAACGTCTCAATTAGGGGTTTAGAGACCGTTAGACCAATCTCATCTTATGGATGGGAAAACAAGGCCCAGAGAGGGGAAGTGACCTTAGCTGAGACACATAGCAAATTACTAGTTGCGTCCAGGTTGTGGTTCTCTTGGTTTGGGTTCTTATTCCTGTAGCTAAGGCTGTTTCAGGTGAAGCAAGATAAGCTCTTAGAAGCAGTGTCTCATTTTTTAAAAAAATTAATTAATTAATTTTATTTATTTATTTTTGGCTGCATTGGGTCTTTTTTGCTGTGCCAAGGCTCTCTTTAGTTGTGGTGAGCCGGGGCTACTCTTTGTTGTGGCGCGCGGGCTTCTCATTGCGGTGGCTTCTCTTGTTGTGGAGCACAGGCTCTAGGCACGCGGGCTTCAGTAGTTGTGGCACGCGGGCTCAGTAGCTGTGGCTCATGGGCTCTGGAGTGCAGGCTCGGTAGTTGTGGCGCACAGGCTTAGTTGCTCCACAGCATGTGGGATCTTCCCGGACCAGGGATCTAACCCATGTCCCCTGCGTTGGCAGGCAGATTCTTAACCACTGTGCCACCAGGGAAGTCCCTAGAAGCAGTGTCTGTTGAGGTATAGGTCTTTGCCTCTGTATTAGGACTCAAAGCAAACAGAGAAGCTACCTTGGATAGCCCTCTCCACCAGAGGTCTCTCCACTGCTTTTGCTGCCTGGAACACTGCCATTAAGGATTCGTCACATTGCGTGCAGTTGTGCCCTCTACAAGTGACTGTCTGAGAAGGCATGTGTGATTGGGAGATGTGGCCAGCACCTCATCTGGCAAAACATGTATCTAAGTGATTTGCTGCTTGGAATGCAGAATTAATAGTAATGTGAATGTTTGTTTCAAGAATGCGAACACTGTAAATAGAGCAGCGTACAGAAGTGATAATTGATGGGCAGGGAGGAGGCTCAGGGTACGTGAACTCAGTGGGATGCAGAGGGGCGCCAAACACACATGAAGAACCAAAGGAAGATGTTTGTAGAAATGCAACCTCGGCATGAACGTGGGCCGCTTCAAGTTGAAGGAGCTGCACCGTGTGGAGGAAAAGAAGGGTGCTGACGAATCAGAGGCCACGCAGTCATGTCATGTTTACATTCTCCAAACTTGTTGACTGTTCTGAGGGGCCCAAGCCCTGTGCTAAGTGCCGGGAGTGTGGGGAGAGCCAAGAGGGATGGCCCCTCCTCTTGGTGCTTGTGGAGCAGAGAGCGAGGCAGATCTTAAGCAAATGATCATTCTACTGGAGGAATAAATAGAAACCGAGGTAACCGTGTGAAGGAATGGGATCTGTGAGAGCAAGTGATAGGGACTTACCTAGCCTGGGGTGGGGGAGATGGAGTGAGTGAGTGAGTGAGTGAGTGAGTGTGTGAGTGTGTGTGTGTGTGTGTGTATGTACGCGCGCGCGTGCATAGGGGGTGGTGGTCAGAGCAGGCCTTCCTGAAGACATAAATGTGAGCTCAAACCTGAAGGATGAATGGAAACTAAATGCACAGGGCATGAGGAAAAGGGAGCATTCCAGCTGGAGGGAATAGTGTGTTAACAAGCCACGAGGTGTCAGAAAGCGGGTAGCAGGTACCAGAGGTCGGTGAGTACAACAGCTGTAAAGGGAGAGAGGAGCTGACTCCTGTGGGATGAGGCTGGGGATGTCAGGGGTCAGGGGAGGAGGGAGGGTAGATCTGGCTGAGTCTAGGTGCCCAGTGCTACTCAGTGTGGTCTATGCACCAGGACTGCAGCCAAACTCTTATTTACAGATCTATGACAAGACAGGCACAGAATGGAGAGTGAGCTTTCCTTGCAATCTGCTAGTGATTTTATGTCTGTTAAATCTTGTATTTTTTTTTTTTTTTTTTTTTTTTTTTTTTGCGGTAGGCGGGCCTCTCACTGTTGTGGCCTCTCCCCTTGCAGAGCACAGGCTCCGGATGCGCAGGCTCAGCAGCCATGGCTCACGGGCCTAGCCGCTCCGCGGCATGTGGGATCCTCCCAGACCGGGGCACGAACCCGTGTCCCCTGCATCGGCAGGCGGACTCTCAACCACTGCGCCACCAGGGAAGCCCTAAATCTTGTATTTTTAATGTCTGTTTATTCACTTTTCACACAATTCATTTTCATATTATTCAGGTTTTTCAATGGGATGGTATGGGGGAGCCATCGTCGTTCACGGTGGCGTTGTGGTCTTTATCCGAAAGCCACTGAACGATTTTGACTAGGAGTGTGACAAAATCAGAGCTAAGTTTTGCAAAGATAGCTCTGGCTGCCACGGGAGCTTGGAGTGGAGAGGGGCACAGGAGGAGGCTGGGAGGCAGTGAGGGCGCTGCCCCAGGGGCTCAGGAGACTGGCTGTGAGGATGGATGTGGGACTGAGCAGGACTTGAAGCCAAGGCAAATTTTTTGGCAGGGCTTTTTGTCAAGGTAGACAAAAGAGAACAGGGAAGAGGGCTTTGTTTGGAGAGAGTTTGGTGCTTCGGTGGCAGGAAGTATCATTGCTGGGAGTGCACAGGGACCTAAGTTCCCCAGGAAGAAAGGCCCTAGTTCCTGACCTGACCCGGGGGCTGAGAGAACTTGTGTGGGCAGGCGGCCGCCAGCTGTGCGTGGGCTGCCTCCCTTGGGCCCGTCTGGCTGTGTGCTGGGCCAGAGACAGGCACCAGGGAGGGGGTGACCCTTGACAGTGCTCACGAGCTCTCCACAACCCTGCAGCTTCATTTCTTAACGGACTTCCAGCTTCCTAGGGCACGTGGGTGAGTGGAGCACTCAGCAGACTGGGCTGTGCTCGAGGAAGACCAGGTTCCAAAGACTGAGTTGCTTTGGGTGAAGGAGGCCCTCGACTCAAACCTTGACTGCAAAGCGCCATCACTGAGACCCTTATCTTTGCATCCCGGGTGCTGTCTAGCGTGTTCTAACCACGGTGTCAGGAGCAGTAGGGCAGAGGCGAGGCATGAATGGTGTGTGTACCTGAGTGAGCTACACTGGCCTGATCTGCATGCCCATAAAAGGTTCCAGGAGTGACTTCCCTGGTGGCGCAGTGGTTAAGAATCCACCTGCCAATGCAGGGGACACGGGTTTGAGCCCTGGTCCGGGAAGATCCCACATGCCAAGGAGCAACTAAGCCCGTGCGCCACAACTACTGAGCCTGTGCTCTAGAGGCCACGTGCCGCAACTACTGAGCCCACGTGCCGCAACTACTGAAGCCCGCACACCTAGAGCCTGTGCTCTGCAACAAGAGAAGCCACCGCAATGAGACGCCTGCGCACTGCAATGAAGAGTAGCCTCCGCTCGCCACAACTAGAGAAAGCCCGCGCACAGCAACGAAGACCCAAGGCAGCCAAAAATAAATAAATAAAATAAAATAAAATAAAATAAAAAACCAAAAATAAACCAATGTTGTCATAGTTTCAAAAAACAAAACGGCTCCAGGAGACTGGCTTCTCTGAACCCTTCTCAGGGAAGCCTCAGCACTTCTGTGGCTTCCACTCCACTCAGGGTTTTTTCTTTCTCACCCATTACACTGCTTGCTGTAAATCAAGGTCACTTCTGGTCATAATGCTCAGGTAGTGCCAGTTGGGAAACCCATTCAGGTCTTTGACAGTTCGATCTCAGATCAGACCTGGTGAAGGCAAAGCTAAGAGGATGACAGACTCCAGGCTGTCTCCGGAGCAGTGGGGGGCTGGTGCTATCCAGGGGGATTTGGAGGCAATGGTTTGGGGGAAGACATGGTTCTCTCCCCACATTTTCCCCTTTCACAGTGCTTTTACTCCTGGTAGGGTATATGGATTTAGGGTTACAGAATCGTATATTATCTGAGCATAAAGATATCATAATGATTATCTAGCTAAAAGATGGCAAAACCAAGGTCACTACACCCTTCTCTCTGTAGGAAAGACATCAGGAGTTAATCCCTGTATCTTATGCAGCCTCAGAAGCCCCCTCAACACACCCCTCCAAGAAGATACTGCCAATAAGTTGGAGTTAGCATGCAGTTTGAGGAGATGTGTATTAGCTTCCTAAGGCTGCCATTACAAAGCACTACAAACCAGCTGGCTTAAAACAATAAAAGTTTTTCTTTTCACAGTTCTGGAGACTGGAAGTTCAACACCAAGGTGTCAGTAGAGCTATGTTCTCTCTGACAGCCCTAGCGAAGAATCCTTCCTTGCCTCTTCCTGCCTCTGTTGGTTTCTGGCCATCCTTGGTGTTCTTTGGCTTGCAGATGAATCATCTGATCTGTGTCTCTCTCTTCACATGGCTTCTTCCCTGTGTGTCTGCCTCTTTTTTTTTTTTTTTTTTTGTGGTACACGGGCCTCTCACTGTTGTGGCCTCTCCCGTTGCGGAGCACAGGCTCCAGATGTGCAGGCTCAGCGGCCATGGCTCACGGGCCCAGCCGCTCCACGGCATGTGGGATCTTCCCGGACCGGGGCACGAACCCATGTCCCCTGCATCGGCAGGCGGACTCTCAACCACTGCGCCACCAGGGAAGCCCTCTGCCTCTTTTTATAAGGATACCAGCCACTGGATTAAGGCCCACTCTCATCTCGATTGATTATCAAGATGATCTTAACTTGATTATATCTACAAAAATCCCATTTCCAAATAAGGTCCCATTCACAGGTTCCAAGTGAACATGAATTTTTTGTGGAGAGGCACTAATCTACCCACTTCAAGACTTAATGCTATCCAGAGCGTGAAGGAGTCTATCTTCCTGTTTTGTAGATGAGAAACCTGAGGTCCAGAGAGAAGGGACTTACTGCAAGTCACGTGGCTATTAACAGTTGGTCCAAGATGAGAACCCAGGATTCCAGACTGCCAGTCCAGTGCTTTCTGTTATGTATTTGAATGAAGCATTAAAATCAATATTGTTCCTCTTCCGTGCGAATGGCTTACATAATCTAGTTTCATGGCTTGTTTCTGTGAATCCTTAGCCAAAGGGTAAGCCAGCTGTGCATGTAGAGTTGGTGATTCTTTGCTTTCTAGTTAAGATGCCTTCCATGAGATCTAGTCTTAAAGGAATTGCTATGCGTTGAAGTCCCATGTGCTAAAATGACCCTAGCCTGGATCCCAGCACCACTCTGGACACACGAGAATAGATGCTCAGTAATAGGTATTTGGTGAATTTGCTGTGTAACCAATGTTTGATAAATGGGCAATCCACGCATTTGTTGCTTTTGTCTGTTTTGGATACAAGTAGAATCTTGGAATGAGAAAGCTGGTTCAAGAAAGGTGGAGAGAGCTGAAAGTCTCTCTAAACAGGGTTGAAGATGCAGATCAGGGAGAAATGTGAAGTGGCAAAACTGGGGGCTGCTTCTACCTATTCCTTAACGACATGCTCATTAAGACTCCTGTTTCCATTGAAGGAGACAAGAGAGCAAACACAGAACACTTTCTGTGGTGCTTTTGGGCTTTGTGTAAGGCGTAGTGTTAGACGCTTTATAAATATCGCTTACCTAATTTTCTCAATTCAGTGAGGTAGATGTTATTATGCCCACTTTATAGGCTAGGAAAAAATAATTAGGAAATTCCTTGGCAATCCAGTGGTTAGGACTGTGCACTCCCACTCCTGAGGGCCCAGGTTCAATCCCTGGTTGGGGAACTAAGATCCCACAAGCCACATGGCATGGCTAAAAAAAAAAAATTAATTTGTTCAAAGTTACATAGCTAATAAATTTTGGGGCCTGGATTGGAACCAATTCCTCCTGACTCAAACCTATTTTATTTTAAAAATTTACACCCAAGTGAAATGTGGGTCTTACTTCCATTTCAGAAGCAAGGTATGAGGAGCTCTAACTGTGCAACAAAATTTGGTTTGTATGAAGCTGTTTCTTTCGGCCGCCTGTAGAAATATCAAGTATCATCTGAATATGTTTAAAAATTTTTTTATTTCCCTGTGTCCCTTAGAAATTCTCATAAGACAGTACTATCATACAGCTTTCACCTTCATTAGATAGTGTGATCTTCAAAATTACGTGATGGGGCAGCAGAATAGGGGGAAGGGTGCCCATTTATTGGTGAGACAATTGAAACTCAGAGAATGAAAATGACTTGGATGAGGGCACACTTGGAGATAGTGGAGAAAGTGGGCACTTGACCGGGTCATCAGATCGCCAGTCCAGTGCTCTCTCGTGTAATCGGTGATGCCTCCTATGCTTAGGTGTATGCAGTGGAATTGTATTCCCCTGACCCCATTAGTCTTGCAAAGGAAACAGTGGGACTCACATTCACATTTTGGAGTAAATGACTCCATCCTTTTTTTCTTTTATGCATTTGTTTAGCCACCCATTCATTTCTCTAGCCATCGTTCATGGTACTTCATCTCCCGTTACTCACTCAGTCATCCATCCAATTCATCTGTCCATCTGTCTATCATCCTTTCACTCATCCTTCATCAAACCAACTGTTGATCCCTCTAAGCATCCTTACCCACTGTTTTCATAGTTTATAACAACATGTACAGTCTGACCTGTAATCTGTGGAATGAACCAAGATACACATAAACAAAGGATGTCAAGGGAAGACACGTTCCTGACTTTCCAGATGTTAGTAGAAGATAGATATCTGTCTACAGAAACCTATACTACAAGGCAGACTAAGTTTATTTAGAGAGTTACCATGAGGTTTAGAGAGGGAGTGCTTACTTATGGCTGGCAGGGCTTCAGGGAGGAGGGGCCATTTGATCTGAATTTCCATGCAGATCACTGTTTCCGAGAGTGAGTTCCCCAGACGTTGGAATCCCATGGGCTGATTATTTTAAGAAGAGCATATTTTTTTCTTCTACTTTTACTGAATCAGAATTTCTAGGGGTAGGGAATGGAAAAATGCATTTCTAATACATGTCCCTTGGGTGACTTAAAAAAAGCTTTATTGAGGTATCATTTACATATTGTAAAACTCACCCATTTTTAGTGAACAATTCAACAATTATTAGGATATTTACAAGGTTGTACAGCCATCACCACCGTCTAATTCCCTAGTGACTTGTAGTTTGCATACTGAAATGGATCAATTATCCAAGAGGATAGGAGGGGTCATTCCAGTCCAAGGAACAACTTAAGTAAAGGTGTAGAGGGAGGTTGTAGAGATAGTTTGGGGAGGAGTGGATAACCCCATCTGGCTGGGTGTAAAATGAATAAAAAGAGGAAAAAATATTAGAAAGAGGTGATGGCAACGATCAGATCACTTCCAGACAGCTAGTTTGGTGGGGGGAGGGGACTGGGTACCTACTGTCTAAGGTGAAGGTAGAGGGGAGAGAGAAGGGTTGGTCAGAGACACAATTCTTGGCTGCTTACTGTACTGCAGGAGGGACCCCCGCAATACCCCCAGACCAGTTGGATGAAAACCATTTTGTTGAATGATCGATTTACCAGATGGAGAATTCATTGTTGAGCTGAGGATATTTTATCTTGGCTTGCTTGGGGCTTTTTCTGTGAATGGGTAGACTTGCTCTGGTGAGCACTTCACTGACTCTTTCACTTGTCACTTATTCCACAGTCCTGCGCCCTGTCCTCTGCCCATGTCTTGGTTCCTGCCTGTCCCCCTATATCTGCTCCTTGTACCCCCACCCTGGAGGTAAAGTGGCAGTGGCTAATTCTCTTAGAGTGAGCTTCAGTCTTTGTCTGACAGCTTTGTGTGAATCAGTCCTTTGCTGAATTGATTTTCAATGTATTGGCTTTTGCCTATCTGATCTCGAGCCCAGATGGTTGGCTTTGATAGCTACTTTGCTGCTCTGTGACTTCTGCATTGACCTCTCAGTGCTTCCCTTTCCCCTGCGTATAACGAGAAAGCCCTCAGCCATCCTCAGCTGGTCCCAGGCCTCAAGAAGGAAGAATTGTAATAACAATTGTGAACTTCTTTGGCCTCCTTGAAAGGAAAGGGTGAGGTAAATGGAAGGCGTTGCTATAATTATTATGTGATAGCACATATATTGGTTTTTCTCTCCCAATCATTGTCTGGGGCTCTGTTTTGAAGTTGGTTTTTACCCTCCTCACTCTTATTATAGTCTCCCGTGCTCCCGTTCCATATTTAACTTTCCTGCAATTCAGCACCTGCTCTGTTAGTGCACCTCCCTTCCAGGTTTTTACGGTGAAGTACCTGCATTTAGATCAGCCTAAGCTGTGGGGTGGTGTGGGTGCCTTCACAGCCAGGCCTTCTAGACCTTCCCTTCACTTTAAGGAGTAGAGGCTAAGGTACCTGGACCCCAGAAAGACCACTCCTTCCATCCTATTTCATGTAGTGATTAAGAGCCTGGACTCTGGCCCCCGGCGCGCCGGCCCAAACGAGCCGGCCGGCCGGCCTGGCTCCCCTCCCCGGCCCCGACGGGCGGGCGGGCTGCCCTGAGGAGGCGGGGAGGGGAGGGCTGGGCCGGCCGGCGGGCAGACGACGATGCCGAACTTCTGCGCGGCCCCCAACTGCACGCGGAAGAGCACGCAGTCGGACCTGGCCTTTTTCAGGTTCCCGCGGGATCCAGCCAGATGCCAGAAGTGGGTGGAGAATTGTAGGAGAGCAGACTTAGAAGATAAAACACCTGATCAACTAAATAAACATTATCGATTGTGTGCCAAACACTTTGAGACTTCTATGATCTGTAGAACTAGCCCTTATAGGACAGTTCTTCGAGATAATGCAATACCAACAATATTTGATCTTACCAGCCATTTGAATAATCCACACAGTAGACACAGAAAACGAATAAAAGAATTGAGTGAAGATGAAATCAGGACACTGAAACAGAAAAAAATTGATGAAACTTCTGAACAGGACCCAAAACATAAGGAAATAAACAACAGCAATGCTCAGAACCCCAGTGCAGAAGAAGGGGGTGAAGAGCAGGATGAAGACATTTTACCTTTAACCCTTGAAGAGAAGGAAAACAAAGAATACTTAAAATCTTTATTTGAAATTTTGATTCTTATGGGAAAACAGAACATACCTCTGGATGGACATGAAGCTGATGAAATCCCAGAAGGTCTCTTTACTCCTGATAACTTTCAAGCACTGCTGGAGTGCCGGATCAATTCTGGTGAAGAGGTTCTGAGAAAGCGCTTTGAGACAACAGCAGTTAACACATTGTTCTGTTCAAAAACACAGCAGAAACAGATGCTAGAGATCTGTGAGAGCTGCATTCGGGAAGAAACCCTCAGGGAAGTGAGAGACTCTCACTTCTTTTCCATCGTCACTGACGATGTGGTGGACATAGCAGGGGAAGAGCACCTGCCTGTGTTGGTGAGGTTTGTTGACGAAGCTCACAACCTGAGAGAGGAATTTGTGGGCTTCCTGCCTTATGAAGCTGATGCAGAAATTTTGGCTGTGAAATTTCACACTACGATAACTGAGAAGTGGGGATTAAACATGGAGTACTGTCGTGGCCAGGCTTACATTGTGTCCAGTGGATTTTCTTCCAAAATGAAAGTTGTTGCTTCTAGACTTTTAGAGAAATATCCCCAAGCTATCTACACACTCTGCTCTTCCTGTGCCTTAAATATGTGGTTGGCAAAATCAGTGCCTGTTATGGGGGTATCTGTCACGTTAGGAACAATTGAGGAAGTTTGTTCTTTTTTCCATCGATCACCACAACTGCTTTTAGAACTTGACAATGTAATTTCTGTCCTATTTCAGAACAATGAAGAAAGGGGCAAAGAACTGAAGGAAATTTGCCATTCTCAGTGGACAGGCAGGCATGATGCTTTTGAAATCTTAGTGGACCTCCTACAAGCACTTGTTTTATGTTTAGATGGTATAAATAGTGACACAAATGTTAGATGGAATAACTGTATAGCTGGCCGAGCATGTGTACTCTGTAGTGCAGTAACAGATTTTGATTTCATCGTTACCATTGTTGTTCTTAAAAATGTTCTATCTTTTACAAGAGCCTTTGGGAAAAATCTTCAGGGGCAAACTTCTGATGTCTTCTTTGCAGCCAGTAGCTTGACTGCAGTGCTGCATTCACTAAATGAAGTGATGGAAAATATCGAAGTTTATCATGAATTTTGGTTTGAGGAAGCCACAAATTTGGCAGCCAAACTTGATATTCAGATGAAACTCCCAGGGAAATTTCGCAGAGCTCAGCACAGTAACCTGGAATCTCAGCTAACCTCTGAGAGTTACTATAAAGAAACTCTAAGTGTTCCAACAGTGGAACACATTATTCAGGAACTGAAAGATATATTCTCAGAACAACACCTCAAAGCTCTTAAATGCTTATCTCTGGTACCCTCTGTCATGGGACAGCTTAAATTCAATACATCAGAGGAGCATCATGCTGACATGTACAGAAGTGATTTACCTAATCCTGACACACTCTCTGCTGAGCTGCATTGTTGGAGAATCAAGTGGAAACACAGAGGGAAAGATATAGAACTTCCATCCACTATTTATGAAGCCCTTCATCTGCCAGACATCAAGTTTTTTCCTAATGTTTATGCATTGCTGAAGGTCCTGTGTATTCTTCCTGTGATGAAGGTTGAGAATGAACGCTATGAAAATGGACGAAAGCGTCTCAAAGCATACCTGAGGAACACTTTGACAGACCAAAGGTCAAGTAACTTGGCTTTGCTTAACATAAATTTTGATATAAAACACGATTTGGATTTAATGGTGGATACATATATCAAACTCTATACAAGTAAGTCAGAGCTTCCTACAGATAATTCAGAAACCATTGAAAATACCTAAGAGACTTCTAAAATAGGCTTTCTCTTATATTTGATATTTGAAAAAATCTGTAGGAAATTTGAAAATATCTTACAGAAAAGTTGTAAGGTGTACGTAGGCCACTTAATCACTGAATATCTTGACCTGTAGGCCTCCCATTGAGTACATTAGTCATTGATAATCTGCCTGTTTAAATGGCCCGTTTGAAGTCCCATGCTTTGGAGACCTAACTGTTCTTCCAGAAGATAGCATTGAAAGTACCATGTTACACTCTGTGTGATCTCTGCTAATGGCACTTTGAAATTTTATTAAGTCATTTTAGATATAACATTTGTCACTGTGGATCCAATTGTCAGGTACTTAGTTATCAGTTCTTTGAAGAAATAAATTTTGAGGAGGTATGGGAGGAAGGAATACATTATATAAAACATTACAATGAAGCTCATGACTGACCTTTGAATAGTAGGAATTTAAGTATGCTGTTAAAAATCTGTAAGGGACCGTTAAAATGATCAGACTGTAAGAGAAACGTGTGAGCTCACCAAACAAGGATTTCAGTGTAGATTTTGCCTTTATCAAATGAAGTTGAAGGAACAAGTTAAAGTTTGAATGGAAGAGCCTGCCATTGTTGTTCCACATCTGATTGTTGCTGTTTACATTCCTTTATTGAGCCTACATCTTCATAAGCTTTTTGACAGGTATATGTTGAACACTTCTGTTTCATGGTCAAGACAGGATCAGAGACCATGGATACTGACAACTGATTTGTCTGTTTTCTTCTGTCTTTTTCCATGACTCTATCTACTGCCTCATCTTGATTTACAAGCAAAACCTAGAAAACCTACAAAAATAAGTGTTTTGTGGTTTATCTAGGAATAATATAGAAAATATTGTTGTTATTTTTGGTGAAGAAAATCAATTTTGTATAGTTTATTTCAACCTAAATAAAATGTGAATTTTGTTTAAAGTTCAGGTACATTGTTTTTGATGCGGACAAAACAGATTCTTGTGGTAAATCTTTTCAAAAATATTTATCACCTTCACAATTGAAGATAAGGTCTTTTTTTTTTTTCTTTTGGTGTATGGTTTACTACTTGGGGGAATAAAAAAGCCATTTTAATTGTGAAATTATTAAATGTAAGATTTATCTAACTTTTTAAGTATTATATGCTGTATGACCCCTGATATAAATTGTTAGTGTTTGCGTAATTGTTGCTGGCTAAAATGTAAATGAATGAATATTGGAAAAAAAAAAAAAAGAGCCTGGACTCTGGAACCAGCCTCCTGGTTTGAACCCTAGCTTACCTGCTGTGTGACCTTACTTACCTGCTGTGTGACCTCAGACAAGTACCTTAACCTCTCTGTGCCTCTGTTCCCTCATCTTTAAAATGGGGGCGACACTAGTAGTAACCTCACAGGATTGCAAGAAGGATTAAGTGTGTGAAAAGCACCAAGGATATTGTCTGGCATATAGCTAGCACCGTGGAAGTGTTAGTTAATGTTGTTTCCTAGCTCTTTAGTTTTATTTCCTTTTTGGTGTGTCAGGCTGGCATTAAGGAGCCTAACTCTGTTCCAGGCAGAGTTGCTAAGTTGCTGTGTGAGTCGGGTGTGTCATTTCTCCAAAATTCAGCTTCCTCCTCAATTAAATGAGACTCATAGTCTCTGCCTGGGGTTACTCTGAGGATGAAATGACATAATGGGCATGAATGGCTTTTGTGGATGTTAATACTTTGCCTGCTTGAATGGCGACAGGATGCTAGATGTTCTGTGAAGGGTTGACTGTGTTAAGATCATTTCTTGGAAGGGGCGGCTTGCTCTCTGGGAATAAGAGTCCAGCATGGAAACAGTGAGATCCTGATTATTCCAAGCCCCAGTTGGTTTAGTCCTTACATGTGGCACCATTTTTAGATGTTCTCTTCCTGGCGTCTCCTGGGAGAACAGTGGTTACACTACGTGTCGGCATCAGGGTTCTTGGTTGCAAACAACAGAAACCAACACTTGCTCGTTTAGACAGTAAAGGGAGTTATTAAATGGTTTTGGGGTAGCTCACAGAGTGTTCAGAGCACCAGAAGACCCCAGGAGGCTTTGCAGCCAGGATCAATGTCCAAAGTCACACAGCAGAACTGATCCAGAAGGATGCTGTGGAAGCCACCGCTGCTCACACACGCATAGGGCAGGGCTATAGAACGCAGCACCTGGAACCAGGAGCTCACTATGGCTTCGAAATCTCTTATCACTGCTGCTCCCTGCAGCATGGCTTCATTCTCTCCAACCCCTGACTAGCTTTTCTCTTGGTCAGGGATCGTGGCCACAAAGAGCTCTATACCCACCCATCTTTTTTAAGCCCCACCATCTTCTTTTGGTTCCCAATGAAGAAGGCATTCCAGGAAAAGGATTGGTTGAGCTTTGGGTCATTGTCCATTCTTGGACCAATCATGATAGGCCTTGGTGGTGGGGTACCATTAATTGGCCAGCTTGACTCCCATGCCCACCCTTGGGAAGAAAACCGTGATTGGCAGCCCTCAATGGGAGTGAATGGTTTGAATGGTGTGAGGAGGAGGGTGGATTTCTCAGAGGCAGGGACAGGGGATGAGAAGGACTAGTCTAGGTAATGCTTTCACCTTCCAGCAATACTGGGAGATTTGGGTTCTGACTCCTTGGCTCTTTCTATCCTCACTGTGCTATTGCACTAGACCAGGCCTTCATAACTCCATGCTAGGATTATCTCCTTTTCTCCACCAGGCTGTCTGATCACATCTTTCCCAGCGAAGAAACTTTCATTGCTTTCAGACTAGAGTCCAACTTCATACTATAATACTTAAAGGTTCAATTATTCTTTTAAAAAACTTTTTTGTAATGATAGATTTCAAATATAAATATGATAATGTATTATGAACATTTATGTACCCATAATCCAACATTAACAGATTTTAATATTTTGCCTTCTTCAGATTTTTTTTAAAAAGGAGTAAAAAAATACAAATAGATTTAAACTACTCCAGGAACCTCTTCTTTTTTTTTTTTTTTTTTTTTTTTTTTTTTGTGGTACGCGGGCCTCTCACTGTCGTGGCCTCTCCCGTTGTGGAGCACAGGCTCCAGATGCGCAGGCTCAGCGGCCATGGCTCACGGGCCCAGCCTCTCCGCGGCATGTGGGATCTTCCCGGACCGGGGCACGAACCCGTGTCCCCTGCATCGGCAGGCGGATTCTCAACCACTGCGCCACCAGGAAAGCCCATTTAAAAAAAAATTTTTTTTTATTGCAGTATAGTTGATTTACAATGTTGTGTTTAATTTCTGCTGTACAGCAAAGTAACAGCTATACATATATATATATTCTTTTTCATACTCTTTTCCATTATGATTTTTTTTCATCTTTATTGGGGCATAATTGCTTTACAATGGTGTGTTAGTTTCTGCTGTATAACAAAGTGAATCAGTTATACATATACATATGTTCCCATATCTCTTCCCTCTTGCATCTCCCTCCCTCTCACCCTCCCTATCCCACCCCTCTACGTGGTCACAAAGCACTGAGCTGATCTTCCTGTGCTATGCGGCTGCTTCCCACTAGATATCTATTTTACATTTAGTAGTGTATATATGTCCATTTCACTCTCTCACTTTGTCACAGCTTACCCTTCCCCCTCCCCATATAGAGAAGGAACCTCTTCTTAATCTTATTTCCCCTTTCTCTTCTCTGAAGTTTACCACCATCTTAAATAGAGTGACTATCATTTTCAAGCACGACTTTATGAATTTTCTACATGTTCGAGTCCCTGTAAAGTATCTGGCATTACCTTGTATGTTTTAGAACTGTATAGAAATATTCGTACCGTGCATATTCTTTTGCAGTTTGCTTTTTTCACTGAATGTATTTTTGAGATTTATTCACTTTGGTACACGTAGTTCTAGTACATTCGTTTTAACTGTGGTATATACTGTTTTATTTCTCTATCTCCTATTGACAGATTTTACTTTTTGCTTTGCTTTTTTGCCACCATGAGCCCTACTGCAGTGAGCATTCTTGTGCAAACCCTGGGGGGTGTACCTAGGAGTGGAATCGCACTAGGGGAAAAGGACAGGGAAAAACAAAGTCATAGCCCAGCAACTTCCCCACTGTCCAGCGCTAGCAGGTGATTAAGCCCTGGAAATCCCGGGCAAGGCTGTTCAAATAGGATTTAGCAGCTTGTGAAATGGGACTTTATTTCTTTAACTAATCCCTTGCCGGGGAGAGGTCTGGGGTCTGATGTCAGTTTGCTCTGGACTGGGAGAGGGGCGGGCAAGCCTAGACAATTGAACATATTTGCTGATTATAGGACTGGGCCTTTTGAACAACAGGAGATTGGCAAAGCATATCTTTGCTCCCCCTTCTTTCCTGGGAGTCAAACCCCAAGGGGCGTTTACGTTGCTTGGGATAAATGCAGTGGTGAGGAGAAGCATAGAATTTGGAGACAGAGCACACCAAGTTTGCGTCCTTGGTTTTACCACTTATCAGCTGTGTGACTGTGTTCATGACTTATATTCTCTGAACCTCGAATTCCCTGTCTGTAGAATGAAGCTCAGTGATGTCCTCTGCTTTCAGACTCAGAGTAACCACCATCCTGAATTGTCGGGCTTGCACTGTAGCCAGAAACTTTGGGCCCACAATGCCATGATTCCTTGAGTCGGATCTCGTTGGCAATAGACCCTTGTGTGGCCTCTGAATCCAATATTCCCTCTTCACCCAGGACTCACCCCATCTGCCAGGACCTGAGTCTTTCCTTGGGAATCTGTGCATGACTTGATACCCATCTAGTATTTTCCAGGCCTTTCCTTGGTGAGATTGGACCCCAATTCTTACAGAGCCCTTCCCTCTGGCCCCCACTTTTGGACTGGGTGCTGTTAGGAACCCATATCCCATCCTTACCATCATGACCCAAATATTGGCAGCTACTCATGTGAAGCCCTTGCTCTAAAGCTGGCAGTGAACCAAGCCCTGTATTTGTGTTTCCACGGAGGTTGTATAGGAAGGCGTTGAGAGCACACATTTGGAGCCAGGTAGAGTCAGGTTCAGAGTCCCAGTTTCCTCACCTTTAGAAAGATGATAATAAGAACATGTCTCTCCTGGGATTATTATAAAGAGTAGAAATATCAGAGTAAAGTTTTTAGCATAGTGCCCAAGTCATAGTCAGCACTCAATAAGTTATAAGTAAACATGCTGTAAGATGTTGAATGCTCAAGGTAGAAGCAAGAGAGCAAAAGTGATCAGGAACATGGGCTCTGCCATCAGATGGCCTGAGTTTAAGTTCTGGATCCTCCACTTTTGTGTTGTAACCTTGGGCTAGGTATCAAGTTATCTAACCTCTCTTTGCTTAGTTTACCCATCCAAAGAGGACAATAATATTGAACCCATATGCCTATTATTGTGAGAGATAAAAGATGTTATCTCTATAAAGCCATGAGAACAGTCCTGGCCCATGGAAGCACTCAGTAAATGTAGTTGCTACATTGTGTCAGTTATTATTATTATTACTTTTAATATATATGTATGTCTATAAATATATAGGTATATATGTCACGGACTCAGGTTATCAAAACATAACTTTATTTTCCCAAAACTGAATCTACTTTCCTTCTTGAGCTCCATTCCATCGGAAGGCAGATTATATATTCTTTTCACTTCCAGCAGAACTCAGTCATTTTAGTTATTTGGGTCTCATGGGGGTAAACTCAGGAAACCTCAGGATTCTCCCCCTCTCCTTCCTTTCCCTTGGAGTTGAGGCTGCGAGGTGGCTCAGAGAGGGACACTTGTCCTGACCTGGACTTTGGTCCCCAGCACCAGTGTTGCTTGGCTGGTGGCACTGCACTGGGCCATCACTTGGTCCTCTCTGTCCTTGACCCTATGGGTCTTGTTTCTCTACTTGCAGAATGGCATAGGGTTTGATAGGATGGGTTGCCATACTCCCAGAACCCCAGAAGAAATTGGAAAGTGGGATGAGGATGGTCATGTTGGGGCACAGGGCCTATTATTAGTGTCTGAGATTTCTCATTTTTCCTTCAACTGCTCTCTTCCCCCTAAGGGTGGAGAATTCTATAACATAGTGGTAGAGTGGAAGAATGGGTGTGTGTGTGTGTGTGTGTGTGTGTTGACTTTCTTCCTAGCCTTTCCTGTATTAATTTGAAACAAAGTCCATAGTGAGAAATTTTGCTCTCTTTGTCCTTGAGTTCTTTTGTGAAACTTCTCATTCTTGGGATAGTCTTGACCTAATTGTTCCGACCCACTCAGTGGGTAAGGAAGGATCTCGGACTTAGAAGGATGAAGGGGAAAAAATCACATCATTTAGTATTTCACACACCATCCCACCATGAAGACAGTTTCAGAACAAGCTGGTTAACTAAGTACTGTTACTGTTTATCCCATTTTCCAGATGAGGAAATAAACTCAGAGAAGCTAAGTAACTTGCTTAAAGTCATGCAGGTAGAAAGAAGTGGACTTAAAGCCAGGCATGGACTCCAACTCATGTCACAGTCTTTCTACTTTGCAGTGAGTCATCTGGAAGAAGAGCATCACTTCTCCCTGACTGTGGGCACTGCCACTCTCCTGAGCCTTCCTTGGCCATGACCTGCTAGGTGGCTCACATCACTCCCCATCAGGGACTGGCTGAGCCATCCCTGAAATTGTGTGATGTGCTGGTCACTGAACATTGGACTGTCCAACTGCCTTGTTGCAGAATAACCTCAATAATGATGTGAATTTTCTCTTCTCTTGTCTCATTCACTCTCAGATTTGCCCATTTTCTGCTTATTCAAGATACTGTCATGTCAAGCACATGGAAGCATTTGAATTTTGTAAATCACTGTTAATCATGAATGAATGTGTATCAAAGGGCCTTCATCCTCTGGGGTCTGTGGTACAATGGGGGTCCTTAGCTCCTGGCACCCCAGCTGTCAGATTCATGGTCAGGGACCTCTCCAGTGATCTCGGCCACACTTGCTGCCCCTTCTGTGTGACCCAGAACAGAGCTCAGAGTCAGGTTGTATTGATTTCATAGGAAGCCAGGCCTGCATTTTATTTTCCTTTCACTCCAGGTTTGTTGGCTCCTGCCTGCAAGATGGCTGAAGGCCATCATTTTCGTGTGGAGGATTAATTAGAATAGATTCCTTTGACTCAGGCTGCCAATAAGACCTGTGGTCCTCAGCTATTGATTTAGGAAGCTGAGCAGGAAGTGATGGGTCCCCTAACAGGCCCCAAGAAAGCTGTGATGACAGGCATTTTGATGCCCAGGGGGTTCACTGTGGCAAACAGAAAAGAATAAGAATGTGGGAGGAGATTTGGGGGGTAGGGTGGGGGAGGGAGATGGTACAAGGGCTATTGTGTCACGGTGAATGAGGGGAGAATCTCATTTCCTATGAACAGTGTGGCTGAGAAATTGAAAGGGACATTTGTGAACTTTGGAGGCCGAGATGATTGTGAGCAAATTAATACCTAGATATCAGAGATGTTTGTTCTTATGCAGATAATTGAGTTCTGAAGAGAGAGGTCACTGGTCCTTCAACTTCCCCATTGTCTCAGAGTCCAAATAATGGTAAAGTTCTAGCTCTTTCCCCCCACATGACCTCTCAATTTAATTCAATTCAACAAACATTTATCAGCACCTGCTGTGATGGTGGGAAGGCTGGGCCATGAAGGGTATACAGGAGCAGAAGGCATGCCTCATTCTCTTAAGGGGCTTATCATGCATGAGCAGACATTAAAAAAAATAGACTATTTTTTAGAGGAGTTAGGTTCACAGCAAAATTGAGGGGAGGTACAGAGAGTTCCCATATCCCCCCTTCCCGACACGTGCACAGCCTCCCTCACTATCACCATCATCCACCAGAGGGGTACGTTTGTTACAACTGATGAACCTACACGGACACGTCAGCATCACTTAAAGTCCATAGTTTACAATGGGGTTCACGCTTGGTGTTGTACAGTCTGCAGTTTTGGCCAAATGTAATGCCATATATCCACCATTATAAATATCACGAAGAGTAGCTTTACGGCCCTAAAAATCCTCTGTGCTCTGCCTTTTCATCCCTCCCCACTAACCCCTGCCAACCGCTGATCATTTTACTGTCTCCATAGTTTTATCTTTTCCACAGTGTCACGTAGTCGAACTCATATGGTATGTAGCCTTTTAATATTGGCTTCTTTTACTTAGGTTCCTCCATGTATTTTCAAGGCTTGGTAGCTCATTTCTTTTTAGCATTGAATAATATTCCACTGTCTGGCCGTACCACAGTTTATTTATTCATCACCTACTGAGGGACGTCTTGGTTGCTTCCAACTTTTGGCAATTATAAATAAAGCTGCTGTAAACATGGGTGTGAAGATTTTTGTGTGGACGTAACTTTTCAACTCCTTTGGGTCAATACCAAGGAGTGGAATTGCTTGATTGTATGGTAAGAGCAGGTTTACTTTTGCCGGAGACCATGGGGCAGACATTGTCAAACATATTTAGAATATAGAATATAATACTAGTGGGTGACAGGGGTAGCATAGAGATTGAGACCAAGAGGGGAGGGGGAGAAGTTTCCATGATGGGTAGCATCTGAGTACAGCCTTAAATAGGCAAAGGGTTCCAGCAGGGAAATCATCATGAGAAGTATGTACATAGAACTTTCTTGGGTTCTTTTTCTGGAGTACTACTGTGACTGGAGCTTATATATAAGTAGTAAAGATAAAGCTGAAAATGTGGTTTGTGGCCAAATCATGGAGGGACTGAAGAGCAGGTTGGGATTTGTCTTTGTAAGTAGCTGGGAGCTATTGAAAGTCTTTGAGGAGGAGGGGGCCATGATCAGAAGTGATCCAGGAATTCTGTCCCATGCGGACAGAATTGGAGCAGCAAGAGAAGGGGAAGAAAAGATGCCGGTAAGGAGGTTATCCTGATAGTCAGGAGAGAAAAGGATAGGTGTGATAAGGGAGGCAGGACAGCGAGGAGACCACTCAACCTCATCAGCAAAATGGGAATCTATTATTATTGTCTCTAGGGTTTGAGGACTGGTAGGCATAGGAAATTGAAGGAAAGGGTGCATCAGAGATGTCTGTTAGTTTTGCATCCTGAGCATCATCTTTCTTTCTTAATTCCCTTTTCTCTCTGGCCCTTTCTTTCCCTAGGGAGTTGGTGGCTGTGAGTAGAATGTATCTGAGACCTCAGGGTGCATGGCTGAGTGGCCAATTTGCAGGCAGGGGATTAACCAAGTACTACTTTTCTGCCTAGGTAACTAGGCTAGGAGCTGCAGGAGAGCCAGGCAGTGTGGGGACAGGAAGAGGACATGTGGGCACAGTACCAAGAGGCTCTGCCTCTGATTGCTAGGTGACTGTGGACAAGTCATCCTCCTCCTTGACCTGTCTCCAATGTGTCATTTAGGGATAACTTCCTGGCCTCAGGAGACTTCTGTAAGGATAAAAACAGGTCTTGTTCATTTTTTTAGCATATAAAATGCTAAAAAATGCTTAAATTGCAAGGGGTCATTACAACCCTTTTGGGAGGCAGCATGATGTAGCCAGACAGCCTGGGTTTGAGTCTTGGATCTATTACCAGCTTTGTGATAATGGAGAGTCCAACTTCTCCATTCCTCATTCTTCTTCGTAGTGACATGATTCTAATAATTGTCATGTCTGATAGGTCTGTTGTAAGGTGGACTGAAATAATTGACAGTGTAGGTGCTGGTGGAATGTTTGTAATGGTGATGATGATGCTATCACAGATGCCACTGCACTGCCAATGCTGGGCTCTCCGAATACTCCTAGCATATCTTTTGGTGCCAGATAAGCCCAGCAAACCTGTGCTACTCCCTGTTCTCCTCTTAGCTCCTGCCCAAATTCATGTTCAAGCTTGGAGGCTCGCTGCATCATAGAATGTCACAGCAGTTCAGCAAGGAAGGACTTCTGGGGACATCTAATCCAATATTTCAACTGTTCCTTGAACTACTGACCAGAAGTAACCTTACCTCCTGATTACAGGGAATGCTGTAGACAGCCCAGACTGTCTAGACAGCCCAGTTCATGTGTAGATACCTTTGATGATTTGGAGTCTAGGTCTATTTATTAATATCTTCTTTGTGTGTGTGTGTGTGCATGCATGCACACTCGCTAGATGCACCGAAAAGAATAACTTCCAGGGCTATTTCATTGGGATTTTCACTAATATAGGAAGTGAGTCCTTAATGAAACATAGACTGTTGACAGGAGAATAGTGATAGAAAAAAAATAGTAAGACAAATATTCAAGATTTGGAAATGTAGATGAAGAGGGAAAATCAATTGTGAACAGCTACATCCATAATGAAGTACTTCTTTTTTGTTTTTCCTCCTTAGCTGAGGGATCTTCCAAATTCAGTCGGAGAAAAAGAGCTTCATGCAGCAGGAAGGATTTGGATGAGACAGTCAAGGACTTTTTCCCTGGGAGTGGTCAGAGGAAGGTGAGGCTTCTCTTAATGGCTCCCGTGTTCTCTTATGTGGGCCAGGCTCTCTCTGATCTGGAGACAGAGGTGAATGAAAGAAACCTGGGAGGTGCTTTCATCCCAGGAATTTGCCAACTGCCAGAAGGGGAGGAAGGAAGGAGGCGAGGAAGAGTCTATTAAAATCCACTCTGTTATGGAGAGGTTCAATAGAGAGGCTGGCCTCTAGTCTCAGAATGACTCATGCCCTATCTGACGTCCTGACAGCTAGAGGGGCTTAGCTGGCTTGCGCTTCCCTGCTCGCATTGGCTCAGGAGGCTCTCAGAGGGGCCTCTGGACAGCTTCCAGGTGGACCTGCTTAGCACCAATATCCCCTACTATGGGCTGTGAGAGTGCTTTGGTAATAGAAATAATAGCAATACGTAAAAATCTTGGCTATCTAAAATGCCTCAGGAAATGAAGCATTTTGGATAGTGGAATTTTCCATAAAGCTGAGGATTTTTCTATATAAGTAGAGACTCTTATTTTTGTGTGTGTGTTTTTTTAATCGATTGAGTCAATATACCATTTCTGGTTTACTTGGAGACAACAAGTGAATGATAGTTGTTCCATGCTATGAATATAGTTATTCCCTAGGGGGTTAATGAACTACACTGTTTGCCCCAAAACTAAATGCTGGCACCTTTGTGCTTATTGAGCTCTTCTGTCTGCTTTTTTGTTTTTCTGACCCTCCTTGCTTCAAGATATCTTCGCCTCTCACTTCTTGTCAATATCAGTGCATCTGATTCTAGTGGTCTCATTTTTCCTTTGCATTTGTCTCTTTTCTTTCCACATAAGCTACTGTTGATCTTACCTAACTTTGCCCAGTAACTGGTATCAGACCAAAGTAGAGGCTCAATATTTATATTAATTTATTTGTTCAATAAACAGGTAGTAAGCATTTACTCTGTAGTAGGCAACATGGTAAGTGCTGAGGATCCGATGATGAAAATCTCAGATGAACCGGCTGGCTAACTGTCATGATTTGGGAATTCACTTCTAAAGGAGGCTTTGGCTCAGTCCTTCCTGCAAGTCCACTCTTCTCTCACCATCCTCCAGCCTCGTGGCTCTCACACTGCACGTGCCTCAGAATCGCCTGGAGGGCTTGTTAAACACACATGGCTGGGCTGCACTCCCGGAGTTTCTGACTCTTGCGTGAGACCCAAGAATGTTCCCTTCTCAGAAGTTCCCACGGGATGCTGATGTTGCTGGTCTGGGGGCGTCATACCTGAAGCACCACTTTAGCCACGTGACCTTCACTCTGCTCCTCAAATGCTCAGTCTTGCTTCCACCCCCAGGCACTTGCCTTTGCTGTGCCCTCCGTCTGATCTTGGCCCTGGTGGCCTCCTTTCATGCCCTCCTCAGAGAGGCCTTGCTCCAACACCCAAGTGAATGTTGTTTTCCCCTTCCCAGGCCCTCAGTGTCACATTCCTCGGTTTCGTTTCCTCCTTAGACTTCTGTCACTCTCTGAAATTACCTTTGTATGGTTGTCTCAAGGGTGACTGTGACTGATAAGTGATACTAACACACCTGGGCAAAGGACGCACGTTTCTTTAATATAATTAAAAGACGTAAGAGTTTCAGTGCCTGAAGACAGCTACACAAAGCTGGGGAGGGAGCAGTGGTTTTTTGTTAGAAGTCACAGCCCTTCAAGTCCCTGTGGCTGGGGTGTCAGCTGGTCGAGGTGAGGATCCCCTCTGTCCTCAGGGAGCTCCGACTCATCCGTTCTTAGGTTCCTGTCACTCTCCAGACTCCTGTTTACTGATCTGCGGACTCAGTGTTTCCTGCAGGCTCACTTTCCCAGGTGAAACGTCTTCTAGGCAGGATGGAATTTCAGATTTGCCTGCATCTATTCCTGCGATCTTATAGTTTTGGTTTTTTTTCTGTCTTATCTATCTTATTTATTTGTTTATCTGTCTCTCTCCTCACTAGTGTATAAGTACCATGGGGTGGGGGGCATTGGCTTTCTTCTTTACCAGTGTTTTCTCAGCACCCAGAGTAGAGCCTGGCAGGGAAGCGACATTTACTACCTATAAGCTCCCTCCTCCTTTCCTTCACCTAATAGGGACCTAAGTATGTGCCTCTTGAATGTAATTTAATTCTTTCAGGGATCCGAACAGACACACTACCAAAGACAGCCTCTTCTGTTACCGTGCAGCTCATTTCAGAGAGCACCACAGAAGGAGAAAGGCAAATATGAGCGAGAGGACACCGTCCTTCCTCTGTATCTTAATGTAGCAAGAGCTCTCAGGCAAGAGCCTGAGAACAGAAGTTCACGTTCTGAGAACAGAAGTTCACATTCAGCTTTTTTTCTTCCTCTCATTTCCCCTGTTCTCATGTGTCGCTCTGACTTCGGAGCTATAATAACAAACCCATTACTGAAATAAGGTGCCAGAAGGGGAAAATGAGACTAAGTTACCGAGGAAGAAAGAGATGCGGCACCAGCCCCGAGCGTAGCCGTAGAGCCTGTGGGCTGTTGAATAAGGGATGTCTGTTTAATTGCAGCTTTTCCCCCTAGGTATGGTCGAGATGCATCTGTTCTTTCCCTCTCTGTTCTCTATTAGGTTCACAAATTATTTTGCTATAAGATGTTAATGGTGTCTGCAAAGATGAAGCGTAATTTTGGAGTTGCTATTCTTGTGTGTTTCTCCCTCTGCCCTAGTAGCTCCTTATTTTAAAGGTCTCTCTAGCTGGATGAGAAGCTTTTAGAAGACAGGGACCACATCTTGCTGTGGGTTACCTGATGATTCTCTGTTCCTCTCAGAAGCATGTACAGGGTTGGCACATCATACAGATCTGCAAATTCCCTTGGAAGCATGTTGCCCATTTCTTCTCCTAGCCCCTTTTCTTTTGTCTTTGTTGCTTGACTCAACTGAGGGAGGTGATGAGTGAATACTGGCTTCCCTTCCTTGCTTTTCCCGAGGAGGGCTGATGGGTAAGTGGTCATTCATTCATTTACTCATATATATTTACTGGAAACCCTGCTAGGCATCAGGCTGTGTGCCAGGCATGGGGAAGATAATGGTGATCAAGACAGACTCAGTGCTCACTCTCTTGATGCTTACATTCTAATAGGGGAAGCAGACAAAAACAGGTTGACTAATAAGTAGCTATAAACTTGGTAAAAGCTGTGGATGAAAACCAAGGTGAAAAAGATAATGCATAGTGAGAGAGGTGACCTCCTTTCCATGAGGTAGTTAGGAAAGGACTCTCTGAGCGTTAATCTGGGACCTAAAAATGGAGAATCAGCAAGCTGTGTTGAAGAATGAGGGGATAAGCACATGCAAGTGTCCTGAGGTAGGCAATGTCCTGTTGGAGGAACTAAAAGAAGCCCCCTGTGGGAGAGGTAGAAAATGGCATGAATCTAAGTTAGAGGGGCAGGCAGGGGCTAGATCATGGGTTGTGTGTTCATTTTGTTTAAACCCAGTATTCTGCTCTACTTCCTGTCATTTAGATCCTGAAGAAGCCATAGATTAATTCTTAAACTTGAGTGTGTAACAGACTCTCCCAGGGAGCTTATAAAACTGAAACACTTGCTTAGAGCTTCTGTTATAGTATGCAGACTAATTAGGGCTCATTCTGTTATAAGTAATAGAAAGCTAACTCAAACCAACTTAAGTAGAAACTAAACAACTGTTAATGGCTTTCCTACTTGGGAAATCAAAGGGGTGTGTTGGCTTCAGGCATGGCTGGATCTAGCAGTTAAACTATGTCAGTAAAGCTCCCTCTCTCTCTCTTTTTTTTTTTTTTTTTTTTTTTTTTTGCGGTACGCGGGTTTCTCACTGTTGTGGCCTCTTCCGTTGCGGAGCACAGGCTCCGGACGCGCAGGCTCAGTGGCCACGGCTCACGGGCCCAGCCGCTCCGTGGCATGTGGGAATCTTCCCGGATGGGGGCACGAACCCGCGTCCCCTGCATCGGCAGGCAGACTCTCAACCACTGCGCCACCAGGGAAACCCCCTCTCTCTTTTTTAAAGTTCTTCTTATGTATATATTGGCTTCATCCTTAGGGAGGCTTTCTCCACATGGTGGTAAAAATAGGTATAGGAACTCTAGGCTTGTATCATTGATACAAGATATTGATCACAAACATTGATCCCAGAGGAAAGAGTCCCAGAGCTTCTCTTCCAGTTTGATGTCAACTCCTAAATGGACTCTGATTAGCCTTGCTTCGGTCACATGCTCACAGAGGTGTCCCAAGAGAAGGGATACACAAGTTGGCCATTTGAGTAGTAGAGAAAGCAAGATCACTTGAGTGATAAGCATCACCGGAATCCCTTGCGGGGTGGGGAAGGAAACTGTCCATGAAGAAGAAATACAGAAGTCAAGAAGACTGAATGCAGCAGATATTCACCACAGAAGATCTGGGCAGGTCAGGATTCTGATTTCCTAACACTAATCCCAGTTGGTGTTTTGAAAGACATTGTAAAACATTGCCAGAGATTGCTTTGCAGATTGAGAACCCGAGGCTATAGGGAATGGGGGTGTCACAACAATGACAGATATGGACACTATGAAAATTGCCAAAAGTCTTACAAGAGTATCATAGTCATTGTCCTGGTCTCTAGGTCTCCTTTCTTAAATTCTAGTAATGTAATTCACGTTAGAGTTATTTTACCCTTAGCTATAGGAAACAAACCACCTTGCTTGTTTTTATAAAGGGAGGAGGATTCATTTGAAGGATATGATTTGTCAAATTTCTTAGAAAATTCTCCTGAAATTTTAATTAGAATTACACAGAGTTAATAGATAAATAAGGGGAAAATTAACATCATTACAAATGTGAAGTAATTGCATCCATGAACATAACCCTCTCTTTCTTCAATTCTTCTTTTATGCCATTAAATATATTTTGAAATAATAGTGGTATACATTCTTCCTTTATTGCTTTTAGCTATTTTATCATTTTTTTTCCTGTTGTAAATAAATTTCTGTTTTCTATAGGTTATTGCTGGTGTAGACACATGCTATTGCATTTTATAAATTTATCTTAAATCTGGCAATTTTACCAAATTCTATTATTAGTTCTTTTAGTTTGTTTCTTGATTATGTCAGTTGTTAAAATACAGATGATTATATCATCTGCTAATAATGACAGTTTTGTCTCTTTCCTTCTAATATTATGCTTTTATCTCTCTTTTTTAATATAAATTTATTTATTTTATTTTTGGCTGCTTTTGGTTCTTCGTTGCTGTGTGTGGCTTTCTCTAGCTGCAGTGAGTGGGGGCTACTCTTCATTGCGGTGTGTGGGCTTCTCATTGTGGTGGCTTCTCTTGTTGTGGAGCACGGGCTCTAGGCACGCAGGCTTCAGTAGTTGTGGCACGTGGGCTCAGTAGTTGTGGCACACGGGCTTAGTTGCCCAGCAGCATGTGGGATCTTCCCAGACCAGGGCTCGAACCTTTGTCCCTTGCATTGGCAGGCAGATTCTTAACCACTGTGCCACCAGGGAAACCCCTATCTTTCTTGTCTTATTGAATTGGGCAATGTTTCCAGTATTATTTTGAATGGTACTGGTGATAGTTGAAACCTTAGCTTATTCTTGATGTAAAGAAGATTTGAAGATTTTAGAAGAATATATCTGATGGGTTTTCATTAAATTGAATATTTGATGTAGGTCTATGGAATATAGCTTTTATCAACTTAAGGAAAGTTCTTTCAACTCCTAGTTTTCTGAGAGTTTTTCATAATTAAATAAGTATTGAAAGTTATAAAATGCCTTTTCTATAACTATTGAGATAAGAATGTGACTTTTTGTCCTTTTGTGCATGATTGTAGAAAATGATATTGATGATTTTTTTTAATGTTTAACCATATTTGCTTTTCTTGAATAAATCCTACTTGGTCATGAGAAATTTTTTTTCCAAAAAATTAAAAGCTAACACTTTACTCAAAATTTTCATATATATGATTAAATGAATAGTCATATAATTTTTCTTTACTTATAATTTTCTTTCCTAGCTTTTGGTAAAGTTTTATAAGCCTCATAAAAATAGATTGAAAATCTCTCTCTTTCTCTCTCTCTCTCTTTCTTTTTAAAAAACAATTTGTATAAATCTCTTCCTCAAAAGTTTGTTAGAAGTCTATCAAATCATCTAATCCTGGTGCTTTTTTTTGGAGAGAAGGAAGGACTTTTATTTTCTTCTTAATTTCTTTAATGACTAATTAGATTACTTAAGTTTTATATTTATTTTTGCACCAATTTTGTTAATTATGTATAGTTTAAGAAATTTACATATTTCATTTAGATTTTCTTGTTTTATTCACATATGGTTTATAATTTAAAAAAAAATTATATTTAATATCAATCTCTGGTTTTAAAACTTTGCATGGTATCTTTTAAACTTTTAAATCAGTCATTCCAGAGTTTGCCCACATTATTACTATTTTTCAAGCCCCATTTTTGATTTTTGTTATTTTTTATTTTTATATTCATTTGTTTCTATATTTTCTTTTTTTACATTAAAAAAATTTTAATTGGGGTATAGTTGCTTCACAATGTTGTGTTAGTTTCTGCTGTACAATGAAGTGAATCAGCTATATGTATACATATATCACCTCCCTCCCATCCCCCCCATCTAGGTCAACCCAGAGCTCCCTGCGCTATACAGCAGGTTCCCACTGGCTATCTGTTTTACACATGGTAGTGTATATATGTCAATCCCAATCTCTCAATTCATCACACACCCTCTCTCCTCCCCCGTGTCTGCACGTCCATTCTCTACAGCTGCATCTCTATTCCTGCCCTGCAAATAGGTTCATCTGTACCATTTTTCTAGATTCCACATATATGCGTTAATATATGATACTTGTTTTTTTCTTTCTGACTTACTTCACTCTGTATGACAGATTCTAGGTCCATCCACATCTCTACAAGTGACCCAATTTCATTCCTTTTTATGGCTCAGTAATATTCCATTGTATATGTGTACCACATCTTCTTTATCCATTCATCTGTCAATGAACATTTAGGTTGTTCTGTGTCCTGGCTATTGTAAATAGTGCTACAATGAACACTGGGGTGTATGTGTCTTTTTGAATTATGGTTTTCTCAGGGTATATGCCCAGCAGCAGTATTGCTGGGTCATATGGTAGTTCTATTTTTAGTTTTTTAAGGAACCTCCATACTCTTCTCCATTTTTCTTTAACTCACTGTATCTTTTGGTGTATCTTATACTCTTTTATTTTGTTGAGTTGAATACTTAGCTTGCTCCTTCAATTTTTTTTATTGTTTCTGTTAATTATATTTAAAACTAGAATTTTTCTTTTAGTACTGCTTTTTTTACTGCTTTTAGTACTGCCATTTTCTACAAGTTTCAATATGCATTGATTTCCTTGTTTTTTGAGTAGAAGTGTTTTATAATTTCATTCTTGGATTTCTCTTTAACCCATGGATTATTCAGCAGCAGTATTTTGTTTTAGTTTGCAGATATATTGAATTTTTAAGCTGTCATTAAAATTGTTAATTTTATTCTGCTGTGATCAAAGAACAGATTCCACATGATGTTGATTCTTTGGGATATTTGGAACCTTCCTTTGTGTCCTTTATTTTTGTAAAAGTTACAGTAAGTGCTAGAAAGAGTTGATGTTCTTCATTTGATGGGTGCCAAGTTACACATATTTTACTAGGTCTAGGTTATTCATTGCATCAATAATATCTTCTATATTTTTGTTTATTTTTTTGTTTAATTTATCTATCAGTTTTGAGAGGGGTGTGTAAAATCTCTCATATTTCTCTATATAGTTCTGCATGATCCAACAGTGAAATATAAAGTCCACTTTTTGAACTTTTTTTTTTAAACCACTAGAGCCCTTTGTTGCATGAACTCCTGTACAGAAGCCCAGTTTAAAGATGCATAAAAGCAGAGGCACCTGGGTTGGAGGGGTGACACTGTGGGGGACTATAGTCAATCCTTATCATCTTCCTCATTCTGTAGGGGTTCCCCCCAAACTCTGCAAAGCTCCAGCACCACAGGGAACTGGCTTGTAAAGCCACTGGGGAGGAGAAGGGAGAACAGACTTGAACTCAACCCCTCTTCTGTTTTTAATTACTTTCATCGTCTTAAACAAATTATTTTTCCTCTCCTTAAAAATTAGACACGGGCTCCCCTGGTGGCGCAGTGGTTGAGAGTCCGCCTGCCGATGCAGGGTACATGGGTTCATGACCCGATCCGGGAGGATCCCATGTGCCGTGGAGCGGCTGGGCCCGTGAGCCATGGCCGCTGAGCCTGCGCGTCTGGAGCCTGTGCTCCGCAACGGGAGAGGCCACAACAGTGAGAGGCTCGCGTACCGCAAAAAAAAAAAAAAAAAAAAAAAGAGACAGTTGAGACAGGTGTTTTCTGAAGTTAAGATATAAAGTTCTCTCATTCTAAATAGTTAATGCTCATCTACTGAGTGCCTAGCTGCCCAGCACTCTAATCATATTTGCTTATGTGTTAGCACCAATAATCTCTACACTTTGTCAAGGGGCTTTTCTTCCATTATCTCATTGAATCCTCACATCAGCTATGTGGGATACACTGGAGATGCAACAGGGAATAAGATGGGTGGTCCCTGTCCAGAGCTCTCTGTCTCCAATCCATTTGGAATGCCTATCAGAAGAGAGAGGAAAAACTTGGCAGTTAAGACTATGGGGTTTGGAATCAGGGCTCAAATTCCATCCCTGCTACTTATTAACTGTGTGTCCTTGGGCAAACTACTTAACCACTCTGAGGTTGGGATTCATTTTCCTCGTCTGCAAGATGGTGATAATAATGGTGTCTAGCACTGTGCTTGATACAGGGTAGATGGTCAATAAGTATTAAGGAGTAATCCCTTAAGATGTAGAGATTCTAGGGAATTCCCTGGCGGTCCAGTTGTTAGGGCTCTGTGCTTCCACTGCAGGGGGCACGGGTTTGATCCCTGGTCGGGGAACTAAGATCCCACGTGCTGCGTGGTGTGGCTTAAAAAAAAAAAAAAAAAAAAGAAGAAGAAGAAGTAGAGATTCTAGCTTGGGAGAAAGAAACAACAGATGGGAAACACACTATGGAAGATTGCTGTGCTCTATCATCAGGAGAAATGGGAGCTGGGGCTACCTGATGTCTAGGCTAGATGTGTAAGTGTCACATACATTTCCCTGGCATCTCTGGCCTTTGTGTTTATGAACTGCCCTCAGCTCTGAGGCCTGAGTTTCGATGGGCGAGAGGATGGCACAGAAACTCCGGAGGCTCTGGCTTCTGGTCTGTCTGTGGGTCTGCTCACGGCACACCCTGCCCAGGTTCATTACGCAGTAATGAGGAGACTCCGGTAATGAGCTGACCTTGTTAGAATTAATGGATAGTGGGGTAATGGGTCTGTGTGACTCATTAGATATAGAAAAGGGATCCAGCTTTCCTACATTTAATTTAGTTGAAACTCTAAAACATTTATTACTTTGGGCACATGATAGTAACTTGCGTTTTTAAATATCAAAGTGATAATTTCAGCTGTTTCCAAAAGGGAAAGTGGGGTTGGAGGGGGCAAAGCAAGAAAAAAAGGGAGTCAGGGGAGGAAGTTCTTGCCCAGAGAATGGGAAATGGGAGGCTTGGGGTCTGTTTTTTTTTTTTTTTTTTGCGGTACGCGGGCCTCTCACTGTTGTGGCCTCTCCCGTTGCGGAGCACAGGCTCCGGACGCGCAGGCTCAGCGGCCATGGCTCATGGGCCCAGCCGCTCCGCGGCATGTGGGATCTTCCTGGACCGGGGCATGAACCCGTGTCCCCTGCATGGGCAGGCAGACTCTCAACCACTGTGCCACCAGGGAAGCCCCTTGGGGTCTGTCTTGATTGAGTTTTGGTGAGTGACTTGGACAAGTCCCTTTACCTCTTAAGGCCACAATTTACTCATGGTGAGACAAAGGCTCTTGGAAAGACCACCATCATTACCACTGCCTCTGCAGTTCATAGGTGCTGAGAACATGTTAGGTATAGCTAGCCCATGGCTTTATTTATGTATAGTGTAGGTACTCTGCTTACTGTCAATTTACTGAGGAAGAAATAGAGGTTGAGAGAGGTTAAATCACCTGCCTGAGGCCACCAGAGGGTGTAGAGTGCAGGTAGGATTTCAAGACTAGTTGGTCTTAGTCCACAACTCTTGCACCATCCCCCATGCCATGTACCACCGTCCCCTCTAAGGCCTCTTCCTGCTTTAATGTTCCATGAGTTCTGTGGGCAGAGGGCTATTCTGGGCCCTCTGTTTTAAGAAACTGTCATCTGCTTATTCCATGAAAGTTTATATACCTTGGAATTTATTGAACCCCATTAAGGAGTTGAGATTTAGGTGTAGGAAGAAGGTATTAGCTAACATTTTGTGAGAATTTCTTCTAGGCCCCTCCTCACTCCCCCATCCCTCATTTTTTTTGGACCACAGTTGAAAGTATATGTATATGATCTTGTGTCCTTTTTCCCTTCCTAATTTAAGAACATTAGCATTTCCAAAAGTTATTAAAATTCCTCAGGATTATCATTTTTAATTTCTGCCAAGTGCTCCCTCATAAGGAGGCATTGTCACTTACTTAATCAATCCCTTATTTTTGAACATGGAAGTTATTTCCAGCTTGTCATGATTATAAATGATGATATGAACATCATTGGGCATAAAGCATTTAAAAATTTTTAGGTTATTTCCTTAAGATTGACATCTATACTTTAAAATATTTTTCTTAAATATAATACAAAGGTATTTTAGAAGGTTGAAAAAGCAAGGGAAATTTAAAGAGGGAAAGAAAAACAGTTATTATTATTAGCTAATACTTATACAGGGCTTTCTAGGTACCTGGAACTATTCTAAGCACTTTACATAAATTAACTTATTAATTGCCACAACAACCATTTGAGATACATACATAAACATTTTTGCTATTTCTTGATTATTTCCTTAGGAAAGCAAATTTCTTTAAAATATAGAAACATTTTTAAGATCCTTCAGCTGTATTACCAAGCTGCTTTTCAGAGACATATTAGCTGTTTATCCTCAAACCAATAGGATGTGAGTGTGCCCTTCTCTCTGCTCTTTCACCAGCACAGTGTTTTAATCATTTAAAAAAGTGTTTGAGTCTTGAGTGTTTTCTACTGCATCATTCTACCTCGAAGGACCTTTGAAGCTTTGTGCTGATGCATCGTAGATCTCCAGCTGATAAAAGCTCAAGAGCTGCTTGTGGCAGCTACTAAGATATTTGTATACTTTGCTGGCATGGAATCTGAGAGCTGAGCTGAGGGCAGGGTGGGATCCAGGAAGCAATGTGTGTATGCACATCTCTCGTGTCATGCTGGCCAAGGATGCAGAATACAGGATCCTCCCTGTGTCTATTCCTCTACGGGAAAACTCCAAAGAGCTCTAGGGGCATGAGAAGCTCACATGTCAGAGAGAGAAAGGTACATATGGTAGGCAAATGAGTTTTACATTTGTGATTCAAGGGAGGTGCCATAGACATTCAATTTGGAAAGTAAAAGTTCATCCTGAATTGTAACAACAAAGAGTGTCTTCTCTCTGGACCCCCTGGAACCTGGCAGACTCTGAAGGAGGAGGGAACAGGTAATTCAGAGTCATGATCTATTAGGTCAATGCCATGCCTAAAATTCCTAATATCCATACAGAACCAGGCATGATCCTGGAAGCTGTGTAGACATAATAAGGCTTCCATCTACTTTGGTCAAAGATCACAGATCTTTCTTTATCTTTTTTTTCTTTTCCCCTTTCTTCTCCCCTTTTCTCCTTCCCTCTGTCTACTCCCTTCCTCCCTCCCTCCCTTCCCTTAGCATTACTGGATTTTTCACATTTTAAAAGTAATGCATATTTATTTTTATCATATTGAACAATTCAGAAGTGCATGAGGGTAACATTAATAATCTTCCTCTTTAATCCCACCCTTTCCAGATAACCAATGCTAATAGTTCGGTCTGTATTTTTCCACACATTTTTAAAATCCTGCTGCAACTATACACATTTCTTCCCCTTTTTCTTTTTTAAAATAAAATAATAGAACCCAAACTCTATATATTATTTGCTTTTTTGACTTAAAGACATATCAGAGAAAATGCTCTAGGTCAGGATATAAATCTCACTCAAATAATAATAGCTTCACTTAAGCACCATTGATGACTATCAAAATGAGTAAGCCACATGAGGCTACTCAACGGAAAAAAAGTGTAAATACATTATGAATAGACTCATAAAAATAAATAATAGCTTCATAGTATTTCATCATATGGATACACCATAAAATTATTTGACCAGTCCCCTATTGAAGAGCATTCAAATAATTTTCAAATTCGTTCTCCTTTTCCTTTCCTCTCTCCCTTCCTGTACCAGCTGATCTGTAATAAACATCCTCATACATAACTCCTTTCATACAGATGCTTATATTTTTATAGGATAGAGTCCCCAAATCTGGGATTATTAGGACAAAGGAAACATTAAACTTTAATCTTCAATAATTTGTCTTGCCTCTTTTAGTTACTTATTTTTTGTTGAGTATTATTATTTGTTGAGTATATTATTTAGCTTGATGTTTATGTCACCTTCATGCAGTAGGCAAGGTGAAGGGCATTGTTTTTACCTTGCAGGTGAGCCTCAGTGAGATTAAATGACTTGTCCAAGGTCACACAGCCAGCAAATGGCTGAGACTCTCTTAGAGCTCTTCTGTCTTTGAGACTTGTGCTTGATCCATTAAATATTTCTTCTCTACTCCTCCTTGGTTATATTTTTGAAGATTCCCTAGGAAAAGGAAAGGAGGCTCCATCAGAAGGATGGCCCTATTTATTTAAAGAGAAGGATGCTGCTGCTGAAGAAGATATTGGCATATAATTAAACATTTGTCAAAGGAGAGAGAGAAGAGATTTCCTCAAAGTTTGGTTTTGGGCTTTCAAGAGTAGTTTTTAAGTTTTAAGAATTTTCAGTGGCCCTGCACTGTTCAGGTGATTCCCTGCCTCTGGTCGTCTTAGCCTAAATACTCAGCAGAATAAAGAGACAAAAGCTGGCCTCTGGCCTCCGTCTTCTGTCTCTGAGTCCATCTCCCTCCTGATGCCTCCCCTGTGTCTAGTTTCTTATATTCAAGAGGCTGTTGATGAGCACCTGATGCTCTCTTATGGGCTGAAGCCTCCTGGGTATGCTCAGTTTCTAAGCAAAGAGTAATATGAGGCTCTCAGGGGGAAACAAGCCTTGATTTAACCTTGAGAAAAACCATACAGAACATGCCTCCAACCTCACTGCTCTGCTTCCGCCACTAGATGTGGCCCAATTTCTTTCCCTGCCTTTTGTGCCTTGGGACCTCTTCCTCTTCTCTCTGTCAAAATCTGCCTGCAGAAGAGCATCTTTTCTTAGTCTTTATTCTTGAACATGACTACCAGCCTGTGGTTCTTTCTCCCTGAGGGATTTGCATTTTCAGACTCACATCTTTTGGGGAAAATATTCATTGTTAAAGAATTAATAGATGAGGAAGGGATTTGGGGAACAGGAAGCCTTTTCAGTGTTCCTGAAATAGTTATTAGGATAACTAGCATTTACTGAGCACTTACATTGTGCCAGGAAGTATTTTATCTTCACATCTACTCTATGAAGCATTTAATATCCCAGTTTTACCAATGAGGAAACTGAGGCACACCCTGGTTAAGTGACTAGTACAAAGTCATATACAATGCTTTACCAATTTGGTAAGTAATTAATGGTGGCATTAATTTTAAGATTCACCATTATTTTATTTACACTAAGAAAAAAAATCCTGCCAGTTAAACTAAGAAATGACTTTAGGAAAAGATAAATGTGAAAAAATACATCTTAGAATCAATGGCTCTATGTGACAGAGCTGGGGTTTGAAGCCCAGCAGATCAACTGCAGTATTTAATAGCTTTTCTACCATGTTACTCATGCTGTAGGCAGAGTCTTTTCTTTGTTTTTTGGTCTGTGCCGTGAGGCATGCAGGATCTTAGTAAAGCGTGGAGTCTTAACCACTGAACCACCAGGGAAGTCTGGGTAGAGTAATTTTTGACTACTGTTTTACTAAGTCAGCATTCCTCAAAATGTTTTGAAACAGTAGTGGATATAATGGTGGAAAATGTGGGCCAAGTGCGTTTAGGAAAGGCTGCATTAAATGGATTTTTCTACTGTAGGACTACTTCAAGGACTTTAATATCAACATGTGTTTTGTACTTCTATGGGAGAGAGATAGAATATGCATCATTTCCCAAACTTATTTTTGGTGGTGGAGCATTTTTTGGAACCTCTGTCCTTTGGGACACATTTTGGAGTACTTAGTGGTAGGTCATGTCTCTAATCTAGCAACAAATGTGTACAGAAGTTCAAGTTTCGTTTTGCTTAATGAATCTAGTCTTTGGTGACAATTATTGTATATCAGGCATGGTGGGTCTATAATGACAAGTTTGAAGCTAAGCTGACATCTCTTGGCAGTTTTCCTCACATCTGGTCCACATCTTTCACTCAATATTAATTTAAGAAACATGTTTTAAATACCTAGCATAGTGTTTTTCAAAGCACTGTTTTTTTTATGGCAATGGACTCCAAACTCTTAAAATAAGGCATCCCCACCAGAAAACAGAAACTTGTTTTAAGTCAATATCATGCTTACTCTGGGCCTGCCTGAATGTACTGATGAATGTAAAGGTGCCCTTTGCGGAGTGGGAGGCACCAATTTCCATTGTTTGATTAAAAGAAAAATGTTTTGCAGAAACTTTTTGTATAGGTTACAGTTGCTTTTAGTTATAAATAACAATAGCATCTACCTGATGCTTAATCTAATGATGTTTAAGCAATAAAGATATTTGGTTGATTAGATTCCTAAAAGAGGAAGAAGTTCAGAGGTAGCTGGTCCAGGGTTCAGACATGTCACGAGTGACCTAGACTTTTCTTCTTTGCATCCCTTACCCCCTGCAACCCCACAGTGCTGTCTTGATGCCTCATGGGCATAGGATGTGTGCTGCAGTCCCAGGCATCCATCACCTCTCTGTCCAAAGCAGAAAAAGGGCTAGGGTGGCACTAACCATACTTTTCCTTTTTATTAAGAAAGCAAAATGTTCCTGGAAGTCCCCAGCAGTGGTCTCCTAATATCTTACTGGCAAAACTGCTGATATCCATGACCATACCTGGCTGCAAGGGAGCTGTAGACCAGGACTGTTATGATTAGTTTTGGCCAAGTGATTCTCCAAGAGAGGTCTTTGGACCAATAGCATCACCATCACCTGGGAACTTGCTACACATGCTAATTCTTAGGCCTCACCCCAGACCTACTGAATCCGAATCGCTTGGAGTAGGGACAGTGACGTTTGTGTGTGTTATTGAAGAATAGTTGATTTACAGTACTATATTAGTTTCAGGTGTACTGCATAGTGATTCAATATTTTTATAGATTATACTCCATTTAAAGTTATTATAAAATATTGGCTATATTTCCCTGTGATATACAATATATCCTTGTTTCTTATTTATTTTATATAGTGGTTTGTATCTCTTAATCCCATACCCCTGTATTGCCCCTCCTCCAGCCCTCTCCCCACTAATAATCAGTACTTTGTTCTCTATATCTGTGAGACTGCTTCTATTTTGTTATGTTCAGTCATTTGTTTGATTTTTTGGATTCCACATATAAGTGATAAGAGTATTTGTCTTTCTGTGTCTGACTTTTTTTTTTTTTTTTTTTGCGGTACGTGGGCCTCTCACTGTTGTGGCCTCTCCGGTTGCGGAGCACAGGCTCCGGACGCGCAGGCTCAGCAGCCATGGCTCACGGGCCTAGCCGCTCCGTGGCATGTGGGACCTTCCCGGACCGGGGCACGAACCCATGTCCCCTGCATCGGCAGGCGGACTCCCAACCACTGCGCCACTAGGGAAGCCCTGTGTCTGACTTATTGCACTAAGCATAGGTTAGTAGACCCTCTAGGTCTACTTATGTTGTTGCAGATGGCAAAATTTCACTCACTTTTGTGACTGAGTAATATTCCATTGTGCATGTATGTGTGTATTTCTACGACATCTTCTTTATCCATTCACCTATTGATGGACATTTAGATTGCTTCCACATCTTGGCTATTTTATTTTATTTTATTTTTTTACATCTTTATTGGAGTATAATTGTTTTACAATGATGTGTTAGTTTCTGCTTTATAACAAAGTGAATCAGTTATACATATACATATGTTCCCATATCTCTTCCCTCTTAAATCTCCCTCCCTCCCACCCTCCCTATCGCACCCCTCTAGGTGGTCACAAAGCACCGAGCTGATCTCCCTGTGCTATGTGGCTGCTTCCCACTAGCTATCTTTTTTACGTTTGGTAGTGTATATATGTCCATGCCACTCTTTCACTTTGTCACAGCTTACCCTTCCCCCTCCCCATATCCTCAAGTCCATTCTCTAGTAGGTCTGTATCTTTATTCCTGTCTAACCCTTAGGTTCTTGATGACATTTTTTCCCTTAAATTCCATATATATGTGTTAGCATACGGTATTTGTCTTTCTCTTTCTGACTTACTTCACTCTGTGTGACAGACTCTAGGTCCATCCACCTCATTACAAATAGCTCAATTTTATTTCTTTTTATAGCTGAGTAATATTCCATTGTATATATGTGCCACATCTTCTTTATCCATTCATCCGATGATGGACACTTAGGTTGTTTCCATCTCCTGGCTATTCTAAATAGAGCTGCAATGAATATTTTGGTACATGACTCTTTTTGAATTATGGTTTTCTCAGGGTATATGCCCAGTAGTGGGATTGCTGGGTCATATGGTAGTTCTATTTGTATTTTTTTAAGGAACCTCCATACTGTTCTCCATAGTGGCTGTACCAATTCACATTCCCATCAACAGTGCAAGAGTGTTCCCTTTTCTCCACACCCTCTCCAGCATTTATTGTTTCTAGAATTTTTGATGATGGCCATTCTGACTGGTGTGAGATGATATCTCATTGTACTTTTGATTTGTATTTCTCTAATGATTAATGATGTTGAGCATTCTTTCATGTGTTTGTTGGCAGTCTGTATATCTTCTGTGGAGAAATGTCTATTTAGGTCTTTGGCCCATTTTTGCATTGGGTTGTTTGTTTTTTTGTTATTGAGCTGCATGAGCTGCTTGTAAATTTTGGAGATCAATCCTTTGTCAGTTGCTTCATTTACAAATATTTTCTCTCATTCTGAGGGTTGTCTTTTGATATTGTTTATGATTTCCTTTGCTGTGCAATAGCTTTGAAGTTTCATTAGGTCCCATTTGTTCATTTTTGTTTTTATTTCCATTTCTCTAGGAGGTGGGTCAAAAAGGATCTTGCTGTGATTTATGTCATAGAGTGTTCTGCCTGTGTTTTCCTCTAAGAGTTGGATAGTTTCTGGCCTTACATTTAGGTCTTTAATGCATTTTGAGCTTATTTTTGTGTATGGTGTTAGGGAGTGATTTAATCTCATACTTTTACATGTACCTGTCCAATTTTCCCAGCACCACTTACTGAAGAGGCTGTCCTTTCTCCACTGTACATTCCTGCCTCCTTTATCAAAGATAAGGTGACCATATGTGTGTGGGTTTATCTCTGGGCTTTCTGTTCTGTTTCATTGATCTATATTTCTGTTTTTGTGCCAGTACCATACTGTCTTGATTACTGTAGCTTTGTAGTATAGTCTGAAGTCAGGGAGCCTGATTCCTCCAGCTCCGTTTTTTGTTCCCAAGATTGCTTTGGTTCTTCAGGGTCTTTTGCGTTTCCTTACAAATTGTGAAAGATTTTGTTCTAGTTCTGTGAAAAATGCCAGTGGTAGTAGTTTGATAGGGATTGCATTGAATCTCTAGATTGCTTTGGGTAGTAGAGTCATTTTCACAATGTTGATTCTTCCAATCCAGGAACTTGGTATATCTCTCCATCTATTTGTATCATCTTTAATTTCTTTCAACAGTGTCTTATAATTTTCTGCATAGAGGTCTCTTGTCTCCTTAGGTAGGTTTATTCCTAGATATTTTATTCTTTTAGTTGCAATGGTAAATGGGAGTGTTTTCTTGATTTCACTTTCAGATTTTTCATCATTAGTGTATAGGAATGCCAGAGATTTCTGTGCATTAATTTTGTATCCTGCAACTTTACCAAATTCCTTGATTAGCTCTAGTAGTTTTCTGGTAGCATCTTTAGGATTCTCTATGTATAGTATCATGTCATCTGTAAACAGTGACAGCTTTACTTCTTATTTTCTGATTTGGATTCCTTTTATTTCCTTTTCTTCTCTGATTGTTGTGGCTAAAACTTCCAAAGGTATGTTGAATAAGAGTGATGAGAGTGGGCAACCTTGTCTTGTTCCTGATCTTAGTGGAAATGCTTTCAGTTTTTCACCATTGAGGGCGATGTTGGCTGTGGGTTTGTCATATATGGCCTTTATTATGTTGAGGAAAGTTCCCTCTATACCTACTTTCTGGAGGTTTTTTTTTCATAAATGGGTGTTGAATTTTGTCAGAAGCTTTCTCTGCATCTATTGAGATAACCATATGGTTTTTCTCCTTCAATTTGTTAATATGGTGTATCACATTGATTGATTTGTGTTTATTAAAGAATCCTTGCATTCCTGGAATAAACCCCACTTGATCATGGTGTATGATCCTTTTAATGTGCTGTTGGTTCTGTTTGCTAGTATTTTGTTGAGGATTTTTGTATCTATGTTCATCAGTGATATTGGCCTGTAGTTGTCTTTCTTTGTGACATCCGTGTCTGGTTTTTTTCATCAGGGTGATGGTGGCTTCGTAGAATGAGTTTGGGAGTGTTCCTCCCTCTGCTATATTTTGGAAGAGTTTGAGAAGGATAGGTGTTAGCTCTTCTCTAAATGTTTGATAGAATTCGCCTGTGAAGCCATCTGGTCCTGGACTTTTGTTTGTTGGAAGATTTTTAATCACAGTTTCAAATTCAGTGCTTGTGATTTGTGTGTTCATATTTTCTATTTCTTCCTGATTCAGTCTTGGCAGGTTGTGCATTTCCAAGAATTTGTCCATTTCTTCCAGCTTGTCCATTTTATTAGCATAGAGTTGCTTGTATTAATCTCTCATGATCCATTGTATTTCTGCAGTGTCAGTTGTTACTTCTCCTTTTGCATTTCTAATTCTACTGATTTGAGTCTTCTCCCCTTTTTTCTTGATGAGTCTGGCTAATGGTTTATCAATTTTTTTATCTTCTCAAAGAACCAGCTTTTAGTTTTATTGATCTTTGCTATCATTTCCTTCATTTCTTTTTCATTTATTTCTGATCTGATCTTTATGATTTCTTTCCTTCTGCTAACTTTCAGATTTTTTTGTTCTTCTTTCTCTAATTGCTTTAGGTGCAAGGTTAGGTTGTTTATTCGAGATGTTTCCTGTTTCTTAAGGTAGGATTGTATTGCTATAAACTTCCCTCTTAGAACTGCTTTTGCTGTATCCCATAGGTTTTGGGTCGTTGTGTCTCCATTGTCATTTGTTTCTAGGTATTTTTTATTTCCTCTTTGATTTCTTCAGTGATCACTTCGTTATTAAGTAGTGTATTGTTTAGCCTCCATGTGTTTGTATTTTTTACAGATCTTTTCCTGTAATTGATATCTAGTCTCATAGCAGTGTGGTCGGAAAAGATACTTGATACAATTTCAATTTTCTTAAATTTACCAAGGCTTGATTTGTGACCCAAGATATGATCTATCCTGGAGAATGTTCCATGAGCACTTGAGAAAAATGTGTATTCTGTTGTTTTTGGATGGAATGTCCTATAAATATCAATTAAGTCCATCTTGTTTAATGTGTCATTTAAAGCTTGTGCTTCCTTATTTATTTTCATTTTGGATGATTTGTCCATTGGTGAAAGTGGGGTGTTAAAGTACCCTACTATTATTGCGTTACTGTCGATTTCCCCTTTTACAGCTGTTAGCATTTGCCTTAAGTATTAATGTGCTCCTATGTTGGGTGCATAAATATTTACAATTGTTATGTGTTCTTCTTGGATCGATCCCTTGATCATTATGTAGTGTCCTTCTTTGTCTCTTCTAGTAGTCTTTATTTTAAAGTTTATTTTGTCTGATATGAGAATTGCTACTCCAGCTTTCTTTTGGTTTCCATTTGGATGGAATATCTTTTTCCATCCCCTCACTTTCAGTCTGTATGTGTCTAGGTCTGAAGTGGGTCTCTTGTAGACAGCATATATATGAGTCTTGTTTTTGTATCCATTCACCCAGTCTGTGTCTTTTGGTGGGAGCATTTAATCCATTTACATTTAAGGTAATTATTGATATGTATGTTCCTATTCCCATTTTCTTAATTGTTTTGTGTTTATTGTAGGTCTTTTCCTTCTCTTGTGTTTCTTGCCTAGAGAAGATCCTTTAGTATTTGTTGTAAAGCTGGTTTGGTGGTGCTGAACTGTCTCAGCTTTTGCCTGTCTGTAAAGGTTTTTATTTCTCCATCAAATCTGAATGAGATCCTTGCTGGGTAGAGTAATCTTGGTTGTAGGTTTTTCTCCTTCATCACTTTAAATATGTCCTGCCATTCCCTTCTGGCTAGCAGAATTTCTGCTGAAAGATCAGCTGTTAACCTTATGTGGTTCCCTTGTATGTTATTTGTTGGGGTGTCTGTGGACTTATTATGATTTTAGGCAGCCTCTCTGCTAATGGGTGGGATTGTGTTCCTTTCTTACTAAGTTGTTTGGCATAGGGTGTCCAGCACTGTAGTTTGCTGCTCCTTGAGTGAAGCTGGGTGTTGTTGTTGAGATGGAGATACCTGGGAGATTTTTGCTGTTTGATATTACATGGAGCTGGGAGGTCTCTTGTGGACCAGTGTCCTGAAGTTGGCTCTCCCATGTCAGAGGCACAGCACTGACTCCTGGCTGCAGCACCAAGAGCCTTTCATCCACACGGCTCAGAATAAAAGGGAGAAAAAGTAGAAAGAAAGAAAGAAAGAAAGAGGATGAAGGAAAATAAGATAAAGTAAGGTAAAATAAAATAAAGTTATTAAAATAAAAAAGAATTATTAAGAAAAAATTTTTAAAAAGTAAAAAAAAAAAAAAAAGGATGGATAGAACCCTCGGACAAATGGTGAAAGCAGAGGTATACAGACAGAATCTCACACAGAAGCATACACATACACACTCACAAAAAGAGGAAAAGGGGAAAAAATAATAAATCTTGCTCTCAAAGTCCACCTCCTCAATTTGGGACGATTCATTGTCTATTCAGGTGTTCCACAGATGCAGGGTACATCAAGTTGATTGTGGAGCTTTAATCCGCTGCTTCTGAGGCTGCTGGGAGAGATTTCCCTTTCTCTTCTTTGTTCTCACAGCTCCCGGGTCTCTGCTTTGGATTTGGCTGCGCCTCTGTGTGTAGGTCGCCGGAGGGCGTCTGTTCTTCGCTCAGACAGTACAGGGTTAAAGGAGCAGCCGCTTCGGGGCGGGGAGGGGGGGGAGGGAGGGGCACGGAGTGCGGGGCGAGCCTGCGGCGGCAGAGGCCGGCATGACGTTGCACCAGCGTGAGGCGCGCCGTGCGTTCTCCCGCGTAAGTTGTCCCTGGATCCCGGGACCCTGGCAGTGGTGGGCTGCACAGGCCCCGGAAGGGAGGCGTGGAGAGTGACCTGTGCTCGCACACAGGCTTCTTGGTGGCAGCAGCAGCAGCCCTAGCGTCTCATGCCGGTCTCTGGGGTCCGCGCTGTTAGCCGCGGCTCGCGCCCGTCTCTGGAGCTCCTTTAAGCAGCGCTCTTAATCCCCTCCCCTCGCGCACCAGGAAACAAAGAGGGAAGAAAAAGTCTCTTGCCTCTTCGGCAGCTCCAGACTTTCCCCCGGACTCCCTCCCGGCTAGCTGTGGTGCAGCAACCCCCTTCAGGCTGTGTTCACGCCGCCAGTCTTCTCCCTGCGCTCGGACCGAAGCTCGAGCCTCAGCTCCCAGCCCCCACCCGCCCCGGCGGTTGAGCAGACAAGCCTCTCAGGCTCGTGAGTGACGGTTGGCACCGATCCTCTGTGCGGGAATCTCTCCACTTTGCCCTATCCAGGTATGTGGGGAGTTTCTTGCCTTTTGGGAGGTCTGAGGTCTTCTGCCAGCGTTTGGTAGGTGTTCTGTAGGAGTTGTTCCACGTGTAGATGTATTTCTCGTGTATCTGTGGGGAGGAAGGTGATCTCCGCGTCTTACTCTTCCGCCATTTTCCCCTAGATCTCCTTGACTTTTTAAAATAGTGCTGTAAAGAACATTAGGATACACATGTCTTTGATTAGCGTTTTCGTTTTCTTCAGATATATACCCTGGAGTAAGATTGCTGGATCATATGATAGTCCTATTTTTAGGTTTTTGAGGAACCTCCATACTGTTTTCCATAGTGGTTGCACCAATTTACATTCCCACCAACAATGTAGGAGGGTTTCCTTTTCTCCACACCCTCTCCAGCATTTGTTATTTGTGGTGTCTTTATAGCCATTCTTTTATTATTATTATTATTTTTTAAAATAGATCTTTATTGGAGTATAATTGCTTCACAGTACTGTGTTAGTTTCTGTTGTACACCAAAGTGAATCAGCTATATGCATACATATGTCCCCATATCCCCTCCCTCTTGAGCCTCCCTCCCACCCTCCCTATCCCACCCCTCTAGGTCATCGCAAAGCACGGACCCCTGTGCTATGCTGTTGCTTCCAGCCAGCTAACTAGTTTACATTCACTAGTGTATATATGTCGATGTTACTCTCATTTCGCCCCAGCTTCACCCTCCTACCCCATGTCCTCAAGTCCATTTTCTATGTCTACCTCTTTATTTCTGCACTGCAACTAAGTTCATCAGTACCATTTTTTTTTTGTTTTTCTTTGGATTCCATATATATACATTAGCGTACGGTATTTGTTTTTCTCTTTCTGACTTCACTCTGTATGACAGACTCTAGGTCCATCCACCTCACTACAAATAACTCAGTTTCGTTTCTTTTTATGGTTGAGTAATATTCCATTGTATGTATGTGCCACATCTTCTTAAAGGTATGAGATGATATCTTATTGTGGTTTTGATGCTTAGCAATATTGAACATTTTTTCATGTTCATGTTAGCCAGTAGTATATCTTCTTTGGAAAAATGTCTATTAGGTCTTCTGCCCATTTTTAAATTGGGCACTATGTTTTTTTGATATTGAGTTGTATGAGCTGATTATATATTTTGGATATTAATCTCTTGTTAGAACATTTCCTCACACCATATACAAAAATAAACTCAAAATGGATTAAAGACCTAAATGTAAAACTGGAAACCATAAAACTCCTAGGAGAGAACGTAGGCAGGACACTCTTTGACTTAAGTCATAGCAATATTTTTTTGCGATTTGTCTCCTCAGATAAAGGAAACAAACTAAAAAATAAATGAATTGGACCTAATTAAATTTAAAAGCTTTTGTACAGCAAAGGAAACCATTAACAAGATGAAAAGAAAACCCACTGAATGGGAGAAAATATTTGCAAAGGGTATGTCCAATAAGTGACTTGTATTTTAATAAACTCTCTGGGTAATTCTGATATGCTCAGTTTTGAGAACCACCTCCTCAGATCAATTATTTATCATCCATGATTGGGCTTGTTGTTGCCCTGAACAGAACTGAGATTCCGTTTGTAACATGAAATTTAGGTATGGATATTGCGCAGGTGTCTAAGTGTCTAACAAGGTATATTAACCTTTGGCTGTCATATATGTTGCAAACAGGGATGATTATTATTAATGTGAAGGGCTTGCATAGAAAGTCAGCATCCTTAGGCTTGAGAATGGGTGCTTTATATCTGTTTGCTCTGTGATCTTGGGCAAATCACTGAACCTTTCTGAGTTGGCTTCCTGCTCTTTTAAGGAGAGATATCCTTGCAGGACTCCTATAAGAATTAGTTAATACAATGAATATAGAAGGACCCTGAAAAACCCTAAGGCCTATAAGAATTAGTTAATACAATGAATATAGAAGGACCCTGAAAAACCCTAAGGCTTCATGTGCTGCCTGTTCCCATGTGTGGGCAGATCACTGTCTTTCTGCTCCATAAGCATCTGGTTCAGCTCTCTTGGCCTGGCCCAGACAGTCCCTGAGCAATACTAATAGGGGCCCTGTAGGCACAGCATACCAGGTTCGATCAATGAAGTCCAGATCTCCCACTTGCTCGAGGCAGGGGGTAATGTCTTGGGGAGAGAGGTGGAAAAGGAGAGGGAACATTTCTGTAATGTGCCAGGGTAAGCCTGTGTTTTATTGTTGCTTCGATTGTTTTTCTCACTGCTTCTTACATGAGTTTCTTGAATTTAACAAACTGGGGCTTTTCAAAACAGCTTGCCAAATAGCTCTCAGCCAAACAATGACAAAGAAGTTCAAGATGGGGTACTGATAGTGGACATGGGTAGATAATTCTCTCCCACCTTCCAGTGCCCTGGCACTTGCATGGCAAGAGGAGGCGGAATGGGATTTCTTTAGCATGTGCTAAACATTTTAAACGGCTAGAAGCTGTTTCTCCCAGTCTGCATGCATATAACATTACCCACTGTACTGTAATCTCAAACATATTTACAAGCTTTGAAAGTATTATAACCATAAAGACCACCTGAGCATAGCTCTCCACAATTCAATCAATTCACTGGCAAGGATTTGTGTAGTGCCTGGGAGAGGGCACACACTGGCATTTAGGCCAAAAAGGGCACAGCGGATGATTATTTTGATATGTTAGCTGGTTGCTGATACATCAGTGGTCGCCTCCCTACTGGTCGTAAGAGCCATCCTTGCCTAACAGCCACGAGTGGCAGGCAGTGGAAGAGAGAATGGCAGAGCCCAGATAGCTGGGGACTCCACTGTACAAAAAGCCTTTGAAATACAAGGTGTCAATTTGAGACAAGGATGATCTTGTCAGGCTAAGATGTGAGGTTGTTTTGGAAAGAAGTTTGGTGAGTCCAATTCTTATAGCAGACAGAAACCCCATGAAGCTCCCTCTCAAGAGGGAGTCAGAAGTTATGAACCAAGGACCATGATCATAAATGTTTTATGATTCTGGAATTCTTACAAGTTTTGTTAATTCCTGCATGTGTCCACGTAGCAATTAGAAGTCATCCTTATGGAGAAAGGCTTTTGGGTTCTTGTTTTTGTTTTTTCTAGTAGGAAAAGCTGGGGGACCAGCAAGGAATTAAGCAGAGGGTGGATTGAGGAGTTAGTGGTAGCTACTGGCAGAGAATCAGCTGGGAAAGACTGGAGGAGGGTATCAGGAACTAGTTTGCACTTGAAAAAGATTCTTAAGTATGAGCTGTAAAAATTCCCAGTGGAATCCCCTGACAATGAGATTACATATTTTACCCTCAGGCTTGAGTGGAGTCAGTGTCACTTTCCTTTCATGATACTATAGCAGATAAGGTTTGGAAACTTGTCTTATACCATTTACCAAACCTTGGACCAATAATTCATTTATTCAGTATATATTTCATGTTTATTGAGTACCTACAGGTGCTGAGCGCCATATGTAGTGTTGTTACACAACGATGAAAAAAACCTACAAAATTTATGCCTCATGGAGGTTATATTCTAGTAAGGAAGACACACAAAACCTCCACAAATAAATAATTATAACTCAACAGAAGTCACATGAAAGAAATAGACCAATGAGTGAGAGGGTTACCAGTGAGGCCATGTTGAACAGGGTGGTCACTGAGCCCCTTTTGAAGATACACATCTGCACTGAAAGTTGAAGGATGAGAATGAGCCAGCCATATAAGGAGTTATCAGGAGAGCATTCCCGACAGGGAAGCAACCAACACAAAGGCCTGGAGGTGGGGGAGAGCTTGGCAGATTCTAGGAGTAGAAAGAAGGCCACTATGTCTGAAGCATGGTGAACAAAGGCAGGGTGGAGAGAATGCGGTGAAAAAGGGTGGAGAGTTGAGGAGGGTCCAGGTCATGAAGGACTTTGTAGGGCATGGTAAGGAGTTAGGAGTTTAATCTATGGGCAATGGGATTTTTTTTTTTTTGAAGTATAGTTGATTTACAATGTTGTGTTAGTCTCTGGTGTACAGCAAAGTGATTCAGATATCTATCTATATCTATATCTATATCTATATCTATATATATACACATACACACACACATATGTATTCTTTTTCAGATTCTTTTCCTTTATAGGTTATTACAAAATATTGAGTATAGTTCCTTGTGCTATACTGTAGGTCCTTGTTGGTTATCTATTTTATATATAATAGTGTATATATGTTAATCCCAAGCTCTTCATTGATCCCTCCCTCACCTTTCCCTTTGGTAACCATACGTTTGTTTGCTATGTCTGCAGGTCTACTTCTGTTTTGTAAGTAAGTTCATTTGTATGATTTTTTAAGATTCCACATATAAGTGGTATCATATGATATTTGTCTTTCTCTGTCTTACTTCAGTTAGAGTGGTAATCTCTAGGTCCATCCTTGTTGATGCAAATGGCATTATTTCATTCTTTTTTATGGTTGAGTAGTATTCCGTTGTATATATGTACCACATCTTCTTTATTTATTCATCTGTCGATGGACATTTAAGTTGCTTTCATGTCTTGGCTATTATAAATAGTGCTGCTATGAACATAGGGCTGCATGTATCTTTTTCTTTTTTTTTTTGCGTTATGCGGGCCTTTCACTGTTGTGGCCTCTCCCATTGCGGAGCACGGGTTCCAGACGCACAGGCTTAGCGGCCACGGCTCACGGGCCTAGCTGCTCCACGGCATGTGGGATCTTCCCAGACCAGGGCATGAACCCATGTCCCCTGCATCGGCAGGCGGACTCTCAACCACTGCGCCACCAGGGAAGTCCACATGTATCTTTTTGAATTAGAGTTTTCTCCAGTATATGCCCAGGAGTGAGATTGCTGGATCATATGGTAGTTCTATTTTTAGTTCTTTAAGGAACCTCCATACTGTTTCCCATAGTGGCTGCACCAATTTACATTCCCACTAACAGTGTAGGAAGGTTCCTTTTTCTCCACACCCTTTCCAGAATTGATTGTTTATAGACTTTTTGATGATGGCCAGCAATGAGAAATTATTACAGAGGTTTGAGCAGTGAATTGATAAAGACCATTGATAAGAGTTATTCTGGCTGCCAAGTGAAGAATGGATTAAAAGGGTCTAAAGGAAGGAGAGAAACAAATCAAGAGTTGTTGTAGTAGTGCTGTGAGAAGGTATGGTGGTTCAGAATGGGTGGGACAGTGAAGGAGGGGACACATCGATGGATATGAGAGGCTATGCAGGTAGAATGACAGGTGTCCTGTAAGGAGTTAAGCAGGAGGTGAGAAGTACTGACAGAGTCTTGGGGAGGGGACCATTAGGGAAGACCTGAAAAGAGATATGAGGGAGTGTCTATACTTAAGAAGCGTTCTTTTTTTTTTTTTTTGCGGTACTTGGGCCTCTCACTGTCGTGGCCTCTCCTGTTGAGGAGCACAGGCTCCGGACGCGCAGGCTCAGCGGCCATGGCTCACGGACCCAGCCGCTCTGCGGCATGTGGGATCTTCCCGGACCGGGGCACGAACCCGCGTCCCCTGCATCGGCAGGTGGACTCTCAACCACTGCGCCACCAGGGAAGCCCAAGAAGGGTTTTTGAGTCTGAGCCCTAAATGGTCCAGGGTAGAATCCCCTGGCAGTGAGTTTCACACCATCTCTCATCCTCAAGTTTCACCTGTGTCATGTATCACTGTGGACTCAGGGATGGCTTGGCTATAGATAGATAATAGCCAGTAATATTAACAGTAATAACTGTGAATTTACTGTGCCCAACATTGTGCTAAATTCCTAAGTTCTCACATTAAAATGTCTGTTATTGAGTCCCATTTTTCAGTTGTAGAAACAGGCTCAATGGTTAAGAAACTTGTTCCAAGTCATACAGGTAGGAGGTGGCAGAGTAAAGAATTGAACCCAGGTGTATCCAACTATAAGTTCATGCTTTTATTACTCTCCTCTCAGTTTTACATGCTGTACTTGTCATAAAATTAATCAAATAAGTGTTTCCTGTGGATACCCTGCCATGTGTTGTGTCTAAGTGAGAGAAGGGACTTGAGTGAGATGCGGTTCCTATTTTAGACTTGTTGCTAGAGCAGAGGGATAAAGTGTGGCTGCAGATGACTCCCCCCCTCCCCCCAAATTAAAAAGTGATGTGTAACACACAAGAGGAAGAAACAAAGGACTTTTAAGATTCAGAGAAGGAAGAGAATTTTCCCAGCATGTGGGTAGGGAGATGCAGAATCAGAGACTGTGTCGTAAGAAGGCAACAGTTAGGATGGGCCTGGCCACATATACCCAGAGAAAACTCTAGTTCAAAAAGATACATGCACTCCTATGTTCATAGCTGCACTATTCACAATAGCCAAGGCATGGAAACAACCCACATGTCCATGGAGAGAAGAATGGATAAAGAAGATGTGGAGGGCTTCCCGGGTGGCGCAGTGGTTGAGAGTCTGCCTGCCGATGCAGGGGACACGGGTTCGTGCCCCGGTCCGGGAGGATCCCACATGCCACGGAGCGGCTGGGCCCGTGGGCTATGGCCGCTGAGCCTGCGTGTCCGGAGCCTGTGCTCCGCAACGGGAGAGGCTGCAACAGTGAGAGGCCCGCGTACCGCAAAAAAAAAAAAAAAAAAAAAAAAAGAAGATGTGGAGTGAGTATGTATATATATACACACACACACACACACACACACACACACACACAATGGAATAGTACTCAGCCATAAAAAGGAATGAAATAATGCCATTTGCAGCAACACGTATGGACCTAGAGATTATCACAGTAAGTGAAATAAGTCAGAAAGAGAAAGACAAATACCATATAATACACTTATATGTGGAATCTAAAATATGGCACAAATGAATTTATCTACAAAACAGAAAGTGACTCATAGAGAACAGACTTGTGGTTGCCAAGGGGGAGGTGGGGCGTGGAGGGATGAATTGGGAATTTGGATGCAAACTATTATATTGGTATATAGAATGGATAAACAACAAGATCCTACTGTATAACACAAGGAACTGTATTCAGTATTCTGTGATAAACCATAATGGAAAAGAATATGAAAAAGAATGTATATATATCTATAAATAAATATGAATCACTTTGCTGTACAGTAGAAATTAACACAACATTGTAAATCAACTATACTTCAATAAAATAAGTTAAAAAAAAAAAAAGATGGGCCTGACTAGAAGCTCAGAGAGAAGGCCAGGGCACAGCAGGAAAGTACACAGCTATGTGTTATGTGATTGGTTTAGGGCAGAAATTCTCAAAGCATAGTCTGGGGAAACTATGATGTGGGAAGCAAAACTATTTTCATTATTTACCTTTTTCAGTCTCATTCCCTCATGGGAGTACAGTTGAGTTTTCCAGAGGCAGTATGACTTATGATATTGCAACAGACTGAATACAGAAGCAGAAATAAGAATCCAGCTGTCTTCTACTAAGCCAAACATTAAAGAGATTTGCAAAAAAGTAAAACAATCCTGTGCTTCCCAGTATTTGTGTGTGTGTGTGCTTTAGGAAACACAGTTACTTTTTGTAAAAATATGTTATTTTTGTTAATAGGTTTATTGTTAGGTTGTATTACAATAAACATTGTTTTTTAGTTCTCAGTTTGAATCTCTAACTCAGTAAATATTGATAGATATAACCTACATAAACCAAAACTCTTTCAGATCTTCAATGATTTCAGAGAGTGTAAAGGAGTCCTGGGACCAAAAAGTTTGCAATCTGCTGGTCTGATGTAACAGTAGGCACTAGCGTGTGTTGGCTTCAGTGCTTCCAGGCGTGGGGAGAGCCAGGCTCGTGTCCCTGGCCCTTGGTGGGACTGTAGGACTTGGTAGGTTTACATGCGTCATAGTGTGGCGGGATTCGCTTGTTTAGCTCCAGACAGGCTTCTCTGCCATTGTCTCCTCCACGGTGGTGAGTCCTGAAGGTGGGGCCGCTCTAGGCAAGAGCCAGTTGGAACCTTTAGACTATACCTCCAGGCCTGGGGAGGGTTGCAGAGTGAACCGCTCTTACTGCCTTTCTCACTTTGCTATCTGGGCTGTCTTAAAGCAGAGGCTTCTTGTATACCTTAGTTGAAATCCTTAGTTGGAGTCCTCCACAAGAGAGGAGCGCTAAGGTCTCTTAGTCATTGGGATGAGGCATTGCACTGTGATTAAGCACATGAACTTTTGTATTAACCATCCTGGCTTTTAATCCATACACTTCGATTTATTGTCTTCTTGTGCTAGTTATTTAACCGCCCTGTTCTTTCTTCATTAGTCAGTAGAGATGATAACATCTACCTCATAAGTTTGTTGAAGATATTAAATGAGAGAAGCTATGTAAAGTGTGTAGCTTAGTGCCAGGCACATAGCAAGGTCTCAGATGGCGGCTGTTAGGGTAGAATTAGGACTAGCGGGTTGAAACCATAGGCAGGCAGATTTCAGCTCCATGAGAGAATGCACGTTAAGACAGTAGTACAGTGCTTGACATCTAATGATCACTTGACAAGTGGTAATTGCTGTTATTGATATAATTATTTTAAATGTGAGTTTATAAGTTGTATGATATAGAACTTCCTTTTGCTCAGAGCTATCCCTGAATAAATTTGGATGTATTATATTGGATCGTTCAGTTGTTTGTTTGTTCATTTGATAAACATATTGAGTGACTTAACAGGTACTACATGCTGGGATTAAAAGTTGGTTAAAAGAATTGGAAGAATATAAGTAAAGAGCAGGCAATCAGTCATGGGATGCTGTAGAGGAGACTCATGCATTGGGTAAGCCAGGGTAGGACTCAGGGACTTTGGAGCAACTCCCCTGTCTTGGTGACTTACAAAACTGTACTCTGGTATGACATTAACATTGTAGAGTGTCAGAGCTGATATTCTACAATGACATTCAGGCTCTAGAGATCACTTAGTCTGAGCTGTTCCTTGCACATATGGAGAAATTGAGGTACTGTCTCCCAGTCCAGTTCCTGATAATATTCTCTTTAATGCTCACCATCCCCAAGTGGTTTAGATGGAAGGGTATGAGAAAAGGGAAGGATGATGAACTTTGGGCAGCTTTACAATAGCTAAATTAATCATTCAGTGAGTGGAAGTGTGTTGGGCTCAAAGTATGCAACATAGCCTTGTGTGCCACTAAGGAGGCAGTGAAGCCACATGGTTAAGAATGCCTGGTAACACTCTCAGGTCTTATATTTACTAAATGTGTGACCTTGGGCAGTCTTTTTAGTTCTCTGGGGTGAAATTTTCTCAACTGGAAAATGGGGTGTGTAGTTAGAAATTATATTCAGCTGGTAGGAAGAAGAAAATCCCGCAAACGAGGACAGCAACAAATTAGGGTTTTATTTTTCTAACTTAAAGAGGTCAGCGAATAGGCAGACCAAGACTTGTAATGGCAGTTACACAATCTAACAGTGACTCAGAATCCTTCTCCCTTTCTTCTTTGCCTTTCTTAGTGCATGGTTACTTTCTTCATTCTTTTTTTTTTGGTATGCGGGCCTCTCACTGTTGTGGCCTCTCCCGTTGCGGAGCACAGGCTCCGGATGCGCAGGCCCAGAGGCCATGGCTCACAGGCCCAGCCGGTCCGCAACATGTGGGATTCTCCTGGACCGAGGCACGAACCCATGTCCCCTGCATCGGCAGGCGGACTGTCAACCACTGTGCCACCAGGGAAGCCCACTTTCTTCATTCTTAATGCATGGTCACAATATGGCTGCTTCAGCTCCAACGATCACATCCAAGTTTTTTGTGGGAATATAAAGGAAACATGAAGGGAAAGAGGTCAGTTCTCTTTTAAAGAATGTTTCTCAGAAACCCTGCCCACAAACTCTTATGTCTCATGGCCAGAACTTGGCTATGTGACCATCCCTACCTGCAAGAGATGTTGAGAGATAGAAGTTTTGTCTGGGTCCTTTGCAGCTCTGAATAAATAAAATAAATAAAACTGGAGTTGACTTAGTAAGGAAGAAAGGGATAATGGATATTGAACAGGTAACTAACAGTCTTTACTATGGAAGCCAGATAATATTACCTATCCTCTTAGGTTTTGTGAGGATTAAATGAGATGATACATAGCTCAGTGCCCAGGCATATAGATAGGGTTTATCCAAGAGAAGGTAATCATCCCTATCGTCAATAAATTTGTCCTTCTACTGGGGAGAGAGACAGAGGTGATGAAATAATGACACGATAATTTACTATAAGACAAATGTAAAATTCAGTCACTTCACTGGATCACCTTGAGCACTTCTCATTGAGATTCTTTCTTCTTGCTTTACATGCATGATCTCATTTGCCTTCAAGGCAACCCAGTGTGGGCGGGTGATGGGAAGTAGGTACTTTGATGGGGAAACTGAGGTTCTATGAGATACATGACTTGCCTGAGTCACACACTTATTAGAGGCTAGCTGGGAGAGGAATCCAGGTCTGTGGGACTATGAATCCGGTGCCATGCACTAGCCCAGGCTCTGCTATCCCCATCCCTGGGTCCTCAGACAAGTCCTATGCCCTCTCTGAGCCTTAGTTTGCTTTTCAATAAAACACATTGAGCTAGATGAGCTTAGAGGTAGTTTCTGGGACTCTCTCCTATGAACTATTAAAAGAAAATTAAAAATAAAAGATAAAATCATGATTCTTGTACAGGTATAAAGAGAAACTCATGTTAAAGATTTTATTTAACTCCTTTAATGAGGAAATAGCTGTGATATTACAACCAGTTCAGAGGAGAATCCAAAGAACAGGAGCATTTAGAAATCAGAAATACTGAAATGAATTTGCAAATGGAGACAAAACTAGTTTTTTTTCCCCACAGAGTGGGGAGGCTTGTTCCCCGACTAGAGAAAATTCATTTGCATGTCTATAGGCAAGAATTATTTGGCACTGTTATCAGTTATCTACAATGAAAAAAAAATTCCCAGAGTCAGATCAGATAAGGCGGAAGGGGGTGCTATGGACAATGCCTCATTTTCTGTTGAAACCCACATTTTCCCCTGCAGAACCTTCAGTAGAAGCCTTCTAGTCCAGTCAGGCTGAACCTGTTTCTGCCTCCCTCAAACATGTACCATCCTCGTCTCCCTGCTGTTTCGTAGACATCTGTGTCTACAATGTTGTGTTAGTTGCAGGTGTACAGTAAAGTGACTCAGTTATACATATATATGTATAAATATATACTTTTTTAAACATTCTCTTTCATTGTAGGTTATTTATTTATTTATTTTTAAACATTTTTATTGGAGTATAATTGCTTTACAATGATGTGTTAGTTTCTGCTGTGTAACAAAGTGAATCATCCATATGCATACGTATATCCCCATATCTCCTCCATCTTGCGTCTCCCTCCCACCCTCCCTATCTCACCCCTCTAGGTGGTCACAAAGCACCCAGCTGATCTCCCTGTGCTATGCGGCTGCTTCCCACTAGCTATCTATTTTATATTTGATAGTGTATATATGTCCATGCCACTCTCTCACTTAGTCCCAGCTTACCCTTCCCCCTCCCTGTGTCCTCAAGTCCATTCTCTACATCTGAGTCTTTATTCCTATCCTGTCCCTAGGTTCATCAGAACCTTTTTTTTTTTATATTCCATATGTGTTAGCATACGGTATTTGTTTTTCTCTTTCTGACTTACTTCACTCTGTAGGACAGACTCTAGGGCCATCCACCTCACTACAAATAACTCAGTTTCATTTCTTTTTATGGCTGAGTAATATTCCATTGTATACATGTGCCACATCTTCTTTATCCATTCATCTGTCGATGGACACTTCAGTTGCTTCCATGTCCTGGCTATTGTAAATAGGGCTGCAGTGAACATTGTAGTACATGACTCTTTTTGAATTATGGTTTTCTCAGGGTATATGCCCAGTAGTGGGATTGCTGGGGCATATGGTAGTTCTATTTTTAGTTCTGTAAGGAACCTCCATATTGTTCTCCATAGTGGCTGTATCAATTTACATTCCCACCAACAGTGCAAGAGTGTTCCCTTTTCTCCACACCTTCTCCAGTATTTATTGTTTGTAGATTTTTTGATGATGGCCATTCTGACCGGTGCGAGCTGATGCCTCATTGTAGTTTTGATTTGCATTTCTCTAATGATTAGTGATGCTGAGCATCCTTTCCATTATAGGTTATTAAAAGATACTGAGTATAGTTCCCTGTGCTATACCGTAGGTCCTTGTTGGTTATCTATTTTATATATAGTAGTATATTTTAATCCCAAACTCCTAATTTATTCCTCTCCCTCTCCCCTACCCTCTGCTTTGGTAACCATACATTTGTTTTATATGGCCTGCAGTTTTGTTGCTTCCAGAAAGTCCTCATTGATCGGTCCTACTCTCTTTGAATGTATCAGGAAAGCCAGCTGGAGGGCAGGGCAGTGGCAGGGATCACCCTTGTGGAGTGATCGAACCAGGAGGCCACACAACAGGAAGCTTCTCCACCTAGTCTGCTTCCAGGGCCTGGCTCCCTTAGTGGCTCAGTTGCCAACTGGTTAAGTAGCCTTGGGCAAATACTTGACTTTGAGTTTATCTGGAACATTCCAGAACTCCCCACATAGACTGAGTTGTCTTTGAGAGCTGGGAAAAGGTTTTTTCCTCTCTTTCAGAGAGACATTTGGGAAGTGTCCTGAGTTTAGTGTTAAGGTTTGATTTCCATGTAGTCTCTGTTACTAGCTATGTGACCATGGATTAGTCTTCTCACCTCAGTTTGCTTATCTGTAAAATGGCAGTTATCATCCATGTCTGTGGTAGGCTGAAAAATGTCCCCACTAGAAGACATTCTCATCCAATCCTTGGAATCTATGAATGTTACCTTATTTGGAAAAAGGGTCTTTGCGGATGTAATTAAGGATCTTTAGAAGAGGAGATTATGCTGGATTATCCAAGGGATGCTAAATGCAATCACAAATGTCCTTATAAAAGAAAGGCAGAGGGAGATTGAACACACAGAGAAGGCAGTGAGCTGAAGATAGAGCTAGAGATTGGAGTCCTACACCCACCAGCTCAGGAATGCCAGCAGCCACCAGAAGCTGAAAGAGTCAAGGAAAAAATGTGTTCCTAGAGCCCCCAAAGGGAGCATGGCCCTGAGGGGTTTCAGACTGATGGCCTCCAGAACTGTGAGAAAATACACTTCTTTTGTTTCTAAGGCACCAAGTTTGTGGTCATTTGTTACAGTAGCCCCAGGAAATTAATACAATGTACCACTGGCCTTACAGGATTGCTGTGAAGCTCAAAAGGGAAAGAATCCAATAGTGCTTTAGAAATGGTTAAATTCAAACTACGGTTCAACGTAGACAAATAATTGGTAAGTAATATGTAGATATCCATTCATAGTTTGCATATTCATACAGAACTTTGATCAGTGACAATGAAAATTGCATGAAAAAATAAATGAAATAACTTCTCAAGTAAAAATAGTATTTCAAGCAGATATTCCCCATTGACCTCACTTTATGTTGGCCTCCTATTGTCAGGATAAAGGACAGAGATCACGGTCTCTCCCTTTCGGCTGCCCTGTCCCTGGGGTTATGGGATAGGCTGTCAGAGGATGGATCAGTGCCTCCCAAGCACCACTGGCTACATTGAAATAGTGTTGTTACTACCAGGAGGCTTCGAGTGACAGTGAGAACAAGTAGCTATTGTTTGATGGGTCCCATCTCAGGGTGAAAACTGACACGGCAGAGAGACAGTTGGATTGAGATGCCTTTGGCCTGCTGGGACTCAGCACAGCAGACCACAGCAGCTGTGGTGCAGCACCGTGGGGCTGAAATGCAATGGTGAGGCACAGCTTGCCCACGTTGACTGCATTCCAGCGGTGCAGACGCCAATCTGAGGCGGGTACAGTGCCAGAAGCAGGTGGAAGGACTCAGCTTTGCCAGAACAGAGCTGTGTCCAGCCTCCACTCCCAACACACACACACACACACACACACACACACACGCACACACACACACGCACGTCCAACCAAGGTGCTCTGTAAAGGGCACTGATCCAGCTTTGCAAATGCACCTCATGGACCTTTCTGGGATTGTGGCTTGCTTTTGTTTTTTCCTCAGTACTTAAACCAAGACACTCTACTTGAAACACCTCTTCTTTGTCCCCTAGACCAGTCCTATATTCCATTTCTTCTCTCTGGCCAGTTCCCAGCTATATGCTCTGGGGACTCACAATGATCATACCAGTATTTAGCTGTTAATTAGTTAATTAACTGCTTACTGGGCATTGAGTGCCTACTATGAGTCAGTCAGAGACATGCTGGTCATATGATCGACAAAGCAGACCTCCAGGGAGTATGTGAGCAGGGGACAGTCTTTAAGCAAACGATCACACAGGGAACTCAATAATTGTAAACTGTGATGTACTATGGAGAGAAATATAGGGTCCTAAAGGAGAATTTTTCAGATTGGAAGAACTGGGAAGGCCTCCCCGAGGAAGGGGTTTTTATCTAGAGGTTTTACAGATGAGTAGGAGTTCATCTGGTATATAGTTTGGGTTTGGTGGTGTGTGTGTGGGGTTGTGTGTGCTTCCAGGAAGAATGAACAACGGGGACCAAAGCTGACCTGCATCTGAGGGCCTGGAAGGAGGTGATGTGTCTTCCTTGGAGTGAGTGAGGGGGCAAAAGTTTGGAGACAGGGGCAGAGGCCATTTTAAGCATCTTTGTCTTTATTCAAACTATGGAAGGCATCTGCAGAAGGATTTGAAGCAGGAAAGTGACATGACCTGGTTTGGCTGCCGGAAGAAGAATAAGTTGGAGAGGGCACAGTGAAGCTGAGACGATTAGGAGGCTATCCCCACAGAGAAAGACCCTAGGAGCTGCTGCATCCAACCTTTCCCTTCATGGATGGAGTTGAAGTGGTGGCCAAACCCCCCTAGTGAGTTGTCAGATGAGGCAGGACTTGAACCCTGGTTTAGTGACTTCTAGGCCAATATACTTGACACTGTACCACACTACATTTAAGTACATGATTTCCTTTTTGTAGGGATAGAAATAATGGATGTCTGTCCTTCAATGGCAGCTTAAGACATTTTGTGGTCTTATTACTGGTATTTCATGGAGAGTGATAAAGGAAAATTCAGCACTTAACTTTTTATTAACTTGTAACCTGACCACATGGATGACCACTTTAGGTTCCCCATCACATTCAAGTCAGGATAATATGGTGGGTATAAGACTTAGGATCTCAAAGCCAGACAGACATGGTGGGTTCAAACCCCAGATCCACCGTTTATTAAGCTCTGCCCCCTTAGCGAGTTACGTTACCATTCTGAGACTGAGTTTCTTCAACTAAAATTGGGTGTAATAATGGTAGTTTCATATCATGTTGTTTTATTAAAAGCAAATACGTGTCTGGCATATAGTAAGTGCACAATAAATGCTGGTTATTAGCATGGTGAGGGTGATAATGTTGATCTACTTAGTCAAAGAGTATGTCCTTTCTCGAGTACTTTTAGAAAAGAATTATTTAACTTCACTTTTAATTAATCAGTTCTATAAAACTTATGGTCTGTTATATACAAGGGTCTGTCCTAGGCATGGTTCACATCCCCAAGGTGATTAAATGGAGGGATGAGACAAGTCTACAAATAATTCTAATAACATTTCCTAGGAGAAATCCTAAGTGAAATGGAGGTTCAGTGACAGAGGTGTGCCCTCCAACTGGTGGAATTCTGAAAGTCTTTGGGAGAAGATGTTTCCTGAAATGTTGTTTGGAGGATGAGCAGAATTTTATTCTTTTGAAGATGGGGTAGTTACCATTTTGGATATTTTCCTTTGTACTGCAAAAGTTATACTTGATCTCTTTAGAAAATTTAGAAAAAAGTCAGTAAACAAAAGGAAGAAAAATCAAAATTCCCCCGTGATTTTGCCAGCTGAGTTACCATTGGGTTGTATAATTTTAGAACATTTTATTATGCAATATATATGCACACAGTTACACAAATGGGATTGTGCTAGTCTAGAGCCAGTTTTTTCTTTTTACTTTAAAACACATTTAAAAATAATTTTTCATTCCACTGAATGTTCTGTTTTGTATTCTTTTACAAGGTGGTCAGTCAGGTGTGGCCACAAGAGGGGACCCACAGAGGTGCAGAAAAACAAAGTTTATCATATTCACAAGTCCTGGAGAGTCACTGCGCGCCATGAGGGTGAGGGTAATGCATGGGGGAAACGCCAGGGGATGGGGCTCCACCAAACAGGTGAGGACTCAAGAAAGAGCAAGGAGCCATGAGCAAGCATCTTTACTGGGGATCAGGATGGAGAATCCAAGCAAAAGGCATGAGGATATTTCATGGGTGTGTTTGAACGCTACTAGGCCACAGTCAGGAGAGGACAGAAAGTGACCAGTGGCAGGGGTCAGCTTTCTCATACTGGTGCACTTGGTGGCCTGGCCACTGTACTCCCAGCCTGTTTGTGGGGATGTTGAGGCAGCAGGAAAATACATTTTAAAATTTGCAACACATGGTCTTAGACTTTTTAATGGTTACATGGTATTTGACTCTTGGAGATCCTGTGGTATATTTAGCCAAGCTTCTATAGATGAACATCTAAGCTGTTTCCTCGTTGGTTTTTTGGTTTGTTTATTTGTCATGTGTATAAACACTACAACAAACACAGTTGTAGCTAAATAATGCAATCACATGTGATTTATTTCTTCAGGCTAATTTTTTAGCAGTAATATTCCTGGGCCCAAAGGGAATGCCCTTTTAAAAAGATTATTTTATTCGCTAAGTTCTGGAAATGGTGAGTAGGCATGCACTTTAAAAAGGCACTTTATTTGTGTTTGTTATTTACATTTTTATTAACCTCAGAATATTAGTAATAATTCCTTACATTTTTGTATGATCTTCTAATTTTGAAAGCATGTTAATATACTTTCAATTTGATTTGATTCTAGCAGCAACTTTGGAGGTAGACAGGTAGACACTATTAGTCCTCATTTTTCAGATGAGGAAAACAGGTCTCGGAGAATGAAGTAATCTGTTTAGGGTAACAGACTAGTTACCCTAGTAACTAGTAAATGACAGAGCCTTCTGACATGGAACCCTGATGCCCATTTGCATTATACAAGGCTGCTGGCCTCACTTCCTCCCCAATGACTATTTTATCTCTCATGATAATAGCCTGAGAGAGATTATTAGACCTATCATGCGCACTAGACTTGTTTTTTGAAGTTTTCTACCACTTTACTCATATTATTATTATTATTAATTAATTAATTAATTAATTAATTTTTTCCCGGTATGCGGGCCTCTCACTGTCGTGGCCTCTCCCATTGCGGAGCACAGGCTCCGGACGCGCAGGCTCAGCGGCCATGGCTCACGGGCCCAGCCGCTCCACGGCATGTGGGATCTTCCCGGACCGGGGCACGAACCGGTGTACCCTGCATCGGCAGGCGGACTCTCAACCACTGCGCCACCAGGGAAGCCCTACTCATATTATTTTTTAAAAATGCAACCATGAGATATTTTTCTTGGCATTGTACTGCGTTCTCAGGTTATGAATGGATAGGCTTTTACTAGGCATTGGAGAAGGGGAGACTATTTTATTCAGTAAGAGTAAAGCAGTAAAGGAATAAAGACATTAGATCAAAGGCTTAGAACTAGTCTCTGTCAGGCTAAATTTGGCCCAAAGAGATAACGTTGTTTAGTCTGTAGCATGTTTAAAAAATTATGACTTATATTTGATTATGAGGATATTTCATATCCTCACTCCTCAATTCTCTTTATTCAGAAGCTCTGGTAATCCTGAGCCTGCCTTCAAGCTGGGCTGTGATTGTTTTTTCCAGATTTATTGAAATATAATTGACATATAACATGGTGTAAGTTTAAGGTGTGCAATGTGTTGATTTGATATATTTATACATTGCAAACGATTACCACAATAGCATTAGTTAACACCTGTGTCGTCTCACATGACTGCCACTTCTTTTTTGTGGTGAGAATATTTAAGGCCAACTTTCTTAGCAACTTTCAAGTATAAAATAGAGTGTTATTAACTATACTAATCACTATGTTGTATATTTGGTCTCCAGAACTTATTTATGTTATAACTGATAGTTTGTACTCTTTGACCAACATCTTCCTTTTCACCCACTCCCAGCCTTGGTAACCACCATTCTAGTCTCTGTTCCTATAAGTTTGGCTTTTTTAAGATTCCACATATAAGTGAAATCACACAGTATTTGTTTTTCTCTGACTTAATTCATTTAGTATAATATCCTCAAGGTCCATCTGTGTTGTTGAAAATGGCAGAATGTCCTCTTTTCTCAAGGCTGTATATATACACCATATATTCTTTACTCATTCATCTCCTGATGGATACTTATGTTGTTTCTATATCTTGGCTATTGCTAATAATGCTGCCCTGAACATGGGAATGCAGATATCTCTTCAAGATCCTGTTTTCATTTCCTTTGGATATATATCCAGAAGTAGGATTGCTGGATTACATGGTAATTCTATTTTTAACTTTTTGAGGAACTTCCATGCTGTTTTCCATACTGACTGTACCAATTTACATTCACCAACAGTGCACAGGGTCCCCTTTTCTCTACATCCTCCCCAACACTTACTTATCTTTTGTCTTTTATGACAGCCATTCTAACAGGTGTGAGGTGATACATCATTGTGGTTTTGATTTACACTTTCCTGATGATTAGTGACATTGAGCACCTTTCCATGTACCTGTTGGCCGTCTGTGTGTCTTCTTTATAAAAATGTCTATTCATTTCCCCTGCCCATTTTAAAATCAGATTGTTTATTTGCTATTGAGTTGTATGAGTTCTTTTTATATTTTGGATATTAATCCCTTATCACATGTACGATTTACAAGTATTTCTCCCTAATTTGTAGGTTGCCTTTTCATTTTGTTGATTGTCCTTTGCTATGCAGAAGCTTTTTAGTTTGTTGTAGTTTCATTTGTTTATATTTGCTTTTGTTGACTTTGAGTTTGGGTGGTCACATCCAAAAAATTGTCACCAATACCAATGTCAAGGTGCTTACCCCCTCTGTTTTCTTCTAAGAGTTTCATGGTTTCAGGTCTTACATTCAAGTCTTTAAACCATTTTGAGGTGATTTTTGTGTATGGTATAAGTTAAGGGTCCAATTTCTTTCTTTCTTTCTTCTTTTTTTCTTTTTGCATGAGGTTATCCAGTTTTCCCAAAACCATTTATTGAAGAGACTATCCTTTCCCCATTGTATGTTCTTGGCTCCTTTGTCAAAATTAATTGACCCTATATGTATGGGTTTATTTCTGGGGTGGCTGTTTTGTTCCATTGATCTATATGTCTGTTTTTATGCCAACACCATACTGTTTTGATTACTACAGCTTTATTTAATACAGTTTGAAATCAGGAATTGTGATGCCTCTAACTTTGTCCTTTCTCAAGATTTCTTTGACTGTATAGGGTCTCTTGTAGTTACATACGTATTTTAGGATTGTTTTTTCTCTTTCCGTGAAAAATGCTATTGGAATTTTGGTAGGGATTACATTGAATCTGTAGATTGCTTTGAGTAGTGTGCACATTTAAACAGTATCAATTCTAATCAATGAGTATGAAATATCTTTTCATTTATTTATGTCTTCACTTTCTTTCGTCAATGTCAGATCTTTTACCTCCTTGTTTAAATTCCTAAAAATTTTATTCTTTTTTAAAAAAATTTTATTCTTTTTGATGCTATTGTAAGTGGGATTTTTTTTCTAATTTCTCTTTTTGATGGTTTGTTGTTAGTATGTAGAAATGCAACTGAATTTTATATATTGATTTTGTATCCTGAAAACTTTACTGAAATTGTTTATTAGTTATAACAATTTTTTGGTGGAATCTTTAGGGTCTTTTATATATAATATCATGTTATCTACAAAAAAGACAATTTTATTTCTTCCTTTCCAATTTGGATGCCTTTTATTTCTTTTTCTTGACTAGTTGCTCTGGCTACAACTTCTAGTACTCTGTTGAATAAAAGTGGTAAGAGTGGGCATCCTGGTTCCTGATCTTAGAAGAAAAGCTTTCAGCTTTTCTCTGTGAGTATGATGTTAGCTGTGCACTTGTCATATATGGCCTTTATTATGTTGAGGCACATTCACTCTATACCCAATTTGTTCAGTTTTTATTATGAAAGGATGTAGAATTTTTATTATGAAAGGATGTTGAGTTTTGTCATATGCTTTTCCTGCATCTATTAAGATCATCAAATAATTTTATCTTTTATTTTGTTGAAGTGGTGTATCACATTTATTGATTTGTGAATGTTGAACCATCCTTGCATCCCTGGAATAAATCTCACCTGATCATGTTGCATGATTCTTTTAATGTACTATTGAATTCAGTTTCCTAGTATTTTCATGAGGATTTTTGCATACATGTTCATTGGGGATATTGGCCTGTAATTTCCTTTTCTTGTTTGGTTTGGTATCATGGTAATGCTGGACTCAAAAAATGTGTTTGGAAGTATTCACAGTTTTTGTATTTTTTGGAAGAGTTTGAGAAGGATTGGTAATTATTCTTTAAATATTTGATTGACTTTACCAGTGAAGCCATCTGGTTCTAGGCTTTGTTTTGTTGGGAGGTTTTTGATTACTGATCCAATCTCCTTACTGGTAATTCATCTATTCATATTTTGTATTTCTTCATGATTCACTCTTGGTAAGTTGTATGTTTATAAGAATTTATCTATTTCTTCTTGGTTGTCCAATTTGTTGGCATATAATTGTTCATAGTATTCTCTTATGATCCTTTGTATTTTATCAAATATTTCTAATTTTATTTATTTGAGTCATCTTTCTTGGTAGCTATAAAGGTATTTATCTAGTTTATTTTTCAAAAACCAGCTCTTAGTTTCATTGATCTTTTCTAGTGTTTTGTTTATCTGTCTTTCATTTATTTTCTCTCTTTATCTTTGTAATCTCCTTCCTTCTGCTAACTCTTGGCTTAGTTTGTTCTTTGTTTTTATTCCTCGAGGTGTATGTAAAGTTAGGTGTAAGCTGGGCCTTGATTGGCTGGAGCTGGGAAATTTCTGCCCCCATTAGGGCAGAATGTTCCAGTTTGCCTCAGGCCTCATCACTTCTGTTTTTCTAAAGGTCAGTGGTCATTAAAAATATGCCTGGCATATTGCTTTACTTACTTCCGGATGGTTCTAATCAATCACTTTTCTGGCTGGATCTTTTAGGCGTCTGAATATGAACCCCTTGGCTTAGAGTATGTACAGGGAATAGGTGCTCATTTTGATTGGAGGCTAGAGGACATGCAGGAGAGCAGTGGGAAAGAAAACTGGAAAGGCAGCTTATGATTGAGAAAGGGAGAGTCTTGAAACCAGTGGTAGCACCTGGACTTTATCTTTTAGGCATAAGGAAGCTACTAAGGGATCTGAAACTCTTAACTGACATCCTAGCATCCTGTCCTAGAACAGCTGCCTCCTGTTCATTTAAATGTTCTTTCCTTTTGCTGCATTTTCTCTTTGCCATCTCTGTTCCCAACGGGGAGTGTTTTCAAAAGGCTAGACAGCTGTTTACATCTCCTTTTTAATGAAGGCATTGTGGTTCTTCCCTCCCTCTAAGGGCATCTTGTAAATTGCTCCCTCTTTTTTTTTTTTTTTAACATCTTTATTGGAGTATAATTGCTTTACAATGGTGTGTTAGTTTCTGCTTTATAACAAAGTGAATCAGTTATACTTATACATATGTTCCCATATCTCTTCCCTCTTGCGTCTCCCTCCTGTGAGAAGAGCTGCCCTTGCTTCTCTGCCTGCTCTACCTCCCTGGGTGGGGGCTGGGGCACATAGAACAGAGACACTTCACTCCACTGGTGTCCTGATTGATTTGCCAGGACTTGGGGGAAAAAAGGAAGGCTTTTGTTAGCTATTGTCAAGCAATTCCTGGTTGAAATCCATTTGAGGAGTGACTGGCTTGTGGGAAATCTTTTCTTGTTCCTAGGTAAGGTACTTGGATGTAACCTGGATGTGATGGAGACAAATGCTGGTAAAGAATCTCCTAGCCCTGTCTGAGTTGCTCATAAGCTCTCTGACCCTGTTCACCTTCACCCTGCTGAGCCCCCCTTTCCTCATCTATAAGAGTAGACTAGTCCCTGACTCATGTCCATCACAGGACTGACTTGAGGACTGAGTGGGAGAACATACAAGAAAAACCCCAGGTGTTGCAAAAAGACTCCCATGAAGGTGGGAGAATTGTTTCTGTGGAAGGAAATGGATCCTGGCTGAGCACCTTACTTAATTCAAGGGGCTGAGATAATTCAAGCAGATGATTTTGAGGGGCTAGAAAAGTACTTTTGGGTAGTATATCGCTGCTAATTCAAAATTCAGTGGTGCTGGTTAAACTGCAAACCTATAACAAGGTGCATGGGCTCTGGCCAATGGCTTTACTTTTGGATCACCCTGTTTTTGTGTGACAATAAGCCTTGTTTTTCTGATTTGCAAAGAAAGCACTTAACAGCATCTATGTCATGGATTTTTTTGTGAGAGTTAAAGAAGGCAGTACAGTTCAAGCCCTTAGCAAGGTGTGCCTGGCCTATTATAGATGTTAAATAAGACCTGGTATTGTGAGTCGTTTTCAGCTGCCGTGGCTCCCTTTGGAGGAGAGTGACGGAGTGCAGGCCTGCTGGGGGGCAGACCTGGAGAAGCAGAGGCCCTGACCTGGGTGAGGGCATATAATGGAGGAGGCCCTGGGAGAGGGGGTAAGGACGCAGCTCTAGGAGATTGATGGTAGGGAATTCAGATGTCACCATCTCCAGGGTATTGTCCTGGAAACCTGGTAGAGGTGACAGGCCAGTGCAGTTTAACTCTTTCCCTCCCGTCTCAGGAGGTGCTTTCTACCCTTGGTAGTGGTGAGGAGGAGGAAGATAGTCAGGTTCTGGCTTGGGACCAAGCATCAGTCTGTGGGGAGCCCGTGAAGAGGGATGCAGGAGGCAGGCCGTGCGGGCAAGTCGTGTCAAGCTGGTTGTGGCAGACGTTGGTGTTTTAGGATTGTGCTGGCGCAGGCTTGCTAGTGGCTGTTTGTGGAAAGCAATATCGCTTGCTTTTTATGACCAGCCTCCCAGACATTCTGTCTACAGATCTTGTCCCTCTGCCCCAATTCTCCCTCCCTTCTACCCTGGTTTATCAGAAACATACAGACATCAGTTGAAGTGTAGAGACCAACAAAAACATGACACGCACTACACACATGTGCACGTGTAACCCTGTGACCCACGTCCTCCTGTACTTCTAGAACCCCCATGCGTGGAGGACAGGGGAGTGGACCCTGATGGGACATGAAGAAGGCTCAGTTTCAGCATGCCTGGCACAACTCAGCCTCTCCCTGACCATTGGTCTCCCCCCTCCCTTTCCTCCAAAGAGCTGCTAAAAATGCAGACACAGAAATGAATCGTCAGCTTCACTAAGTCATCAATCCACACATATATAGTCTGCATCTACATATACCAGGCCCAGCATTCTCATCACCAAGAGCAGTACAGGTTAGTCTAGTCAGAGATGTGGGACCTGCACAGGGACAGGGGAGGGCCATGTGCTAGACAAGAGCCTGGTCCTCATTCTGCTATCTCCTCAGCTGTGTGACCATACTTCTATCCTTGCCCGTTTCTGGGTTTTAGTTTGCCCATCTAAACAATAAAGATTTCATACTCCGTTGTCTCTGCGTTCCTGTCCCTCCCTCATATTCTGTGATTCTGCTGAATTTGTCATCTTGGTTTCCCCAAACTCCTTCACTCCCTCTTCAGAATGAAGCGCTATTGGTAACAGCCCATATTGCATTGCCTTTCATCTGCACTTTCTAATGCAGTGACTTCAGCTCTCAGCAATGTCCTTCAAGCTATTTCAGAGGGTCCCCAGGGAGAGTCCCATATGTGCTAACAAATCTGGTCAGCTACTACCTGGCACCTGCCATCTCCCCCTTTCAGATGCCCTCTGTGATGTTCATAACTGATGCTCTGCTGTATTCACTGGTGGGGGGTAGTTGCTTCCCCCAGTGCCCAGAGGCAGGCACCCTTGTCAAGCCCTGATACTTCCTCAGATCCCCATGGCCTCCATGGGAGCTCTGTAGTGTCACTGCTCTCACCATGCCCCATCAGACCCCGGGACCACTGTAGGAATCAGTTCTCACTTCTGTTAGTAGATTCTGCTTTGTCAGTAGATTTGTCTGCCAGCATAGTGAATGTACTAGGGTACAGAGGGCTGTCCTTGTATGGGACTCAGGGGCAAAGTGGGGAAGAATGCATCTCTTTTTCTTTAGGTTTCTGTTAGGATGTGTATTGCTTTGCCTCTCAGTGGCTCATGGAGCTTTTAGTGAGAATTCTTTCTGTGTTTGCCCTCTATATAGAAACTTGTGAGAAGCTGGGCTGAGGAAAAACTGGAGTGTGAGATATTGCAGTGGACTTAGAATTATTCTACCTTCCAATAATAAAGGCTCAGAATTACTTTACCTTCCAGTAATAAGGCTTTTGGTTAAGAAAGAACATAGGGGCCTCCCTGGTGGCACAGTGGTTAAGAATCCACTTGCCAGTGCAGGGGACATGGGTTCAAGCCCTGGTCCGGGAAGATCCCACATGCCAAGGAGCAACTAAGCCCTTGTGTCACAAATACTGAGCCTGCGCTCTAGATCCCACGAGCCACAGCTACTGATCCCATGTGCCACAACTACTGAAGCCTGCATGCCTAGAGCCTGTGCTCCACAACAAGACAAGCCACAGCAATGAGAAGCCTGCGCACCGCAACAAAGGGTAGCCCCCTGCTCGCCACAACTAGAGAAAGCCCGCGTGCAGCAATGAAGACCCAGTGCAGCCAAAAATAAATAAATAAAATAAATAAATTAAAAAAAGAAAAAGAAAGAACATAGATTTGGAATATTCTGCCATGGAATTTGCTTAGGAGACACAGGAATGTCTACATTGTTTTCTGAACCATATCCTTCATTCCTCAAGTCTCCCAAGGGTGTTATGATTACAGGGAACTCTGGTAAGTAGAAAGCAGGTATCATTTTGCCCTGATGCAGAACATTATTAGCAAACTGAGCTAGAGTACCCAGCAGGAGTCTGAGATCTAAAGGGAACTTTTACTTCCTCCTCTTCCAGAACTGAATGTTGAGATTACTCTATCCGCATGGGTCAGGAGAGTGAGGTGATGGACCTCGTCCTGAGCACTTACCATAGTTCTTGGCATGAAGAGGCAGACAATCAGTACATAATGGTTGATTGAGTGAGGAACTAAAAATAGGAAAGAAGAAAGAGACAGAGATCAAGAGACCCGGGCTGAAGACAGATCAAGTCTGTCCTCTTGTCAGACTGATGAGAACCACTCATTCTTTTCTCTTAGACTGTCTCTAATTCCAGATTTTCCTTTGTAAGTGACTGATTTTCAGCATATTACACACATGGCATGTTCCTTCCTCCCCCAGTGGTTGCAGTGGGACTGCATACTCTTGGCTTCTTCTGGAAACCAGGATTAAGAACTGTGCTGATGATTTTACTAAATGACACCACCTGCTTGCAAATCCTGTTAGCTTTTCATGTACAGCTAAAGCTTCTATGTCCTTTAAGATGAGAGAGTAATTGGGCAGAAGAAGCCACAGAAAGACAGAATTCCATTCAAACACAAAGAAGTGATTTTTAAGATAAAGTAAGTGGTCCTTGGGGTAGTGAGTTCCCCCTTACAGGAAGTATTTAATCAGAGGCTGGATGACTACTTGGTGAGAATGTTATATGGGAGATTCAAGCACCAAAAGGGAGTTAAACTGATCTCTGTCTTTTCTAAATGTGGGAGTCTGTGTTTCTTAGTTTCTTACATACTATTCTCATGATAAGTATATAAGGGGGTATCATTCAAACTCATGGCTTAGGCTTCTTCCTTAAGTTTGATACAAGGATGGGAAGAATGAAGAAACCCTTCATGGCCAGCAAGCCATCTAATATCGTCAAAAATGGGGTAAGGGAATTTTAGACCATCAGTTTCAGCTCACAATCCCAGTTGATGTATACTTTTTCTTATTGATGTCAGCATTCCAGTGGAAACCCTCTCTTTGTCTTAATGACCTCTTCATTGATGACCTATCATCAGTAAGATGGACTTTCTTCACATTAGACCGAAAGGTTCACAGTAGCAGATTCCATGTCTGTTTGATATATGGGTGCATGTTCCTAGCACGGGGCTTGGCATGTGGTAGATAGATAATGAGTTGACTGAACCAACATATTGGTTGATTGAGTCAACCAATTTAAGTCACAGTATACTGAATATATGAATTCAAGGACAGATATCCTCAGACCAATACCAGAGATAAGAGAAATACTTCTCACTGCATTTAGTCCTTGACCTAGAACATCAGCTTCATTTTAAGACTGCTTGAGGGCTAAGTTTTTTTTTTTAACATCTTTATTGGAGTATAATTGCTTTACAATGGTGTGTTAGTTTCTGCTTTATAACAGTGAATCAGCTATACATATACATATATCCCCATATCTCCTCCCTCTTGTGTCTCCCTCCCACCCTCCCTATTCCACCCCTCTAGGTGGTTGCAAAGCGCGGAGCTGATCTCCCTGTGCTATGCAGCTGCTTCCCACTAGCTATCTGTTTTACATTTGGTAGTGTATAAATGTCCATGCCACTCTCACACTTCATCCCAGCTAACCCTTCCCCCTCCCCATGTCCTCAAGTCCATTCTGTACGTCTGTGCCTTTATTTCTGTCCTGCCCCTAGGTTCTTCATAAACACTTTTTTTTTGATTCCATATATATGTGTTAGCATACAGTATTTGTTTTTCTCTTTCTGACTTACTTCACTCTGTATGACAGACTCTAGGTCCATCACCTCACTACAAATAACTCAATCTCATTTCTTTTCATGGCTGAGTAATATTCCATTGTATATATGTGCCACATCTTCTTTATCCATTCATCTGTCGATGGACACTTAGGTTGCTTCCATGTCCTGGCTATTGTAAATAGAGCTGCAATGAATATTTTGGTACATGACTCTTTTTGAATTATGGTTTTCTCAGGGTATATGACCAGTATTGGGATTGTTGGGTCATGTGGTAGTTCTATTTTTAGTTTTGTAAGGAACCTCCATACTGTTCTCCATAGTGGCTGTATCAATTTACATTCCCACCAAGTGCAAGAGGGTTCCCTTTTCTCCACACCCTCTCCAGCATTTATTTTTGTAGACTTTTTGATGATGACCATTCTGACTGGTATGAGGTGATACCTCATTGTAGTTTTTATTTGCATTTATCTAATGAATAGTGATGTTGAGCATCCTTTCATGCATTTGTTGGCAATCTGTATATCTTCGTTGGCGAAATGTCTATTTAGGTCTTCTGCCCATTTATGGATCGGGTTGTTTGTTTTTTCGACATTGAGCTGCTTGTATATTTTGGAGATTAATCCTTTGTCAGTTGCTTCATTTGCAAATATTTTCTCTCATTCTGAGGGTTGTCTTTTGGTCTTGTTTATGGTGTCCTTTGCTGTGCAAAAGCTGTTAAGTTTCATTGGGTCCCATTTGTTTATTTTTGTTTTTATTTCCATTTCTCTAGGAGGTGGGTCAAAAAGGATCTTGCTGTGATTTATGTCATAGAGTGTTCTGCCTATGTTTTCCTCTAAGAGTTTTATAATACCTGGCCTTACATTTAGGTCTTTAATCCATTTTGAGTTTATTTTTGTGTATGGTGTTAGGGAGTTCTCAAATTTCATTCTTTTACATGTAGCTGTCCAGTTTTCACAGCGCCAGTTATTGAAGTGGCTGTCTTTTCTCCATTGTATATTCTTGACTGCTTTATAAAAAATAAGGTGACCATATGTGTGTGGGTTTATCTCTGGGATTTGTATCCTGTTCCATTGATGTATATTTCTCTTTTTGTGCCAGTACCATACTGTCTTGATTACTGTAGTTTTGTAGTATAGTCTGAAGTCAGGGAGCCTGATTCCTCCAGCTCCGTTTTTCGTTCTCAAGATTGCTTTGGCTATTCGGGGTCTTTGGTGTTTCCATACAAATTGTGAAATTTTTTGATCAAGTTCTGTGAAAAATGCCAGTGGTAGTTTGATAGGGATTGCATTGAATCTGTAGATTGCTTTGGGTAGTAGAGTCCTTTTCACAATGTTGATTCTTCCAGTCCAACAGCATGGTATGTCTCTCCATCTGTTTGTATCATCCTTAATTTCTTTCATCAGTGTCTTATAGTTTTCTGCATACAGGTCTTTTGTCTCCTTCGGAAGGTTTATTCCTAGGTATTTTATTCTTTTTGTTGCAGTGGTAAATGGGAGTGTTTCTTTAATTTCTCTTTCAGATTTTTCATCATTAGTGTATAGGAATGCCAGAGATTTCTGTGCATTAATTTTGTATCCTTGTACTTTACCAAATTCATTGATTAGCTCTAGTAGTTTTCTGGTAGCATCTTTAGGATTCTCTATGTATAGTATCATGTCATCTGCATACAGTGACTGCTTTACTTCTTCTTTTCTGATTTGGATTCCTTTTATTTCCTTTTCTTCTCTGATTGCTGTGGCTAAAAATTCCAAAACTATGTTGAATAATAGTGGTGAGTGGACAACCTTGTTTTGTTCCTGATCTTAGAGGAAATGGTTTCAGTTTTTCACCATTGAGAATGATGTTGGCTGTGGGTTTGTCATATATGGCCTTTATTATGTTGAGGAAATTTCCCTCTATGCCTACTTTCTGCAGGGTTTTTATCATAAATGGGTGTTGAATTTTGTCGAAAGCTTTTTCTGCATCTATTGAGATTATCAAATGGTTTTTCTCCTTCAGTTTGTGAATATGTTTATAACATTGATTGATTTGCATATATTGAAGAATCCTTGCATTCCTGGAATAAACCCCCCTTGATCATGGTGTATGATCCTTTTAATGTGTTGTTGGATTCTCTTTGCTAGTATTTTGTTGAGCCTTTTTGCATCTATGTTCATCAATGATATTGGCCTGTAGTTTTCTTTCTTTGTGACATCTTTGTCTGGTTTTGGTATCAGGGTGATGGTGGCCTCATAGAATGAGTTTTCGAGTGTTCCACCCTCTGCTATATTTTGGAAGAGTTTGAGAAGGATAGGTGTTAGCTCTTCTCTAAATGTTTGATAGAATTTGCCTGTGAAGACATCTGGTGCTGGCTTTTGTTTGTTGGAAGATTTTTAATCACAGTCTCAATTTCAGTGCTTTTGATTGGTCTGTTTATATTTTCTATTTCTTCCTGGTTCAGTCTTGGAAAGTTGTGCTTTTCTAAGAATTTGTCCATTTCTTTTGTCCAGGTTGTCCATTATATTGGCATATAGCTGCTTATAGTAATCTCTTATGATCCTTTGTATTTCTGCATTGTCAGTCGTTACTTCTCTTTTTTCATTTCTAATTCTGTTGATTTGAGTCTTCTCCCTTTTTTTCTTGATGAGTCTGGCTAATGGTTTATCAATTTTGTTTATGTTCTGAAAGAACCAGCTTTTAGTTTTATTGATCTTTGCTATCGTTTTCCACTGTTTTATCTTCCAGGTTACTTCTCCGTTCTTCTGCAATTGATTCCTTCTAGAGAATTTTTAATTTCATTTATTTTGTTGTTCATCATTATTTTTTGCTCTTCAGTTCTTCTAGGTCGTTGTTAAACATTTCTTGTATTTTCTCCATTCTACTTCCATGATTTTGGATCACCTTTACTATCAGTACTCTGATTTCTTTTTCAGGTAAACTGCGTTTTTCCTCTTCATTTGTTTGGTCTGTTGGGTTTTTGCCCTGCTCTTTCATCTGCTGCATATTTCTCTGTTTTCTCATTTTGTTTATCTTACTGTGTTTGGGGTCTCCTTTTCACAGGCTGCAGGTTTATATTTCCCATTATTTTGGTGTGTGCTCCCAGTGGGTGAGTTTGGCTCAGTGGCTTTTGTAGGCTTCCTGGTGGAGGGGACTGATGCCTGTGTTTTGGTGAATGAGGCTGGATTTTGTCCTAGTGGTGGGCAAGGCCGCCTCTAGTGGTGTGTTTTGGAGTGTTTGTGAACCTAGTAATAGTTTAGGCAGCCTCTCTGCTAATAGGTGGGGTTGCATTCCTGTCTTGCTAGTTGTTTGTCATGGGGCATCCAGCACTGGAGCTTGCTGGCCATTGGGTGGAGCTGGGTCTTAGTGTTGAGATGAAGATCTCTGGGAGAGCTCTCGCCGATTGACATTATGTGGGGTTGGGAGGTTTCTGGTGGTCCAGTGTCTTGGACTCAGCCGTCCCACCTCAGAGGCTTAAGCCTGATACCTGGCTGGAGCACCAAGACCCTGCTAGCCACACAGCTCAGAAGAAAAGGAAGAAAGTAAAAACATACAAACAAACAAAACCAACAGAAACAAACAAAAAACCAAACAGAACTCTAGGACAAAGAGTAAAAGCAGGCCTATACAGGCAAAATCACACAAAGAAGCATACACGTACACGCTCACCAAAGAGAAAAAGGAGAAAAAAAAAAATATATATATATATAAAAGGAAGAGAGCAACCAAACAAGAAACAAATCCACCAATGATAATAAGCATTAAATACTAAACTATGATAAACATAGTTTATGTTTCTGATTGTGTTTTCTGTTTTCTGATAAACATAGAACCAGAAACAAATTAGGTGCAGAAAGCGAGCCCCAAGTCTACCGTTGCTCCGAACGTCCACTGCCTCAATTTTGGGAACATTCATTGTCTATTCATGTATTCTTCAGATGCAGGGTTTATCAGGTTGATAGTGGGGATTTAACCCGCTGCTCCTGAGGTCGCACACAGAAATTTCCCTTTCTCTTCTTTATTCGCACAGCTCCAAGGGTTCAGCTTTTGTTTTGGCCCCACCTCTGTGTGTAGGTTGCCCTCAGGAGTCTGTTCCCTGCCCAGATAGGAGGGGGTTAAAGCAGCAACTGATTAAGGCTCTCTTGCTCATTCAGGCCAGGGAGAAGGAGTGGTACAGTAGTCATGATTGGAATGTGGGGTGAGCCTGAGGCGCAGAGGCCAGAGTGACGTTGCAACAGCCTGAGACGCTCCATGTGTTCTCCCGGGGAAGTTGTTCCTGGATCACGGGACCCTGGCAGTGGCGGGCTGCACAGGCTCCTGGGGGTGTGTGGATAGTGACCTGCACTTGCACACAGGATTCTTGGTGGCAGTGGTAGCAGCCTTAGCGATTCATGCCCGTCTCTGGGGTCCGAGCTGGTAGCTGCAGCTCACACCTGTCTCTGGAGCTCGCTTAGGTGGTGCTCTGCCTTCTGTGGGCACACTGGGAAGGAATGCCCTCTCCTTGTGCACCCCGAAACAAAGGTCTCTTGCCTCTCTGGCAGGTCCAGACTTTCCCCCTGACTCCCCTGGCTAGCTGTGGTGCACTAGCCCCCCTCAGGCTTCTTCACGCAGCCAACCGCAGTTCTCTCCCTCGTGTCTGACCTCCGAAGCCCGAGCCTCAGCTCCCATTCCCCACCCGCCCTGGTGGGTGAGCAGACAAGCCTCTCAGGCTGATGAGTGCTGGTCAGCACTGATCCTCTGTGTGGGAATCTCCCCGCTTTGCCCTCTGCACTCCTGTTGCTTTGCTCTCCTTTGTGGCTCTGAAGCTTCCCCCCAACCCACCCCGCGTCCCTGCCAGTGAAGGGGGCTTCCTAGTGTGTGGAAACCTTTCCTCCTTCACAACTCCCTCCCAGAGGTGCAGGTCCCCTCCCTATTCTTTTGTCTCTGGTTTTTCATTTTTCTTTTGCCTACCCAGGTACATGGGGGTTTTCTTGCCGTTTGGGAAGTCTGGGGTCTTCTGCCAGCGTTCAGTAGGTGTTCTGTAGGAGTTGTTCCACGTGTAGATGTATTTCCGATGTATTTGTGGGGAGGAAGGTGATCTCCACGTCTCACTCCTCTGCCATCTTGAAGGTCTCTCCAGAATCACTTTCTGGAGATTTATCTTGTTCCTTGTTTGAAACATCTTTCCCTGATTATTCATTTGCTTTGACTCTCTGTGTTGGTGTATGTACATTAGACAATGTGGGCACCTCTCACATTCTTCTTCACTGTCTGGTTACAGGAGAAGAGCCCCACCAATCAGCCCAGCTAGAGGTTCTCGGAATCTCTAGAAACTCTTTCCCTCCCCAGGAAGAAGCAGATAGCTGTGGTTTTTATGTGCTCAGTTGGGGGTAGGGGTGACTATGGCATCTACTAGCCCAATCCTCTGCCTCTTTTCTCCCTTAGAAGACTAAACTGTGTTAGACCCATCAGAGCTCCAGGACTGTTAAGACATTTGCTCGTTCTTGGGCAGTCTTGAAGGAGTTAGGGTGCTGATGTATAGATCAACACTTACCCTCCCCAGGAGGAAGATGAGAGCTGGGATTTTTCATCCCCTCTGTGCTGAGTGGGGGTGAGGTGAGAGAAGGGAATAAATGGCATCTACCAGCCCAAACTACATCCTTTGTTCTCCCCCAGGCAGCTAAACTGTGCCTGTTAGAGCTCTAAAACTGCTAAGCCACAAGCCAGTCCTCTGGGGAAGCTTCCTTGCAAAATTTGGGGTGCTGGACACATAAACCAATCACTTCCCTCTCCTCGGTAAAGCTGGGAGCTCAGGGGTCTCTTCCTGATTGTATGTCACTGTGCTGGGAGCAGGGTCTTCAGCAAGAGAAAGTTCTGAATTGTTTCTACTGGGCTTGGTGAGTCTGGCTTCACATTCTCCCAGGGTGCAGAAGCCTTTCAATTAGTTTCTGATTCCTCACAAAGGGATTTATCCATGAATTGTTGCTGAGTTGGTATGTGTGTGGTAATAGGGGGAGGAGGGCTTCCCACTCCACCATTTTGTTGATGTCATTCTCTACCTGCCTGTTCTTGCTACCTCAGGCTCCTGCTCCCCTAACTAGTTGAGATCCTTCTCCTCTAAGTTTATGCTCCACTCACATACATACTATGATCACAGCGCACAATACACTGTAGTTGCTGACTTACTTATTGGTCTCCCCAGTCGGACTGTGAACTTATTAGAAACAGAGATAATGCTTACTTAATTTCTTCTTCCATGCCTTGTGTTCAACCACAAAGAAGCCACTAAATAAACGCTTATTTAATGAGCAGTATGGGGACTTTCCCGGCAGTCCAGTGGTTAAGACATCACCTTCCAATGCAGGGGGTGTGGGTTTGATCCCTGGTCAGGGAGCTAGTATCCCACATGCCTCATGGCCAAAAAACAAAACATAAAACAGAAGCAGTATTGTAACAAATTCAATAAAGACTTTAAAAATGGTCCACATCAAAAAAAATCTTTAAAAAATGAGCAGTAAGTCTTAAATATAATTTTCAAAAACAGAGTGGTGAATTATTTGTTTTAACTAATGGCAAAGAGGGGAGTTTTAGACTTAGAATCAGATATCTAGGATCCCATTCCAGCCTACCACCAAGCAGTGATATATGGTTGTGTAACTCACATATCTTCATTTAATCTCACTTTCCTCATCTCTAAAGTTGGGGATAATACAGAGTACCTTCTGAGGAAGATCACATAAAATAAATAATATGAAAAGGGCTATATAAGTGTAAGAAATTGTCATTAATTTTTCATCATTTGAAGGTTAGAAGGTTATCTAAATATTCTGTATAGGGTAAAGGAGTTGTGAACACTGTTCACATTCTCTTCAAATTTTCTACACCTTGGTATTGTTCAAAGCCACCTCTATGACTTTTGTGTTCTAGAATTAAAGAATAGACAGGCTAAGTATCTTGGTAAAAAACCAGCATATGACATGCTGTTATTCTCCAGAAACCACAGTGGAGGAAAAGGTTCATTCATTCTATTAATCTTTATCAAGAAACTGTATAGAATCAGACACTTACCTGGGTGCATGAGGGATATGGAGAATGAATGGGCATGAACTGTACCTTCAAAAAATTTCAGTCTTGGTAGGAGCTGATACACATCACTTTCTACTTTTCATTGTCAGTATTTATGCCTAAATCATGAAAGAGGTATAGATAAAAGGTTAGAGAAGGGATCCTGGGAAGACTCCAGAGAGGAGATGACATTGGCCTTAAGATATGGATGTGATGTGGAAATACAGGGTGGGCAATGGGAATGAACCCCGACAAATTGCATCAATTCCACTTGTGCAATTTCAAGAGTAGGTCAGATTGACTTAAATGAAGGTAGTCAGAGAGGTGTATGGAAAACAAATAGGAATAGTAAATTAGATCTTTAAGGCTTAGACATGGGTAAAATAGATGCAGTAGAGGGTATGGTCTTGTAGTTCTTAGTTGTTGGAATTTTCCTCTTTAGGAGAATGGGACTGGGTAACACCTGAGAGGGGAGCCTGATATTTGTGCCCCCAACTTTTGCTAGTGTTGTTCTGAACCCTTTTAATTTGACCCAACATTGTTCATACTACCCATGGTTGAACTGCTGGATGAATTTAATAATACTTACCTTACTTCTCAGGGGTGTCATGGAGTATAAATGAGTACATCCTAGGCAAAGAATTAATTGGGTGTTTCAGGTAAAATGTGCTCAGTAAGTGAAAATGCTAATGCTGTTATGCGTTTCCCCTCTTCTCGGTCATCCTGGGAAGCAGATATGATGTTTACATAGCAATGCACAACCATCTTCTTCAGTGCTCTACCCTTATGGGAGGATAAAAATATGCACAGTAATAGCAATCAAGCTGAGTTTGAAGCTTTGAGATAGAGAGCCTACCCACTGGATGGTTCCCTGGGGCAGGTCACTTGTAAACCCTCTTTTAATCTTCATCAACAGAGGAAAGAGTTCTTTAAAAGATCAGTATTAAAATGTAGTAAAGTGTCTGTTCTTGCAGATTGACAACATCATGGACAAGCCTGTAGCACTGATTTTGTTTGTTTCTTGGTAGTTTACAGTTAACCACAGGAGACACAGCATCTTTTTATTTGGCACTTATGTGGCCCTGCTAAAGTCTACCTACCTAGTTATTTTCCTATGGAAGCTCTCCAGTCAAATGCAGAGATATGAAACATTCATTTCCACCGGGCAAGACTGTTAGGATATAATTCTCCATGTGTTTCTTGCATTTCTGCCTGTCTTTTAAGTGAGAGACATCCACAGCTTTGTTCAGGACTACCTTTTCAAGGATGTTTGAGTAACAAACAGCCTTGGAAAACAGAGATAGCATCTCCATTGAGGGCAGAGAAAAGATTTCTTTCCTGACCAGGAAAATGAAGATAACGTCTCACTCTGGGTCAAAGATTGGGCAGGTTTGCTAATACCCCCTTATGAAATTTGGAGGTTTCCTAAGTTTTGGGTTCCTCAGCTGTATCATAAACACATTGTGTTGGCTGCATTCACCTGGGTCCATCTCTGTATTGCCCCATAAGACTTGAGGGTTAGGGGAATCTGAGGCAAACATGAAGCTCTTGCTGTCTACTGCACTTTGAGTAACAAAGTCCTTTGTCTCTGACCCAAGAGTCTCCTGTCTTCTGCCAGCATCTATGAAGTTGTGGCAGAGCCTCAATTATTATTTGACACGATCTCATTCTCCTCCCAGTTCTTGATGACATATTTCGTATCCAAATAAAGAATTTAAAATGCTCTCACATCTGTTTTCTTTCTTTTCTTTCTTTCTTGTAACCACAGGAGCTATGAGCTGCCTTAAATCAGTGCCTTGTTACAGCACCTGGGAGAGGGGATGCAGTACCTCCTTACTACTTTCTTGCCTCTGATCTCTCTCCACTCTTCATTCATATTCTCCACGGTTGCCAGACAAGAGTCCCTAAAGCACAGCTTTGATCGCACCACTCCCTCACTCCACAGTAGCTAATGGCTCCCCATTGCCAGAATGAATTATAAACCCCTTAGACAAAATAAATGCTATCTAAAGTCAGGCTTCAGTGTCTGTTTCTGGTCCTCAAGCTTCACCCTTCCTCCTCTTTTAGTGCTCCATCCTCTAACCAAGCCAACCACCCATGGCAATCCCAGTCTGCCATTTTCTGCTTCATATCTTTGTTCATATTTCTTTTGTCTGAAATACTCATTTTACTCTTCAGGCCTGCCCTCACAATTCTCTCTCTTTTTCATCCATGCTTAAATGCTAACTTCCTCAAAATGCCCTCTCATTTTCTACCCTGACTAAAACTATAATTTTCTCATGACACTTTTCTCAGTAGATTCTGTGTCACAATCACCGGTATTTGTCTTATCTTGAGTTGAGGGCAAGATCACATTGTCCTCTTCTTTGCATAACTTTGTCTTGCTTATTAGTGTCTTTTAAATAGGCACTCAAAAAAGTTTCGTTGAGTTATATCGAGTTCATAGATGACTTCATATATGGAGTCCAGACAGGTGAGGAGGTTTGTTCAAGGCCACATGGCAAGTAAGGGAGAAAATGCTTGGACCAGGATCTCTGTCTTCTGATTTTAAGCCAAGGGTGTTATGCTAGGAATGTTTCACTTCGTGGGCAGCCTGATTTTGGCATTCTGTGCCTTAAGGAGTTGACAGTTATGTATTAGAGGGGGAGATGTTAGATCAGACACTAAAATCTAATCAAGAATTTTGCTTCATAGCAAAACTATCATTTAGTTTTGATTATTTATTTTGGTTCTACCTATAAATTAACAACCGAAAACCAGTGGTGTGGACATTAGGTATGGCAAGTGTTACAGGAGGAGTGGCTTTCCAAAGATCCCTGCAACCCAGCTCCAGAGGTGGCTGCTTCAGCCCAGCCCATCGCTGGTAACCAGACTCTTGGAAAAGTCACTTCCTTGACTCTGCCTTACTTGCCTATTGGGGAGTAGGATAAGGCAGCTGAAAAAAACTGCCCCGGGGCAAATCTGCTGACATCCCAGGCCCTTTAGGAGCAGGGGAAGGAGGCTGATTTCATCATGTTGTTCTGCAGGAAGACGTATGGTCTTTCCTTGGGTTGTGTCTTCCCTGGGAGATGAAGACTGCCTGACTTGTGGTCAGTCCTTCACTATTGGGTGTCCCCAGTGGACAGGTGAACAGATAATTCTTCCGAAGTGTAACGTTCCTGACCATCTTTTACAGTTGATTAAACAGCGAGCTGGTTCTCTGATGGTAACAGTCACTGGAAGTTTGCCATAAGCCCATCCACAGACTGTTAGAATGGCAAGAAATCTTGGGGCTTGTCTAGCCCAACCTCCGTCTTTACTAATAAGGAAACTGAGTCCCAGAGATGTCTGTTGACTCTCGTATCTTCTCCATTCCCATCCCAAGGCCATAGTCTTCAAGGTAACCTTGAAAAGAGAAGGTGACATTGATTCGGGCCATCTTGGATAGAGAAACACTACAAAAATACTCCAGGAATCCAGAGGGTGTGTGCTGTGGCTGGGCATGCCTCTTGCTAAGAGAAATGGACTGCATTCCCAGAAGAGAAAAGACAAAGACACAGATCTTAAAACAGAGGTAATTCATAGAAGCTGTAACCCAGATAGGAGAGCATTTTTTTTTTTTTTTTTTTTGCGGTATGCGGGCCTCTCACTGTTGTGGCCTCTCCCGCTGCGGAGCACAGGCTCCGGACGCGCAGACTCAACAGCCATGGCTCACGGGCCCAGCCGCTCCGCGGCATGTGGGATCCTCCCAGACCGGGGCACGAACCCGTGTCCCCTGCATCGGCAGGCGGACTCTCAACCACTGCGCCACCAGGGAAGCCCAGGAGAGCATTTTTTAAAGAACAGATTACGGAGCATTTCTTGCTCTCTGCACAGAAAGCTGTAAAGGGGTGACAGGGTGAGCATGAAGAACTGACTTTGCAGACTTATAAAAATTTCAGCACTACTCTGTGCTGTGTTACGTTTACTAGGGAGAGTCTGGGGGAGATTTTGTCTGTGCCCTGAATCACAATGGGAGCAGTGGAATGTCTGTCATTAAAATTTGAAGGTAGATAAACAATAAATATTTCCAGGGATAATTACTTAGAGCTGGGCAAAGTGTTGGGAGTTCCAGCTCCTTTTGGCTCAGCACCATAGATCCGGAGGTATTTATCTAAAGCTAATCCCAATCATCTGAGCAGCAGAGGTAGGTGCGATTTGGCAGGCGCTCTTCACACGGTTATGTTTGAGAGGTTTAATAATAACAGCTTTAAAAAAACCTTTCCTAAGGAGACATTTATTATTTCTACAATGTCACCACTGGCAGAATCACTCTTCCCTATTCCCTTTGGCTGGCCCCTTCTAGCCCATCAGTCCTCATTTATAAATGACTACAAAATCAGAAAAGCCTGGTTTGCAAGATGAAGATTTTTCCTGGAATTTGTTTTTTGGAAGATTCTGTATCCACTGGAAATTTTCAGCAACTGAACCAGGGTCATGCCTGTTTGTTCTTGAGTGTTTAAAATTGGAGTTGTGTTTATTAAATGCTCTTATATTCTTACCATATAGAAAAATATAGGAAAAAGAAAGATCTCTACCAACCAAGAGACTCTGAGTTCACACCCCACCTCTGCCATCATCATCGGGGGGTTTCACCTTGAGCAAGTCACTTTAAAACCTGAGTCTGAGCTTTGTCATCTACAAAATAAGAGGACAGATCAGATGATCATTAAGATATTTTTGGTACTAAAATATATGCAGCCACTGCCAGAGCTGGAATGGATGTTAGCTGTTTTGCAGTTTTCTTTGCAGATAGGGCAATGGATTGATTGGGACAGTCACCTTGCCTCTTTGGTTATCAAGCTTATCAAAGCGAGAAGAAATCTACACAGGAGGTGGTTACATTACCACTCAGAACAGTAAATTGTGCACTTTGTAGATGTGTGGTCCAGAAGTAAAATAGCACTTTAGGGTTAGACATTTCTGGAAGGCTCCATGAAAGAGAAATGAGACTTGCTAGGAGAAAGGGAAGGATGGTGGGTCTGGACAGCATCAGCAAAGGCACAGAGATGGGGATGTGGCAGGCTTGTGTGAGCCAGATGTACATCAAGGCAGTGTGTCCCAAAGAACAGGCTGTGTGTCCCTGCTGGTACTTCCACCATGGTTTTAAGTGGCACATCAACTGGGTCTTCAGTACTGTAGAAATGTGTTGCGAGAGTTGCTTTCTTTTCAATTCTCCTTTAATCCATCTGATCATGTCAAGGAGAAAGATTCATGTTTGTGCTAATATATTTTTAAGACCCTCAATAATTCCTTCCTACCTTTTTTTTAATTAAAGAAAAATCAAGCCTTAGGCTCAGAAACATCATCAAGCACCAGTGTCTCTTAAATTTAATAACTTTGTCTTGTTCTTCTTGTATTTATTTTGAAGTTTCTGTTGATGGCAAGCAATATAGTTTTTCCATTCATTTAGTGATGTTAAGCTTCCTTTTAAAATGATTTTAAATGGAAATGTTGTCGTTTTGCATTAAAATACTAAGTAAATAACAATGCAGGTGGTATAAGGGTCTAGCAAAATCCAGAATGTGACATAGGAGTGATGTCATTTGGGAAACCTCCGAGGTGCTTATGAAAGAGCCTGGGCTCCTGGAACAAGTCAGGCCTGCGTTCTAACCCTGCCTCTGCTGTCTACTAGCTGTGTCACCTTGAGCCTGATCTTGAGGGTTACATGGAGGAAGGAGAATGAAGGGCGATGATGGCTCTCCAGGAAAGCATTTGCTGGGTTATCATGATGTGAACACAGCCTTCTTCATGCCTGCACTTGCCATAAGCTCTGCCCCTTTGGAGACAGATTCTTTCCCATAGCTCCTGGCCCGCCCATCTTCAGGTCTGAGCTGTTTTTATTCCCATTTCCTTCAGTGCTGTTAGTCTTCAGTGAGGCCCCTGCATTCTATGGAGGGAAAGCTGTCTTAGCACGGGGGAAGGAACTTTGGACCTGAACCCGAGAGACCAAGCTTTGAACACAGGCTCTACCACTTACTGACTACTGACATTTTGGAAAAAGGTATTTAGCCTCTCTAAACTTTAACGTTAATATTACTAAAATGGAGATGATTATATCACTACCCAGGATTATTGTGAGAATGGATATCAGTGCACAGGACATTCCTGGCACACAGTAGGTCTTCAATAAATGGCTGTCACCTCTCCTCAGGCATATATCATGTAGAACCTATCAACATATCTCATTGGAGTATTTGTCTATTTCATTAATACTATGATATCACAAGAGGTGCAAACTTCTCTATAGGCAGCTAAATGTCTCAGGAACAAACTGCAGACTGTTAAAAATGCTCAGCACGACTGGCCAAAAGGGCATTTCAACAAATAGTTCTGCAACCTAGTCTAGCAGATTCTTGACATTGGCATGATCTTGACTCTACAGTTTTCCCCTTCTGACTCTTGACCTATAGGAGAAAGAAAAAAACCTATAGAGACATCTAAATCTAAAGCTTTGTATTATGTGCTATATGTAGCAATCTCACTTTCTAGATAGATTGCATAGTTTCAGGTCTTTTTCAGTTACAAGTGATAGAAATGGAATGCAGTAAGATTAACGGAGACAGGGAACTTTTCAACCCATGTAAATTACAAAGAGGAGGTGACTGATTCATGTAACTGGAAAATCTGGGGATTTTTGGCTTCAGGCATGGCTAGATCCAGGTGCTCAATGATATTACGAGGTCTGATGAGTAGTGCTAAAGTGATCTTACCCTTGATCATCTAAGCAGAGTAAAAAAATGCTGCAGTATTCATATGAGATATTAGAGCATTGGCAACTCTTCTGTGATTGCCCACTGTGTGTCATCATCATTCATAATGGATGGCATTGGCTGGACACTCACCATGTCAAGAGCTAATGAAATGGACATGGTTAGAGATGTTAGATGGTTTATACTGTGAAGGAAAAGCTTAAAATCTAAAATCTCACAGAAACATCAAAATACCAAGGTGCATGCCCATGTTTATAAGAACCATAAAATGCTATGATATTAAGGCTCAAAATGCCAAAGGGAACCAAGATTTCTCCTTGATTTTATAGGAGATAAAATTGAGGCTCAGAGAAGCTAACTGACTTTCCCAAAGTTATACAGAAGTTCAAAGATGTATCTGGAGGCTCAGATTTCCTGGGTCGCAGTTGAATATACTTTTTCTTCTAGATTTTGCTACACTTCTGGGTGATTTTAGCCTCCAGCTTGCTGAATCTGGCTGTCCCTCTCGTTTAAACTAAATGTATCTGCTAAGGACTTAGGCCCCTCTGAAAACTTCCAGCCTGGCCCCAAGCGGACAAAAGCCAAGGCAAGACGTGAGAAGTCAGCTAAGTGGGGCTGTGCTGACAGGACAGGCCCAGGCAGAGGGGGAGCTGTAAGGTGCAAGGCGCTCTCCAAGGTTCTGAAACTTCTGTCTTCTCCAAGCTAGAGGCTGTGTGAACTGGTTTGCTGAGATGGTCCTGGCTTATGCACATAGTGCTTGCTTAAGTATTCTTCTTCTTGCTTATACTCTCAAAAGTGTCCCCCATTAAATGGTAACCCTATAACAAGCCCATTTACTATGACTCTTGAACATCTGGACCCTGGCTCTGCTTTGCAAAACTCTTAGTAGTCCAGACTCCCAGAGGTTTGCCTCTGTATCCTTCTTGACTCCCAGCATCAGGATTTGGAAGTTGATCTTTTAAGGAGAACTTGTACATTCTTTTCAATTATAACTGAGGAAACTAAGGCTCAGAGACATTAAGTAACTTGCTCAAGATCATCGTTGATAAGGGATAGGCCTTCAATCATTCATTCAGTAATCTTTCTGCTTGATCCTGCTGCCTGTGTTTGTACCTTGGACCTTGCTGACTTCTTCTGTTTAATCTTGAGCCTGCCTCATATTTTGCTGTTTTCCTGGTAGTGCCTGGAGAGGACCACCTGACTATGTGTCCATTGTTACTCTTGGTCAGCATTGTAATTCCTACATTTCTGGATCTCTGGCTACCTGATAACACATGGCTGCTATTTTGGAAGCAATGCCAGTAGATTCAGATATTCCAGTGGGTAATGTAGTGGCAAGTACATGCATGCAATTTACAGCGGAGTCACACCATATGCGTGGTTAAGTTTAAAAGTCAACGTGGAAGTAGAAAATTCTGTGTAATAAAAATTACCCTAGAAAATACTTTAAATTGTCTATAAAGTTCAAAATAATTCCATCTCTTCCTGTGTCTGACACAGCCAGCTTGTCCTTGAGCATTGGAACAGATGTGTATTTCTTTGGTTGAGCCTCAAGCAAAATGGTTGCCTTGTGTTTAGAAACCAGTTAATACCAAAATAATACTGTGTCTTTAAGCAAAACAACCACAATCATCTTGCTAAATGCCCATGCTCAGAGAGGGATGCAGGGACAGATACTGCTTGGGGGACCAGCAGGTTAATGTCTCTCATCTCATGCTCACGCAGGGGCACGTTCTTGCTAAGCAGAATGGCAAGGACACCTCTCAAGTATTTCAATTCTCTTTCTTTCTCTGCTGAATACATGCCAATGAATTAATGTATATTAATTATGCATGTTGCATACATCTACTGTACACGATAGGTAATATGAAAAATCAAAGCCATCCAGGAGCCCATAATACTTTTGATGTTTGAGGTTAAAGCCTGAGAAGTTACCCACTACCCTCAAGGATTCTTCCTTAGCCCTGTGTGCACTGTACTGCTCTCTGCACTCTTTCTTTTCCCGTCTGTTTAGCTTATCTTTCTGTAGTGGACAGCAAACCCCTTGTGCTTGGAATTGTGTCCAAAGTACCTCTCTTCTCGCCATACATGTGTCATAATGCTGAACCCACAGTGCACATTCAATACATCCTTATACTATGATAGCCTTGTTGAAGGAGTTGTGGTAAAGTGGATGGACAGTGGGCTTTAGATTCAGGAAGCCCTGGTTCCAGATGTCAGCCTCTGCACTCTTCTAGCTGTATGATCAACTCTCTATAAGGTTTTGTTTGTTCAATTGAATAGATTAGATAACCATACCTAGTTTTAAAGTTTTGTGAGCACTTAAGACATGCTGTGTCAGGATGCTTGGCATATGGTGGGGTTAAATAATTGGTGGATGCTCAGATTATTGTTTCTAATTTTATTGGAAGAGCATGGTCTGTCCTGGTTTTCTCTTAGACAGTTTCTTAAGCATCTGGACTAGAACCCTGAGGACTGTGTGATTCTGGTCCTCATTTTGTCACTTATTACTATTAGTAACTAAAGCCTAACTAGCTTAGGTCCTTCAGCGAACTCATTTGACCTCTTGGGACCTCTGTTTCATCACTTGTCAAGAAATGCTGATCATTATTCCTCTTTCTCCCTGCCTGGGTTTTTGTTAGATATTTCACACATGAGAAAACATATGCAAAAGTGTGTTACGAATGGGAAGATGTGGGTCCATAGAAAGGTCTGGGTTTGAGGTCCAGCACCCTGACCAGCCTGCTGAGTGACCTCCAGCAACTGAGCCTCTTTCCTCACCCCCACCCACCCCTGCAGGTTATTTTGAAACACAAAAGAGACGATGAATGTGAAAGTAGGTTATAACCTCTAAAATAGTATATTCATGTAAGGAACAATTATGTCATTATTAATAAAAACATTAAATGCTCTCAAATACCAGGGACATTAGCAACATCATCCCTCAAAGGAAATATGACATCATGAAACTCACTGAACTGTTCAAAGATCCATTTGGACTAATTTTGTCCTGGGAAGAGAGAGGGCTTTAGGAAGATCTCACTTTGGCTCCATTGAGTCTCTCTGGGTTAGAAGTGATGTTTTCATTTTTATTTGGTTTTGTTTTCTGAGGAGTCGGCAGCAGGTCTAATTAATGCCATGAAAAGCATGACATTTAATTAACTAAATCACATGTTGAACCTAATGATAACATATTTTAGCACCTGGTGCGCAGTGATGGTCTCTTGGGCCATTTCTAAGGAGGCCTGTGATTTGATAAAGAGAAACCCTTCTCAGCTAAATCAGAGATCCCTGAGAGTAGGCAGAGAAGGCACAGCACAAGTGTGGGCTGGGCGCATTCTCTTATCTCCCTGACCGGCTTGGAGAGACCCAGGAACAAGGAGAAATGGCAGAGAGGAATGGGGCTGCTGAATGGCCTCTTTGTCTTTTAAAAGAGTTGGTTGGAAATCCAGAGGCATAGAGGAACAAACGTAAGTTTCTCAGTTGCCTATCCCATGCCTTGGTTATTCCAGTTCCCACTGACAAATGGAGCAGGGAAAACAAAGCAAGACAGACAAGGTCCTCGCAGGGTCGGAAGCGATTGCCAAGTTAACAGTCCCTAAAAGCAGCCAAGTCTGTGGATGTGGATGCCCTCTGCTGGACACTGGAGAATCTACAGTGATGCCTACCTGGGCGCTCACCCAGGGGCCAGGAGCCTTCCTGTCTGGAGTTGAACCTTTGGAGTAGAATTCTCAGGGTCTAATCAGTCACAGTAGAGCCCACCAAGCTGTCCCAAAGAAATAGATTTTTAGGTCATTCTGTGTCTTTGTTTATGCAGCTCTCTCTGATTGCTACCCTATTTTCATTATGTTCACCGAGACATTCCACCATGCAGTCCTTTTTCTCTTTTGGCTTCTTTGAAATACATTTGGGTGAAATGACTTGTATATGGCATCCCAAACTGCATCAAGCTGGGTCACCTGATTTAAACACTAATTTTAGAGAAGAGGCAAAAAGAGGCTTGGAGAGGTGACCTGTCCAAAGTGACCCAGTGCATCAGTGACAAGACTGCCTGACTCCCATCTCATCCCCTTTTCCTTGATATGGTGTCTCCTACTCTGGACCTCAAGGTGTAGGGGGTGTTAGAGATTTCCACTTGCACAGAACCTCAAAGGAGGACAGCATATCCTAGAGGTGAGGGCGTAGGCTCCTGAGACAGAGGTACTGGGTTCGAATCCTTGCTTTACCTTGTGTTAGCTGTGTGCCATCGGGTGGGGTACTTGACCTCTTTGTGCCTCAGTGTTCTCATCTAACAGAGTGGTTGTAAGGGTTGAATAATATAAAGCAGGCAAAGCACTCAGTACAGTGCTTGGCACATAGCAGGTACTCATTAAATGATATTTATCATTACTTTTGCTAAGACTGCATGGTAGTATTGGTTGGAAGAGATTATCAGTGGTTTTATAAGAGAACTACTATTTCAGGTACCAAGGAATTGCCTAAATTGTTTTTTTTACAAGCACCATGGAAACCTGCCTTCCTCCAAATGGAGGGATATTCTTGGCAGAGTTTTGGGAAAATATCTGTGTGACTGAGGTTCCTTGAAGGAACGGTGTTGTTGAGGATGAGACTGGAAAAGCAGGTTGATACGAAAATGTTGGTGGCCTCCAGTACTGGGCGCTTGGCTCTCATCTGCAGTGGTGGGGAGACGTGGCTGATTCTGGAGTAGGGCAGTTTTCCATTTCTCTTGAATTACTTGTTTTTCCTGCTCCTCTGATGTGAGGGCTGTCACAAGCCCGAATGATGGCTGCCCCCATCACGTGTGCACATGCACACGCACAGGAACACACCTGCCACCGTGAGGTATTTAGTATTTCAATCACCTTGAGGTTGTCGCCAAGGAGGCTGCTGTCGCTGGCAGCCACGTCAGAATGAAGAACGAGCTGGGATGTCACGGTCGGCCGGTAACGGGGGCTTGTCAGTTCTAGATTGAGGGGCTGTTCCCTTGTATGGAAATCTCTGATGTGGGTGCAAAGATGCTGAGGATGCTGGCAGAGGGGAAGGAAAGGGGGCAAGATGCTGCTTGCAGACAGAGAGAGGAGTGAGCCCCCTTCCTGCAACTGCTTTAGGACTCGTCCCCAGGAAGGGGGCAGTCGGGCATTTTAGCAAAGTTTGCTTCTACCTTCTCACTTCACCTCCTGTTGCTGATTTCAGATGACTAGAGTCCACGCCTCTCTCCTTCGCTTGCTTGGTACTTTATTTACCGTATTTTGCCAATTCTTATTTGCTGGGTTGAGCAGAGACATGGCTGAGAGAAAGGAAACAGGGAGGATTCTGATGGATGGTTGCAAATGAAAGCTCCGGGGAATTTGGTCTTTGGATGATGCAGTCTCTGTCACCTCCATCAGGGACTCAGTGGTATGTGTCCCTGGTGACCCTCTTGGTTAGAGGTGGCAAACTGGCAGTCCTGCAGGCTAGTTGGTGGTGGTTTTGGCTTCCACCGGAGTGGATTTTTTTCAATACTGGAATGAGATGGCAAGGTTTTAAAATTGAATTTTTTTGGTATAAAAATAGGGATTCTGGCTTCTCTTGAAAACCAGGCCATTTGGTGACACTGGTCTGAATTTACCCTTGGCAGCAATCTGTAAGTGATAGATAGACTCTGCCCTGCTCTAAATAGGGCAAGGATTCTTGAGTTCCCCGATGTCCCCACCTGGTCCCTTGACCCATTAACTTGACTGGCCCGGCCCTGTCAACATGAGTTTGTGAGCCCCGATTTGGGCCAACCTCTTCGTTTTAAAAGTGAAAGCACTGAGGTTCAGAGAGGGACTGTGATTTACCCAAGGTCACACAGCCTCCCCTGTGAGCAGAGCAGGCTCCCTTTGCATGATATGATTTGAAGGGTGGTAGAAAAGATTGACTTTTTCCCCAACTTCCCTGTGAAAAATTGACCTCCCATCCTTGCCATCTATCTGCTCCATAAAAGCTTGCAGTGGGTCCAGGAAAGAAATATTCAGCCATATTATATATCTGGCCTCCTTTACATCATACGCCGTATCTTTTGCTGCTTCTACTTGCTTACACAGTCAGCCTCATTGTGCCTCTCAGGCTCAGGTAGACTGAACGGTGTCACCCCTGGAAGCTGAGTAGTGGAGCCAGAGGCCTGGAATATTCAGCTGTAGCCCAAGCCAGAGTCTCCTCATCTGGCGAGGGAGCTCATAACCTCAGGAGCTTGTTGTGAAAATGAAAACAAAGTGTAGGATGTGCCCTGCATTGTAGTGGTCACACTGGCAAAAAATGGTAACTCAACATTAGAATTTACTATTCTAGACAGACTCAGAGCTGCAGGTTCCCCAAGATATCATATTGTCCAACTGGCTCATTTTTACGCTTAGAACCATAACACGTGCTCATGGTAAAATGAAAGGGTCAAGAAGAATGTAAAGTACAATGTAAAAGGCTTTCTGTCTCTCATCACCTCTGGCTCAGTCTCATTTCCCCAGAGGCAAGCACTGTTAAGTTTCTTGTGTACCCTTCCAGAAATTTTATTTGCATATACATCATAAATAACTTGGCTTCTGTATTTTGACACAAATGTAATCAGATGCCTCATTCTGTGCTGATATCTGCATTTTTATTTAACAATATGTAGTAGATCTCTTTTCATGTGAGTGCGTATGGATCTCTTTTTTTTTTTTTTTTTTCATTTTCAACGGCTGCTTTTCCACAGGGCAATTATACAATAGCTCACGGGTCAAGAAACATTCTGTAAAGAGCCAATATTTCAGGCTTTGTGGGTCATAGGGTCTCCGTACCATCTCCTCCTCCTCCTGATTCTTTTAACAATGCTTTAAAAACAAGACCAGGGCTTCCCTGGTGGCCGCAGTGGTTGAGAGTCCGCCTGCCGATGCAGGGGACGCGGGTTCGTGCCCCGGTCTGGGAGGATCCCACATGCCGTGGAGTGGCTGGGCCCATGAGCCATGGCCGCTGAGCCTGCGCATCCAGAGCCTGTGCTTCACAGCGGGAGAGGCCACAACGGTGAGAGGCCCGCGTACTGCAAAAAACAAAAAACAAAAACATAAGACCATTCTTAGCTAACAAGCCATACAAAAACAGGCTGTGGCCAGATTTGGTCTATGGCTGTAGCTCATTTACGCAGTCCCTTGGGTGGCCAGTTAGGTTGTTACTATCAGCAAGGCTGCAATGGATATCTTTGTGTTGCATCTTTCAGTGTTTTTTGAGTTTATTTGGAGGATAAAGTCATCGCCATGAAATCTCTGGGATGTACTTTTGAGTCATGACAGATAATGTCCCCGCCTCCTCATTTTAAAGATAGTTCAAGAAATCCAGTGAAGAGTCCAGAGTCCCCCAGCTTGTCAATGGCAGAAGATGGACTTGAAATTACTTAACCAGGGTGCTTTCCACCATAGTGCTGGCTCTATCCCTGGCTGAGGGCTCACATGGAACTTGTTTGGGACATGGAGTTGGAAAGACCCAAGTTCCCTCAAGCCACAGAGCAAGGTTACAGCAACTAGGAACCTGAGCGCTCTCAGATCCCTTTTCCTTTCTGCCTCTTACTTCTGCTTTTTATAGGCATACTCATTCCTGCTTTAGATCCACTGTTTTCCATGATCAGGGGCTGTGATCACAGCTGTGCTGTGATGACTGCCAGCAGCTCCAAAGTCAGTTTGTAGCATTTCCATGGCCAAAAGGAAAGAGGCATGTATCACAAAGAGGGCTTTGGGCTGCAATTAACAGAAAACTCAGGCCCAAAATAATTCAAATAAAAAGGGAATTTATTACATCACATAATTGGAAGTCTAGTCAACATACAGTCAGTGGTGTGGTGAGTGCTCATGGACCCTGGGTCTTTCCATTTCCCGCTTTTATTCTCTGTGTTGACTTCATCTTTTTTAAAAAATTGAAGTATAGTTGCTCTACAATGTTATACAAGTTACAGGTATATAGTATAGTGGTTCACAATTTTTAAAGGTTATATTCCATTTCTAGTTATTATAAAATATTGGCTATATTCCCTGTGTTGTACACTATATCCTTGTAGCTTATTTTATGCCTAATAGTTTGTATCTCTTACTCCCCTACCCCTATTTTACCCCTCTACCCTTCCCTCTCCCCAATGGTAACCAGTAGTTTGTTCTCTATATCTGTGAGTCTGCTTCTTTTTTGTTATAGTCACTAGTTTGTTATATTTTTTAGATTCCATGTATAAGTGATATAGTATTTGTCTGACTTAGTTCACTTAGCATAATGTTCTCCAAGTCAATCCATGTTGTTGCAAATGCCAAAATTTCTTTTTTTTTTTTTTTTTTTTTTTGCGGTACGCAGGCCTCTCACCGCTGTGGCCTCTCCTGCTGCAGAGCACAGGCTCCAGACGCGCAGGCTCAGTGGCCACGGCTCACAGGCCCAGCCGCTCTGCGGCATGTGGGATCCTCCCGGACCGGGGCATGAACCCGTGTCCCCTGCATCTGCAGGCAGACTCTCAACCACTGTGCCACCAGGGAAGCCCCAGCAAAATCTCATTTTTTAATGGTTAATATTACATTGTGTGTGTGTGTGTGTGTGTGTGTGTGTGTGTGTGTGTGTGTGTGTGTGTGTGTGTGTGTGTGTGTGTGTGTGTGTGTGTGTGTGTGTGTGTGTGTGTGTGTGTGTGTGTGTGTGTGTGTGTGTGTGTATGCCACGTCTTCTTTATTCACTCATCTGTTTTATGGACACTTAGATTTCTTCTGTATCTTGGCAGTTGTAAATAATGCTGCTATGAACATTGGGATGCATCTATCTTTTTGAATCAGTGTTTTTGTTTGTGTCAGATACATACTGAGGAGTAGAATTGCTGGGTCGTGTGGTAGTTCTATTTTTAGGTTTCTGAGAAACCACCATACTATTTTCCACAGTGGCTACACCAATTTATATTTCCACCAACAGTGTATGAGGGTTCAGTGTTGGCTTCATCTTTAAACCATTGGTAGGGTGGTTGGATGAGTTCCCAGTGTCATATGCAGACCCAACCACAATCTCTGACTTTCTAGACATATACTTAACACACTTCCTCTCATTGGCCAGAATTGGGTCACATGGCACATATTAACTCAATTACTGATAAGAGGGATGAGATTACCATCACTGGCTTAGAAGAATTATCTGGGGTTGAATGGTTTGGGGACATTTACCACCCTATTATCTATTATACTTAACTCTCAGATTAGGTCTAGAAAATTGCAGAGAAGGATTTGGGTTGGCTTGTCTTGGATCATATGTCCACCTCTTGATCCAATCCCTGTGGTCAATAAGATGGGGCTTTAGAGTTACCAAGCTTGGATGAGGCAGCTACTCCTTGACCAGTTGCTATGGTATAAGAATGGTGCACATTTTGAGAATGGATGGAGGATAAGGAGAATTCCTTAAAATAAAGGCACTCTGTTGTGTCCACCACACCCTTCAGGAGATCCCAGGTCTTAGGAGGCAGCCTAAGGGGAGGAGGAGCACTGGAACTTGAGTCAGACTTCTTGGATGAACACTGGGACTCTGCAGACCACTGGGCTTGATTTATTGTTTCTCTGCTTGAGTTTGTCCAATGGAGGGTCATCGTGCCTAGGCAGCCTATTCACAGGTACCTTGCAAGGATCAATGAGAACATGTTGAAAAGAAAGCAAGGGAGCCTTCAGACATAACAAGTGAGGGATCCTGGTTGGTCCCATGGTGTCTCTGGGCAGCAGGGGCAAGGGCTGTTTCTCTCATGGTTCTGTATACTTATAAACCAATGTTGTGGGACAGGAGTAGACTTGGAGGAAGGGGGCTGGAGGGGAAGAGGGATGGCAGAGGCACTGATGCAGAGATGGAGCTTCAGAGGGAGGCTTCCCTGAGTCTCTGTTGCCCCCTGCTCCCCTCTCCAGAGGCCCTGCAGAGCTGCTCCTGCCATATTTCTTTATTTATTTTTCTCCTTCTGACATTTCTTTTTTTTTTTTTTGCTGTACGCGGGCCTCTCACTGTTGTGGCCTCTCCCGTTGCGGAGCACAGGCTCCAGACGCGCAGGCTCAGCGGCCATGGCTCACGGGCCCAGCCGCTCTGCGGCATGTGGGATCTTCCCGGATCGGGGCACGAACCCGTGTCCCCTGCATCGGCAGGCAGACTCTCAACCACTGCGCCACCAGGGAAGCCCCTTCTGACATTTCTTTATATGGGTACCTGAGTACTGTGACTGCCAGTTCCTAACAGATTGCTTTCTTGTCCTTCCTTTTTAATGATTGCGTTGTTAGAATTGAAAAGATTTATTCAACCAAACTTTGCTTTTGACCCTCTGGCTTTCTGCTAATAATTTTTTTTTAAGCTTAAAAGGTTCATTCTCTTTTGCATCTTTGGAATGTATCTGGAACATAACTGCAGATTTCAAACAGTTCTACTGTGCATTTATCCCATTCATTCATTCGGCAAATATTTATGACGATCTGTGCCAGGTTTTAGGCATAGAAGAGGGAGAAAACAGACAGGGTTCCTACCATGTAAAGCTTATGTTCTAGTGATACAGTGAGCAGAAGGCCACTGCTATTCCTCTCCTCCCTGACAAGGCACTCATTGCCTTGCCTGGAGACATGGGCATGCCTTTTGGAGCCAGTCTCCAAGAAAGGGCAGCTGAGAAAATATTAAGGACTAAAAAAACAACTTAGAGAAATGTGGTTCCTTTCCCACAGAGGTTTCAAGTGAAATGGCAGCCATCTTATATCTACCACCTGCTAGCTATGTTACCCTGAGTAAGACACTTACCCTCCCTTAGACTCAGTTTAGCCATCTACAAAATGGAGACAACAGGACTTTCTCATAAGGTCACCGTGAAGATTAAATTAGATCATCCAATGGAGGCTACACATTGCATAGGTAATTACAGCCATGGGCTCTGGGATCAAACTGACTCACTCACATCCTAGCTGTGTCTCTCTCTAGCAGTGTGACCCTGAGCAATTTAGTTTAACCTCCCTGTGCCTCAGTGTCCTGATCTGCAAAATGGGAATAGCAATTATTTCTACCTCATAGGATTGTTGTAAGGATTGAGTAAACCATGTCAAGTCTTTGGTCCTCACCCAGCATCTAGCAGTGCTTAACAAAACTTATTACACCTACCTTAAAGTCTTTCTCCCCCAAATAAGACTGATTTATAACTTGTAAGGCATTCTAATGGCATCTATTTATTTTGCTTTTTAGAAAAGGAGCATCAGTAGAAGGTCATCACTCTTAGCTGAGCCTTTTCAAGCCCTGCCTCAGGACACAGATATGCTGTCACTCTGTGCTCATCATTCACTGGGCATGTTATAATCGAGCCTGCAGTTCTCACATTGAGTGTGATCAGTGCAGGCAGAGACACACGATCAAAGCTAGGCAGAGCAAGATGTGGGAAATGGCTCTCAAAGAGCTTGCTTGGAGAAAAAACACATGCACATATGACTAAAAACAACAATAAAAGCCACCTTGGAGTGGCCAGGTGGCAGGTAACAAAGGGCTCCTGAGAAGGGAAAGAAATCCATGATGTCATGTCATCCTTAGCAATATTAACTGGTGGAGTGACTTTGGGCAAATTGCTAGACCTTTCTGTGCCCCTGCTCTCTCATGTGTTGAGAGAGAGTGAGAGAATGAATCATATTTTATTAGGGAGCCCAAATTGGTTCCCACAGAAGGGCTTTGTTTGGCGGATAGAGGTTTTACAGTTTTGACTTAGTTATCAAGACTTAAAACTTCAGAAATTTTATAGGAAACTAGATATTGGAGCAGCTGACACTAGGTAGATGGAGTTGAGTAGCCACTTCTCACCTTTCGGTGAGGAATGTGTTTTCCAGGGCCCTTCACTCCCAATAGACTGTTTCCACTCATGCACTTGTCTCATTAAGGTTTGCTGCCTGGATCTTGTCAACAAAGGAGTTTGTGGCACGTTGAACAGGTGACCTCCTTAGCATCTTTTTATTTTCTCATGAGATTACTAAGTAGGGCAAAGGTTACTATATCTTTTTACCTGGAGAGGAAATAGTGGGTGTCAGAGAGATTGCTATTTGAACAAGCAAGGAGATCGAGAGCATTGGTGGGATTTGAAAGTAGATCTCACCTCCTCATTTATTACTTTCCTCTCCACTGTTTGATCCCTTCTCTTGGACCCATGCCATTCTATTCACTCTTATGATGATGATGATGTTAATAATAATAATATCTATTGTTCAGTGAGTATTTAGTGTGTCTTAGTTACCTTCTATCACTTAATTATTTTGAGCTGTTGGTATCAATATCCCCATATTTGTAGAAGAGGAGATAGAGGTTCAGAGAAGCCAGTAATTTGTCTGTGGCAACACATTTATGAAGAGTGGAGCCAATATTTGTACTCAAGTCTATCTGACACTAAATCCCGTTTTGAACCTTAAGAGTCACACACACACTTCCAAAGACAGGGCCAACCACTTGTCCCATTAAGTAACAGTGGTATGTGAATTTTAGAGGGATTCATTTTTCACCCCAAATGGATGCTCGTTTCCCATGCTTTTAGCATGAGATCCTCTGAATACACAAATCATCAAGTGTGATGCTCTCAGCAATATACTCACCAAAGAGGAGCGAGAACCCTCCAGAGAGTTCAGGGGGTATCATTATTATGAGAAAGGAAGCTCCAGCTGTCACGCTGGATGTGGCAGTGTAGTAACATCACTCCCAGTATCAGGGAGAGGTGAAGGCACAGCCTGGCTGAGCTTCAGTCCCAGAGTCCCGAGGCTGTGCTCCTGGCACAGCTGGACTCAGCGATTTCCTGTGAGATCACCTGGCCTGGTTTGTCATAACATCGCACATTTATAGGATCTTAGGTTGGAAGACACTATAGCGGTCACCTGGACCATTTTTCTGCTGGGATCTTTGTTATAAACCCCCATCAAGCACCTTCTACGTTATGCTGAAAGATGTCTGGTGATAGCAGACTCAGAGCTCGATAAAGCAGTCCTTTCCACATTGGTTAAAAGTTCCTTTATTATAGCAGGTTCAAGCCTGCGTACCCGTTTGACCCACTCTTTATTGTTTTGTCCACTGGTGCACTGTCTCCTCTCTGCTGGATACATCAACCCTTCAAGTTGTACTGTGGTAAATTTGTTCCTAGCAGGTGGTCACTCCTGGCTTATAAATATCCACATTTGCCCAAACTGTCCTACATAGAATAGAAGTGTTCCCAGATTCCTTACCACCTGTACTGGTTGTTTTCTGTTTGCCCCTCCTCTCTGTATCCATTTCCAGTGTTTTCTGGCTTGCTCCCTGCCTCGGGAGATGGACACTTTCTGGGCTACTTCACCTGGGCTCCTTTTGCTGACTTGCACCATATTGGGTTCGAAGTAGAACTGAGTGATTAGAAGGCATGAGGAGAGAGAGGACTGGGTACTTTCCCTGCTTCCACAAGGCTCTCTGGTTGGGACTGCCTCCCTCATTCTCTGTAGTGCCTGCTGGTGGTCTCTCCTGCATGGATCTGGGTCTTCCTGCAATCTGACCACACTGCTCCCTACCCTTACCCTTTCAGCCTTACAGAGTCCATGAGTGTCCCCTGTTGCTAGTCTCCAGGTGCCTCAGCATTCCTCGTTTGTCGTTTAACTCTACCTGTGCTTCTAGCAGTAGCCCCTTCATCGACATCTCCTTTGTGGGGAATTCTGTCTCCTCCTCTGACCCTGAACTGTTGCACTGTCTTGTTGCCCACTGTTAAATTTGCTCATGTGCACTGTGTATTTTTGTTGTAGTTGTTGTTGGTTTCTCAAATGATCAGGCCCAGTACAATTGCCAAGGTTGCATGTGCTATTAGCCACTGGTACACACTGTCAGCCCACCCTGTGGTTACTTAAAATTGTTAGGTCTTCTTGGTGGGATCAGGTGTCAAGCCCATCTTTGGAGGCAGGTTGTCTGGGTTCAAATCTTGATGCTATATTATTTTTATTTTTATTTTTATTTATTTATTTATTAGCATCTTTATTGGAGTATAATTGCTTTACAATGGTGTGTTACTTTCTGCTTTATAACAAAGTAAATCAGTTATACATATATGTATGTTCCCATATCTCTTCCCTCTTGCATCTCCCTCCCTCCCACCCTCCCTATCGCACCCCTCTAGGTGGTCACAAAGCACTGAGCTGATCTCCCTGTGCTATGCGGCAGCTTCCCACTAGCTATTTATTTTACGTTTGGTAGTGTATATATGTCCATGCCACTCTCTTTGTCACAGCTTACCCCTCCCCCTCCCCATATCCTCAGGTCCATTCTCTAGTAGGTCTGTGTCTTTATTCCTGTCTTACCCCTAAATATCAGGTTCTTCATGACATTTTTTTTTCCTCTTAGATTCCATATATATGTGTTAGCATACGGTATTTGTCTTTTCTCTTTCTGACTTACTTCACTCTGTATGACAGACTCTAGGTCCATCCACCTCATTACAAATAACTCAATTTCATTTCTTTTTATGGCTGAGTAATACTCCATTGTATATATGTGCCACATCTTCTTTATCCATTTTTCCGGTGATGGACACTTAGGTTGCTTCCATCTCCTGGCTATTGTAAATAGAGCGGCAATGAACATTTTGGTACATGACTCTTTTTGAATTATGGTTTTCTCAGGGTATATGCCCAGTAGTGGGATTGCTGGGTCATATGGTAGTTCTATTTGTAGTTTTCTAAGGAACCTCCATACTGTTCTCCATAGTGGCTGTACCAATTCACATTCCCACCAGCAGTGCAAGAGTGTTCCCTTTTCTCCACACCCTCTCCAGCATTTATTGTTTTTAGATTTCTTGGTGATGGCCATTCTGACCCGTGTGGGATGACATCTCATTTTAGTTTTGATTTGCATTTCTCTAATGATTAATGATGTTGAGCATTCTTTCATGTGTTTGTTGGCAGTCTGTATATCTTCTTTGGAGAAATGTCTATTTAGGTCTTCTGCCCAGTTTTGCATTGGGTTGTTTGTGTTATTGAGCTGCATGAGCTGCTTCTAAATTTTGTAGATTAAACCTTTGTCAGTTGCTTCATTTGCAAATATTTTCTCCCATTCTGAGGGTTGTTTTTTCATCTTGTTTATGGTTTCCTTTGCTGTGCAAAAGCTTTGAAGTTTCATTAGGTCCCATTTGTTTATTTTTGTTTTTATTTCCATTTCTCTAGGAGGTGGGGTCAAAAAGGATCTTGCTGTGATTTATGTCATAGAGTGTTCTGCCCGTGTTTTCCTCTAAGAGTTGGATAGTGTCTGGCCTTACATTTAGGTCTTTAATCCATTTTGAGCTTATTTTTGTGTATGGTGCTAGGGAGTGTTCTAATCTCGTACTTTTTCATGTGCCTGTCCAGTTTTCCCAGCACCACTTATTGAAGAGGCTGTCCTTTCTCCACTGTACATTCCTGCCTCCTTTATCAAAGATAAGGTGACCGTATGTTCGTGGGTTTATCTCTGGGCTTTCTATCCTGTTCCATTGATCTATATTACTGTTTTTGTGCCAGTACCATACTGTCTCGATTACTGTAGCTTTGTAGTATAGTCTGAAGTCAGGGAGCCTGATTCCTCCAGCTCCGTTTTTCGTTCTCAAAATGGCTTTGGCTCTTCGGGGTCTTTTGTGTTTCCATGCAAATTGTGAAATTTTTTGTTCTAGTTCTGTGAAAAATGCCAGTGGTATTTGATAGGGATTGCATTGAATCTGTAGATTGCTTTGGATAGTAGAGTCATTTTCACAATGTTGATTCTTCCAATCCAGGAACATGGTATGTCTCTCCATATGTTTGTATCATCTTTAATTTCTTTCATCAGTGTCTTATAATTTTCTGCATACAGGTCTTTTGTCTCCTTAGGTAGGTTTATTCCTAGATATTTTATTCTTTTCATTGCAATGGTAAATGGGAGTGTTTTCTTAATTTCACTTTCAGATTTTTCATCATTAGTGTATAGGAATGCCAGAGATTTCTGTGCATTAATTTTGTATCCTGCAACTTTACCAAATTCCTTGATTAGCTCTAGTAGTTTTCTGGTAGCATCTTTAGGATTTTCTATGTATAGTATCATGTCATCTGCAAACAGTGACAGCTTTACTTCTTTTTTTCTGATTTGGATTTCTTTTATTTCTTTTTCTTCTCTGATTGCCATGGCTAGGACTTCCAAAACTATGTTGAATAATAGTGGCGAGAATAGTGGCGAGAATGGACATCCTTGTCTTGTTCCTGATATTAGAGGAAATGCTTTTGGTTTGTCACCATTGAGAATGATGTTCGCTGTGGGTTTGTCATATATGGCCTTCTTAATGTTGAGGTAGGTTCCCTCTGTGCCTCTTTCTGGAGAGTTTTTTTCATAAATAGGTGTTGAATTTTGTCAAAAGCTTTTTCTGCATCCATTGAGATGATCGTATGGTTTTTTTTCTTCAATTTGTTAAGATGGTGTATTACATTGATTGATTTGCGTACATTGAGGACTCCTTGCATCCTTGGGATAAATCGCACTTGATCGTGGTGTATGATCCTTTTAATGTGTTTTTGGATTTTGTTTCCTAGTATTCTGTTGAGGATTTTTGCATCTACATTCATCAGGGATATTGGTCTGTAATTTTCTTTTTTTGTAGTAGTCTTTATCTGGTTTTGTTAGCAGGGTGATGGTGGCCTCATAGAATGAGCTTGGGAGTGTTCCTTCCTCTGCAACTTTTTGGAAGAGTTTGAGAAGGATGGGTGTTAGCTCTTCTATAAATGTTTGATAGAATTCACCTGTGAAGCCATCTGGTCCTGGACTTTTGTTTGTTGGAGATTTTTAATCACAGTTTCAATTCATTACTTGTGATTGATCTGTTTATATTTTCTATATCTTCCTGGTTCAGTCTTGTAAGGTTATAGTTTTCTAAGAATTTGTTCATTTCTTCCACGTTGTCCATTTTATTGGCATATAGTTGCTTGTAGTAATCTCTCATGATCCTTTGTATTTCTGCAGTGTTAGTTGTTACTTCTCCTTTTTCATTTCTAATTCTGTTCATTTGAGTCTTCTCCCTTTTTTTCTTGAGGAGTCTGGCTAATGGTTTATCGATTTTGTTTATCTTCTCAAAGAAGCAGCTTTTAGTTTTATTAATCTGTGCTATTGTGTTCTTTGTTTCTATTTCATTTATTTCTGCTCTGATCTTTATTATTTCTTTCCTTCTACTAACTTTGGGTTTTGTTTGTACTTCTTTCTCTAGTTCCTTTAGGTGTAAGGTTAGATTGTTTATTGAGATTTTTCTTGTTTCTTGAGGTAGGCTTGTATTGCTATAAATGTCCCTCTTAGAACTGCTTTTGCTGCATCCCATAGGTTTTGGATCGTCGTGTTTTCATTGTCATTTGTCTCTAGGTATTTTTTGATTTCCTCTTTGATTTCTTCAGTGATCTCTTGGTTATTTAGTAACGTACTGTTTAGCCTCCATGTGTTTGTGTTTTTTATGTTTTTTCCCCTGTAATTGATTTCTAATCTCATAACGTTCTGGTCAGAAAAGATGCTTGATATGATTTCAATTTTCTTAAATTTACTGAGTCTTGATTTGTGACCTAAGATATGATCTATTCTGGAGAATGTTCTGTGTCCTCTTGAGAAGAAAGTGTAATTTGCTGGTTTTGGATGGAATGTCCTATAAATATCAGTGAAATCTATTTGGTCTATTGTGTCATTAAAAGCTTGTGTTTCCTTATTAATTTTCTGTTTGGATGATCTGTCCATTGGTGTAAGTGAGGTGTTGAAGTCCCCCACTATTATTGTGTTACTGTTGATTTCCTCTTTTATTGCTGTTAGAAGTTACCTTATATATTGAGGTGCTCCTATGTTGGGAGCATATATATTCATAATTGTTATATCTTCTTCTTGGATTGATCCCTTGGTCATTATATAGTGTTCTTCCTTGTCTCTTATAACATTCTTTATTTTAAAGTCTATTTTATCTGATATGAGTATTGCTACTCCAGCTTTCTTTTGATTTCCATTTGCATGGAATATCTTTTTCCATCCCCTCACTTTCAGTCTGTATGTCTCCGTAGGTCTGAAGTGGGTCTCTTGTAGACAGCATATATATGGGTCTTTTTTTTGTATCTATTCAGCCTGTCTGTGTCTTTTGGTAGGAGCATGTAATCCATTCACACTTAAGGTAATTATCGATATCTATGTTCCTATTATCATTTTCTCAATGGTTTTAGGTTTGTTTCTGTAGGTCGTTTTCTTCTCTTGTGTTTCCCACTTAAAGAAGTTCCTTTAGCATTTGTTGTAGAGTGGGTTTTGTGGTGCTGGATTCTCTTAGCTTTTGCTTGTCTGTAAAGGTTTTGATTTCTCTGTCAAATCTGAATGAGATCTTTACTGGGTAGGGTCATCTTGGTTGTAGGTTCTTCCCTTTCATCACTTTAAATATATCATGCCAGTCCCTTCTGGCTTGTAGGGTTTCTGCTGAGAAATCAGCTGTTAACCTTGTGGGTGTTCCCTTGTATGTTATTTGTCGTTTTTCTCTTGTTGCTTTCAATAATTTTTCTTTGTCTTTAATTTTTGTCCATTTGATTACTATGTATCTTAGTGTGTTTCTCCTTGGTTTTATTCTGCCTGGGACTCTCTGCGCTTCCTGGAGTTGGGTGGCTATTTCCTTTTCCATGTTAAGGAAATTTTCGACTATAATCTCTTCAAATCTTTTCTTGGGTCCTTTCTCTCTCTCTTCTCCTTTTGGGACCCCTATAATGAGAACGTTGCTGTGTTTCATATTGTCCCAGAAGTCTCTTAGGCTGTCTTCATTTCTTTTCATTCTTTTTTCTTTATTCTGTTCTGTGGCAGTGAATTCCACCATTCTGTCTTCCAGGTCACTTATGCATTCTTCTGCCTCAGTTATTCTGGTATTGATTCCTTCTAGTGTAGTTTTCATTTCAGTTATTATATTGTTCATCTCTGTTTGTTTGTTCTTTAATTCTTCTAGGTCTTTGTTAAACATTTCTTGCATCTTCTTGATCTTTGCCTCCACTCTTTTTCCGAGGTCCTGGTTCATCTTCTCTATCATTCTGAATTCTTTTTCTGGAAGGTTGCCTATCTCCACTTCATTTAGTTGTTTTTCTGGGGTTTTATCTTGTTCCTTCATCTCGTACATAGCCCTCTGCCTTTTCATCTTGTCTATCTTTCTGTGAATGTGTTTTTTTTTTTCCCACAGGCTGCAGGATTGTAGTTCTTCTTGCTTCTGCTCTCTGCCCTCTGGTGGATGAGGCTATCTAAGAGGCCTGTGCAAGTTTCCTGATGGGAGGGACTGGTGGTGGGTAGAGCTGGCTGTTGCTCTGGTGGGCAGAGCTCAGTAAAACTTTAATCTGCTTGTCTGCTGATGGGTGGGGCTGGGTTCCCTTCCTGTCGGTTGTTTGGTGTGAGGCGACCCAACACTGGAACCTACTCTGGCTCTTTGGTGGGGCTAATGGCAGACTCTGGGAAAGCTCTTGCCAAGGAGTACTTCCCAGAACTTCTGCCACCAGCATCCCTGTCCTCATGGTGAGACACAGCCACCCCCCGCCTCTGCAGGAGACCCTCCAACACTAGCAGGTAGGTCTAGTTCAGTCTCCCATGGGGTCACTGCTCCCTCCCCTGGGTCCCGATGTGCACACTACTTTGTGTGTGCCCTCCAAGAGTGGAGTCTCTCTTTCCCCCAGTCCTGTCGAAGGCCTGCAATTAAATCCCGCTAGCCTTGAAAGTCTGATTCTTTAGGAATTCCTCCTCCCGTTGCCAGACCCCCATGTTGGGAAGGCTGATGTGGGGCTCAGTACCTTCACTCCAGTGGGTGGACCTCTGTGGTATAAGTGTTCTCCAGTTTGTGACTCACCCACCCAGCAGTTATGGGATTTGATTTTATTGTGATTGCACCCCTCCTACCATCTCACTGTGGCTTCTCCTTTGTCTTTGGATGTGGGCTATCTTTTTTGGTGAATTCCAGTGTCTTCCTGTCGAAAATTGTTAAGCAGTTATTTGTGATTCTGATGCTCTCGCAAGAAGGAGTGAGCTCAAGTCCTTCTACTGCTACATCTCGAACCAATCTCTTATAATTGAACATTTTTAAAAACCTTCCTTTACCAGTACTTAATTCTGAATGCCATTGGTACTGTGTTCTTGATACTGTCCCCTAAAACTTTGTTACTCAAAGTGTGGGCTAGAGGGGTGGGATAGGTAGGGTGGGAGGGAGGCTCAAGAGGGAGGAGATAGGGGGATATATATATGCATATGGCTGATTCACTTTGTTTTACACCATAAACTAACACAGCATTGTGAAGCAATTACACTCCAATAAATATGTATTAAAAAAACAAAAGTGTGGGCTACAGACCAGCAGCGTAAACATCAGTTGATGGGTGGTTAGAAATTAGGAATCTCATACCCCACCCTAGACCTACTGAATCAGAATCTGCTTGTTAGCAAGGTTGCAGGTGATTATTGTGTTCATTAAATTTGAGAAGCTCTGTTCTAACCCATCTATTGATTCTGGATCAATGTTCTCATCTGGGATGGAGAATGTCTCCCACCTCTGACAGGGAAGATACTCCATTCTCCACTCTTAAGATCACCATATACACTGGTGCTGTAGCCCAACCAAGCCAGGCAATGCTTCCAGGAGTCAAATGTACTGGGAGGAGATTTGGAGTCAAGTGTTCACTGCTAGAATTTGGAGTGGGGTTGAGCAGCTTTTGAATTTTACTCTACCACTTAATAAATGTGTGTGTGTGTGTGTGTGTGTGTGCACGCGCGTGTGCACGTAAATGCCTACATGACAAACTACTTACCTTGAAGGTTTGTTATGAAGATGAAATGAGGTGACCCTGTGAAGCATGGGTCACAGGCTGGCTTCCTTTCTCCTCTCCATGAGTCACATGATTCATGTCCAAAAGGTAACCCATTCGTTGAAGGAAAAACTCTCTTTGACCTAACAGGAAAAGTTGCTTCAAACAGATTGGGAAGATTGGGTTCGCTTGAAAACTGCAGCAAATGCCTCACGGTGACATCAGTGCCACTACTCATTTCTCTGGCCATGTGTTTCTGAATATAAATTGTATTTGATTAGATAACTGTAAATGGAAGCATAGTGTAATTAAGAAGTAGAGAAAAGATTACTGGTGTATAAATTTGAATTAAACACCATCAGCATACACTGTATACATACAAGTATTTGTATTATGGCTGAAGTCCAAAAGAGGATAATGTTGAGGTTGCTGATTAATTTTGACACTAATTAAAATGCACCATTAATAGAGGAAGTGAGATGGCTTTTTCTGATCAATAGCTGAAAAATGTTAACCTTGGGCTCACCCCGAGGCAGCTCAGAGGATGTTATAAAGCTGGCCTTTCTTTTCTCTAAAGCAGTGTAGTGGTTCAGAGCATGGCTCTGAAGTCAAGCTGCCTGGGGTCAAATGCCACCTCCTGCCACTTAGCACTGTGACTCTGGACAAGTTACCCACATTTCTTATAGGCCTCAGTTTCCTTAACTGTAAAATGTGGAAGATAATAATAATTGTATCTGAGGGATGCATTCCAGAAGAACTTGTATGCTTCAAAACTCACGTATTTCAAAATCAATGTTCTCATAGGACTGACAAAAGAAGGGAGTGGTATTTCTGTCTGTGATATTGTGATTTATAATAAGAAATATGCATGTGGTCTTCATCCCCATTTCTGGCACCAAGTTCCAAAAACCATTGGAATTTGGAGGAAAGCAGACAGGGGTGTCTTTTGTTAAGTGAATGAGGTGACTTTTGGACACTACCTAAAGTTGGAGACTGGTTGCTTGTGGAGCCAACCGTGTGATTAGAGGGTTGGAGCTTTCAGTTCCAGCCCCCCAACCTCTGTGGAGGGAAGAGCGTCTGGAGGTTGAATCAATCGCCAATGGCCAATGACTTAATCAATCATGCCTGTGTAATGAAGGCTCCGTAAAAACCCAAAAGGAGGATACAGAGAGCTTCAGGGTTGCTGAACACATGGAGGTTCTGGGAGAGTGGTGTGCTGGAGAGGGCATGGAAGCTCACATCCTTCCCCATACCTTGCCCTATGTGTCTCTTCCATCTGACTGTTCCTGAGTTATATCCTTTTATAATAAACTGGTAGTCTGGTAAGTAAAATGTTTCTTGGAGTTCTGTAAGCTGCTGTAGCAAATTAATTGAACCTGAGGAGGGGTTTTGGGAACCTCTGATTCACAGCCAGTGAGAAATACAGGTAACAACCTGAACTTGAGATTGCCATCTTGAGTTGGAGGGAGTTGTTGGAACCTCCAGTTTGTAGCCAGTAGGTCAGAAATGCAGGTAAGAGCCTGGGCTTGCGGCTGGAGTCTGAAGGCAGTGGGCAGTCTTGTAGGACTGAACTCTTAACCTGTGGAATCTGATTCTACCTCTGGGTAGAGAGTGTCAGAATTGGATTGTATTCTCAGACGCTCTGCTGCTGGTGGTGGGGGAAACACCCCCAAAACACACATTGGAATTGGGTGCTCAGAAAACCGGAAGACTGTCTTCGAGCTAAACTGGTACCACTGTCATTTGAAGCTTTAAGAAAGAGTATAGCATCATTTAAAAATCTTCCAGTTCATAAACTTAAAAATTATGCGATATTTGACCAACAAGGGAGGAGTGAAAATTGACATTATATTGCATTCTGTGCATAAAGTGGGATTTTATCTTTTTATCACAGTATTTCAAATTTGTCTAAAATTTGGCTGTCCTGTACTGAACTTGTCGGGTTGTAAGAAGTAAGTGACATCGTGCAAATGAAATACTTTGCATGGTGTCTTACCCATAACGTTAGCAACTACTTATTGACTGTTAAGTGCCGGGCACTAAATGCTTCAAATCTATCATCGCCTTTATTTTTCACCACTACCTAATGAGATGGGTGTATTATTTATTACTGTGTAACAAATTACCCCCAAACTTAGATTTTATTCTCTCTTACAGTTTCTGAAGCTCAGGAAATCAGGAGGGCTTTGCTGGGTGGTCCTGACTAAGGGTCTCTCACAGGGTTGTGGGCAAGCTGTTGACCGGGGCTATAGTCATCATCTTTAGGCTCAACTGGGGCTTGGGAATCTACTTCCAAGATGCTCAGGTGGTTTTTGGCAGGTCTCAGTCTTCACTGGCTGTTGACAGGAGGCTGTAGTTTCTCACCAAATGGGCCTTTCTGTATGGCTGCTCACAAAATGGCAGTTGGCTTCTTCCAGATCAAAAGCTCTGAGAGAGAGGAGGTGAGAGGGAATGTCCAAAATGGAGACCATGGTCTTTTATACCCAAGTCTCTGAAGTGAATCCCACCATGTCTGCTGTATGTTAGTGGTCACACAGACCAACGCTGGTACAATGTGTAAGGTGACTCTACAAGGGTGTGAATGCTAGGAGTCAGGTTGTCTTAGTCTGTTTGGGCTGCTATAATTAAAAACACTGTAAGCCTGGTGCTTAAAACAACAGACATTTATTTCTTATAGTTCTGGGGGCTGGGAATTCCAAGATCAAGGTACCAGCAGATTCAGTGTCTGGTAAGGGCCCACTTCCTGGTTCAAAGACAGCTGTCTTATACAGATGGCCAACAAACACCAGAAAAGATGCTCAACATCACTAATTATTAGAGAAATGAAAATCAAAACTACAATGAAGTATCACCTCACACCAATCAGAATGTCCATCATCAAAAAATCTATGAACAATAAATGCTGGAGAGGGTGTGGAGAAAAGGGAACCCTCATGGTGGGAATGTAAATTGATACAACCACTATGGAGAACAGTATGGAGGTTCCTTAAAAAACTAAAAAGAGAACTACCATATGACCAGGCAATCCCACTACTGGGCACCCAGAGAAAACCATAACCCAAAAAGACACATGCACCCCAATGTTCATTGCAGCACTCTTTGCAATAGCCAGGACATGGAAGCAACCTAAGTGTCCATCGACAGAAGAATGGATAAAGACGGTGTGGTACATATATATGATGGAATATTACTCGGCCATAAAAAGGAATGAAATTGGGTCACTTGTAGAGATGTGGATGGACCTAGAATCTGTCATACAGAGTGCAGTAAGTTAGAAAGAGAAAAACAAGTATCATATATTAATGCATATATGTGGAATCTAGAAAAATGGTATAGATGATCTTATTTGCAAGGCAGAAATAGAGACACAGATGTAGAGAACATATGTATGGATATGAAGGGAAAAAGGTGGGGGTGGGATGAATTAGGAGATTGGGAATGACACATATACACTATTGATACTATGTATAAAATAGATAACTGATGAGAACATACTGTATAGCACAGGGAACTCTACTTAATGCACTGTGGTGACCTAAAAGGGAAGGAAATCCAAAAAAGAGGAGATATATGTATATGTATAGCTGATTCATGTAGCTATACAGTAGAAACTAACACAACATTGTAAAGCAGTGATACTCCAATAAAAATTAATTTTAAAAAAGACAAAAACCAAAGCTGAACCCCAGGAGCTATGCAAACAAAGAAGAGAAAGGGAAATTTCACTGTGCAGCCTCAGCAGCAGCAGATTAAATCCCCGCAATCAACTTGATGAATTGAGAAAAATCTCAAATAAGCTACCTAACCTTACACCTAAAGCAATTAGAGAAAGAAGAACCAAACAAACAACCAAACAACCAAACAACAACAACAAAAAAACCCAGTGTTAGCAGAAGGAAAGAAATCAAAAAGATCAGATCAGAAATAACTGAAAAAGAAATGAAGGAAAGAATAGCAAAGATCAATAAAACTAAAACCTGCCTCTTTGAGAAGACAAATAAATCATTAGCCAGACTCATCAAGAAACGAAGGGAGTAGACCAAAATGAACATAATTAGGAAAGAAAAAGAAGAAATAACAACTGACACTGAAGGAATACAAAGAATCATGAGAGATTACTGCAAGCAATATGTGCCAATATAATGGACAACCTGGAATAAATGGACAAATTCTTAGAAAAGCACAACCTTCTGAGACTGAACCAGGAAGAAACAGAAAATATAAACAGACCAATCACAAACACTGTAATTGAAACTGTGATAAAAATCTTGTAACAAACAAAAGCCCAGCACCAGGTGGCTTCACAGGGAATCTGTCAAACATTAGAGAAGAGCTAACACATATCCTTCTCAAACTCTTCCAAAATATAGCAGAAGGAGGAACACTCCCAAAATCATTCTACAAGGCCACCATTACCCTGATATCAAAACCAGAAAAAGACGTCACAAAGGAAACTACAGGCTAATATCACTGATGAACATAGATGCAAAAATCTCAACAAAATACTAACAAACAGAATCCAACAGCATATTAAAAGGATCATACACCATGATCAAGTGGGGTTTATCCCAGGAATGCAAGGATTCTTCAATATAAGCAAATCAATTAATGTGATACACCATATTAACAAATTGAAGGCTGAAAACCATATGATAATCTCAGTAGATGCAGAAAAAGCTTTCAACAAAACTTAACACCAATTTATGATAAACTCTTTAGAAACTAGGCATAGAGGGAACCTACCTCAACATAATAAAGGCCATATATGACAAAGCCACAGCCAACATCATTCTCAGTGGTAAAAAACTGAAACCATTTCCTCTAAGATCAGGAGCAAGACAAGGTTGCCCTCTCTCACCACTGTTATTACACAAAGTTTTGGAAGTTTTAGCCACAGTAATCAGAGAAGAAAAAGAAATAAAAGGAATCCAAATCGGAAAACAAGAAGTAAGGCTGTCACTGTTTGCAGATGACATTATACTATACATAGAGAATCCTAAAGATGCTACCAGAAAACTACTAGAGCTAATCAATGAATTTGGTAAAGTAGAAGGATACAAAATTAATGCACAGAAATTTCTTCCATTCCTATAGACTAATGATAAAAAATCTGAAAGAAAAATTAAGGAAACACTCCTATTTACCATTGCAACAAGAAGGATAAAATACCTAGGGATAAACCTACCTAAGGAGACAAAAGACCTGTGTGCAGAACACTATAAGACACTGATGAAAGAAATTAAGGATGTTACAAACAGATGGAGAGATACACTATGTTCTTGGATTGGAAGCATCAATATTGTGAAAATGACTCTACTACCCAAAGCAATCTACAGATTCAATGCAATCTGTATCAAACTACCAGTGGCATGTTTCACAGAACTAGAACAAAAAATTTCAGAATTTGTATGGAAACACAAAAGACCCCGAATAGTCAAAGCAATTTTGAGAATGAAAAACAGAGCTGGAGGAATCAATCTCCCTGACACCAGACTATACTACACAGCTACAGTAATCAAAACAGTATGGTAATGGCACAAAAACAGAAATATATTTCAATGGAACAGGGTAGAAAGCCTGGAGATAAACCCACGCACATATGTTCACCTTATCTTTGATAAAGGAGGCAAGAATATACAATGGAGAAAAGACAGCCTCTTCAATTAGTGGTGCTGGGAAAACTGGACAGCTACATGTAAAAGAACGAAATTTGAACACTTCCTAACACCATACACAAAAATAAACTCAGAATGGATTAAAGACCTAAATGTAAGCCCAGACACTATCAAACTCTTAGAGGAAAACATTGGCGGAACCCTCTATGACATAAATCACAGCAAGATCCTTTTGACCCACCTCCTAGAGAACTAGAAATAAAACCAAAATAAACAAATGGGATCTAATGAAACTTAAAATCTCTGACACAGCAAAGGAAACCATAAACAAGATGCAAAGACAACCCTCAGAATGGGAGAAAATATTTGCCAATGAAGCAATTGACAAAGGATTAATCTCCAAAATATACAGCTCATGTAGCTCAATATCAAAATAACAAAGAACCCAATCCAGTAATGGGCAGAAGACCTAAATAGACATTTCTCCAAAGGAGATATACATACTGCTAACAAACAAAAGAAAGGATGCTCAACATCACTAATCATTAGAGAAATGCAAATCAAAACTACAATGAGGTATCACTTCACACCGGTCAGAATGGCCATCATCATAAAAATCTACAAACAATAAATGCTGGAGAGGGTGTGGGGAAAACAGAACCCTCTTGCAGTGTTGGTGGGAATGTAAATTGATACAGCCACTATGGAGAACAGTATGGAGGTTCCTTAGAAAACTAAAAATAGAACTACCATATAACCCAGCAATCCCACTACTGCACTTAACCCTGAGAAACCCATAATTCAAAAAGAGACATGTACCACAATGTTCATTGCAGCCCTTTTACAATAGCCAGGGCATGGTGAATGTCCTGGTGAATGGATAAAGAAGATGTTTATGTGGATGGAACAGGTAGAATGGATATTAAAAGGATCATGGATATGGTGAATGGATAAAGAAGATAGATGGATGGTGAATGGATAAAGAAGATGAATGGATAAAGAAGATGTTGCACTTATATGCAATGGAATATTACTGAGACATGAAATGAAATTGAGTTATTTGTAGTGAGATGGGTGGACTTAGAGTCTGTCATACAGAGTGCAGTAAGTCAGAAAGAGAAAAACAAATACCATATGCTAACACATATATATTGAATCTACAAAAAAAAAAGTTTCAGATGAACCTAGGGGCAGGACAGCAATGAAGACTCAGACGTTGAGGATGGACTTGAGGACAGGGGAGGGGGAAGGGTAATATGGGACAAAGTGGGAGAGTAGCACTGACATATGTACACTGCCAAATGTAAAATAAATAGCTAGTGGGAAGCAGCTGCATAGCACAAGGAGATCAGCTCGGTGCTTTGTGATCACCTAGATGGGTGGGATAAGGAAGGTGGGGGGGAGACGCAAGGGAGAGGGGATATGGGGATATATGTATACATGTAGCTGATTCACTTTGTTGTTTACCAGAAACTAGCACAACCCTCTAAAGCAATTATACTACAGTAAAGATGTTAAAAAAAAAAAGAAAAGCTATCTTCTCGCTGTGTGCCTCACATGGCAGAAGGGCAAGTGAGCTCTCTGGGGTCTCTTTTATAAGGACATCAATCTCATTCATGAGGGCTCCACCCTCCTGACCTCATCACCTGTTGAAGGCTTATATCCTAATACTGTCACACTGGGGACTAAGCCTCAGCATACCAATTGTAGGGAGACACAAACATTCGGTCCATAGCACAGCTATTCGGGAGCCATCTTGGTGGATGGTTTCCATTAGTGGATACAGTTATTATCCCCCTTTCACAGTGAGAAAACTGAGGCATACAAAGCTTTTGCAAATAATCCAAGGTAGCACATTAATATGTTAAAAAAAAAAACAACCCACGTTTCAAATTTAGGCAGTTCAGTGGTAGCTTCCGCATTTTAACCACAGCACTATTCTGTCTACAGGGTAAGTAGCATATCAACATGAGCCATAATTGCCATTTCACTTCCAAGAAGCAGGCTGCAAACACATGACTCTAGGCTTGGACTGCACTTGCTATTACTCCTTTTGTTTAAAGACAAGAGCTCTGTAGTGAGCTTCTTTCTTCCCTCAGCCTGGTGGTCTTCATATATACAGTATACAGAGAAGCAGAAAATGTGACTCTTCTCTGTGTAAAGCATACAGCCTTTCTGGGGTGATAATACCAGCAGAAATGTTTGACCTCTGAACTTCTATAGTACTTTTTGCCTTTACAATTATTATTATTATTATTGTTAATGACACTTCATGTATACTCCTGTCACTTACTTTTCCCACCTGTGTTTTTGCCTCCAAACTAGGTTGGAACTTCTCTTGGGTTGATCTCTGCCCTATACTTCATTGAATCCCACCTAGTGCCAGGTAGAGTTAGTTTTCACATAATGGTAATCCTCTACCAGTCTTTACTAGTGAAGATTATGTAAGGTTATTGGAGAACCCCAGGCAATGTGAGATGAAATGGCAAAGCACATAGCAGAGACCATGACTTCCCTTTCATGTCAAAAAAGGTAGACTTTAGATTTTCTTCTTGAAATACATTCCTTTATTTGATGTACCATCTCTGAGCTGTCTCTGAAATATGCCCTTCTTTTATCTACAACATAACACACTCTTCTCTGAAAAAATCCCAGTTCCTGACCTACCCATACCTCTGATTCCCACAATAGCCTGGGTACTCTTGAGTGTCTGTTCCATCCACATAAAGGTCTTTGAAAGGAGTCTCTCCATACTTTTCCAAAGAAGAACCTTCTAGTTTTGAAATCTGAAATGTCATTGAAGATCCTTTATCCATTGCCTTCCCTCAAGGTACATGAGCATCCACATCAAGGAACAAAGGGTGTTGATTCTATTTGCATGTTTCACCACATATTTAAAAATTTTTATCATTTCTCTTTCTCCCTCATTTCAAAGTGAAATCACCCTCAGGGTCTTCCTTCTCTGATCTGCCTTTGCTTCAGCATAATGTTCCAAAAGCTGGCCATTGCTTGCAGAGTCTTGGAAACCAATGCAAGTCTTATTTCTTTTCTTTCCAGTCTTTTATTTTCCCTTAGCTCAGCAAAATTGCACCCTTTCAAAGGCCACTTTCACGTTTTTTCCCTCTAATGCTTTCAGAGGGTCACCACTTGCTATCAAATCACTCCCCAAAGTTGGTTTTTTGGTTTTGTTTTATTTTGTTGTGTTTGTATCTGTTGTCTTCCCTCCGGAAGCAGAGATGCCTGCAACACAAAATGAACAGGGACCCCAGTGATAGTTCCTTGGTGTGGCTTCTCTTTTCCCTCATCTGTCAAATCTTAATGTCTTGTCCTGACATTTCAAGTGGAAGAGTGATTTCCTTGAGTATTTCAGTCCCACTGTCTCAGTTCAGAGAATGTGACACATCAGAGGTGGGAGGGAGGTGATTGCAGCCCACAGCTCTGTGCTGCTCAGCCTGGTGAGGGTGAGATTATTAGCACTACTCAAGGGACCTAGACCTTAGCCTTTCCAAAATGCTCTCTTTCAAAAAGCTGGTGGTGTAAGAGGATGGGGACTCTATTGAGACTCCATAGTCCTGTGCTCTGTTCTGTTTCAGCAAGCTGTGACCCTCTCTAGCTTCATTTGCCTCATCCATAAAATGGGCAGATCCATGGGTAGCATGAACAAAATCAAGGCATGGTGTTAGGAGCTGCAGTCGGCTTCCTGATGTCCTCTCCATCCTCATGCTCCTGGACTTCTCTGCTCATACTCTCTGTTCCATTCAGAATGTCACTTCCTCAAGATGTCCGTGTCCTTCTTCCTGTCTCCAGGCCTTTGTACTCTTTCTTACTAACCCTTCAGGTTTTCTAAGCTCAGATACTACTTGGCTCTGAACGCCTTTCCTTACTCCTAGGTTAATGATCCCTTCTATGGGTACTCCACTGTACTCTATATTTGGGTATTTCCTTTGCATCATTTACACTTTTTGTAATCAGGTTTTTCTTGTCTGTCTCCCTTATTACACTGAAGGTTCTTGGCATGGAGATCCCAGCTCTAACAACAATAATAATAATTATAACTAATATTGATATTTATAGATTACTTATCCTTTGCTGTGTTTTTGAGCATTTCATATCTAGGACCTCAACTAGAACTCAACCCTTTGAAGTAAGAACTACTTTTACTTCATTTTACAGGTCAAAGATTGAGGCTCAGTAAAGTTATTTTGCTTGATATGGGTCACTCAGCTGGAAAGAGGTGGACTGAGAATTCACATCAATGGTCTGGCACCAGAGTCTCTGCAACACAGCTTGAATATAATATGGTAAGATGCTGAATGAATGAATGTTTCAGTCAGCCTCAGGGATGAAATAGCAATGTATTCTGTGCCAGAAATATATGATTTAATTGGTATGTGAGACATGAACACACATAATCTCAGTGTCATGAAAGGGTCTGCCTATCCTTAGAGTTTGCAGCCCAGCCTAGTGTCTCCTGTTCTGGTGTCTTGTCAGGGGTGATCCCCCGCCACCAACTACTGTCCTGGCTGTGCTTTCCATAACCGTATTCTGTTCTTCTCTGAGTGCTCAAAAGAGCGGGCTGTCTGAGCCCAGCCCATCAGGAAACAGGGATGATCAGGCAAGGGCAGAGGAGAAACTCACCTGTCCTGAGCATCCACCGGGCAAGTCTCTATGTGTGTGCTCTCTTTTACTCTTTCCAGTGATCCTTAGGAGCAGTTGATATTATGTCGATTTTAGAGACATGGAACTTGAAGCTTATAAAAGAAAGCTAACTTGTCTAAGATCTCACAGCTAGTGAAGGGAAGATCTGACCTCAGATTTATGGTCCTCTAATTGCGAAGTAGATTTCTATGGGTGGGGGTGGGATGGGTAGAGATGTAATGTCAAGAAAAGACTACTACAACCTAATTCTCCCTTCCACCCCCACTCTTGCCGTCCACACTACCTGAAATTCTCACTGTTAATTACTGGTTTGGATTTGGGGATGTCTTTTTTTTTAAGTTACTGTTCCTTGCATATGAAGCCAAAAATCCAGCAATTTGTCAACAGAATTGGATTATAATGGGTAGTGACTTGGAGCAGATATGTAGATGTGAGAAAGACCTGTTTGGGTCTTTAGGGAAACCCTTGCACAAATAAGGACAGGCATTCCATCCGACTGTCTTCCAAACCTGTTTCAATGGTTTGGCTAATTCTCTGAGATGAGAAATCATACCCACTACTCTCTCCCAGCCTTTCCCCTCTTCCATCCCTGCTCTGTAACTCTCCTTCTCCACCCCACCCCCAAACTTCCTCTGTGGATATCTAGTAGCCTGAATCTGACAAGGAAAACCTAACTGTTACGGAGTTGGATATTGCTTAGGGTTCAGATCTGTGGTCTGCTTTTTGACATAATGTAGCCCCAAAGCAATCAGTTTCAATAGTAAAAGTCCTTACTCTCAGGCTTCTGGGCCTCTCTCCCAGCCACATGGTAGGGAAAGGATAGACAGGTGGAAAGGGAAAAAAAAGACTGTTTCTTCCCCACTTCCTGCTTGTTTTAATTACTATTGAAAAGTTACAAATGGAAGAAGTGTTTTCCAGCTACCCAGCTATGAATTGATTTTCTGCCTCTCCAGGAAGCACATATTCCCTAAGCCTTGGATGAGACCGGTGGGCAGGGGGAATGCTTGGCTGGGACCAGCTGTGTGTGTCCATCATAACCCCTTTGGTCCCCACTGGAAGTGGCAGCTTGAAGCTAGTAGTCTTGGCAGCTCTTAAAGTCAGAAGTGGGGAGAGAACAAAAGAAGAGACTCAGTAATAGCAGCAGTGAAAAAAAAAAAAAGAAAATGTAGAAAAATAATCCTTAGAATGAATTTTTAATAGCCTGTAATCTAGGGACTCTTAATTTGCAGCCCATGGGTGGGCCTCAAGGATTCTACAAGCCTCTTGAAATCATATGCAAAACTTGGTGTATATGGGCATTTTTCTGGGGAGGGGATCTGTGGTTTTCGTCAGAGTCTCAAAATGCTTCATGATCCCCCAAAGTTAAAGTCCAGCAGTGTAATCGAGTTACCATTCTTTACAGGCGAGGAAACTAAGGCTAAGGAGGATTTTATAAGATGTCCAAGGTCATACTCTAACTTAATGGTGGATCAGAATTTGGATTAATATCTCCAAACACTATATCCTGTATATTTCCCACTCCAGCACACATCCCCTTTGTCCTGGGTTTATGTTTAGAACTTGAGTGGTATGTTTGATGGAGGTTTGAGGACATAGCTAGTTCCAAAAATATAGTACTTTTTTTTTTCGTTGGTCTGTGATGTCTGACCATGTCTCCTCCCCACCACCCACCCCTCTGAGGGTCTTACTCTCCATTGGAACCCTTTTCTATTATTTCACTTTCCAACACATGATATCTATGACGACCCCATCATATCACTTGATCTACCTGAAGATATGGTCCTTCTAAGATTGTGTCTGTAGCAGCACATAAAGTGGCTTTCAATAGTGGGGTAAAATCAGAGCAACACTTTTCATCTGGAGTATTCTTTCCTTTTGCTTCTACCTTTGGGTAAGCCCAATATCTTCATCAACCTTTGGTTTCCTTGATTATGTTTTTGCTTGATTATTTTTTATTTACTTTTTGTTGAGATACAACGTACACATATTAAAATGTGTAAATGGTAGGTTTAGAGCTTGATGGATTTTTACACATGTAGACATCTGTGTGACCACCATCCAGATCAACGTATAGCACAGTTATAGCAGCCCAGAAGCTTCCCTCATGCCCCTTTACAATTAATATAAACCTCTCTTCTGGGGAGATCAGCTCTGTGCTTTGTGACCACCTAGAGGGGTGGGAGGGAGACGCAAGAGGGAGGAGATATATATATATATGTATAGCTGATTCACTTTGTTATAAAGCAGAAACTAACACACCATTGTAAAGCAATTATACTCCAATAAAGACGTTAAAAAAAAAACAACACCTCTCTGCTCTAGGTAACCACTATTCTGACCTCTATTATGATAAATTTGTTTTGTCGGTTCTTTAACAACATATAAGTACAACAGAATCATATAGTATGTACTCTTTTATATCTAGCCTCTTTTGCTCAACATAATTATCCATATTGTAAAGTGTGGCAGCAGGCCATTCTTTCCCACTGCTGTGTAGTATTCTATCGGGTCCATCTACCATGTTTTATTTATCCATTTTTGTGCCACAGATTGTTTCCAGCTTTGGGCAGTTATGAAAAAGTTGCTATGGACATTCTTGTACAGTCTTCTGATGGACATAAGCACTCAATTTCCCTGGGGAATGGAATTGTTGGTTCATTGTGTATGTGTATGCTTGAATTTAGCAAATACTGACAGTTTTCTAAAGTGGTTGTACCAAACGCCCCCAATTTTAAGCCAGCCAACCTTAGCACCTACCTTAGACTTGATCAACTTGCCGGTGTCATTATCTGGATTCATCCCTGCCATAGTTTCTGCATTAACCCCCTGTCCTAATCCCCAGTTCTCCCACCTTGGCTTTACTGAGTTATAAAAAGCTAGATATATAACCACAGCAATCGTGTGGTTCAACCTCAATGTTTCAGAGGTAGAGAAAGTGAGGTCTGAGTGTAGCTGGGTGAGGAAGCTGTCCAGTGACACCAAGCAAGTTCCCAGCTGGCCTGGGATGGGAATGCACAGACAGTTCTTACTCATTTTGTTGATCTGCCAAGCTTAGGAAAGCACCTGATATGTATCTGAAAGTACTCAAAGAATATTGTCAAAAAAAGAAAAACGAAATGGAAGGATTATTAGAGATCATTGAGTTCACTACTTGTCAGATTGTGAAAGTCTGGTTTACAAAAAAGATTTTAGGTGGGACCCTGTTGAATAAAAAGTGAATCCATTTCTTTTTATGGCTGAGTAATATTCCATTGTATATATGTGCCACATCTTCTTTATCCATTCATCTGTTGATGGACACTTAGGTTGCTTCCATGTCCTGGCTATTGTAAATAGAGCTGCAATGAGCATATTGGAACATGACTCTTTTTTGAATTATGGTTTTCTCAGGGTATATGCCCAGTAGTGGCTGGGTCGTATGGTAGTTCTATTTGTAGTTTTTTAAGGAACCTCCAAAAGAAATGAAATTGAGTTATTTGTAGTGAGGTGGCTGGAACTGGAGTTTGTCATACAGAGTGAAGTAAGTCAGAAAGAGAAAAACAAATACCATATGCTAACACATATATATGGAATCTAAGAAAAAAAAAAGGTCATGAAGAACCTAGGGGCAGGACAGGAATAAAGACGCAGATGTAGAGAATGGACTTGAGGACATGGGGAGAGGGAAGGGTAAGCTGTGACAAAGAAAGTGGCATGGACATATATACAGTACCAAACGTAAGGTAGATAGCCAGTGGGAAGCAGCCGCATAGCACAGGGAGATCAGCTCGGTGCTTTGTGACCACCTAGAGGGGTGGGATAGGGAAGGCGGGAGGGAGGGAGACGCGAGAGGGAAGAGATATGGGAACATATGTATATGTATAACTGATTCACTTTGTTATAAAGCAGAAACTAACACCATTGTAAAGCAATTATACTCCAATAAAGATGTAAAAAAAAAAAGTTAATCCGCTATGAGGAAGGAATTTGCCCCTCAATCCTCCTTTAATCATTGCATTAGCTAAGGGGGAGAATATCTCAATCTCCTGCTATATGTCACCTCATTAATAAGTGCCAGTCTCTTTTCCAAAAAGAGAGAGCAAGAGGCTCTAGCTAGATTTTCATGAGGTTTTGGTTTTTTTTGCGTTTTTATTTGACTTTTTTGGTGGTTAACTTTTATTTGGAGGAGGAAATAGATATTTTCTCTTCATGGCAGTGGTAGAAAGATTCCTTCTTTTCAAATATATTTTAGCATAAACAAAAAACAAGTGGGTTGACTGAAGAAAAAGGTTAAACAAATAATACTAAATGGGGTATATGGATGTAGCAAAAAATCATGTAAGGCTAATCAACATTCATCTATTTCACACTTTCTATTGACTAGATGGGGAAACAGAGCCCCAGGAGAAGAGACTTGAATGGCCCTTGGAATTGGCGGCAAGGGTCCTCCGTATAGCACTCTCCATGTACAAATCTGTTCGTAGTACGTGTTACTTGGGAAGGAGAGACAGAGCTGTAGCCCAAGGTGCCCCATTTACAATAAAAGAGACTTGAGGGATTATCTGGGGGCATTTTAGAAGCGCTTCCACTGAATAAACTTGCCTTTCATAGAAGCCTCTGTAGCACCTTCTCTTATCTGTGCCAACATACACGTTGCCAAATGCCTCCTTTAAAGTGCAGCTCTGCTTCTGCCTTGCCCCAGCTCACACAGCTTCCATGGCTCCCAACTGACTTCCTTAGCCTGGCATTCAGAGTCCTCACAGCCAGTTTCCCTTTTCAGTTTCATCTCTCATCAGTTTCATCTTCCATGTACTGTCCTACATTCCAGCCTTGCTGAACCACACAAGTTCCCTAAGGATGTTTCTTGTTTTCCTTCCCCTGTGCATTCTTTTTTAGTGTTTCTTATATCTGGAATGCCCTTCCTTCATCTCTGACGATCCACATCCTACTGACTCATTCTTTCAAGAATCCTTTTATGATTCCTCCAACTGGATGTGAATTCTTCTCCCTTTACTGTAAGCAGGATCCATTCTTTTCTGAACAGCCTACCTAAATATAGTTGACAAAGTCCTGTTCAAATGAATTATCTCATTTTGTCATAACAAACCTATGGGCTGGGCATTATTATTAGGATTATCATTTTATAGCTGAGGATATTGAAGCACAGAGAGGTTAAATAATGTGCCCAAGGTCACACTGCTGACAGCAGCAGAGCCAGGGTTTGGACACAGGTCTTTTGGAGTCCAGAGCTCACACTCTTAACCAGGATTCCATCCTGACCACCCTTGCTGCCTGCGGCATTCTTTTTTTTCCCCTCTCTTTTGTATGTTTTTTTAAAGTTGAAGTATAGTTGATTTACAGTGTAGATAGGTTCATTTGTACCATAGTTTAGAGACCACATTTAAGTGATATCATATGGTATTTGTCTTTCTCTTTCAGAATTACTTCACTTAGTATGATCATCTCTAGTTGCATCCATGTTGCTGCAAATGTAGCATTCTGCTTAGAGTTAGTTAAACGAATTATAGAGAGCTCTCTGCTCAACTCTTCCTGAGATGTGGCAGTCATCAGGCATAAGTCTGAGATGAAGATAGAGATAGTAAATGCCTTTTTATTGCTATCAGTGATTTGGGAAGCAGGGTCTGGCAAAGATGTCTGCCTTGCACCAACCTGGGTTGTCCACGGAAACACTGTTTTGGCAGCTGTACAATCCTGGTAAGAAACCCATGGGAGCAGGGGAGGCACCAGGGTGCATTCTTTCTGTTCTGATGTAGGGAGAGCTTCTGGCCCATAGGAGGAATGGTTACATCTTCAAGGAGAATGAGGGCTTGGCTTCTGTCCCTGAGCTGCCACAGCAGCAGCCTTGCACAGGCTGCTCTTGCCCAGGGACGCCATAAATCGCTGGGCCATGGACTTGACAGCCAGCCGCGATGTGATCAGAAAGCCAACAGGAGCCAATGCCAAGCCTTTGGTGGCTACTTCCTGCGTGTTCCTCTCATCCATCACGCCAGGCAGAGTAGTCACTGAGCCAGTCACCTTCTTTCCAAATGGGGACTCAGGGGTCAGACAATCAAGTCCCAGGCGGGGAGAGGGCATTAACCCTT